>NC_141685.1:633584336-634262273 GCF_964263255.1 Lissotriton vulgaris | reverse complement strand
GGACCGTTTTGACTGCCTAGGGTTTTTGCCTTCAATTGTCATAGGACAGGACATCGTAAGATCTCAGCATGACTGTATCTGGTCAAATCACACTTTAGAAATACGACAATGTTGCAACGTGGACACTAAATTATGACATTACAGTGCAGGGTTCAAGGGTAACTATCAACAATGTGCTACAACCACCATGCGCCCTGTCCATTGGCATCGATGTGATGAATCCTAACAAGTGTGACAAGATGGACGACCCACCTTGCTAGTGGGAGCACGATTCCATTAACATACATGTGTTATCAATTGAATCCAAAATTACTTTTTCAAAAATGTAACTCTTTCAAGCAGATTTAATGCATAGGTTAGATGATTTAATGGTCGTTCACTGCATTAGACAGCATGCATAATCTTCATTTGTATGCACTGAGCACAATTGATATAGTGGGAAGGTATTACTTTGGACTGTATGATGAACCACCTCCTTTTTTCCTTCTATTTGTAGTACTTCATTGAATGACCCCTGTTGAAGGGTCATGTTTCGACCCGAAATGCAATGGGTTTTTGAAAATATGATGGATTAAAACATATAATGGATGGAATTTTGGATGGATACAACTGAAGAATATGCATGCTGTCTAATGCCTTGAACGATCATTAACTCATCTATCCTATGGATTAAATCTGCTTGAACGAGTTGACATTTTGAAATAGTGAATCTGGATTCAATTGATTAAACAAGTGTGTTAATGGAATAGTGCTCACACTAGCAAGAAGGGACGTCCCTCGTGCACACTTGTTAGGACATATCACACTTTACCCAACCTCATCCCAGGTGTTTCACCCTTTGTATCTATCAAAAGGAGCAAACCTGTCACCAAAATGAACTTGTCATGGCTCGGTGGAGGTAAACAGGTGGAAAGAGATATTTCCAAAACCTATGATAAAGTACATCAAGTCCAGTATAAAAACTGGTATAACAACAACATCAGGTAAAAGAACACAATTGGACAGAAGGTGATTGGGTGCTGATAACAAGGAAAACCAAAGAGTATCAAAATCAAAGCAAATATTACCCTCCTTACTAAATACCTAAAGTGAACAGAAATGTGGTTCAGCTAGACAATTGACAAGTATGGAGTTCAGACAAACTTGTGAGACGTTAGGCGATTGAATTTTAGTGTATCTTGTTCACCTGATCTATGCCCTTCTAAGGAAGGGAGATGTGTTGTAATTTTATAAACATAAGGTATAACCTGTTAATCCTCACATAACAAATGGTGTGATCTTTATGTAAATGGTTCCTTCCTTCTCCCATTTTCAGTGTTACATGTGGAATGTTCCAAATGAGCCAGCCTTACAATGTTCAGGCAGAGGAAAGTTGTCCAGGTTGTAGAAGCCTCCAGTGCTCATGTCAGCTTGGTTGTAGGAACACATCTGCTTCTCAGGTGTCTTGGGCGAAAATTATCATTGACCAAGAGGCAAATCTTTGCTGTTTGCTTGATGTGTGTGGTTGTTTTTAGTGTACCATTTTGGCAGAAGTTTTTAAGATCCAGGAAAACTAGTTCTTTATAGTTCTTTATTGGAAGTGGTGTTGGTAAATTTGAGGAAGTCATTTTGATAATTTAAACATGTTAGGAATTTCTGTGCTGTTTCCTCACCCCCCTTCGATATTGCTAGAACATCATCTATGTATCGTTTCCATAGACTGATTTGGGGTAAGAAGGGGTTATTGTCGGTGAGGACCTTGTGTTTCTGTAGGTGGTGTAAGTATAGCCCTGCTGTGCTGGGGGAAAAAGTGCTCCCCATGCTGGTCCCGGACTTCTGGAGGTAGAGAGTTTCTTCAAACTGGATGAAGTTCCTGGTGAGGGCGAGTTTGCAGCATTCCATCATGATATTCTACTTTGTCTGGTACTCCCAGTCAATTTCAAATAGGACTTCTTCAATAATATTTGGTGTTTCTTCATGGGGGAGTCTAGTTTACAGACTCTCCACGTCTAGACCTGTCAGTAATTCTGTATTAGATCGGCGGGCTTGTCTTGTAGAATCCGGTGGACATCTTAGGTATCTTGTAGGTAAGTGTCAGTTTTTTGGATAAGTTGTCTAAAAAAAGCATCTAAACAATTCTGACAATTGTTCCAGGATTGATCCAATACCCTAAACCCTGGAATGTCCAGGTGGATGTGTAAAGTTTTTATGAATTTTCAGTATTGTAAAGAAGTAGGGATTGGCTGGGTCCTTTTTCATCAGGAACTCCCCTTCTTTTTGCGGTATCCATTTGTGGGCATGGGCTTCTTATACCATGCTCCTGATCTGTTCCCTCAGGGTTTCTGTTCAGTCTGCCGACAGTTCTTTCTAGTTTGTGGGTGTTGTAGGAGTCTCATACATTCATGGTAGTATGTAACTGCTGTTTGCATCACTATGGCTCCTCCTTTGTCCGCTGGTTTTATGACCAGGTCTCTGTTGCTTCCCAACTCCTTTATCGCTTGTTTTTGTTCTCTGGTGGTGTAGTTTGTTTCATTGGGGTTTAAACGTTCTATGTCTTTCAACACTGTCTTTCTAATGCAAATATTTCCACTGGCAAGGTAGTATTTGGGGGAGTTAAAGTGGACTTCAGTCTCAACCCTGTATCATCCTATGTTGGGCCAAAAGGTTCCTTGTTGGCAAAGAAGGCTTTTAGTTTTAGTTTCCTAATAAACTCGTTCACATCGATGCACATATTGAATTTGTCCATCTTTTCGGTTGGGACGAAACCTAGTCCTTTCTCAAGAAGTTCCTTTTGGGTCTCCGACAGGGTGAGATTGGCAAGGTTCACCACTATCCCACTCGTTTGCTGGCTGAGGGTTGGTGGTTCTGGGCATCTGTCATGCTCCTAGTTGTCAGCCTCTTATCTTCTTCTTCTTTTGCCCAGTGCCCTCTTTTGGCCTTGCTGTGATCCTAAAATTGGGTTCTGTGGATAGTATTGGGGTGCCGGATTCCAGTGGTTAAAGGGCATAGGGGGCCCTGTATTGTTGGGGGGCAGTAATGGTAGGGTACCGGATACATGGGTGAACCTCAGTTGGGACCCGCCCTCTATAGTCTCCTCTTCTGCCTTACCCACTTCTCCCTGGGTAGTTGGTTCTTCTGTCTCTATTTGAGCCCAAACTATTCGAGCTGGTATCCAATATGTCCACATCGGTGTTATAGTCCTGATGTTTATCTGGTGGTGTGTAGTCTTCTCTAATGTAGGTATACACCCGTTTATGGCTGAACTGGTGTCCTTTTTGAGTTTGTTAAATTTACTCTGTTTCAGAGTGATCTCAAAGTCATTCATTGGGTGGTTGAGCTCTTCCAATCTCTTCTTCAAAGTGCTGACTGACTGATAGCTCTTTAATCTGACTTCTATTGTCTGTATTTCTGTTTTGAGTTCTTGTGACATAAGATTTGCTGTTTTTATTATTAATAACAGCCAATCTCACGAGCAGTGCGATGATATAAGAGACCAGTTTTTATTTAAAGGTTTTACCATGCGTAAAAATGAAGGGCTCATTTCTCACAATGAAGCCCTGTGGGACAGCATTAACCCGGAGGTATTGTGTCATTATGAGCCCATGTAAGGCTGTGTTGACTTGGGTTCTTCTTAGAGCTGTTAGTTCATCCCAATCAGTGCTGTCTGTGTTAGGGTTATTTAAACCCTTAAAAGGACTTTTTGTGGCTAGGATACTTTCAACTTCATCATTCGAAAACGTGAAGCCTGTAATTTCAGTCATCACAATAGATTGTGTGTTCTGTCCCTCTCGACTGAGGATGATTAGGTGGATAGACAATACAAGGGAAAGGGGGGTGTCACCCTTTTGGATAGATAGAAAAATTCCCACAGCTGTGCGCTGTATAGATACTATGTTAATCAAACAAAAAAGGGAGGGAGAGGTACGTAGTGGACCTTACCTCCTCTGTGAGATAAATCAATCAAAAATTAATATCCTTCCAGATGTATAGGTATTCCTTTAGGGACAAGATTCATTTTTCTTTAAGCTTGCCTGCCCAAATAGGCACTTTGAATTTGTTCAATACGTTCATTTTAGGAATAGCTTACTCCTATGTTATTTTTTTATCTGTTGCTTTGTCTATGTGTTCATTAATTATTGTTTTATGCATTAATTGATGCAGCAGGGACCAGAAGCTGGGCCAACCTAATGTAAATAAATATGATTTCAGGAATATCCGCTTGATTCAAGTATCCCAGGCAAGACCAAAGCCATCTTAGAAAGCCCAAAGAAACTGGATACACAGAGAGACCATGGAAACATTCTCACAAAAACCAAGACCCAGTTTTGATATAACTGTCATATAGGCAGATTGAAATGTAAATAACTCACCTTGAGCACATTTTTCTCTGTAATTTACTGCTTGTATTCTCCTCTTCAACAATCGCATCTTCATTTGTTTACTCACAACTACGTAGGTTTGCCCGCCATCCTCTATTTAGCCGGGTGTCTCACTCCAGACCTCTACTCTTGAAGACATCATCTCCTCCCTCTGTTCTGTGAGAACTATAAACATATTCAAATTAGGTATTGGTGCCTGAGTATGAATATACTTGACCAAACACTGACATAGTGTATTTTGCTTTAGACTGGAGGAGTTTAGAGAGGAGTTTAAAGAGACAGGGTGCATAAACAAATGCAAACGATAATGGTATTTTCCTGCCATTAACAGATAACGGAAGAGTGTGACATCGACAAAGTGAAGGTTTTGTGGACACAGGAGGATTGCAGGCTATGTTAAAGCTACCATTTGTATACTTCTCTTGGTTTACTGGTAATCTGTGGCAACTAGAAAAATATCATGTCACAACTTTGTTTTATATGGTGTTATTTCATAGATGGTGTTACTAGCTGCCAAGTTGGTCCCTGTCAGAAGTTCCACCTTCAGTCATTAATGTCTTTTAACCAGCATCACTTTGTAGCTTTAAAAGTTTGAGCCACATACAATGATACAACAAACCTACATGTACCACAATGCAATATGACTTTGAATAGCAAGCCAGGACTGGAACACATGATATGGAGCTACAGGGCCTTCCTAGGTACACCAAACATTTAGACAAATGTGCTATTGCTAAACATATAGAATACAAGTAAGATAGTAATTTAGGGCTAGATGTAAGAAGCATTTGTGCAGTTTGCAAATAGCCTAATTCGCAGAATCAGGCTGTTTGCTACTGTAAAAAGGTTATTTCTAATGCATCAATTGCAATTTGCGATTTGATAACACATTATCGAATCGTAATTAGGGTTTGTGATCTAATACTTCTTTGGTATTTAGAAGGGTTCTTGTTTAGGGCATTCCTTCCCAAAACAGAATTGTGATGGTATGTATTAATGTTTTGTGACTGAAACGTGATAGCACAACAGTAATATTTTACAGACACATCAAAAGAGGTGATAACCCATTTTCAAATGGGAAAGGGCCCAAGGAACCCTTTCCCCTTTGTGAATATTAAGAAACATATTTTTTAAAGAGTAGGTAGTGGACCACTTCCTACTTTACAAAAATAAAAAAATACACTTTTTTTTGTTGAAATGTATCCCATTCTCCTTTAAGAAAAATGGGTCATATTTACAGAATTTTTTTTTTCAAAGCAATCACAAACATGGTGGTCTGCTGACCTAAGGGGGCCACTATTCCTGTGATGGCTATGATTTCTAGTAGGTCACAATTTGCTGCCTATGTCATTATTAATCAGGTGGTAGATCGAAATGCGGCCAAATACAGTAAATTGTAAAATGACCTACTGGTACATAGATCATTTGTAACATGTGACCAATATTTTGTGACCAGTTGTAAGTAAATCTAGCCCATGGTTATCTAAAGTTCACTGGAGGGTTGGATAACTTCTGTATTTGAAATCAGTAGAGAGGGGTTTTATGTGGACACCTTTGCAGCCATTGTGATTTACTCAGTCCGATCTCGATTACCTTTACTTTTTGCATGTTGTATTGGGGTGCGATTTGAGACTATCATTGCATCTATATCAACATGCTGCCATTTACAACTCTGACTGTCCAATGATTTCTTAGTGCTACATAATTGCTAGTGACATCACTCTGACTATGTCACTTTCAGCAATGTTTGGTGGCTCAGTGGACTAAAGCATCCACTACAGGGACCTGTGTTAAACTTCATGGTCACAGGTTCAAATCCTGGTGGATCCATCTGAGGTCGATAAAATGAGTACTGTTGGGTAACAATAGGCTTCTGTTATTCAGTGCCAAGATACCCCATCAGGGGTGAACATGTGCTTTACAAATACACATGTTTTGTTATATTATGTTAGAGTCAAAGGTCATAGCTCATAGCTCAGCCCTCCTTGGGTAATTTGGCAGTTGGCTTAACTGACTCCCATAAGGTCTGCAATTGCACTATGCAAAATCTATTTTAGTTAGTCATGGCTGGAACCAAAAACATAATTCTAAGTACAGGGAAATTTGGTTCTTGTCCATTGCACATGTTGGAATATATGAACTAGAACAAGGACTACATCTATGTCTTATTTACCTTCCACCTCCCTCAAGTCCCATGCGTATCTCATGGACCCATTCTGCAGTTGTGATCCTTTCTGAAATCTGCATTCGAAGTTAAACAGATCCAATGAAATACTATGGGCCAAACTTACATTTTCTTTGGATCATGCAGATCAACACAAGACAAAGCAAATGCTGAAGTAAGTGGTGTTGATAAAGCCATGTAAATTGAGACTTGTGTGGCTTCGTCTCACTTTTCAGCCACAGAGTAACTCACAGCACCACCTTGCGCTGCCTTGCCTTATTGTGCATTGGGTAGGCATTCCATGGGTGAAGCAAGGGGGTTCTCATACTTCACCCCAAGTATTTTGATGCAAATCCAGATTTATTAAAGTCAGTAAACTTGGATTTGCACTACAATGGTGTGCTTACCCATTATGAGGAGAAATATCTTCATTTCTCCTCATTACTTCCTCTTTCCTTGTGTGCTGCACACATACAAAGAGGAATATGCCACTAACAACTGATTTTGTGCAGAGAGGAATCCTGTCCTACGAAAAACAATCCTGTCCGAAAGACAGGTACCCTTGCCCTTTTGTGTGAGCTGGTGCTAGGCTGCCTGAAGTGTGCCAGAGTAATGAAAGAGCAGAAGCGTGCCATATCGTAGTAGATGTGGGCAATTCTGCTCTTTCCCCTTCATGCAATGCAACACAGCAAGTTGCATTGCTTTGTTGAATTGCGTGAAAGTGTTATACCTGTCATCCTTAGGGTGGTTTTTCTCTTAACTTTTTGCCTTTTGCCTCCCATTTTTGCAGATTTTTTTGTTGGTCCTAGGACTCTGAGCACTTTACTACTGCTGACCAGTGCTAAAGTACATATGCTTGGCCCCTAAACTTGATGACATCAGTGTATACCTGATTGCATGGACCTCATTTGGGAGTAGTTAGGGGTTGCAGCTGTGACCTCTAGCTTCCTCGCTACTACTCCTGGCACTTAGTTTGCAAAGTTGTGCCCCCTCTGAAGTAAGTGCCAGCAGTAGCAGGGAGCAAGCTAGAGATCAAGCTGTGACCTCTGACTCCTCCCAAATTATGTCCATGCCTGATTGGCATATATATATTGTACTGGTAGGTCCCTTGCAAAGCGGTATATAATATTTACCCTGTACTTCTAGTGCCTTGTATACAAGTAACCTTTAAAACCTGTCCTATGACTGGCATTGCAGTACCTTTGTTTGCAGTTTACTGCAACTTTGAAACTACTTGTCAAGCCTTAAACTCCCCTTTTGATATACATAAGACACCCCTAATGTAGGCCCTAAGTAACCCTAATGTCAGAGTGCCATGTAAGTTAAAGGTTGGACATGTACTTGCATGCTTTGTATGGCCTAGTAGTGGCAAGCAGCCTATTTCACTTTTATCTACATTGAGGCATACCCCTCTCATGGGCCAGCATTGGGAATCCCTTAATGCACTTTTAAGCAGCCACAGCTTGTGCAGGTAAGAGCAGTGGGGTGGTGGGGCCTGGTGTGGGGGATTTTGACAGACGACGATGAGAGAACATTAATTTTTTATTTACCTTTCCCTCATCATCGTCTGTTAAAATCCCCCCACCCGGCCCTACCACTCTTACCTGCATGGGCCTCAGCTGCTTTTAAGCTTAAATTCCTGATCACATAGTAGTAGCTTTTTCAAGTTTCATATATTTCTCTGTTCTTACTGCTTTTTGTGCCAGACAGCCTATCTCCAATATATGTCTGATTGGGTGAAAGCTACACTTCGTGCATTCCCTCTAGACAGTCACAGACACAGGAAGGCTAGGCTTAGCTGCATTTTGAGCACTCATCTGCATTCATTTGCATTCTGATGGCTCTTCCTTGACTGGGAAGAATGGAAGGTGCTGACACTTACACTTAGTTAGTGTCCTGTCCACTGACTAAGCAAATAACTTACCCACCAAAGGTAGCACGACAGACAGGACGGGGTTGAAAGGGATCCTTGTGCATTTCAGAGAGCTCCATTGAAGTCACCCCTTCCATCAAAGGCACTTATGAACATAGGTAGTGAGGGCTTCATTTACAACAATATGATGCATGGTCACACTGCACATCACTTTGCTGTACACCCCTGTATCAAAGGAAAAGGGCAGGAATGTGCTGTATCTATGGGATATGGTACATTCCGGTCTTCTTACACTGCAATGGTGCACAAATGGCTGCTGATTGCCAACACAGGTACCCTTGCACCAAAGTGCAAGGGCGAATGCATTGAAATCAGGTTGTTTTTGTGCAGAAAGGGACACCGTCCTGCACAAAAACAACCATTACCCCACCACTGGGAAGGCTCAGGATTTTGACACTTTCCCACATTAACGCTATGTTGTAAATCTGTGAATGTGTCACAAACAAAGGCTGTTGAATAGGAGCACCCATCGCAGCACCCATGTTAAACCTCCCCCTGTTATGGTGAGGCGACTCCGCGATTTGCTCTGCATTGCCTTATACCATATCTGTGAGGCCATGAAAAGCCACACAGGTTGGCTTTCTGTGGCCTTGTAGATATGATTGAGAGGCCTGCGCCACTGAAGAATCATTAAAAGTGAAGCTCCGGTAGAGCAGACCTCTTGTAAATGTGGGCCATGGCCTGTGACTTCCTATAATCAGATCTTGCGCTGAACCTCTGTCAGAAGGATGGCTGTGCTGCTTAAAGGATTAAACTGGACTGCATTTTGGAAAGATTTCCTTTCTGCTTGCTATCCTGTTGCGTGCTGCTCCCTGACTCCGCTGGAACTAGAGTTGGACTCTGCCTTCCCTCCAAGGGATTTCCTCTTTTTATGTCAAGTTTCAACTTCCTGCAATTCTGCTGGTGAGGTTGGTCTCTGCTGTCTGTGAGTCCTGCCCTTGCCTGAGGTGCCCTTTACAATTTCTGGGCCTCAGAATTGGGTTCTGCAGCTGTTTTCCACAAAGCCAATACATCACCGTGAGTGCATGAGAAATTCCACTGCATCGACCTTCGACGCTGATGCAGAAGCTACTCAATGACATCGAATCCACAGCCTGCCGGCTAGAGGATCATGCTCAGTGTTGCTCAGTGAAGACACATTGCATTAACTTCAACTGATCTCAACACGACGTGGGACCTCCTTTATGCTGCTCAAAGACCACACAGTAGTCTCTCAACACTGACATTTGCTCCAGCCAAGATATTTCTTTAGTGGGACCTGTCTAGGTACTGTAGCCAGCCTGCTGTTCATCGCAGTTGGACTGAACTGTGGATTGAACCAAGTCTGGAGAAACCTCAAGTAACCTTTTAGCGCTACTGACTTCTAATCAACTGTTTTTGCATTTAATCTTTAGAAATTCATATCTCGACTTTATGTGATAAAGGTATTGTCATTTTGATCTAATTTTACTCAGATAAATATTCTCTATTTTTCTAAACCTGTGTGTAGTCTTTTGTGGTGTAATTATTGTGTTACTGTGTTACTGTGTGTTTGTGTTGTACAAATACTTTACTCATTGCCTCTTTAGATATGCCTGACTGCTCTGTGCTAAGCTACCAGAGTGAGACCACAGGTTGTCGTTTAGTGTGGGCCTAGATTACCCCGACTAGAGTTGTAGTTCCTACCTAAATTGAGTGCATACCTCAGTCAACCAAGGGTCCCCATTTCTAACAGAGAGCATAGTACAACCAGGCCCACGTATCTAATGATTATAATAGGGCTTGTAACTGATGTCAGTGACCCATTCATAATTACAAGACCACCAGCAATGAGGGTCTTAGTCCTCAGGAATGCTACAGCTACCTGCATCATCACTGACACATGCCCCTTGTACAGGTATTGCCATCATTCTCTGAATAATAGGCGCTTGCATTCTTAATCTGCAGTACATTTGTCCTGACTTTCTACTCTGGGATACACTTTATCATTAGACACAGAGATACAGCTCTTATGTTCAATCAAGCTCAACAATTTTTATTGCTTCTTGCCAAAATGAGGATCTGTTTGTGACATTTGTGTCATGATGTTGGCAGACAAACCGGTTACTTTAGATATGTACAGCAATAAATCAAATCTAATAAACTTTATTCAGTTTTGTGTGATAAAACCATAAAAGCACAAGGTAGAATATAATACATACAATCCAGACGGGCACATACCTGGTTTAAACATAGTATATACAATTTAAAAACATAAGCATTAAAAAAAATATATAGTTACCAAATCTCCATAAACACACATAAAGTACCTGTACAGCAATAGTTTCTCCCTGACCATTCTGTATATTTAGGTTAAAAGAGAAATCCAACAATGTTCCTGCAAATTATTGTCTCGATACTGATGTCAGCGTATTACTTCAGCATTTTATGCCTTTTAGTCTTGCCTATTCTGATGGTCGCTGAAAATGTAGGGGCATATTATTAAGACAGGCGATAAAATTATCGCAGTTTTAGCGGCAAAAACTGCCGCTAAAACGGCGATAATGGGCTTGATAATATGCTCTATAGAATTCCAATTGAAGCCCATGTTAAATGTGGAGGACATCTAACATGGACTTCAATTGGAATTCCATAGAGCATATTATCAAGCCCATTATCGCCGCTTTAGCAGCAGTTTTCTGCAGCTAAAGCGGCGATAATGTAAACGCCGTTTCTTGATAATATGCCCCATAGTGTTTTCTTGTGCATTGCTCTCCAAAATATAGAAAAAAAACAGGGAAATACGTTTTCTATGAAAATGTCAAATACCCGGACAGAAGAATAAAACATGATTCATATCCTATTTTTGACACAACAATGTTGGCAACCTGGGTGAAAATCAGTATTTGACCAAGCCAAATTTCATTAAGATTCTTGTACAGTGGAACATATATTAACCTTTTATGAATAAACAAATCAAATGCATTCTTTTAATGTGTAAACAATGATGTAAATTATCCCTAAAACACTTTGGGGCATATTCACAAGGAGCTGTTGTAGAATTAAGTGCACTTTATTGAAGCCAAAGCCATGATAAGTTTACCCCACCATTTACAAGCTGGTACTGACAGCCCACAACACCTCTTTTCCCGTGATAGCAGCTACAAAAAATATAACTACAGAGGACCCCCAAAACTATCGCTACTGATATGTAGAGTAGGCGTTCCCGTGACAAAAGCCGCAACAACACCACACCTCAACATTCACAACGACCAGACAGATTGTCGATAAGAACAGAAAACACGCGATAAGGCGGTAAGAATTTTACACGTGCTCTGACCTGGTGTAAAGTCAGATGGCAGCCTGCACCACAATAAGGATACCAGCCCGGACCCCCACTGAAGAACAACAGATGCAATGGAGCTACTGATTATGCCCACCAGACACCCAAGAGGGCCACAACACCCACTGCCACCACAGCCATGTCCCCCCCCCCTGACCCGCCAGGCAAAGACATACTACTCCAGCTACACCTAAACATGTACCAAATAATCCGCCTGATGTTGCACAATCACAACTGGTGACATGCATGTGTCGGGACAGAAATTACCAACACACATTCACTATTGAAGCAAACAATTAAAATTTATTGAAACAACACAGAAATCCAAT
The DNA here is from genome assembly GCF_964263255.1 of Lissotriton vulgaris. Lineage (NCBI taxonomy): Eukaryota > Metazoa > Chordata > Amphibia > Caudata > Salamandridae > Lissotriton > Lissotriton vulgaris. The sequence continues at coordinate 634,250,188 of NC_141685.1, read as the reverse complement.
TGAGGCACACAGCGGCTCCCCTCGACACATTCCGTAGGTCACAGCCTGCGAAACAAAAAACATGATGAGAAGGAGTGTCCTGCGCACATCAAAGGACAGAGAGAGAGAGATGGTGAGAGAGAAGAAGAGAGAGAGCGAATGAGAAAGAAAAGAAGAGAGAGAGAGAAGAAATGGGGAGAGAGAGAGAGAGAGAGAGAGAGAGAAGAAGAGATGGAGAGAGAGAGAAGAAGAGAGAGAGAGAAGAAAGGGAGGGAGATAGAGAGAGAGAGAGAGAGAGAGAGAGAGAGATAGAGAAGAAAGAGGGGGAGAGAGCGAAAGAGAGAAGAAAGGGGGAGAGAGAGAGAGCTGACCCAGCACACCCAGGCCACACCGCTCACCTGCTGCCACCGCAGTGTCTCCAACCACTTGCCGGTACGTAGAGCTGCACACCAGGTCACACATCTGAGACAGAGCTGTCATCTGAAACAGAGTCCAGTGACATGACTGGCACAATACACACACTTGCACAAGACAACATTGCCCGCCTCCTATGCAAACCCAGCCAGAGGCATCCCAGCCCCTCCCTCCGCCCATCGGAGCATGCCCCCCCATGCACACACGGGACTCACTGCTAACCTGCCACTACTGGCGTTTAGACTGCAGGTCCCACCACGTGCTGCTGCAAACCACAAGGCCAGACATGGCACCCTCCGCACCATGCATCCACACTGTGCTGGCCACCAGGTAACACATTTGGTGCTGGTACCATATTACACCATGGCATTGCATGAACCAGGGCACTCGGCAACATCACAGCCTGCACAGCCGCCCAGCCCAATGGGTGCCACTAACTCTGTTACCCCAAAAGCGGGTCAACATTGCAGTAGGCCCGCGCAGGATGCTGGTGCGGCCAACACTCTGGTCCAGCAAGGCACACAAATACTGGACAGTCCAGATCGCCAGGACGGGCCATCCTCGCAGGCTGCACATTCACTCAGCAGCTCAAGGTGCCAATGGCTCAGTGCACCCTAAGTCACTGTCCCGTGGCGGGGTGCCTTTGCCGGCCGCAATGCAGCATCTGCCACAAACCCTGTCCAAACACAGTGAGCGTACCGTGGCGGGGTGCCTGTGCAGGCCGCTCCGCAGCGACTGCCACAAACCCTGTGCAAACACAGTTCACACCACTTGGTGGTAAGCCCGTGCCGGCTGCAAGGCCTTGGGTCCACCATTCAGTCACCACCGGCAGAGGGGTATGTTACATTGTCGGCCCCTTATATTTGCGGGGTCACATGGCCTCTGATGCCTGTGCCGGGTGGGTGTGATGTGTGTGCAAACCTGCCCTCAGTGAGTGGCTGTGACATGCTGACAACTAGACCAGTGACCTGCACAACACCAGCGAGTACGCCTGCAAATGGTAGCAATGAGGCCCCCACTTGGGAGCGTGAGGAGAGTGGTCTGTCCTGCCGTACACCAAAAAAGGGCCAGGCTTGAGAAAATGACTCGTGAGCACTGGACTTGGTTCAGTCCATGTCCGGACTAGAAAGTGGCTGCTGCGTATGTCTCTGTTGTGGTGTCCACGGGACCCCTGACACAAATTGCCATGTTAGCCCCTCTGACTGCCATCCCACAGGATGTGCATCATTGACGCTAGGGAAATCACTATCCCTACATTCATCCACACATACATACATGATTGAGGAAAGTCATGACACAGCACTGCTTCACTGGATGTTTATTGCACATCCAGTGCTTTTCCGCAGCTTTATCGGTACAGGGCAATGCTGAATACAACACAATGTCTGTGTCCATGGAGGGCTAGCCAGAGTCCATCCGTGGAAGACAAGTACTGCGGAAGAGGAGGGCTGCAGTCCGCTGTCTGGTCGCCGTGTCATAGGTCATCAAACAGGATATGGTGGTCCATGTCACTGTCCAAGGTGAGTGCATCTGAGTGGATTGGGAGTCAGTGGAAGGTCATGAGGCCATGTGCGGGATCAACCAGGAACAGGTGAGGTGGCGGAAATGTATGCTACTGAGCCCTACTGATCACAAGCCCATCCACGTCCTTGGATATGTGCCCAGACCCACCTGAGGGGGTTGCTGTACCGGCTGCAGCCCTGTATGGCACTGTCACCTCAGGTGCCGGGGATGGAATGTCTGCCACACTGTGTGGCACTGTCACCTCAGGTGCCATAGGTCGTCTCTCTGCCACAATGTGTGGCACAGACACCTCAGGTGCCGGAGGTGGAATGTCTGCCACACTGTGTGGCACAGACACCTCAGGTGCCGGAGTATTTAGGCCGGCCGCACAGGGAGGCATAGCCACAACAGGGGGCGGAGATGTGGATGTTGTGGGGGCAGCTGCCTTCAACATCACCATGCCTTGTGGCAGCAATGCCATGATGAGGATCTGCAGGGCAGGGTAGATCCCTGCTATATTTCACTGATGTGCTGCAGTGGCTGCCATCCTTTCTGCCTCAAGTTGCACCCTGTTTGCCATGAGCCTCCGCATGTGTGCCAGCTCATGGCTGGTATTGCTGGAGCCTTTCTGAGCGCACAGGGGTTCTTCTCTCCGCATCATGACTCCAGCGATGTCAGTCAGGGCTCTTTGGACACCATGGAGTGGGGCTACACACCCAAGGAGAGCATAAAGTTTGGTTGCAATGTTGCAGAAGCCTAACCACACCTGCTCTGCGGTGTCCCTCTGGCCCTCCAGCACACAGCGTTGGAAGGCCATGTGTTGTTCCTAGGGGTATTGGGGGGTGCTGGGCTGTGGGTACCTCCTGCTGGGTGGTTTGGGTAGTGGGTGGGGTCTCCTCTATGCAGCTGGCCTGCCCTGATCCTGGAGGTGAGTTGCCGATGAGGTCCATGATGTCTTGGATGGTTTGGCTGGCGATGGTTGTGTTGTCCTCCTTGTCATCAGTGAAGAGTGCTGGGACTGCTCTGCAGGAGGTGTTGACGGTGCCCGTGCAATGTGAAAGGGAGATGGTGTATTACGAAGTGTCCACATGTATGTAGTCCCATGGTACATGTTGACATTCAGAGAGCATGGCATTGTGCATTGTGAAGTCTGTAGATCTGAGCATGGACCCAGAGTCATTGTGGGTGTGCACTGTGTTGTGCTTGATTTTGCATGTGTGCCATTGTGCCCTTCTGCTCCCATCCCCCGTACCTGTTGGTCAATCACCCTGTTGCGGTTGTGTTGTGGCCTGTCGAGCAGTATCCAATCCCCCGACTCTAGCCACAGTCTCCACCCTGGTGACTGTCGACACCAGATCCTCTATGTCATCCTGCTCGAGCTGAGGCGCTTGGCCCCACCTCCAGTCTGCGTTGCTGCCTTCCGGTTGGTGGAGAGTTTCTCCTTGGTCCTCCTCTTGATGTCATTCCATCGCCTCTTGACCTCGTTCATCATCCTCATGTGCTCCCCAACAGCATTTACCTTGTCCACTGTCTCCCGCCATATTCCATTTTTGGTGCCCAATGACATGTTGGAGGTGACTACAGTTGTTGATGGTGTTGCGTCACCTCCGTGGCTATGATCCTGTTCGCCTGCAGACTGAATTTCATCTTCCTCTTCTTCTTGTCCTTGCCCTTCCCTGTCCCAGAGGTCCCGGGCTGGTCGTACGGGGCTCTTGGAGGGTTGCGATCGTCCTCTGTGCCTGCTCGGGCAGCCTCCATGGTGCTAGGGTGTTGGTCCGTTTGTGTTTGTGTGTTTTTCTACTTTTATGGTGATTTTTCCCGCCTGCCAGGTGTGTGCTGCAGGCTTGGTGCTGCTTATCGCTTTTTTCCTCATCGCGCTTGGGCCCATCGTACGTTTTTTGGTGTTGTGGTTTGTGTTATTGTCTCTATCATGGTGCTTATACCACTGTGTTGTGAATTCCACGTTGTCACAGGATTCTTTTCCAGCAATGGACTGCAATGTTGAAAGTTGCATTACGCTACTCTTGCAGTAGATATCACACCTTCTTGTAAATATACCTCTCTATCTATTTTCAAGCAAATTTTGAAAACACTACTATGATATTTTTATATGATAGTAACACATCTCATTTCAAATTCATCTCTTTCAAGCTAGAGAAATAAGCATTACCATTGTATAAATACACTTGCTATCCCTGAAAGTATCCTCCGTATGATCTTTTTCAGCAAGCTTTCTTTCTTCAAACCAATCAAAAGTAATAATGAATGATCCGGGAATAGGCTTGTTGGCTTGGTAATTTATCCCAGTCGGAATCAGTTCGGGACAAGTCATTCCTATTGAGCTAGAGGTACTAATACTTTGGTATCGCATCCACAGATCAGATGCAATGTTGAGTACATTATTGATAGAGGACATCAATCTTGCCTATATACTATACAATGCTATGGGGGTATATTTGCTATATACACTTTTAAAAGTGATTGCACATCTCTCTTACCCTAACATTAAAAAAGAATTCTGATGCCTATAAACTTTGCTTTAGAAAATAGTATTTTATGTTGTTCAACCCACAAAAGATTGTTTGAAATACTCACATCCAGATAGGTATACTCCTTTACAACCTTTAATTTACCCACACCTTTAATTTACCACCTACCATCACTTGAGAGATTTGATATCTCTTACACACATTTTCATAATTGTAGTTTTTCTCTCATTAACTGTGAGATAATGGGCAAGTGCGAAAGAAACTATAATGTCAAGTTGTTTCTGTGAACCAATCGGGGTAAGAGATATTAAAACCAGATCATCAGCATATAACTGAGTTGAAAATTCCTTCAATCCAAATCTGGAGGGGACAACTTTGCTTAAAAAAGACAATAAATCTTATAAATGTAAAGAAAATAAAGGTAACAATGTGCTGCCCTGTTTCAAACCAATTTATATAGGAATTTTATCCAAGTATGTCTGTACAATTCCCAAAAATGCTTTTGGCCAGTTATCCAAATGAAGAGATATCAATGGGTGGAGTAACTCCCACGAGTGACCAAAATGAACATGTCTATGCCAAAGTGTTGGTCTATTGATGGAATCGGAGGCACTACTTAAGTCCACATATGTCACATACACCTTTATTTTCAGAGATTTAACATACTTCTCGCTCAGCTTATACATACACATAATATTATCAATTGTGGCACATGCCTTACCAGAACCTGACTGTTTCATTGGCAAGGGCTGGAGAGCTTCCACCCAGGAGGCTAATTGTTTTAATAGACATTTAGCAAAAAGACTAAACTTGCACTTGGATGATTGGAGTTTAGGATCCTCTTTGTTTTATAAACAGTGATAATATACCTACCTTGCTAAGACAGGGGCATTATGTCTACTTTCAAGCATTAATCAAATTATGGATTCAGGATTGCAGCCCATAAGAAGGTACCAGTCATCAGCAATTTCACCCTGGTTGAACTTAAGGTTTCAAGAATTTACAAAGGCGAATAGGAATTTTGGGTCAGTAAGGTTAGTAATAGTCTGTGCACATAGCTTACTGAATTAGGAGCACCAAAAACCTTCATTGAACGGGATGGGTCTTTTTTTATCTTTATATAAACATTCTTGCTCTTTGTAATATTAACTTTGTTTCTCCTAATAAAATTCTACTTGAACTTAAAAAATAAACTTTTAGCTAACAGAAACCAAAAATGTGTGCATAATGCGTTGAGTAACAGATGATTGAAGGTGAGACCAAAACTTCTCCACTTGGTTATTTTTAACAAGTTTCTTTCATGCTTCGTATACTTATTGGTGCTGAGAATAGGAGGATTATTTGACAACTACTGAGACACCATGAACACATCGTAATCAAAAAGGTATCGCCCAATAAACTCAGAAAAAAGATGACATTCATGTTGTCGGGTAACGCTTCTAAAGTACCATACAAACACATTGATAATTTATCACTTATTTCCAAACATAAACTCTGACTGGGTGAGATCTTTGTTCAATAGTGGATCCCTTACTGTCACTCACCTTAACAGCTTAAAGCTCAAGTGAAGTATACAGCTGAGAATGGTCGCTCCATGAATTGGAGCAGATTTCCAGATTGGTAATAGCATTAATACTCAAATATTGCACACATGTTTAATCAATCAAGGAGCACTGCAATCCTCTTTTCCAGGTGAAATTGTTAATTTCTGATTGATTTATTAGAGGCACATTAAACTCCAGAGCGCAATTTAACAAGTGAAGAAAGCGATCACAGAACTTGTTATTTGGGAAAGTGGGGGACATAAGTCCTCATATGGTAACTCATTCAGAAAATCATACTTTCCTCTACACTAGAGTTTTCATTCTCATATCAAAATCTCTTGACACAATTAAAATTGATTTTGGAAATTTAACAAGACCCCATGGAGATTACACCACAAGAGTGCAAAATTGATAGTAGGTTCACAATAGACGTTACACAATAAAAAATCATACAAAAATTCCTGTAATCCCATATAGGAACAGTAGGCAACAATGGTATGAGGTAGTATGGCTACCTGTTTGGAGTCTTTCCAATCCTAAAAGATCTCAGAAAAATGTATAACTCCTCTTTTGGTAGGTTTTTGTATGAGTGAGCTGCAGGGCAATAAACTACATGATCGTCTAAATCAAGGTCTTTTGTTAGCCAGTGGCAAGAGTATATGTAGCGTAGCTAAATTACTGCTACAAAACTTACAACATTTGCTAGGAGGAATGAGTGCTAAATTGCGCATTATGTAGCCAAGACAAGGTTTTATCCTCCAGTGTTGAAAAGTCCTCACTACCACATTATTCAACTTCTTCTTTAATTGTCTGGTAATTCAAATTAGCAACTGTTTACTAAGAGTTGTGAGGGCACTCATGTGGCACTAGCAATTTTTCGCTACACCTGCAGGCCCTTTTAATGGTAAGTAAATGAATGCAGTGCATGGTGTCACATTGCACAGGTTTGGGTCATGAGTGTGCCAAAAGAAAATATTAGTAAATAACCTCTATATGTACAGGAATGTCTGAACTCGGGTCCTATCGCATGTGCCAGAATGCATATCTCATGCAACATGCACAGATTTGCACTCTGTGAGAATCTCTGAACCAAACCCCATGAAAGACCTGTGGGTAGAAATTGACTTGCATTTTGTTCTAAAACTTTTTTATGGGGCAATGGACAACCATCAGCCTCATTTATAACTACTGAAACTATGACCTTTATTATTTCCTGTCAAATGTATTTTTAAGAGTAGAGAGACGGGGGAAACAGAGGCTTCTGAGTCAAACAACTGAAAGCAGGGTTGTTACCCTCTGAGGTCTCATAGTCCGTTCTAGTACAGCTCTGTAAACTGGACAAAGTACAACCCCTTCAGCAATGAATTCTCAGTGGTAGTACTGGCAAATATCACCTTCCTATAACTAGGTGTAAGATATAGTATGGCAGGTCTCAGGCACAGGTACAGTGCTAACCCTCTTGTTCAGAGACTTTCAGTGCCTCCTCTGTGAGGAGTATGTGCCACCTCCCAGTATGTCAGGACTCAAGATCTTTTGGACTGGACCCTCTGTGCAGGGTAAGCCCAAACTTTTTATGTTCACCTCCTTCCTTTGCTGAACCCATTTTTGTTTGTTTTTAAGACTCTTTACAAAAGCTAACCAGTGATAAATTGCATGTGCTCTCTGCTATAACATGACAAAGTTGGCGAACACCTAATTGGCGCAATTGTCCTACTTCTATGCACAAGTAAACGCTACTGCATGTATCTTATAAATTAATTATACTAGTGGACTTGCAGCACTTATTATTCCACCCACCAAAGTAGCCATTTAAAACATGTCTCAGGCCAACCCCTGCATCCTGGAGTGCACTTAGAAACTGCCATTTTGACCTCCCAAAATAAAAATCTTGCCAGACCTAAACTTTCCTTCTTAATACTTTTAATTCACCCCAAAGGTAGGCCTTAAAGGCTCTTAGTGCTGGGTGCATTGTATTTAAAATGTAGGACATGGAGGTTTAACTTTACCACAAATACAATATGGTGGCAGTGGTATACAAATTTTCTGCACATCCAAAGTTTTTGGGTATTCCAGTACCATACAATGTAACATGTGCTCAAATGGGCCAGAAATACTTGACTACCTGACCTGTAAAGCATACATGAACAAGAGATCAAACTTCTCCATACAATTCAAATAAATAATGTATTTAGTCCTATGACGAAATACATTAATGAGCCCAGAGCACTACAAGAGTCTTTTTGGTGGTCTGCTGATGAAGCAGGTCCAATTTTATTGTTGACAGATTTCAAAGGTCCAATAGTGACTGTGTTATTCCTACATAAGCAAACAGCGCAACTTTTTCCAAGGCTAGTTTGTGTAGCTGACTGGAACACCCCCGTTGAGCCCACACATATGGGAACAATCACACCGATGAACACACCTTATGTCATTAATGACGATTTAACTTTACCATGTCCTGGTAATGAAAAACTCCTAAAGTCGTTTTTCACTACTGTAAAGCAAAACAAATCAGCGAAGACCTAAGGAATCACTTAACACTCAATTGACAAGAAAAAATGAAATAACACAAATAGAATCCTTAGTTTCAGTTCTGCCTGACCCGGTCTCACAAAGAAATGGAAAAAAGGGACAAGAACAAGAGGAAAAGGCTAGGAAAAGAGCAACAAGAAGATTTGTAAAACGGGAGGTCCAGAAGCTAATATTCCCGAATTTTATATCACTCGAATGCAAAACTCTAGAAAATTTTGCAATAAACTTACACTATAATGGTTATAGTAACTTAGCAACATAAGCAAGAGTGAAGTCTAAACAACTAATTCCTCTGGCTCCAAGTTTTTCCATGGCTGTAAATGACCTCGAGCTGCCTGCATTAATGTTCGAACAAAAGAAGGAGCAGAACTCTGGGGTTATAAGTCTCCAGGAACAGCAGGTTCAATCATGTTCTTTAGAAATTACTGACTTATTCCCCTCAGGTAATGACCCATTAAACTGAGGGAGAATAATGAATCTCATCCAAAAGATCCTTCCGTTGCAGGCATTAACAAGCTTAGAAGCAAAATTAGTGGCTTTTCCCATAAGGTCCAATATTACGGTGGCTACTGTTGAATTTTGGTCTAATGTTATACCTGCATTAGTTTTACAAGAAAGTGAGATCCTTCATAAAAATGGATACGACGTAGCTGCCATAAATAGCAAAGGAAACCAATTGCAGGAACTCCAGGAAAATAATAAAATGCAAACTCAGTATTCAGATCGAAAAGCTAGCGGTTCCAAAAATCCTGGAAGCACCCCAAAGGAAAATATAACTATCTCGATCAAGAACGGAGAGAGAAAGAACTGGAACAAAAACATAGTCAAAAACAAGATTTCACCCAAAGAAAATCACTGGCCCTGGATCTTAGAAAATGTAAACAGCTACAAGTAGGGAAGGGACAACAAGCTATCTTTTTAACAGAAGTCTGAGTTTCGCATCCTGGAATATAGTAGGTAAAAACCCAGAGAAACTAGCATTGATCCTGTAAGATACTCCAGCTTTGGTGGCTTTACAAGAAACCTGGATAACAAAACCTTGTTCAAAGCGAGTGCTTTGTCTACAATATTCCAGCATAACTGGTAAGCTGGGGTCACGTTAAAGGTGGTCCAGCAATTCTTTTACATGAGGACTTCTTTTGGAATCAGGAGGTCAAGCACTGGAATGAGTATCTGGACACCTCACACGATCTAATAATTTTTAATCTTTATATACCTCCAGGCTCCAAAATGTATGCTCTTATGATAGAAACATTTGAGGAAATAGAAACGGTGGTGGAAGGAAAAGGATTCCCTTCTGTTTTTCTAACAGGAGATTTCAACTGGAAAATCTCTAATGATCTCTTAAAAAAATGGGAATATGGTGAAAAAAAAGGAAGCTCTATCAATCCCAACACCACCATTTGTCCCGAGATTAAAGCTGACAATAGAGGGAAAATTATACTCTCCACTATTCCAGCAATAAATGGAGTCATCCTAAATGGATGCATAGAAAGAGACAAACCTGCAGCGTGCATAAGAAAAGATAACTTTAGCTCTTCAGCTTTAGATTATATGATTTGCAGGCAAGATCTGTTCGGGAGAGTATTAAACCTAAGCACTGAATTCACACAGGGTAGTGATCATGCAATATTACTTCTAGTAACAGGAATAATAGTGCAACCTACCTCTCCTGGGTTTATAATGCACACAAATAGTTCTCTACCCATGAATCAGGTGCAAGGGCGATTGACTTAGAACTCTTCAACTTTTAACAAAATACATTTTACAATTGGTAACACACAAGCATTGCAGGCCATTTATTCCTCAGACCCAATAAAACATTTCAAAATAATCATCAATAAAATAGTGCAATCCCTGTAGGAGAGCTTAAATCAACTGAATCCTCAATTGAAGATTCATAAAAGAAAGAACCCCGATAAAAGAGAAACAGTACTAAACAAATTAATCCGTTTGCAATTTCTACAATTCTCAGGGATAATACATCAAGAAATCAAAAAATTCTAAAATCCTCAGCCGGAGGGATAAGAAAAAAAATGGAAGCCTCAACAGGACCAAAACTGGGTTTATATTCAGATTGCAGCCAATCAAAAAAATAATCGAGCATAATGGAGTTTAAAGGTTAAATAAACAGGTACAAAGAAATGCCTGCAAGCTTCACCAGTTCCACCAATCGAACAGGAAAAATATCTCTGCGAATTATAGAAAATAAACTTGGGCCAAGAAAGTTGGAGCCAGGCTTCAAGTAAAGCAGGAGAAAATATTCAAGAAAATCTTGCCCCAACAGTTCGGCAAATAGAACATCATATAAAGAAGGAGAGATCCTCTGCTGCAATGGGCCCGGATCAGATTCCATTAAAAGTTCTGCAAAGTAACCCAGAAGAATGGAGTAAATTTCTAGCACCCCTCTACTTCTACAGCTATGCCACCAGTGAAATTCCAAAATCATGGAAGGGGAGCATTGTGATCCCAATCTATAAGAAGGGATCCCGGTTGCTTCCCTGTAATTATCTACAGATTGCCTTCTTAGATGCTAAAGGGAAGAGCTTTGCGGCCAGCATCTTGGATCACTTAGACTGGGCTTTCTCAACCAGAGTAATACCTATAAATCAAGCTGGGTTTCGACAAAAAAAAATCAGTTACCGACAACATAGCGATGTTACAAACAATCATAGAGAAATATTTTGTTTCAAAATCGCAGGTCGTCTACTCTGTCTTTGTCAACTTCACGATGGCATTTGACAAAGTTGACAGACCTACATTGTGGAACAAACTTAGAAAACTGGGAATTCCAAATAATCTTCTTCATATAATTATATCACTACATTTGGAAATGTGGTGTCAAGTACAAATGGGAAAAGAGAAGGGTCTTACTCGTCCAATGGACACATCAAATGGTCTCAAACAAGGCTGCCTTTTAGCTTTCCTCCTTTTTTCTTTATACCTCAGTGACCTTCTGGACCTCTTTAAACAGGTCATTAACTTTTCCCCAAAAATATGGTCATGTAAAATCCATAATATGATGTATGCCGATGACGTGGTTATCTAGATCTTACCCCATTTGGCCTACAAAGGAATTTATAAGTACTCACCAGATACACAAAGGAACATTTCTTGTTTCCAAATATTTCTAAAACAAAAATAGTCCCGTTCAGAGGAAGAAAACAAAAAAAATTAATGGACTTTAGGGGAAAACCGCTAGAAGTAGTTAAAGAATATACCTATGTAGCGAGAATATTCACACAATCATTACAAAACTCCCTTCATCTGCAGCATTTGAGTCGTAAAGCAGACGTGCACGTTGGGCCTCTCCAACGTTTACATTCCTTCATGGGCATAGGCACTTTTATCCTCGTTTACAGGTCTTTAGTTCTAAAATCCACCTATTTTATTGCACGATTTGGAATGCATACCAACAAGACAGTGGCAACAAATACAAATGAAAAAAGGGAAAATACTACAAAAAAGTATTAAAGTCCACGATGCAGGTCCTGCGCAAGCCCTGCGCCTTGAGCTTTCTCTAGTCAGCTTATACGCCAGAGCCATTGCAAACATAATCAGATGGGGGTATAACCTCATTCACGCTGAACAAGGTGCCCTAAGATTTTTACAAAAAATTGAGACTTTTGAGCTCGACTCATTAAAGCATACTTTTACCCAAAATGTTATTACGGCTTTTAAACTATCGAATTGCACAATTGCATTATTGAAATCCTGGACTCCTGCGCAATCTGATGCATTATATTATTACAGCTTGGGGTTACCCCATAAAAATCATTTACTTCTAAATGGAACCATAAAGAAAATGCCAACAGTACATGTGATTTCTTCAATGAAGGAATGCAAGATTTGATGCATGTTTGTATGCCCCAATTTGACACTAGTTTAGGCTAGAAACCGATTCTTAAAATCAATTCAAATTAGATATAATAGCACATCAGTACAGAGTCTGAATGTACTCATTAAATCACCACCCGATGAATTTGTGTGTTATAATGTGTTCACATTTTTAACAACTTTTTAAAAATTGTATTGAAATTATCATTGTATTAATGTTTAATAACAAATGTCCTTAAAAAAATAAAAATATGTATAAATATGTTTTTATTGTTCTCAGCAGAGAAGTACATCAAATAAATGAAACTTGAAACTTGAAACTGTGGAACTATTGCACGGAAACCTTAAGATTTCTAAAGAACTCTTTGGCAGCACTGCCAAATAATATGGCCTTCGTCCCTTTGTCACTCTGCATGGAAATTACTACTTTTCATTCATTTATCTTGCATTGTGTGAAAGTCTGCCGATGAAAAATAAGTTGTGTCTCAAAAACAAGAGATATTGTCCACCACCTGAAACCACCAGAACAAACTATGCACGACCTTAACTTAAAAATAAGTTTTGTTTCTCAAAAAAAAGTGACATTGCCCCACTTCTGCAACCACCAGAGCAAATTAGTCGCTGCCTTTTTGTCACTTCTCATGTGGGTTGCGCAGTTGGAAGCTCATGTGGATTTTAGGTAACGTGAGCGAGACTTAGTTTCACATTACAAGCTAATGTTTTGGTTGGATGTAATTTAGTGTTACAAATGCCACTCTCAAGTTGAGTTACGTCATATATCCTTGAACTTCCTTTACAGGCAAATGCCACTCTGTGTTTAAGATGTATTTTTTCTCAATCTTTTGGCATCTACATGTACATTTATCACAAAACCATGGCTTACCTGTCTGGGCTGAGCTGAAATAAATAGGGTGTTCTAAGTGATTCTCTCGGTTTGTATGCATACAGTCTCCCATTTCCTGTTTCCCATTTGCTTTTCATGGTATCTCTGGAAACAACAGCCTCTCACATTCCTGCGTATGTTCCAACGAGTTCGAAAGAGCTGTTGCTCGGAGTTTTCAAAACATTTAATAAAACTCCTAAAGAAATCTTCTTTGTCAACTTAATAAATTCAGGAAAATTTTGAAAAGTTCAGGGGGTGCTCAGATTCAAGCTGCTAATGGGCTTATATTTTGTTTTGTGGAGTATGAGTCCTTCTGTACATCAGTGCAGCTTATGCTCGACTAAACTCAAGGTACCCCTGCTTCAGTTACAGGTGGAGAAACTACTACAATTGTAAAGGATGGACCTAGACTGGCTCCACCACTGAAATCTACGACCTGGTACATCATCCACCAGAAAGCAACACAGGTCAATTTATCAGAAGTCTCACCCTAATTATTGGGGCTTTTCAACATATGAATTTCCAGTCATGGACAACAATGCATGGCTGTACCAGGCTGTCAAAACAATCAATGAGAGGGAAACAGCTCTCTGGGTATCATGGGCATTGATATTTTATTTGCAAGAATGCATGCCGACACTGCAAGCTTGTTCCTCCTAACAAAACAACACTGACTGCACGAGGAGATACCAGCATTACTGGTATGACAAATGTGTTCCTGCAGATGCAGTGGGGACACACTGACAAACCACCATCACATTTGGGTTCTCAAATTATAATGGGAGCTTCCAAACTGGGCGGGTGGAAGTGAGGGCTTCTGCTGCACCACCAGGGCGGTGGGTAGGCTCCCAGGCTCTACATTACAGTCTACGTCAATCGTTTACAATATGGCATAAATAATGGTGAAACAAGTTGACTGTACGAATAACATTTTTGTATGGATAGAAATAGTTGGATTATCAACTCCAACATTACAACTGGTGTTATAACTGAGCACAACATTGTGGCCAACACAATTCGTTAGCGCTCAACCCCAAGGCCTGATTTACTATGAAATTATGCACTTCAGTCCAGCAACTATAGTTGCTGTGCTGCCTTGCATAAAACGGCGGGAGCAGAACAGTGCTATATCTACCATGATTTGATTCTGTTTTCCTCTCTGCCATCATTGGTGCACTTTGGAAGCCATGTGCCAAGTCAGGCGGGCTAGCATCATAGTGCATGGGCATCTGCGTTCTATAAAGTATAGGTTTTGTACTGCAACATAAATTATGTTAAATACTTTTTTGTATGATGTACAATGCAGCACACACACAAAGTGGGAACAATTTGAATATATGAAATATATCTCCTCGTTGCGCCTGTCTCAGTGAGGTGAAGAAATATGGCGCAAATCTCTGTCTAAAATTATTTGAAGATGGAAATGTGTGTCAAAACCCATTGGTGCTTGCATCGGAACACCCATGCACAACATATGGAACATCCCCTTGAGAAAATGTAATGCAACACAGTGCACTGCATGCTATCCAAAGCAATCCAGATCTGCGATGGATAATAAATACCACCTTAACACTTTATAAAATTAAGGGCAATCTGATACACAGCATTAGTAATCCAACGCAAAAATTAGAAAATTTAAAATGGACACCACACGCTTTCTCCCGTCACTGCACCACCTTTTAAATGAATCTGTAAATGTGTTTTATGTTGACTTAAACAATGTATTATGTAGTTGGTTTTATAATAACATTATAGGTGCATCATGAATTGTGATTATGAAAACTATTTAAAAGTTACATCTTAAATTGTATGTTATAATGTTTTAAGAAGCACACATTATATTAGCAAGTCATAAAAACACTTAAAAACGTTACACACAATATATGAAATATTTGTAAAACGGATGTTCGCTGATTTCTCACAATACATGTCGTCGTTGTGACTAACAGAAAATAACGAAAATAGTTGCTCTAAATTTGGAAATCCAGTGAAAACTACAGACCTAATGTGCATATGCTTTAGCGCCAAGGCTGGGAAGCAGGAATGAGAAATGTGATTTACTCTCTCAACCTGAAAAATAAGCATTTGCAATGCAATAGGTCTTGCATTATTAAAGTTTGAGCTATTGGCATTGCTAATAATAATGCAACACCAATTGCTCAAACATTCGCTCAAACTTAAATAATGCGAGACCTATTGCTTTGCAAATTCCCACAGTGAAGTGTTGTCTCCAAGCTAAACTGACATGCATAAACTGTAGCATTGCCAGTAATCTGATGCCAAACTGTGTAGAATCCTTAATTCTTCACCTCAATTCGGAACATTAACCTTTGGCAAATGCAGGGGTGTACAAGCAAGTGAATATTAGAAATAAATATGGCATTCCTTCAAATGTCTATGGAGAGATCTCAGAGAAACCCCCTTCCCCCAAAAGGGGTTCGGTTGTTTTACTATTTTGCTTGTTTATTCTGAATTGACTTTTTGAATACACTTACTTGCTTACACTTGTCATTGAAAGGGATAAAGGTGCTGTTCTGAGAGCCTCCCCTGCTATTAACAGAACTAGGGTGGCTGTGTGAATTGCTCACATAGAGCACTCTGCTCAGACACCTGTCCTGTTCTCTATGGTGGGCGTCAGGCAGCACATCAGACTCAGGACACAGGTTAGTTACACGATGCTTTGTTTATTACTTCTTCTTGGAGCTGATCACATACACGTCTGTCCTGCTGCCCGTCCTGATCAATCTACTGTCCTTCCTGTCCCTAACCAGATGTGGTGTCCGGTGACCTGGTCCCCTCCCTCATGACCCACAGGGTCCTAGTGTCCTCCAGTCCTGTCATCCCATCTGTCGGGTCACGACATCTCCCCCTTTGTTGCAAACAAATGTTCATGGTACGTTCTTCTGATCATTTTCACCCCCTTAACCCTTGACAGCATTTACTGACTGGTATGGTGAGAAAAGAGAGAGAGAGAGTGTCCATGTGTCTGGTCGGCCCGTCTCTCCAGTCCTGACTCCTACGTTTCATCACTTAGTCCCTTTGTTCCCTTGTATTTCCCTTTTGGTCGCTGTTCTCTGCCATCTGCTTTTGCTTCTGTTTGTCGGTTGTCCTCCTTCTGCTCTCCGCTTGCCGGCCTCTCTTCGTCTGCTTCTAGGTCCTTGCCGTGTGCCCAATGTCGTGGGCCAGCTGGCACTATCTCCGTTTGCTCCTCTCCTTCTACGGCCGCCCTTTGTTTTGTTTGTTCCCTCAGTGGTTCTTTTCCTTTCTCTTCCTCTTTCTCTGGTCTCAACGTCTTCTCTTTTCTTGCTCTCAGTGTGTCTTTCATTTCTTTTTTTGTCATATGTCATAGTTATGAGACCCATTGTTTGGGCGGTGCTGTTGCTCAGCAAGCATGGTCCTGGGACATCGCCTTTCAGCACATTAATGTCCTCTTTGTTCTTTTTGCCTCCATATTTCAGTTCCTCTGTGAACTTTCTCAGGTTTGTTACCTGTTTCTTTGACCCCCAGGTGAAAATCTTCACCTTGGACGCTCTCAGTGTCGGCTTGGCTTCCATCTTCTCGTACTCCGATGCGCACATGACATTGCATGTTGCACCACTGTCCAGTACGCATTCCGCTTCATGTGCTCCTACTCCTATCTTCGCCAAGTCCTTCTTTTCCTGGGTGCTTCTGCCTGTACGGTGTCTCCTTTTTCGTCTCCCCCACTCAGTTCTGTGTGAACCTCCGACATGTGGTATAGTCTTTCCACCTTCTCTTCTTCCTCTTCTTCGCCTGACCCTTGTGATGAACTTCTCCTTTCTCTGTCGACATACCTGACGTGTCTTGTTGTCGACTCTTGTTGTCTTCCTGTTCTTCCTCTGTCGTCTCTGAATTGTACGCCTTGGCACATACTGGCGTAGTGATTTCTTCCATTAGACCTTCTGCACGTCTGGCCAAACGCTGGGCACGGGCCTCTGTGTGGAAATTTCATTCCGCACCTGTAGCATGTTCCTTCAGGTTGTCTCCTCTCTTTTTGTTCCCTCCAGTCATTCTTTCACCGGCCTGTGCGATATTTGTTTGTCATGAGGTGTGCCTTTTCGATTTCAACGTTCTTCCCTCTTTCCATTTCCTTGGCATGTTCCGTTGCTCTCGCCTCTGCTCTCGCTAGTAACAGGATGTTCTCCATTGAGGTTGGTTCCTTGAGTATTCTTGCCCTGAATCCTGTGTCGCGACAGCCCTATAAGATCTGTAGCCTTATTGCTTGTTCGTTATCGAATTTGTCGAACTCACAATGTGTCACCAGTTTTCTCAGCCTTGTCGCGAAGTCATCTAGCGTTTCGTCGACTTGTTGACACGCAATAGTAAATGTATATCGTTCGAAGTCAACATTTCGTTGTGGGTCAAATTTGGCCATTAGGCATTTCTTTAATTTCTCATATGTCTTTGTTTCTTCTGTAGGCAGTGTCACCAGAAGTTCTTCGACGTCATCCCCTGCTAAATTCAGTAATAATCCTAATCTCTTTCCATCTGTTACATCTGTCGCTTCCATATATCTTTCAAACCTTCTGATCCACTTTTCCCACCTGATTCCTATTTGTGGCCCTGATAGGTTGAACGGCAGAGGCCTCGTGTATTGTGCGCTGGGCTTTGGGTCTGCCATTCTTGCCTTCTTGTGTTCCTATGCTCTTTGCTCTTTTTGTTCTGTCGCTTCTTTGTGCGTTGTTTTATGTTTCCTTTTGTTTTCTTTCCTTTTATAGTCTTCTTTTCCTTCACTTTTGCCTTTGTGGGGTCTTTTTCCCTTCCTTGTTATTATGTTTTCTTTTATGTCTTTCTTTCTTTATTCTTTTTGCTGTCTCTTTGATCTTGCTTGTATCCTTTTTTTTGTGTCTTTTGTTTGTTCCTTTGTTTGACTTTGTTTGGCCTCTTCTGTGCTTTCTAGATCCTTTCTCCTTTTATTCTTCTTTTTCTCCTTGTCTTTGCCTGTGCCAATTTTCGTTTCCTCATTCAAATTGGCGTTTTCCCACTATTTTCGTTTCCTCCTGACCTTAAGATGGCCGCCCGAGTTTCCGGCTTGCTGATTGGCTCATGTGCCTGAGTTCAAGATGGCCGCCGAGGGTCTCACGAGACATCGCAGCCAATTGTGGTGCTGCCTGACCTAAAAATGGCCACCCGCGCAATGCTGCTCGCTGATTGGCCCTCGCGCCTGACCTCAAGATGGCCGCCGAGACTCTCGCGTGAGCTCTGGCCAATTCTTTAAACTTCGCGCTGCTCTGCACGGAGCTTACCGGCACAACCAGTCTTCTCTCGCGGCGGTCGGGGTGGGTTCCCACGTCGCCACACTTCTTTGTTGGCGCTTCCCGCAGTCTTCTTCTTCTGGGCACGAAGCGATCCAGGGAGGGCTCCTGGTGTAAAATCGCTTTTTTTCTTCCGATGGGCACTCAGATGGGTTCGTCGCCTCGTCGCCAGTTGTCGTGTTCTCTATGGTGGGCGTCAGGCAGCACATCAGACTCAGGACACAGGTTAGTTACACAATGCTTTGTTTATTACTTCTTCTTGGAGCTGATCACATACACGTCTCTCCTGCTGCCCGTCCTGGTCAATCTACTGTCCTTCCTGTCCCTGACCGGATGTGGTGTCCGGTGACCTGGTCACCTCCCTCATGACCCACAGGGTCCTAGTGTCCTCCAGTCCTGTCTTCCCATCTGTCGGGTCACGACAACACCCTTCTAGCCTACAGAGTTAACCTCCACAAATTGAATTGATCAAGGGACTGAGCCTTCCTAAAGTGCTGCATCATTTTGTTCACTGCCTCACAATCCCGAATGGACCATGTGGGGCGTTTTGAAGAGCTGCAACCCCTCTATTTCTTGACAAGTAATCTGGTCCATGGAGAAAGGTAGTTGTCCATTTGGTGTCTTTAGGGGCTCAGGGATTCCAACAATACTCTTCTCTTGTGGAGATATTGGGATGAGGGATTTCCAGGCAAAATTCTGAAGAAAGGAAGGCATTTTTCGATGACATAGCTGAACCATCTGGGAGCTGTCATCAGGTTATTAGTTTGGACGTTTCTATGCTGGTGGCCATTGAGCTGGGCTAGATTATATATTGCCCTGTTAGAGATGCTGCGACATAAGAATGTGACGCACTCCTGCTTTCCTGACATCTGTTTGTGGCTGGATTGAAGTGCAACCCATTGTTCTGTGCAAAATTACAAAAACCGGCATCACCCGTTGGATCATGAGTCATGACAAGCAGGTGCTGAAACATACCTAGGAAATGCCGGGGCAGCCTGTATTCAAGGCTGGAGTAAAGAGTCTCTGAGCGCTCTTGCAGCAGAGAAGGGCGTATTGGGAAAAGCACAACCCTGCCTCTTGTACAGTGCGTGCCTGCCTGCCTTTCAAGCTTGTGCGCTCTTGTCAGCTGGAGCCGCCTCCCTGGCCCGCAGCCTCCTCCTTTGCAGCCCAAGGCACTAACGGCAGACATATCCCCTGCTGCCAACCCACCCCGAGCTACGAGAAAGGCAATTTTTGAAAGAAAGAAAAAACAAGTCTCCGGCGTGCATGAAATACGCCAGAAGTGGAACTGGAAGAAAAAAGCATATGCTGAACCAAACATGCAGAACTTGTTAATCGAGATTTGTACAAGATTGCCGGACATGGTTCTAAGTCCTGTTTTATGGTAATAACGTATAACATGCTGTTGATTCTTGGGGGAAAGTCCATTACTTTACTTATGATACAATGGGCAACTCTTTAGATGATTATTACATTGATAGTTTTTTTTGGGAGGGGGGGACGTTTTTATATAGCGCTACTCGACCCGAAAGTTTCAGAGCGCAGGCCTGCCAAGTATCACACATCAGGTGTGACACTACCGCATTTCAGTGTAGTGTTCCTCAACACTGCACTGAAATGTATTGTCACGCATTAGCACGTGGTGCCTCCAGGCCTGTGACACCTGTGCACCGGCTCTGCTGCTCCCTGCAGACTTGCCAGCAACAAGCTCAGTCAGTAAACAGTTAATTAACATGTCTGTTGGCGAAGTGCAGCGCTTGCTACAATGTTACACTCGTAGTCCTGCTCTGCTTTGCTGCATTGAAATTCCCACCCGCCCCCCTCCGCAGTAGTTTCTGTGTACTCTGTGGCGCCGCAGGGGGATGTTGTGACCTAATGTCCTGTAACAGGAAGGAAGTGAGACCGGTCAGAAGCGGTGGGGGATTTGACTGGAGTTGTGCTGTCCGCATCCCTCCCAGCATCCATGGTATAAACAGTTTAAAACTCTATATTACCCAGCATTGGATCCCGGACGGCAGCTCTCTGAGTTAATAGAGCGGCCTCGGGGAGAGCTGCCTGCCATGCAGCCGCAACACCTGTGGCAGCATCTGCAGCATAAACAAATCTAATATGAAATAGGAGTCTTAGGAAAAAAGTGAAGGAGTTTTACCTTGACACGCTCTGATTTATGTGCTGATAGTGTTCCGCAGCCTGGTAATGTGCGTGTGCACTGCGACAGCCTGGATGAGTTACAGAGATTGTGAACACTTTCCGTTTCCAGCCAACTGCGAGTTTGTTAGAACAAATTAGCTGTGGCGCGAACTGACTGCATTTTATTATGTTAAGTCAGTTAATGTGTGCTACTAAACATCCTTTTGTACGTCATTTAACACCAATTTCTGTTGCCTACACATGGCTTACCTCAGATCTTGTAGTGCGAAGCACGTTGAAACAACCGTCTGACAATAAAGGGCTTGAAGCAAAAGTTTGAACTGTTTTGAAGCGTGTTGATAACAATCTTTCCAGGAGCAGACTTGTGAAAGTACCTCCTTCTAGCAACCTGAAAGAGACCCTCGCACAGTGGCGGTATTTATTCATTGAGTATGCTAGGGATTGCCGTGACCCACCCATCACAGGAGGCTATCAGGATGAGTGTGAAGTATGAGCCATGGACCCCGGCGGCAGCAGGTGGTTGCCCTCAGTCAAGCACGCTGTCACCAGTCAGGGTGTGAGCCAGTAGGAGGCGTGGAACTGGTTGTAATGGAAGTCCACAATTGCGGGCGGCATTGGGGCCCGTCTGTTGCCCTAAAGAAGTAAATTGCTGTGCCTAATTCTCCTCATTTTACTTAGATCACTATGCTTTTAAAAGCATGGTTATCTGGAGCTGCCTGGGGTCGTGTAACTGAGAACTATGCAGTCACGCAGTCTGCCCCAGTAGTTTTTTGCGCACTAACTCATTTTATGCAGTGAAAGGAACAACCTAGGCGGAAACAGTGGATTGCCTACACAATGGTAGCAGGACAAAGGCTAGACATGAACAGCTTCCAATTAATTACTTAATTTTATTAAACAGTTTAATATATATTTCATAAAGCAAACAATAATACATATGTCACAAAGCAACATTTAAAAATACATTTCTAACATGAATATAAAATTGAATAACATTAGTAAATCTTTTACAATGAGAATAAGTTGTGTGTCGACGCGTTTCGGCGGCCAGCGCCTTTCTCAAGACAAAATACAACTTTCTGAAAATACAAACATAGTTTAGTATACAGTTTAAAATATTCCTATATTGTTAAAAAACACAAGATTACACATAAGGATAAATAAATAACTAACATACATAACTTATATATTTAAGACATTGTTGTGTGCTTGCACCGACCCTGTTTTGCCTCTTTGTGAACGGGGTTGTTGCCCACCTGAACAGGATTGCCAACACTGATGCCCCAAAGTTGACAGGCAAAAGGGTGCCTGCAATTATGTTTGCAGATGACACCCTGCTGTTGTCTAAATCCCCTATGGGGATTCAACGCATCCTAGATGGTTTCTTAGAGTTCTGCTCTGAACGAGGATTGGAAATCAACCCACAGAAAACTAAATTAATGATTTTGAATCCCAACCCCCAAAACCGAGCCCCACCCAGGCTAGGCACAGTCCAACTAGAACGTGTGCATAATATCGAATACTTGGGGATCACTCTTAACGAACACCTAACGTGGACGTCGCACCAGACTAAAGTGACCATCAAACTGGCTCAGTTGGCGGGTGGCACTATGCGCCTGGCGAATAAATCTTCCTATCGCCCACTAACCCCAATCATTCACATTTACAAAACTCAAGCCCGTGCGGGTGTCACATATGGGGGTGAGCTGTGGGGACACTCTGAACTGTCTAAATTACAGTCAACCGAAAATAAATTTCTGAGGCAGGTCGTTGCCCTCCCCCAGAGCACTCCACTACTTCCTCTTAGATTAGACCTGGGAATCCGACCAATAAGGGAGGAGTTAGGACTTAAACCCCTGACTTATTGGAGGCATCTGTGGTGTAGTCCAGACCTTGTAAACTACAGAGAGGAGCTACAGGAATTCCTGGCAGTTACGGAATGCCAAGAGAATTCCGTGGATGAATTACGTCAAGGGAATGCTAGAGGAGATGGGCCACCCGGAACTATGGACGGATCCTTCAAACACCTGTCCAAAGACCCCAAAAAAGGTACTTGTGAGAGCATACCAAGAACTGATGCTCACCAAAGCTATTGATATCACTCGTGAAGGATCTCTGACACACTTGTTCCTAAAAGCAAAAGACTCCTATTGTCTCGAAAGTACTCTAGACGCTATGTCTCCCGTATTAACGAGGAAAATATTTTTACAATGGAGATACGGAACCCTCCCCCTAGCATCATTTACAGCGTCCTGGTCATGCCGTTCCTCCGCAGTAACTTGCCCAGTGTGTGCTTATCCAAAGGAGGATGACGTTCACGTCGTCTTCTTTTGCAAGGGCTATGAGAGGAGCAGGAAATACTGGTTAGTCCCTCTACTTAGGAACTTGGGTTTTAGATCCTTTCAACCTGCCTACAGAGTCTTAAAGACAGACCTCTCTCCCACTGTAGTCTTTGCCCTCTCGAAATTTTTAACTTCCATATGGTACAGCTGAAGCCGATGGGTTAAAAGACTTGTATAATGACTCCTCGGAAGTTAAAAACTGTTTCTCAGCACCCTTTTTTTTAACATGTTTTAATTATTGGATCACACTGTGTTTAATTTGTTTCTTAAATTGTATATAATGTTATGTATCTTTTATGATCTGTGATTGAAATAAAGATTTTTGGAATGGAATGGAATATTTAAGACATAATTATATTGTCTAAAGCCAATTCACTTTTTAAATAAAGAAAGGGAAACTGTGCAAAAAAGCTGAGTCCTATATTTAAGGCAATCGAGTACTCTGTTGATAAAGAGCGAAATAAAAGGCCTCTACTGTAACTCAAAGAATTCATTTAGATTAACTAGAAGCTCAAAATATAATGATAATAAACTAATGAATACAAAAAATGTACAGCATTGATAATTATTTTCTATTACTCAAAAGTGGGGCATGAAAAATAAGCACCAAGGAGCACATAAAACAGATACTAAAGATCTCATATAAGTTATATAAACAATTAGACCAAGGTTCAGATATAAGGAAATAAGTAGAGTTTAGAGAAGGTATAGCGTGATAAGGATTGTTAGAGAGAAGAAATCTGTCATTTCAGGCATTTGATTGTTTATGGTACATCTCTAAAGTCCTTTGTGGATTTGTCGGTATCGCAATGATTTAAACAGATTAACAGCTGAAAATTATTTTATTAAAGAGTTCATTGTTCTTGTGGGCATTTTATCTTTTACAATAAGATCCTATTTATTAAAAGGGCCCCTGAAGTTCCACTTATTTGTCGTACGTAAAAAGTGATATATGATTTTAAATTTAGTCAAAGGAGATAAACGCTATATCTAATGCTAAGTGTAATAGACACTCTTATTATTGTGCTTACCTATAACTGAATCGAAATGGTCTTAACGGTCGTTGTCAGGAACTAAAGATTCTGTTCGGTTCTTGATGGATAAGATTCACGTGTTCAAGTCGATAGAGTTCTGCAATTTTTTATGGATTAACAAATAAAACACTGCAACTCGGCATAATTTAGCTTAAATGTCCCAATATAAGGAGGGATAACGTACCTAATAATGCAGGTCCATATTTCTTATTTTTGGAGTAATATTTGTATATGTTTCAATCTTTAATGGAACGGTAGCTAGGTAGAATAACCTGCAACAAATGTAGTGCAAATTATATATTAGTTGAAGACTTTTATAACAATTCCAATAAAGTCTGGTGCTAGGTTTGTAAAGAATCATATCTCAAGGGGCTCATTTACCTGATATAAAACAAAAGTTTTCGTCGCCTCCACAGGATGCTATAGGCTTAATTTAACCATTTGTATTTTAAAATCCATTTTATGTCCTGATGACTTAGAGCCACTGATTGTGGTGCCACTAAACTTGCAGGTAACGGGCACTGTGGCGGACCCCGGGTGCTAGACCGGTTGCTCTACTCGCTCCTTGGTGTGCCTTACTTGTCCCCCCGATCTCGCCTGCTATTGTGCCTGGTATCGTATTAACCTGTATTTGTGCCATATTGTGCCCCCGATCTCGCCTGCACTGTTTTGGTGCCATTTGTTGTGCTTCTTAACCCTCCCCGCTCCCTGCCGCTGCTCCCCCGCGGCCCCACCCCCGTTCCCTCCAGCATCCCCGGACCTCGCCACCCTGCCTCCCAGCTTCTCCTCCCTCCCACTGGTAAACATAAGGGAAGTCCCGGGAGGTGAAGAGCTGTGACCGTCCTGACCTGGTCAGAACTGGTCGCTCCACTCGCACCTTGGTGTGCCTTACTTGTGCCCCCGATCTCGCCTGCTATTGTGCCTGGTATCGTATTAACCTGTATTTGTGCCAGATTGTGCACCCGATCTCGCTTGCATTGTTTTGGTGCCATTTGTTGTGCTTCTTCACCCTCCCCGCTCCCTGCCGCTGCTCCCCCGCAGCCCCACCCCCGTTCCCTCCAGCATCCCCGGACCTCGCCACCCCGCTCCCGCCTCCCAGCTGCTCCTCCCTCCCACTGGTGAAGATAAGGGAGGTCCCGCGAGGTGAAGAGCTGTGACCGTCCTGACCTTGTCAGAACCGGTCGCTCCACTCGCTCCTTGGTGTGCCTTACTTGTGCCCCCAATCTCGCCTGTTATTGTGCCTGGTATCGTATTAACCTGTATTTGTGCCAGATTGTGCCCCCGATCTCGCCTGCAATTGTGCCTGGTATCGTATTAACCTGTATTTGTGCCAGATTGTGCCCCCGATCTCGCCTGCATTGTTTTGGTGCCATTTGTTGTGCTTCTTAACCCTCCTCGCTCCCTGCCACTGCTCCCCCGTGGCCCCAGCCCCGTTCCCTCCAGCATCCCCGGACCTCACCACCCCGCTCCCGCCTCCCAGCTGCTCCTCCCTCGCTCCGCCCCCTACACTCTCCACTTATGACAGAGTGGCAAACGCGCAGCGTTCACGCGCAGCGGGCGCGCCCTATGCGCGCCGAAGGTGCGCCAAAGGTAAGCCCGTCTGTGTCCGTCCATGCCTGGACTGCGCCCAGCGCTAGCCCCCTGGCTCCCGCAGAGGCCATCCCTCCCGCAAAACATATGACGCCGCAACCCTCACTGCACTCAACACCGGCCGACTCCCCGATTGCCACGAGCCGCCCCAGGACGCACCCATGGACCCTTCACCTGCCAAACCTGCAAGTTCTGCTGCATCAGGACCCACACTACAACCGCACACGCCAAACAGAGCTCCAACAACAACCACCTGAAGTGCATCCTACTCAACACACGTTCGGTCCACAGACACGCCATTGAACTATGGAACCTACTCGACACCATAACTTCGGACGTCACCTTTCTCACGGAAACCTGGATGAACGCCTCATCATCGCCCGACATCGCCATAGCCATCCCGAACGGATACAAGACCATCCGAAGGGACCGCATCAACCAAACAGGAGGAGGCATCGCAATCGTCCACAAGAACACCATCCGCATCTCGACCGGTTCCGACGACACCCTCACAGCCACTGAACACCTTCACTTCCAGATACACACCGACCCCAGACTACACTGAGAGGCACCCTCATTTACAGACCCCCAGGACCCCGCACACAATTCAGCGAAGACATCACTCACTTTGTCAGCCCACACGCCCTCCCCTCCGTTGACTACATTCTCCTTGGGGACCTCAACTTCCACCTGGAGAATTACAACGACAACAACACCACCACCCTGCTGGACAACCTCGCCAATCTTGGACTCAAACAACTGGTGAACACCCCCACCCACTACGCCGGACAAACGCTCGACCCAATCTTCTCCTCCAGCAAGCACATCTCCTTCAGCCACTCCACCGGACTCCACTGGACAGACCACAGCTGCGTCCACTTCAGCTTCAGAAAGAACACAACTCACCACTTCCCGCAACAGGTCCCCCGCCGAAGCTGGAATAAAATTACCTCCGACCAGCTCACCACTTCACTGAATCAAAACGCTCCCGCCAGATCAACGGACCCAAATGAAGCGACCATCAATCTCGCACAGTGGATCACCCACTGTGCTGACTACCTAGCACCCCTGAAAAACAATCCCAACAAGCCAGGAAGCAAAATAGCCTCCTGGTTCAACGACGACCTCAAGGACTCCAAAAAGAACTGCTGCACCCTTGAGAAAGCATGGCGAAGAAACCCATCCACAGATAACATGACCGCCCTCAAGAGCGCCATCCGCAAACACCACCAGCTGATCTGCACCACCAAGAAGTCAGCATTTAAGGATCGACTAGACAACAATGCCCACAACAGCAAGGAACTCTTCAGCATTGTCAAAGAGCTCACCAATCCCAGCGCCGGCAACAAGGACATCACTCCCTCTCAAGACCTCTGCGACTCTCTCGCCTCGTTTTTTCACAGCAAGATCGTAGACATACACAACAGTTTCGGCGACCTGACCATTGCCCCTACCACTGAACCAAACCCCCCACCGCCACCCTCCGCGCCTGGACCCGGATCAGCACCGAAGACACCATCCGCATGATGAACTCCATCCACTCCGGATGGCCTACCGACCCATGCCCCCATCACATCTTCAACAAGGCCAACTCCACCATCGCACCCCAACTCTGGGACATCATCAACTGCTCCTTCAACACTGCTACCTTCCCGGAGAGCTGGAAGCATGCCGAACTCAGCGCCCTCCTGAAGAAACCTTCAGCAGACCTCACCGAACTTAAGAACCACCGCCCCATCTCGCTCCTCCCATTCCCCGCCAAAGTCATAGAGAAGACCATCAACAAGCAGCTCGCCGCCTTCCTTGAGTCTAACGGTTCCCTCGACCCTTCACAGTCCGGCTTCCGAGCCAACCACAGCACCGAGACCGCCCTCATCGCAGCCACAGACGACATCCGAACCCTACTCGACCACGGTGGAAATAGCGGCCCTCATCCTCCTGGACCTCTCCGCAGCGTTCGACATGGTCTGCCACCGCACCCTAGTACAACGCCTCAAAAACTTCAGGATACAAGATAAGGCAGTGGATTGGATCATCTCGTTCCTCGCCGGAAGAACCCAGAGAGTCCGCCTCCCCCCTTTCAGATCAGAGGCCACCGAAGTCATCTGCGGCGTCCAACAAGGATCATCACTCAGCCCCACCCTCTTCAACGTCTACTTGAGCCCCCTCGCATCCATCGCACACCAACACAACCTAAACATCATCTCCTACGCGGACGACACTCAGCTAATCCTCTCCCTCACCAAAGACCCAACCACCGCCAGAACCAACCTACACGAAGGGATGAAAGAAGTAGCCGAGTGGATGAAGAACAGCTGCCTAAAACTGAACTCAGACAAGACAGAAGTCCTCATCCTAGGATCATCCCCCTCTGCCTGGGACGACTTCTCGTGGCCCCCAGCCCTTGGCAGCGCACCCAAACCAAAGGACCATGCTCGCAACCTGGGCTTCATCCTAGACTCCTCCCTCTCGATGACTAGACACGTCAACGCCGTCTCATCATCATGTTTTAACATCCTACGAATGCTCCAAAAGATCTTCAGATGGATCCCCATCTAAACAAGGAAGACGATCACCCAAGCACTTGTCACCAGCCGACTGGACTACCGTAACACCCTCTTCACCGGAACCACAGCCAAACTGCAGAAAAGACTTCAACGCATCCAGAACGCCTCCGCTCGACTCATCCTGGACATACCTCGACAAAGCCACATATCCGAACACCTAAGAAACCTTCACTGGCTCCCCGTCAGCAAGAGAATCATGTTCCGTCTCCTCACCCACGCACACAAGGCCCTCCACGACCTAGGACCCAAATACCTCAACAATCGCCTAACCTTTTACACTCCCACCCGCCAACTGCGATCTTCCAATCAAGCCCTCGCCACGATTCCACGCATCCGAAGAGCCACCATGGGAGGAAGATCCTTCTTCTACCTGGCGGCGAAGACCTGGAACTCCCTCCCCATCCACCTCCGTCTTACCCACGACCACCTCTCCTTTAGAAAACAACTCAAAACCTGGCTGTTCGATCAATAGCAAACCCCTCCCCCTTAAGCGCCTTGAGACCCTCTGGGTGAGTAGCGCGCTATACAAATTTCTGATTTTATTTTGATTTGATTAAATGATTTTTAGCAGTGTGAGCTAAAAGTCTTTTTTTAAATAATATAGTTTTTGATATTTATGGGTTTCACATTGCTTGAGAGAAAGTGTCACTTATAGGCGTTGAAATGTCACTCATAATTGCTCTAAAATTATGAAAAAGTCACACATAGCAATCTGAAACTTTGGCAGCTATGAGAGCGCTTTGCATGAGCACCAGTTTTCTTGCAAATGGACACATTCATTTTGCGAGTCACTGGGAAATTAAGTGATTTTCCCACAATCACAGAATGTTGAGCGTTCCTGCCGAGACGCCAACCCAGTTCCGCAGCTTCAAAGTCGATCGCTCTAGCCATTAGGCCACATGCTAGTTCCAAGTTCTCCTCTTGTTTGGCACCAGTACTGACTCGGGAGTGGAGCACCAAAGCTATATAAACAGATGTTTCTTGTATTTTGTTTATATATATGCCAGTTAAATTGTGTATTTTTAAGAATTTGTAGGTCTTCACTCCGAATAAAGGTATTTATGATAATGATGTTGACATTACGCAGTAGAGTTTGACTGAAATTCTCTGAATGCCGACACATTCATGACACTGGATGTATGCCGCTTTTATGGTTACCTACTCGCGGAGCCTTTTCGTTATGTTCCATGACAGGCTAGCTATAAATTCTTGGCTGCACTGCTTCCCTGTCCTGCTTGGTGACTCACACGTAGCAGTCGCTTGCGTGTTTTAGGAAGCAATGCTTGCGGTCGGAAGCTTCTCCAAGTTATTTAAGGTTTGGCACCGCATATTTTTGGTCACTTCCTGTTCCAGCACATGAAGGCGAACTACCACGAGAGAACTAGGGCCTAGATGTAGGTAATAGCAATTTACCGAATGGTAAATACTGAATTTTACAGATTCGGTATTCACTATTCGGTAATTGCTATGTAGGTAAAATATTCTGTAAAAATACCGAATCTGTAAGATTCGGTAATTACCGATTCTGTAATTACAGAATCGGTATTTGCCATTGATTCCTATAAGCCTTGAAGCCCGTAGGAATCAATGGCAAATACCGATTCTGTAATTACAGAATCGGTAAAATTACCGATTTTGCAAGGGTGACAGGGTGTCACTTTGACATCCTGTTGCACCCCTGTTTCTGGCTTGTGTGCCATGTGACACACAGACATGCCCTTAGGGCATGTCTGTGTGCCACATGGCACAGGTGTACATGCACAGATGTGCATGTACACTGGAATTTGTTATTTACCATGGAACAGTATTCCATGGTAAATAACGATTCGGTAAGGGCTTGTGGCACTGATTACAGTGCCACCTACATCTTGATTTACAGAATCGGTATATTTACCGATTCAGTATTTTACCGATTCTCTATATTTACCGAATCGGTAAATATACCGATTCTGTCAATAAAATGCCCCCTACATTCCATGACAGGCTAGCTATAAATTCTTGGCTGCACTGCTTCCCTGTCCTGCTTGGTGACTCACACGTAGCAGTCGCTTGCGTGTTTTAGGAAGCAATGCTTGCGGTCGGAAGCTTCTCCAAGTTATTTAAGGTTTGGCACCGCATATTTTTGGTCACTTCCTGTTCCAGCACATGAAGGCGAACTACCACGAGAGAACTAGGGCCTAGATGTAGGTAATAGCAATTTACCGAATGGTAAATACTGAATTTTACAGATTCGGTATTCACTATTCGGTAATTGCTATGTAGGTAAAATATTCTGTAAAAATACCGAATCTGTAAGATTCGGTAATTACCGATTCTGTAATTACAGAATCGGTATTTGCCATTGATTCCTATAAGCCTTGAAGCCCGTAGGAATCAATGGCAAATACCGATTCTGTAATTACAGAATCGGTAAAATTACCGATTTTGCAAGGGTGACAGGGTGTCACTTTGACATCCTGTTGCACCCCTGTTACTGGCTTGTGTGCCATGTGACACACAGACATGCCCTTAGGGCATGTCTGTGTGCCACATGGCACAGGTGTACATGCACAGATGTGCATGTACACTGGAATTTGTTATTTACCATGGAACAGTATTCCATGGTAAATAACGATTCGGTAAGGGCTTGTGGCACTGATTACAGTGCCACCTACATCTTGATTTACAGAATCGGTATATTTACCGATTCAGTATTTTACCGATTCTCTATATTTACCGAATCGGTAAATATACCGATTCTGTCAATAAAATGCCCCCTACATCTCAAAAACCAAATACCGGTCGGAAACGGCCGAATTCGGCCGTTTCCGACCGGTATTAAGGCTCCTACATCTGGCCCTAGGTTCTAAACAAAGTAGTTTATTTTCTAGGACATTCTCTGTATTTTAAAGACGGACATCTCAGTAATCACAAAAACGTTCAATCCCGTTTCATCTGCATTTTCCACGTCAAAGCTAGCTAACAATATACACTGATGACGTGTCGAAACTGAATATACTGCATCTCTTCATGTCGTGTTATTGTTTAAAAACATATATAAATTAACATATTGCTGATGTCAGCTACTTGGACCATGGTGCAAGATGGCCGTAAATCAGATTGTTCCATCCCACACTCTTGGAGTTCCCGACACTTTTTATTTAATTGGTTCACATTGAAATGGTTCCAAAAGAAAAAAAAAAGTACGCGAGCGGTGTGCGCGCGTGCCACTGCGAGGCCGCGATAATTGAAGACATATGGGCTTTGGTGCACTTAATAGACACCAATAGGCCAATAGTCGGAGCTCCGCGACCCCCTATGGCCTATTGCGTATTCTGTTAAAAAACAGCACTCACGCAAAGCCCAATCAAAATTGACCTGTGGGGAATTTCTCTCTATGGGAGCATGTGGGACGGGCAGACACCTACCACAGCACAAGCTCCCATTGAGAAATGGGGTTTGTGAATATCCCTGCACCGTGTGGCATGCACCTCACAGTTCCATGTGACAGAAAGTTTTACATTCTGCTAGCCAATCAAAAGTAAAGTGTTAGTGAGAAAAAATACTAGCATTTTAATCTTGAGGTTGTCTTGAGTGGTTGAATTACGTTTGCAGTTAACTGACATAGAAATTAAAATCCCAGGCAAGTTCCATGAGAATAGAAATACAACTTCTACACTGTGGAGTTCAGTGACTGGATGTTTGCTATTTTTTACTATTAGCTACAGTAATATAAGCCTTATTTCGATGTCAGTCGGAGTTAACTCCTACCAACACCACTTCAGTGTGTAAACCTTCAGACCATAGGTCGTCAATTCTGCACACATCATTACGATGCGACCGCACATGGTGTGGTCACAAACTCCTATATCTCTATGGGAGCTTGTGCGGCGGACAGAAACCTACCGCAGCACAAGCTCCTATTGAGAAATGGGAGCTTGTGAAAATCCCTGCACCGTGTGGCAGGCACGTCACAGTGCCTGCCACATGGTGCATGGATTTTCTGGGAGGCACCATATGTTCCCCTCATGGCCACATATGGAGGGCCACGGGAAAAGGGGCCCCTAGCGCCTGTAAAGCGGCTTTCTGACAGCCTTTCCATGTCAGAAAGGCCAAAATGGAAAGGCAGTTGGAAATGGACATCATAACCCTGATGGCGGAAACGTCGTCCTCAAGCGAATATGAGGCCATTCAGACTGGCAACAGGCTCCTTGAGCCTGTCAGAACTAAGTCGGCCCCATGGCTGGTTTAAATTCGGACCATGTCCCTGTAAAATGACAGTTGGAGTTTAAGCCTACAATGTCGGTTGGAATGCCTCTGGCCAGTGGTTGGAGGCTTTCTGACCTACAATGTAAACCTACTATGTGTTTACTATGCTGTTTTAAAAGCAATACCATTCACATAATGAATACTTATAAATATTTGGAATTGAATGTAATATTACAAATATATGGGGGAAACAACAAACCCTACAATCCTCCACATGTGGCTTGGATATCTTTTGTGGAAAAAAGTTATGAGAGATGAGTGCAAAGTGCCCCAAATATCAGAAGATAACGCAGGAATTGGAGGACCTAAGGAAGCAACCTTTGCACATAGGAGTTAAGATGTGCATCAGATACTGCATGCTGATACAATACTTTAAAGTACAACGTTAATCATTTTTAAAGCTGTAAGGATAAAAAAAGAGTCAGCCTACTCAGTACTGAAATCCATGGGCAACAGTTCACTAACACCCTGATTCCCAGTTGCATGGCAATAGGGTAACGCAAAAGTTGAAGTGACTAACACCATGCATTTCCCACGCAATTAAGAGCAGGAACTTAAGGTTTGGAAAATTACTCTGTATGTGTGACTGAGTTTCTAGTTGTAAAACCACCTGGAATTCATCATTCCATGCAGGGTTACGGCAAACATGTATCACTTGCTCTAAGCTGGTGATAAAGGCATCAGGTGGCCAGTGGGTGGGGTTAGAGACAAGGGAGTTTTGTTTTGGAGTACGAGAGGAAAGGGGAGTATTTTTTCGAGCATGAGGGAACATCGTATGCTCCCCTGCTAGAAAACACAATGCTGAATGGTGTTGGCCTGCTTCTGCAGCAAGAGCCTCATGCCATTTTTTGAGCCGGAAGCGTCTGGCATCGTTTCTGAGTGTAATTGTGCAGAAACCTCATTGCACAATTTGTGCTGAGTTCAATAAAGTGAATCACATCGCACAAACTGTGCAATCCTGGACTTCAACGTCTATAAATACCTGTCGAAGTCATATAAATAATGGCTTGCAGTACTTTGAAAAGAGAAGTTCCAGTTTAGCAAGTATATCTGCTTACGAACATGTGTGACCAAATCCCTGATTCTAGCTGGAGCATGTTGCTTCTGAAATGCAGGCACTAACATTCCCTTTTTCTAAAGTATGCCTAATCATGCAGTGAGACTACATAGAAATGCTTTATTTTTTTAGATGGCAGCATATGCGTATAAATATTCCCAGACTAATCTTTTATTAATAGTCTGAGACGCACCCCCCAAGACTTTAGAAGCGAAGCATATCTTAGTGAAAGAGGATAGAGGACTCGAGATAAACTAGGCAGCCTTAGCTTTCGCTATATCTCTTTGACATTGTTTTAGGAGATTAAAATGACAACAAAGGCTTTGATGAAATCCATTAAATGCTAGAGGTCTTAACCAGATAACAAACAGAACTGCATGCTGATGGGAGATTGTTAGGGGGAAACATCATACTTTTTTCAATCTCCTAGCTTTTAAATTCAGCAAGGGCAAAAAAGGTAAACAAAACATCGTGTCATCATCAGATTTATTGAAAATGTTCAGCACATACTGGGGAGGAGGTCAGTGCAAAATTAAGCAAGGAGGCGCCAAACCGTAAATCTCTGATATGTACTAAGATACTATTATTCTCTCAGAGTGTTTTATCAGCAGTCTTTTTACAAGGGTGATATAGGAATGTAGTGACTGTTCTCAATATTCATATTAAGAGACTTATGGTCATGGGACGTTTGTGAATGTATATTCATCACTCCCTCCATAAAAAGACTGTGATCCATATGACATAAAGTGAACAATGGGGGCCAGATCACAAAATATTTTGGAATGGGGCTACCTTGTGTCCTTGGGGATGTTATAGTATAAATAAAAAACAATGATACTACATGGGAATTAATTGTTATAAAAGTACTTTCCAACGTGAAAGTATACATTAGTCACTGGTGATGTGTGTAATTATGCAGAGCACTATTTATTCACATTTCTTAACGAGCATAGTAATCTTCAGCCGGTGTACAAGTATCTGAAGTGTGTAAAATATAACATTTATGACATGCAGTCATACATACATTACACTCAATGAACAGACAAAAGACACAGATGAATTAATCTGTGCTGTGCTACTTCTCATTATTCAACCTGCATGGCAACTAGAAACTTTCTTTAATCTTCCAGCTGTTTATACATGCAATGGCCATCCTTCTTAATTTTTGCACAGTCCAAAAAGGAGGTTGTCTATAGCAGGCACCCACACAGAGTACAATTTGGCCTCTGTTTCCTAGTTTATCTTTTGCAAGGTTTGTAAATGCAATCAAGATTAAGATTACGATTTTGCATTTAGAGCTATTCAAATATTTCCTCAAACAATCAAAACAGAACTTCCCATAAAGAGACGTTCAATAAACTCTGTAAAGTCTCAGTTCAATGTGGAATAAGGCCACAGGGATATGGATAGGCAGAAGCAGTAGTAACCATGAATGGCAATGGGGTAAAAGAAAGTGGTGGTAACATACTTTAGGAACACACACTATTATGAACAGTCAAAACAATGTAGTTCACTTTGTATCTTCTTCTACTCGCTTCCAAACAGCTTTCGATGTTCTCCTGGGAACAGGACCACTACTCTTTCTCACAAAAATAAAATATTCCACAGACAGCAATGTTAATTTTGAAACATAAATGTATCAGTTATAGATTCATGTGGAACATTTTCTCATTCAAGACTCCTTTTCCAAATACGGTACAAAAGGGGCTGGTAATGGACTGAGCATCTGAATCAATCAAACACTCACACCCAGTCAAAAGATCAGAGTGGGCTAAAGAACGGTGATGGATTAAACCCAGATCTTTTGACTGGGTGTGAGTGTTTGATTGATTCAGATGCTCCGTCCAGCACCACCCCCTTTTGTACCGCTTTTGGCCACCATTAGTGTGGCAGGGTATGCTCAGACGTGAGTCCCTTGCTCACTTTGCCACTGGATTCAAGCAAGCCGGGCTGAAGACGGCTGGAAAGCCAGAAACCGGTCCTCGGAAGCTTGTTTCCGGTCCAGGGAAGACATGGCTTGCAGTTCGGGCTGGACTGTTCCCATGAGGCACAGGGTCAGACTGATTTGCATATAGCCATGTCTGATCTGGGGTGGCAGAGTGGGCTAAAGAACGGTGATGGATTAAACCCAGATCCTTTGACTGGGTGTGAGTGTTTGATTGATTCAGATGCTCCGTCTATCACCACCCCCTTTTGTACCGCTTTTTGCCGCCATAAGTGTGGCAGGGTATGCTCAGACGTGAGTTCCTTGCTCACTTTGCCACTGGATTCAAGCAAGCCGGGCTGAAGACGGCTGGAATGCCAGAAACCGGTCCTCGGAAGCTTGTTGCCGGTCAATGGAAGACATGGCTTGGCAGTTCGGGCTGGACTGTTCCCATGAGGCACAGGGTCAGACTGATTTGCATATAGCCATGTCTGAACTGGGGTGGCAGAGTGGGCTAAAGAACGGTGATGGATTAAACCCAGATCTTTTGACTGGGTTTGAGTGTTTGATTGATTCAGATGCTCCGTCCATCACCACCCCCTTTTGTACCGCTTTTGGCCGCCATAAGTGTGGCAGGGTATGCTCAGACGTGAGTCCCTTGCTCACTTTGCCACTGGATTCAAGCAAGCCGGGCTGAAGACGGCTGGAATGCCAGAAACCGGTCCTCGGAAGCTTGTTTCCGGTCCAGGGAAGACATGGCTTGGCAGTTCGGGCTGGACTGTTCCCATGAGGCACAGGGTCAGACTGATTTGCATATAGCCATGTCTGAACTGGGGTGGCAGAGTGGGCTAAAGAACGGTGATGGATTAAACCCAGATCTTTTGATTGGGTGTGAGTGTTTGATTGATTCAGATGCTCTGTCCATCACCACCCCCTTTTGTACCGCTTTTGGCCGCCATAAGTGTGGCAGGGTATGCTCAGACGTGAGTCCCTTGCTCACTTTGCCACTGGATTCAAGCAAGCCGGGCTGGGGACGGCTGGAATGCCAGAAACCGGTCCTCGGAAGCTTGTTTCCGGTCCAGGGAAGACATGGCTTGGCAGTTCGGGCTGGACTGTTACCATGAGGCACAGCGTCAGAGTGATTTGCATATAGCCATGTCTGAACTGGGGTGGAAGAGTGGGCTAAAGAACGGCGATGGATTAAACCCAGATCTTTTGACTGGGTGTGAGTGTTTGATTGATTCAGATGCTCCGTCCATCACCACCCCCTTTTGTACCGCTTTTGGCCGCCATAAGGGTGGCAGGGTATGCTCAGACGTGAGTCCCTTGCTCACTTTGCCACTGGATTCAAGCAAGCCAGGCCGAAGACGGCTGGAATGCCAGAAACCAGTCCTCGGAAGCTTGTTTCTGGTCCAGGGAAGACATGGCTTGGCAGTTCAGGCTGCACTGTTCTTATGAGGCACAGGGCCATACTGATTTGCATATAGCCATGTCTGAACTGGGGTGGCAGAGTGGGCTAAAGAACGGTGATGGATTAAACCCTGATCTTTTGACCTGGGTGTGAGTGTTTGATTGATTCAGATGCTCTGTCTATCACCACCCCCTTTTGTACCGCTTTTGGCCACCATACGTGTGGCAGGGTATGCTCAGACGTGAGTCCCTTGCTCACTTTGCCACTGGATTCAAGCAAGCCGGGCTGAAGACGGCTGGAATGCCAGAAACCGGTCTTCGGAAGCTTGTCCATCACCACCCCCTTTTGTACTCCTTTTCCAAATACTACACCATAGCCCTGATTACAACTTTGGCTGTCGGACTGCCAGGCTGCAGCATAAGTAGTTGGGAAAATGCTGCCAATTTAGCAGCATCCCTTCTGCCACATTCTGAGTTTACTTCTGAGGTGTCGGTGTGCCTCGGGCAGACTTGCAGCTGCATCATGCTTCGGTTCACAGAGAGAGCCTGAAGGCAATGCTTCTGCATTGCACTTTTGCCATGCACCATATCGTTCATGGGACACAGTGTGCGCACAGCAGTACAGGAGTAAAAGGGCACAACTTATGCCCCAGCCACAATACCCTATGGGAAAAATTGCCCAGTGGCCCTGTTTGGGGCCCTTTCTTGCCTTTCTCCCAACCTTTTCGTGGCGGGGTTTCCGCCATTAAAAGGACAGCAAAAATGTAGGTTGCGATCAGTACAGCAGTGCCGTCATCGTCACCACTGCCATTGAGAGCTTCTTTCTCCACCGCTGCGGGATCGAAGATCCAGGTGATTGTAGCGGTGTTGTAGTGGTCCTCCCGTCCTCCTCTTAAATGGCGATCGGACTGATCAGGAGGTGGGAGTTGGATCGCTACCTCCCGCCATCATCGGTACCGCAGTCTCAACCCCGCCATACTTTTAATAAGGATCTACATGTCTAACATTCTATATATCAAATTGTATGTTTTATAACAATCATCTATGTAAAATTTGAAACATCTGATTTAATGAGAACAAAACATTCATTATAAATCCATTCATTGGAAAAAACAAGTAAGTAAAAGAAGTCATAATCACGTTTGAATGCTGCATTCTTTATGCAAGCATTTATTCATTATTTCATTAAGTGAACATTTTTAATCATGTGTTAACAGTGGTCTTTACGTAAATAGAAACATTCTGCAGAGTTTTAAATGAAATCATTTATGAGACTTAATATTTATTAATACTTGATCTAGAAAGGTCAAGAATGAAACTTTTCACGCGTGTTTCAGAACTTCTATTCCAACAACTTGTCAAGCAAGGTTGCTTTTGCCATTGGATACCTAGTATGAGTAAATGTGACCACATACTACAGATTTAGCATTTTTAAACACATTTTATTTTCATTAAAGCTTGCACATTAATACTGATCATTCATTATAACTATATTATTTTCCATTATATTTAAAAAGACAACTACAATGGCATTCATAAAAAAAACCATGGCATCTCAAATTACATGATTAATAAAAAAGAGGGTACATGTTAGAGGGGCGAGTTATAGTTGATTTAGCTTGTCTAGCGAGCAGGCAACATTTTGTACGAAGGTGTGTGAGCTACGGTAAGTCTTGGGCAGGGCGTAACTTAAGTTATAAGCATGAAGGTATAACTATTACTGTTACATTTCTAATGTTCATGTAGTTCAAGTTGGTTTTATACAGAAATATTATTTTAAGTTTTGTTAGCTATAACTAACCTCAAAACTTTATTTTTCTTATTGAATTTCTATGCTTTTTTTTATTAGTTTCTAAGATGAGGTAGCATAGAGGAAGAAATTGAAGGACTCCATTATGTGACATATTTTTCTGTGCAACCTTGAGGCTGCTCCATCAGCCTCTCCACCAACACCTTGTGTATCTGTCCCTCCACCAGTACCTGCTCCATATTTTGCAGTGCCAATGCATCTTATCAGGCAGAATCGTGATATAATGGAGCAGTATATCAGTACAATACCTTGTGGTGGCTCCGTAGTAGAAGCTAAGTTAGTAATAAACTACAAAAGTCATATTTGATTGTATTTAGTAAACATAGTACAAAGTCAATACATCATTATTTTCCTTTTTATGAGTTTTCAGAAAAAAATAGCATTTCTGTTACACCAATATGTCATCATTTAGAACATTTACAGATCAAGAGGATCATATGGAAGTAGTAATCATAAAACATTGGGCATAAACAGATTAATTGGATTGTGAAAAACCCAATAGAAGCTGTTCATGCCCATGGGAATTGAAAACACTTGAAGGCAATTCATTCCACAAGGTTGACGCGTGCAGAAAGTAGGCATCAAAAGGAGAAAGTAGAGGCTGAAGCCTGGACTTTTTCTGACTCATCAACACCTCCACCACTACCCGCTACATCTGTCCCTCCAGTCACACCTTCTAATTCTAACTTCTACCAACACCTGGTGCATATGTGTCTCCTCTAGTACCTACTCCTGGTAAATCAGAGACAATATGTCTTTTCAGGTAGAATTGCAAACTAATAGAGCAATATGGTAGTACAGTGACATACTGTCTTCCCTGCCATACTGTCATTGCTGTGGGAGTGAGAAAATGTAACATCCATTGTGAACTTCGCAGATCTCACCACTATCCTCCCCAATGGAATTAGAATTTGTTTGCCTTTGTTATCCTCCCATTTCCAGTTGAGACTATTGTTTTAGTTAGTTGTGTTGACATTGTAAAACAACTGAAAAGAAAAAAAGAGAAAGAATGTTTTCAGAACCAACCGAATGTGTTAAAAGATAAAGAACTTCAATCAATATTAACCATACATTTTTCAGTATCAGAAATGGCAAATTGCATTTAGTATAGAGACACATGAAAAGTGTAAGGTAAGCTAAACATGTACCTTATGGTGGCTTCATAGTAGATAGCAAGTTAACAATAGACTACTACATTGATATTCAATTGTATTAAATGAACATAACACAAAGTCAATGTATCATTGTTTTCCATTTTATGTGCTTTCAGACAAACCCTGCATTACTATTACACTGCTATATCACCATTGAGAACATTTACAGTGTAAGGTGATCATATGGTAGTAGTCATCATGAAACACTGGGATAAAACAAACCAGTTGGATTGTGAAAAAACCCATAGATGTTTTGCATGATCAATTGTTAATATATCTAACTAAGTAATTTAATATACAGCATAGAAGACAACAATACTTAGAGCTGCATTTTACAAATATCATCACACATGTCAGTCCACCTAATGGCAATCTCCTGAATTATCTGACAGCAGCTCATAATTATCATTTCATAGAACAGCCATACAGATCCAAATATAAATGTACCTATTTTATGCAGAAATATATAGATGGAGGTGATGTGGAACAATTTGACATTTCTCTGTTATATCTTTGAAGAGGAAATAGAGCTCTATTGCCTTCCAACAGTCAGAAGAGTCTTTGTGGTTTTTAGCTGTATTTAGTAGTATTGGGCTGTGCTTATAGTCTGAATTGTGTTATTACCCATTCACATAATGCTTTACTTCTTAATTTGATTTCGTATCTAATTTTTTTATACGTTTTCATTGTATTGTGACCAGAAATGTGTGTTTCAAATGCTTAAATCTCATTGCTGCAGACTAGTTTATTTTCCTACCTCATTTTGGTTTTTGAGAGTATTTTTGGGGGGTATTTCAAGAACTACTGTGATACTTTCTAGATACTTTCGAGAAAGTACTGTAGTACGTTGTAATCTTTTTTTAAAATGTCTATTCATGAAGGAACACTCTACACACGTTGCTAAACTATTTCTTCCTATGCCTTCCAAAAGGAGTAATAACGATATCTGATAATAAAACACAGAACAGAAAAAAAGTGTGCTTTAAAACAATATGGGTGTCTTTTTATTTTGCAAGGGCTTTGATTAACCAATAATTATGTGTTTGTCATCGCCATGTACCAATACATATTATAGTACTACGTTTTTTTCCGTTATTGCTTAAAAAAAACTGAACATATTCAGATCACATAATAAAAGGTACCCTTTCCATAACATAGTCTATATTTCTGCCGAATTTCATATAATCCGTTCAGCCGTTTTGTCGCTATGCATGTTAAAAAATGTATGGAAAATGTGTTGGTGGAAAAACTTAATTTGGGACCCCATTTTTTCGTTACACCCCTTTCATTATTCACCACAAGATTTGCATCTGCAGCCACTGTATAAAAAAAATAAGTCTGCAAGGTTCCCTGGATATTTTTCAAACAGTGACACAATTATTAGCAAGCAAAAATCTGAGGAATTCCTATCTCTCGGAAGCCTAACTATAATAAAGATAGATAGATAGATAGTAGATAAATAGATAGATAGATAGATCATGTGATTCTGGGCAAATCACTTAATCTCCCCATGCCTAACAAAAGTCAATGTGTCCTTATGTAATGAACTGTCTCAAGTCTAGTTTGCGCTATATAAAACTCTAAAAAATGTTTTTAAAAAAAATAGATAGATAGATAGATAGATAGATAGATAGATAGATAGATAGATAGATAGATAGATAGATAGATAGATAGATAGATAGATAGATAGATAGATAGATAGATAGATTTTGCTCAAGTGGCAACACACACACTGGAAAACTGCAATTTAATGGGAAACTTAGGAAATATTAATTTGTTTGTATTTAGAGATGGTTTGTTGATAAAACGTCCTTTGATTCCCACAGAAATGAAAATCTAATATTGGTTGACATTAGCTATTAGGTTTCCAGATTTACAAATCCTACTGAAACAGTTTAACTGCTAGACAGAGCTGCCAGTTGGTGGTGGTGAAATGAACTATGGGGCCGATTAGGATTGTGGTGAAATCCACATCCTCCGGGCCGGCGGAAGCCACCACCGGCCCGGAGGATGTGGATTCACCGCTGCAGTGATAGAAAAGACCCCCCGCCAGATTAGGATGGCAGGGGAGTCGGAAAGGCCATCCGCAGCTTTTCCGCCGCGGTCCCACGGCAGAAAAGCTCTAATATGGTGGCGGTGTCTATCAGACACCGCCAGCCATATTAGGATGCATGGGGAAACATGCTTTTCCACGGCGGA
The DNA here is from genome assembly GCF_964263255.1 of Lissotriton vulgaris. NCBI lineage: Eukaryota > Metazoa > Chordata > Amphibia > Caudata > Salamandridae > Lissotriton > Lissotriton vulgaris. Next base: position 634,208,248 of record NC_141685.1, on the reverse strand, counting down.
TTTTCCACCGTGGAAAAGCATGTGGTCTTTTCTGTTTGGGGGTCCGTTGCGGGCCCCCAGGGTGTCAGGGGGTGGGGGGTGCACATGGGGGGTACCTATGGTACCCCCCTGCATTTGCTTGCACATAGCGGCAGGCACCGCGCGGTGCCTGCCGCTTTGTGCATGCAAATGCACTGATGTATTTTTAGCATTGCGGCGGGTGCTGCTTCAAGCAGCACACGCCGTAATGTTAAAAATGCAGGATGTGACCGCCAGGGTGGTGGTCACATCCTAATTCGCACGGAGGGACCACCGCTGCCCCTGCGGACGGTCCCTCCACCTCTGGGGTGGCGGACAGACGCAGGTCCGTCCGTCATCATAATGACCCCCTATTTTTTTTAGCACTGTGACATTTTGTCTGGTAAAACGTTTCCACTATATATAGTCATTTTTATAGTTCTACTTTCGGTGACAGATAATAATTTTTGTCAGGGTTCAGGAACTGCTTTTTTTGAAGTTTATGGGTGTCAACCTTCTCGTCTTTTCTCTGTTGTTAGGGCTTGCGAAGCGAAGAGCCCTTTTGTAGGAGTTTAAAAATGGACCGTGAACGAGATGGAAGTTTGTGACCACACCATGTGCGGTCGCATCCTAATGCGGTGTGCAGACCTATGGACTGGAGGTTCACACACTAAAGTGGTGTCAGTCGGTGTTAACTCTGACTGGCATCGAAATAAGGCCCATAATACTGTAGCTAATAGCAAAAATCCAGTCACTGAAAAATATCGAACTTTAGCTTTTCACTACAGTGTAGAAGTTGTATTTCTATTTTTCACGGAACTTGCCTGGGATTTAAGTTCTATGTCACTTAACTGCAAATGTACTTTAACCACTTAAGACAACCTCAAAAATTAAATGCTAGGATTTTTTTCTTACTACCCCTTTACTTATGATTGGCTAGCAGAATGTAACACTTTCTGTCAATGATATTTTGGTTTCAACAGTTCATAATAAAAGGATTAAAAAGTAACAGCCTGATTTATATCTTGAAGGCATGCATCCTCTGACACAATGGTAACAGAGTATTCTTACCTCCGAGAAACAAGTGTGCCCCCAATTTCGATGTGGGTGGACCATAGGTTTACTAACAGCAGAGACTACCCTATGTCCACCATAAATAAGCGGCACCTCAGAATGATGGCTTTTTGGAGTCAGACCTCTATATTCCGCTCACCTGGTTTACATGGTTGGAATTAAAGGTCCATTTTCACTGCCTATCAGTGCCAGGAAAACCCTGGCAGTAAGAGAGATTGAAAACTATTAAATGCTACCCTCATCATGGGGCAAAACTCCCTTAGAGAGTAGAGCATTTTCTTTTTTATTTTAGAAAATAAAAATTAAACCAGTTTGATGCAAGGCTCTGTCATGTTGACGGAGCCATACACTGAATTTCAAAAAGCCTTGACAGGGACCGCTGTGACAGTGATTCCTGGCACTGCTTTAAGAAACGACCACCTGCTAGGGATAATGTCTCAGATTGATAGGAAGCACATCCGTCAGGGCGATTGCGTGATTTACTCCGTCTCACTGAAATAGAAACTACCCCCCTATCAACTTCTAAATTAGGTCCAAAATGTAGCATTGGCATAGAAATGTGTTTAAATGCAGACATTCTATATGGTATGTGTGAGAAGTTGGCCTGGTATATGCTGTCCAACTATTAAAGCAAGCACCTTGCACCAGTCCAAGCAACCCTTATTGTGATTTAAGAGGTCAACAATAACATTAGCAAGATGTCCAAGTGGTAGCTGTGTAGAGCTGCCTTTAGGCTTAATCTTGAAGGAATGTTAAGCAGCTTTTTTTTACCAGAGTGCAACCTTACTGTATTGGTTAAATGAAAGGAGAACCACACAGTCATTATAAAAAAGATGTATTTATTAATATAACACTCTCTAGTACGACACAGTATCTTCTATACAAAGATACTCACAAAGCACACAATACTGTAGCACAGAAACAATAGTAAATAGCACTAATACACAGTTGGCCCACGGGGAGGACGAAAAAATATACTAAAATAGTGCTATAAGAACCACAACTTGAGTCAAGACAGTGTCTAGCGGATGTAGAATTGCTTGGACCCCAAGGAACCACAAAAGGTGAGTAATTAGGGACCCCACGGAGCACGGGTGCAGTGTGGGAACAATACCATGTGCTCCGTACAGTTCTATAGGGAAGTCGCAGTTGAAGATTTAAAGTTTACGGACCCTTCCCAGTGAACTTCAAAGAAATCCAGTGGACATTAGGAGTTTGGAGAGCAACCCCACCTGTGGTTACCATAGTACCAGAGTTACCTATACCAGGGAAGCCGGATGCACAGGTCTGAAGTGGTGTCGGAAACGCCATCAATCTAAAAGGAGGACTTCGAAGAGGAGCCACTTCTGGAACTAAGAAAAATGTCCATTGGAATCCAAAGGTGGATTCTGGCCACAGGAGTGGCAATAGGACCTCGAGCAATTTCAGGAAACAGCAGCCCACGGAGCACTCAGTGTGAGGAGGCCAGAGTACTTGGTAGACAATGGTGCCAGAGGTTGTGGCTACTTGGAGTCCAATACAGTTGCTCTGGAAATGCAAACAAGCATATGCACTTGCAATTGAATGTGCTGCACTGACGTACGGGAATTGTAGCCCCCACAAGGGAGTCTGGCCTCAAACTTGGAAAGAGGGCATCTCAGACCTCAAGGGACGTGAGTTGCTGGAGCCTTCGGAGTCCGTAGGAGCTCAGGAGAATCAGACCGGTCAGTTGTGATGTGGTGCCTGCGAATGCAGGGTAGTGACCCCTTCACTCAAAGGGGGATATCTTCAGTTGTCCTTAATGCACACAGCCTGTATAGTGCACGGGTACAGACAATGCTTCAGACTGAGAGAGAGATGAAGTCAGGCCCAAACGAAGTTCAGCAAAGTCCAGGGTGTCCAGACAGTTGAAGGTCAGTGGTTTCTAGTTCAGAATCTTGTCCACATCGAATCTAGGGTCTACAGCCAGGTAAGCCCTTTTGTACCCATGGGAGAGGGTTGGACAGTTTCAGGGGACACTCCCAGGGTAGGGTCTGGACAGTGAGGAGGTTAATCCCATGTCCTTTATCCAGTTTTGCACCAGAGCAGGAGCCAACAGTCCTCATACAGACTTTCAGTCACTGGCAAGCGAACCCACCCAGCCCTAATATACTAAATCCTGTCTAGGAGGTGGTCACACCTCCCTGTGACAGGATGCCTATTGTTCTGCCTTCCCGTGCTCGAGCTTGAATCAGCAGCAGGAGGGCCGAAATGTGTCTCTGGCCGGCAGCAATCATTTCGGGCTTCCTGGGACTAGAAGGCTGGTACCGGGAACACAAGGGAGCCAACGAAGCTCGCTTCTGAGGGGTGGAATCATACCTCCCACACCGGTTATTGGTGTAGGGGTATGATTCCACAATGTTTGACACAAAATACAATAAGGTTACTTTCAGTTGTTTGAGAGCTGGTCATCACGCAGTCACATAATGCCACTCTATATGTCGTAAATGGCTGCTTCACAACCGGGGAGAATGGACTCCGTAGGCTGTAGGGGTGTCCTGCTCATACAGTTGCACCCTCTCACTTAGAACCAAGCACCCTGCCTTCAGAATTGTTAAGGCCTGCTATAGCGGTGACTTATAGGTTTTAAGTGTAGTGATCTTTAGATATATGTTGTAAAAGATGCCAGTAAACAGATGTAAAGGCTTAATACTTATTTATTAAGCACCACAGAGAATAACTGGTGTTCCCATCAGAAAGCAGGGAGCTAACTGACAGGGCAGAACACAGGAGAAGATGACATCAGGGAAAATGGAATGCAGGACTTAAAGAGGTACAGAGAAACATAAGTGCAGAGAATACAACATATCCTCTTCCCTTCATATGGAGAAACAAAAAAAACAAAGGAAAGTAAGTGTAAAAAAAAAACATAATAAGTACAAGCTCTTCGTTACAGAGAGAGACCTTACTTACAAACAAAGTCACTTAAATAACCTGGAGGTCTTCTCACTCTCTGAATTCTACTAGCACAAGACTCATTGGTACTACTGGCACTAGGCTCATCGGTTCTCACCGGTTCTCGCTCGGCTTTTTTATACAGTGCCACACGCCTCAAGTTCCAACTCTCACCGTTAAATAGAGTGACAAATCTTTTATGGACAGACTTGACCTTAAATGGTCCCCTGAATTTCGTCAATCCGACACCCACTCGACCCGGTTTGACTTTCACCCTATCATTCACAGCAAATTTACACGCGCCATCTGATTCACGCACGGTGTCAGGCTCACCAAGTCCAGCAGGAAGGTCAGCATTCAGATATTCTTTCATCCACGCAGCCACTAGTTTAGTGCCCGCTGAACGTCCCCTCATGACAGAAAACGGAATCAAACCGGTCACACCATTTTCAGTAGTCCTGTAGGCCCAAACCAGGTCATTAACCAAACTCCTCACATCCATTCTGGAAGAAATCGCCATTTGAATGGCACCTTTAACCATGCGGTTGGCCCTCTCCACTATGCCATTCCCCTGGGGGTTGTAAAGTGAGGTCCTTGAGTGAGCAATACCGCACCTTCCCAAGAAATTAGCCATCTCTAGGGAAGTGAGCTGCGTCCCATTATCGGTAATGATCCTTGTGGGAAAACCTTCCTCTCTAAAGATCTCACTCAACACAGCAATACCATTGCCTTGAACATTTTCTTTTGTGTTATCTTTCTTTTCCATCTCTTTCATGCATGCATTCGATTCCTCAACCACTTTTGCTATGTCAATGGCCATTTGTAGGGTAGGATTTTTTGCCGCCCACAGTTTTTCTTGCATCTTTTTGTTTCGGCACTGTACTATCAGCTGGTCTCTTATCATTTCGTCTCTTATCTCTCCAAAATTACATTTTATTGACAACTCGCGTAACCTAGCCACAAACTGGTCTACTGATTCCTCATTCCTTTGGGGTTGGGTGTAAAATTTGTGCCTCGCCATGACAATATTTACTTCTTTTGCATATTGTTTTTTCATCCGAGCTTTGGCTTCTGTGTATACATTGGTTATTGCCCTACCATCTTGGTTCACTGCTACGGGAAGATATTTAAAGGAATGTTGACCCTCCTTGCCCAATGCACTTAACAAGAGGGCTTTCTTCCTAATTGCACTGAAATCTTTCCCATCAAGTGCCTCAATATAATTCTCAAAAATGTCTATCCATTCATCCCACTCAATGGGTGGATCCCCAGTAGCTTGTAGGAACAATGGAGGTGCAATAATATTCAGATTTTCCATTCTTAAAGGAGCACTATTCCCTTTGACACAGAGATAGTCAAACTCGAATGAAATGTCGACTCTTCCTCATTAACACGTGCAATATGTGCTTCCCCACTCTTTCTCTGCTTTCTCAATGTAGGGAATAGTGTTTGTGGTGACTTTTAAATGTACGCTGCTTAAATTCCCAAAAAAAATATATAAATTCAGTTTGTAAGTGACACTCTCACCCTTTAATTTCTCCTGCTGACACTCGTTTCCGTTTTAAGAGGCTCTTTCTAGTCACTCGGTATGCCGTTTGAAGTATCGGTTTCGACTTGATGCGATGTTTAATGAGCGATGCCAGTTGCTAAGATACCAAACAATCCTAAGATGGCCGCCACGTACGTTGCGTTGCGCAGTCGCGTCACTGCCGGAACGTCACCTCCTCCGTCAATGACGCTTGTTCCTTTCTTGTTCGAGTGCTTCCTTCTTGACGCGGCTCCGTTGAAGGAAAACAAAGGCAGGGAAATCGAACAGTGAGTCAGCTCTTGTGTCTCTCCGCTCGAGGAGTCTGCTCGTGTGTCTCTCTGCTCGAGGAGACTTTTAAAAGATGCAGCCTGTGTGTTTGTACTGGTGATGTCGGTTCAGACGAGGGAAAAGTCAAATATCTACTGAATGGCAAAAAATACAACACAAATCGCTCCGTTTTCTTTCAAGAAGTTGCGCTCTCACTCTCCTTAATTTTTTAAATGTGCACAAGAATTTCTTTTTAGTCCAAAGTTTCCGAAATATAGCATTGGATAGGATTCCTTTAGCAAGGTGCACCTCTTTATAATCCCACACGACAAAGTCACAATTAGATACACGGTATAAATAGGCAAATGTTCTCCCAAACTCACCAGTTGTTTTGGAAACTTTGCAGGCTTCAGTTCAAAACGTAATATTTCTTCTTCTTCAAGGTAGCAAAGATATCTCTATTACAGTACTTTTGACATGGAATAAAAGGTTCTTCTTTGCTTCAAAACTTGTGTGGTTCTTTGAAATGGGAGAGCTTTTTTTTCCTTTTTCCTCAAAATCCGCGTGGTTCTTTTCACCAGTGGAGTTCTCCTCCCTCTGTGGTTGTTCAGCTCCTTCTGCTCATCATCGCCATGTGCTGTAAATGATGCCAGTAAACAGATGTAAAGGCTTAATACTTATTTATTAAGCACCACAGAGAATAACTGGTGTTCCCATCAGACAGGGCAGAACACAGGAGAAGATGACATCAGGGAAAATGGAATGCAGGACTTAAAGAGGTACAGAGAAACATAAGTGCAGAGAATACAACAATATAGTAAACCTATATCTTAAGTAAGTGGTGCATGCACCAACTTACACAGGCTGCAATGGCTGGACTGTAGTTCCATTTTGCATGGCCTCTCATGGGTGGCATAATACTTGCTTCAGCCCATGGGAGGCCTCTTGCATACCTATGCCCTGGGTACATGGGTACCATATACTAGCGACTGATAAGAGTACCACAGTATTGAATCTGGAGTGTACCTCAGTATATGATATAACAGTTTAGGGAGAAAGCAGATAGACTGGGGTCCTAATTTGCAGGATCCCAGTCAGACTAGTCAAAAGAAGTATCACATTTAGCAAAAAATTGGGGTAACCATAAGAACCGGATCCTACTTTCCTACACAACCTCCCCAAACGTAAAGAGATGAGACTAACCTAGCCCAGTTAAGTCTTCATTTTCTAAGTGGAAATATCTGGAGAGTCCATCTGCATTGGCATGGTTACTCTCAGGTCTGTGTTCCACTGTATGGTACAACCCCTGTAGGAAAATGGACCACCTCAAAAGTTTGGGGTTTTCACCCTTCATCTGTTTTAGCCTTAGGAGGGGCTTATGGTCTGTCTAAACAAGGAAGTGAGTGCCAAACAGGTATGGCCTCAGCTTCTTCAGGGAGCAGACCACAGCAAAGGCTTCACTCTCTATAGTTGACCAACGTTTCTCTCTGGGGGTCAACCTTCTGCTGATAAAAGCTACTGGTTGATCCTGACCCTCTGCATTAAATTGTCACAACACAGCCCCTACCCCCAACTCAGATGCATCTGTTTGGACAATAAATTGCTTGGAGTAGTCAGGACTCTGCAGAATGGGAGCAGTGCACATGCCCTGCTTGAGATCAACAAATGCCTTCTGACAGTTAACTGTCCAATGAACTTTCCTGGGCATTCTTTTTGATATAAGAACATTCAAGGGAGTCACTGTATACCCATATCTTTTCACAAATGTTCTCTAGTACCCAGTCAAGCCCACAAAAGCTCTGACCTGATTCTGGGTAGTTGGAGCAACCCATTCAATGATGGTCTGGATTTTGCTCTGTAATTTTTGAAACTGGCCTCCACCCACAAGGTGGCCTAGGTACACAACCTTACTCTGCCCTATCAGGCACCTAGCAGCCTTGATACTGAGGCCTGTTTTCTCCAGAAATCATTCTTCAGGTGGACCAGGTGATACTCCCAGGTGGACCTAAAGACAGCTATATCATCAAGCTATGCTGCACTATAGGCTTCCAGGCATGTAAGGACTTTATTCACCAGCCTTTGGAATGTGGCAAAAGTTCAGTTTTAAAAGGCATTGTGGGTAGGAACTAGTAGGAGGATCAAGGCAAGGCAAACTGCCACAGACTTCCCTGTTGTACAGTTTAAAGAAATGTCTGTGTTTAGTAGTTTTCCCTGGGTGACGGTTGAGCGCAGGCCCAAAATCCACAGCTACTCCCATTGCAAAACAAAGGGTAGGTTTTGAGTCCAAAAATATGATCTGTGTGTGTTGCGTTATGAGGTCTTTCCTGTTGTTGTCACTGGACAAAATCTACAGAAGTGTTGTACCAATTTATATTGAGACAAATGTGAGAGCATTTAGGTTGTAGTAATTTTGTAAAGCCCCACAGCTTCCTGAATTTCCTCTCACAGAATTATAAGTGAAATATGTGTTTTAGCCAGAGTCTCAAGGCTTCGAGGCCACATGAATAAGAAAACAACATGAGATCCATGTGAATGACACCTACATGAACTCCAGTCAGTGACAACTTTTCGTAAATGTCCCAGTTTAACTGTTTTTTCGTGGTGATGATCGAGCCCAGGCCCAAAATTTACTGTTACCCGCACTTCAAAGAAAGGATCGGTTTGAGTGAAAAGATGTATTCAATCCATGTTGCATGGGCCCTGCACCCACCCACACAAGTGTGGAAATGCTGGGGGGTAGGTAATTTGTGTTTTGTGTGCTTTTGGCATATCTATGAACTCTATATATCCTTACAACAAGAATTGTTTGACAGACGTAATGGTATATTGCTTTTGTAAATCGGTCATTGTGACAACAAATTACAGAATAAAGCACTGTCCCCAGTGATTATTTTCTACTTTGTTTTATTCTATTGTGTGTTTCTATGAGATATCTGTTGGGGATCTACTGAAAGGATCCCTTGCTGGATTTTAAATTGTATCTACATTTCAGAAAGGTATAGCTTTATGGAATCACGTATGGGTTAAAACCTGTGTACGGCTCAAACTCCAAGTAGATTGAAAGCATAAAAATTTGGAAAAATGTGTAATCTTAAAAAAATGTGGGGAAACATGTGTTGATAAAACACTTCTTGTTCTTCAAAGTTGGGAAGATGGTGATCCAAGCACATCACACCTATTGTTGATTATAAGTTTTAAAAGAAAAACACCTGCACATAAAAAAGGATGTTGATCAATGTTGGCTGTTTTCTCAGTTTCCTCTAGAGTAATCTACAAAATGTACAAACTCTGGCTACCTTTAGACTTCCCGAATTGTTGGTACAAAAGGAAGCAAATTTGGCATGGATACCATATGTGGAAAAAGGCATGAAGTCATAAATGTAAAGTATCCCAAATATCAAAAAGGGCTTGGCACCTTCATTAGAAAATCCTCAACAGTTAAGGGGTTAATTTGTCTGGAGAAAGCACTGATTTGCTTACCCCTAAATTGTATACACATATAGGGGTTTGCTCAAATGATCCCACAATACTTGGGCAAGAATATATCCTAAACAAGAAACAATGGCTATTATACGGGAATTAATTGCTTCAAAAGTACCCTCATGCAAACATAGATTAGTCACTGGTGATGTTTAATTATAGAGAGCAAAATGTATTCTGATTTTTTTTAACAAGCATAGTATTCTTCACCCCAGGTACAGGTACCTGAAGTATGCAAATATCACACTTATGACATGCAATCATACACATATTACACAAAACAAGACAACGGCAGTAAGGAATAAAGGATGCACAACCCTACTGTACACACACTGTTAATATACTACTAAGTAAATGTTGCCCTCCTCATAGGTCCACTACCACAGGATCACACAAATTGGGTATAATCCAAAACACACAGAGAGGCAACACACAGTATTATGAAAATGCACAAGTGTACAGCAGGAAATTAAATCCAGACACTTCAGAAATATGTGATATGTTCCATTTAATAGATTCTTGCATCATTCATGATGTATAGATGATTGGACACAGCAGCAAACAATACAGCTAACATGTTTCGCCCCAATGGAGCTTCCTCATGGCTGCAAGCATAACATGAACAAAATCAAATATTCTATTGCTAACACAAGCAGAAACACATTAAATACATCTATTTTATCTGTTAATATTACAAAAATGAACATTGTACACATAACTGCCACACATGGTTTTGAAATCAACAGTTATTTCTAGATGTTGGACTCCAGGATTGTACAGTTTTTGAGATGTGATTCCCTTTATTGAACTCAGCACAAATTGTGCAATGGGGTTTCTGCACAATTACACTCAGAAACAATGGCAGACACTATTGGCTCAAAACATTGCATGAGGCATTTGCTGAAGTAGCAGCCCAACATCATTCAGCATAGTGCTTTCGACCTTATGTTCGAAAAAATACTCCCCTTTCCGCTCCAAAACACCACTCTCTTGTCTCCAAAACCACCCACTAGCCCCTGGATACCTTTATCACCAGCTTAGAGCAAGTGATAAATGTTTGCAGCGCAAATGCATGGAATGTTGAATTCCAATTGCTTTAAATCTAGAAACTCAGTCACAGATAATGAGTAATTCTCAAATCCTTGAGTTCCTGTTCTTAATTACATGGGAAAGGTGTGAAATGAATGCATGGTATTAGTCACTACATTTTAGTGTTACCCCATTGCCATGCAACTTTCAGTACTGACTAGGCTGACTCCTTTTTTTATCCATCCAGTTTTAAAAAGGATTAACGTTAATTTGGGCAATATTACGAGCAAATGTACAGGTTTGTACTTTTAAGTCTTGCATCTGCATGTAGTATCAGGTGCAGATTCTTAACACCTATGTGCAAAGGTTGCTTCCTTCGGTCCTCCAAGTTCTGAGTCATTTTTTGATATTTGGAGCACTTTGCACTCATGTTTCATAACTATTTTCCACAAAAGATATCCAAGTCATATCAGTCTCCTTTTTTGACACATGTGGAGGATTGTAGGGTTTGTTATTTCTGCCCAAAATTTTTTAATATTGCATAAAATTCCAAATATTTATAAAATAAGTATGCAAGATGTAAATGGTATTGCTTTTAAAACGGCATGAAAAACACTTAGGGCCTGATTACAATGTAGGTCGGAAAGCCTCTAACCACTGGCCAGAGACATTCCAACCGACAGTGTAGGTTCAAACTCTGACCGCCGTTTTACAGGGACATGGTCCGAGTTTAAACCAGCCGTGGAAGCCAACTCAATTCTGACAGGCTCAAGGAGTCAGTTGGCCAGTCTGAATGGCCTCATATTCACTTAAGGACAACGTTTCCGCCGTCGGGATTATGATGTTGGCTTCCAACAGCCTTTCCATTTTGGCCTTTCTGACATGGAAAGGCTATCAGAAAGCAGCCTTGGGGTGCCTAGGGGCCCCTTCCTCTTTGGCACTCCATATGTGGCCGTGGGGGAACATATGGTGCCTCCCTGAAAATCCCTGTACCATGTGGCAGGCACTGTGAGGTGCTTGCCAGACGGTGCAGGAATATTCACAAACTCCCATTTCTCAATGGGAGCTTGTGCTGTGGTAGGTGTCTGCCCGCCCCACATGCTCCCATAGAGAGATGGGAGTTTGTGACTACACCATGTGCGGTCACATCCTAATGCGGTGTGCAGACCTATGGACTGGAGGTTCACACACTGAAGTGGTGTCAGTCGGTGTTAACTCTGACTGACATTAAATAAGGCCCATAATACTGTAGCTAATAGCAAAAATCCAGTCACTGAAAAATATCGAACCTTAACTTTTCTCTACAGTGTAGAAGTTGTATTTCTATTTTTCACGGAACTTGCCTGGGATTTAAGTTCTATGTCACTTAACTGCAAATGTAATTTAACCACTTAAGACAACCTCAAAAATTAAATGCTAGGATTTTTTTCTCAGTACCCCTTTACTTATGATTGGCTAGCAGAATGTAAAACTTTCTGTTAATGATATTTTGGTTTCAACAGTTCATGATAAAAGGATTAAAAAGTAACAGCCAGATTCATATCTTGAAGGCATGCATCCTCTGACACAATGGCAATGGAGTATACTTACCTATGAGAAACAGGTTTGCCCCAATTTAGATGTGAGTGGACCATAGGTTTACTCACAGCAGCCACTACCCTATGTCCACATTGAATAAACAGCATCTCAGAATGATTGCTTTTTGGAGTCAGACCTCTATATTCTGCCCACCTGATTTACATGGGTAAAGTTTTCACTGCCTTTTAGTGCGAGGAAAACCCTGACAGTACGAGAGATTAAAAACTACTAAATGCTACCCTCATCATGGGGCAGAACTTCCATAGAGAGGGGAGCATTATATTTTTTATTTATGTTTGAGAATAAAATGAAACCAGTTTGATGCAAGGCTCTGTCATGTTGATGGAGCCTTACACCATACTTCAAAAAGCTTTAACAGGGACCGCTGTTACAGTGGTTCCTGGCACTGCTTTAACATATGACCACCTTCTTGGGGTAATTTCTCAGTTTGGTAGGCAGCACATCCTTCAGGGCGATGGAGATAATTTACTCTGTCTCTCTGATGTAGAAACGACCCGCCTATCAACTTCTAGAGTAGGCCCTAAATGTAGCATTGGCATTGAAATGTGTTTAAATGCAGACACTCAATATGGTATATGTGAGAGGTTGCCCGGGTATATGATGTCCACTATTTAAAGTGAGCACCTTGCACCAGTCCAAACAACCCTTATGGTGATTTAAGAGGTCAAAGATAACCTTAGAAATCTATCCAAGTGGCAGCTGTGGAGAGCAGCCTTCAGGCTTAGTCTTGAAGGAATGTTAAGCAGCTTGTTTTACCAGAGTGCAAACTAGTAGTGTTGGCTAAATGAAAAGAGAACCACACAGTAGTCATTAAAAATATGTATTTATTAAAATAACACTCTATTACGACAGAGTATCTTCTACACGAAGATACTCACAATGTACACAATACTGTAGCACAGAAACAATAGTAAATAGAACTTATACAGTGGGCCCCAGGGGGGCCAAACCATATACAAAAATAGTGGTATAAGAACCACGACTCAAGTCAAGACAATGTCTAGAGGATGTAGTATCTCTGGGACCCCAATGAACCACCCAAGGTAAGTAGAGACCCCATAGAGGACAGGTTAACGTACCATAAAAAATAACATAAAGGGCAATACCTACCAATAGCCCCAATACCAAGTTACCAAATAATCAGAAAGTCGGCAGTGAAGAAAAGTCAATTGTTTATTATACAAAATACTCTATAATGGAGCCTCTCTCATCCCCACCCATCAGGTGCGCCAGCTTACTGTCAATACATTGCATATATACCTACAGATCCACACGTGAAGTCACCGTACATGGAAAAGCACTACTTGGCTCTAGGACTCTAAGGAAAGACCATATATAGTACACAGGATTAGTTCAAAACTTTGCTTCTGCTAATATTGGGGGAGGTCAGGAGGGGTGACTCTCTTTCGTCCAGGTGCCTGGGAGCGCAGGCACGGTGCCTTCAGGAATGCGCTTATCACCTCTGAAGCCAGATGCGACCTTGGGTCTCAGGATAGCAAAAGAATAGTGTGCATTCAGCTGCTCTCTATAACTCAGCTAAAAGGGCCTACTGACCACTGGAGGATAGAATGTGACCACCGCTCAGGCATGACGCGGACAAAGCAAAGATGGTGTTTGTGTGGTTTTCGGCTCGTTCATAATGGTAGAGTACGAGAGAAATGAAAACCTTTACTTAACTTAACTTAACCTTTTAGAATCGTAACAGGCAGAGTCGATAAGCATTTATATAGATACATCATGCTAACAAAAGATACCTTATACCTCTATAACTATGGACAAATCGAATCCTATCTCTAAGAACCACTCTTTTAGCATGATGTAGCTAACTAAAAGATGCTAGTCCTCGAAGAGGCCCGTATCAATTTGCATAATATCCCTTATTTCCTGCTGGACCATTTGAGCCTTTGCTATAGTGGGAGGAGAACTTGTTACAGAGGAAGTAAGTTTTTGCAGCACAGGAAGAACATCAAGCAGGCCTGCAATGCATACAAAGGCAACAGGTAAAGATGACACCTACTATGCCTGTTAGTATCATTAAGATCTTCCATCCCCAAGTGGACAACAGACCCCAGAACCACCCAGATAAGGACCAAGTACCAGTATATGCATGTACTTCAGAAGCCAAACGATGTAACTTTTGGATGGCCAAATGAACAGACGGGGTAGAGTCAGGGATATATACACAGCAGGAACTGCCGATCACGCGGCATGCTCCTCCTCGATCTGCCAAAATAACATCTAAAACTATCCTGTTCTGAAGCGAAACGAGGCTCGTAGCTTGAAGCTCCACGGTTAAGTTGGTCAATATTCCTGCATTGATATTGATTACTCTCTTGACTACCCTAGGCAGACGCCTTACTTCTTTGCTAGTTATGATGGGGCTCCAAATAGGAAATATTCCCTTTGCAATATCAATAAAGTGCTGTTCAGGGGTATCAGTTTGATCTATTTCAGTAGTGTCGATCTCTCTTTTGTTTCGAACTGCTGACAGACCCTGCTCCTAATGATAGTTAGAGGGGACTATATAGACTGGAGGATACAGAAAAGACAAATAACAGCGGCCTGTCCAACCCATGGGGGAGCCAGGTGTAAGCATTTTTGCCACCAACAAAATATACATTTGGAGTTGTTAACAATAGCGGACTGCTGAAGATGCACAGCCGATAAGTAAACTTACACCGACTGTCTCCTACTGAGATGTGTCCTGCCCCTTGGACACAAAATGCTGAAGTACTATTCAATATGGGCACTGGGGTGGCTTTGTCATCAGTAACATTTCTGTCTTGAAATTGTTGAAAATACCGGGTAAAAATAAACTCTACAAAATCAAGTATTTCATTTCGTAACCAAGTGACATTCTCATATTCAGTATATATGTTCATACAGGCATTTGGGTCCAATGACCCCTCCCCATCATTCCCTTGCGGGTCAAAACCTTGATGTACTTCTATATATGCCAAAACCATCTTGTAATCCCTTTCGGAATAACGAACAGTATCTACTGTATAATGCATATACATCATCGATAACAACTTAAACCAGGCCTCACAACTTCCCAAATATGATAAAGGTATTGAAATGAATAGATCATGCCTGGGCATCACAGAAGGTAGAAGACCACAAACCCAACAATTTGTCGCATTAGTAGCACTAGGCGTCTGGTGCAGCATTTCATCGAATACATTTTTAGCATATGTCTGACAATGCCTTTCTTTATGCGGGGCTAGGGGAAAAAAGATATGTTCAGGAGGCGGGTAGTTGTTCCCAATACAAGGTGCATAGGATGACGAAATTCTAAATGCACAAATACACTCATTAATATAATCAATAAAATTACCACTGTGACTATGAAAGCTACTTTTACACGCATGGTCAAAGAAGAAAATACAGGGACATATATAGGCAAATAACGGGGTGCAAGGGAGCGTTCCTCTTCAGGAACAAAATGACCAAAAGGGTACATGCTAACTAAAAGTCCAAAACAAAACAAGGGCGATGCAGGCCAACCTGCCAGAGGGTGCTTCTTTCCTGTGTCTGTCTAGAGCCTCACAGGCAGGCTCCTATCGTTCATCAGAAAGAGACACAAGGCAAATCCTCACGCCGGAGTTACATTCCACACAATTCTGGATGAAAACCACAATCCTGGGCCCCTTTTCTTTTTACATTTTAGTCTTTCTTTCTGAACAGAGCAATCCAATGTTCTAGGCTCTCAATGTGTTCAGTCTAGTGTCTCGCTCAGTACCCCAGATAGATTCTTGCAAACCCTATTGCTTAAGTCTCTCCCTATCCCCTACCATCTTTGCCTTGGGGAACTGTGTCGTTTTCTGGGCCGCAGGTTGTATCGATCATGGCCAGGTATTTCCTGATCAGTAAACAAAACAGAAGGGGATACATTCACAGCAATTGGAGTATCATGAACCTCTCGTACAACTGTGGGGGCAACAGAATCTTTGGCAATTACTGGTGCAGATGACAAAGCCTCTTTCGTTCCCAACGCTCCTTTTCCTTGCCCTTCTCCAAGCTCCTGGGCATCGGAAAAAGGAACAAAACAGCTCGCTCGATCTCCTGGGTCAGAACTCCTTCCTTGTTTTGTTAATCAAAAGGAACCGTGAGGGGCAGGCGTTTCACGTGTGAAACGTGAATCCAATGACGCTTGCCAACCACCTTCACCGCCGTCCGCGTTGCCAGAAGAATTTGATAGGGCTTCGACCACCTATGGTCCAGGCTGGATTTTCAGTGATAATTTCGAATGAGGACCCACTGTCCTGGCTCGAAACGATATCCGGGACCCTCCGGCAGGGGCTGCAATACTGCAGATACCTGTTGATGAATGGAACGGAGATCTTTAGTCAAAGCATACAAATAATCAATCATCATAGGATAATCAATTTCTCGAAATGTTCTAGGTCTTGGAACGCCCCAAACATTAGCTGGTCGTCCGAAGATGACCTCGTATGATGACAAACCTGATCGTGAGTGTGGAGTAATGTGCAAGGACATCAGAGCTAAGGGCAGGGCATCGGGCCATTTCATCCAGGTGCCCTCTTGGATTTTTGCCAATTTCAACTAAAAGATTCCATTATACTTTTCTACCAATCCTGCTAATAGGGGGAGTCGGGCAGCATGGAATTTTTGTTTAATTTGTAACCCATTGCAAACATGTCTGATAAGATCTGGATTAAAATGTCCCCCGTTATCTGTCCAGATCATCCTAGGTAATCCATAGTGGGGAAAATATTCCTTAATCAAAGCCTTGGCAGTCGCTAGAGTTGTGTTTTCATTGGTCGGGTAGGCTTTCACCCACTTACTAAAAGCACATACCACAACCAGGACATACTTCAGATTGTTCACGCGTTCCAGCTGGATATAATCCATCTGGAGCACTTCAAATGGCAAAGATGGGGGTGCAAAATTCGGTAATATGGGGCTGTTGCATATATTAGAGGCCTTTTCCTCCACTACACCTTTGTCAATTAATTCCTGTATACTGGTTAATAGAGCTTTCTCACCAGCCGGTGAGATCTTGTACTGAGGGATACGTGGTAAACAAGCATTAGGCTTCCAAGTAATGGAGACAGACGGAATCTTTAAAAGACCAACATCAGCATCTCCAGTTACCCACAACATTGATGGGATAGCAGTGATCTCTGGAGGGACGGATTCATTTTTAGCAAAACACTGTCGATTATGCCTGCCTAGCGATTGCATAGTCACATACACACCATCAGGGGAACAATGAATCTTTGCATGCAATTTTGTTAGCAAATCCAGTCCCAGTAGATTTTCTCCACAATGTGATGTCAGCAAGAATGGAGAATCCACTGTCACAGGTTTAGAGATGGGGGTCACCACCGGGATTCCGGAGAACCCTACTGAAACATTATTTTGCCCGGAAAGAGCAGCCCCTGGGACCAGCGAACAAGCAATAGAGCTATTCATTGCACTCGTGTCCACTAGGAAGTTTTCGGAAGTCCCCATTAATCGCCCCCTGACATAAGGCCCTCGCTGATCAAAGGGTACGGACACCTGGCCCCCACTCTGTTCGTGGCTGTTCTATGTATAAACATACCCATCTGTCCCATCGGTTATGCAGTCTTCATTATAATACTGCCTTCCACTCTGATTATCAAAGCAATTTCTTCCTGACTCAACATGTGCTATCTCTTCTCTTCTCACTTCACTCCGATCCACTCCACCTCAACCTCTTCCTGTTCCCCTCACTGCTCCATTCTGCGCTAGTAACAAAGGACACTGAGCTCACCAATGCCCTTCCTGTTTACAATAAGCACATTGGTTCACTCCTAAAGCAACAGCTGGACCTATGCCTTGTCCTGCTCCCGCCCCCCCCTCGGGACGAACCATCTGTTGCCTCCATCTCTGCCTTGTCCTCTAATTACTTGCTACAACAACACTCGAGTCTTGAGATCCTTAGCTTTCTTTTCTGACTTGTCCTTACTCTAGTTTTCCCTGTGCTCATAATACTGAGCCATGCTTAGTATGACCGACGGGGTAGATGTGGTCCAAGTACTCTCTGCAGCTTGCAGCCATGCAGAAATTTCAGGTAACAGATTAGTTACAAAACGATTAACAAACAGTCGTATACCACCTTCCACTGACAGGTCCTGTCCACTAAAATCAATGAACACCCCTTTGAACCGAGTAAAGAAGTCGAAAAACACTCTCGTCCTTCTGTTTGCAAGCGGTTAATTTATCCCAGTCTACCTTTCTGGGCGGGATCAAACAATGCATGTATGCAATGATCCGACCTGGTAATGCCAGAATCTCCGGTTTAGGTTTTTAGCCAGGTTTCCGGTCCCAATCCCAATCCTTAAATTCCTCCCAAGTCCCCCCTAATTCGGCGGCATGATTCTGGTCATGCACCTGGTGCCACACATCCACAGGATCCAGTAAGCCGAAAAATAACTCTATATCAGCCCGACTCATTACAGCTGAAGAAGCAGCCTCAGTGAGCTCTTTGCAATAGAGAGTGAGATTCTTTCGAGGATCAGGAAGTTGTGATTTCAGAGAAAGGACCTCACTCCTTTCCAAGGAGTATAAACCCATTGCTCCTGAAATTGTGCCTCCACACATGCTCTAGTTACTTGATCATTGGCATCTCTTAACTCCGGTATCTCAGGATGATAAATAGGATGGACTTCTCACATAGGATGCTGAGAGTCCCAATTTGGGCATTTCAAATGCAAACGTAATCTATATCTCATTAGAATCTCAACATTCCTGTACACATCTTCCTGTCCTAACTCAAACATATGTGTTCGATCCAGAATGTCCTACAAAACCTGAGGGGCTCCCCCGTCCGGGAAACACTGTTCCCATAGGAAAATCAAACGGTTGGCCATACTTTCCAAAGCGTACTGCTGCATAACTGGCTCGTAATCTCTAAGAGTACTCCATATATCTTTGATAGTATAAATGGAGTTTCGTATCCACTGAGATGCCTGATCCACTACTAGCCGTCTCTCATCGTACCCAACCGCTGATCAAGTATACAATCGTTGCGCACTAAGAGTTCCCGGGACATGAGAAGGGGTTGAACCAGCTACAGTAGGGGTCGAACTTGCAGACAACGATGGCCAAGCCGGAGTTGGGGAAGCCAGCACCACTGGGGACATGGCGGGAGATGACAATGCATCAGTTAATAGAGTAGCCATTCCAGGTGCCAAAGATGATGAAACGTGAGGAGTTCCCAACGGGGCGGGGGAAGTAGATGCGACTGGTGCCGAGGCGGTTGGGGCTGGAGCTGTAGTTAGGGGAACCATGGGGTATATGCGCTGGGGAGCGTAAGGAGGCGGGGGCGCACATCCAATAAATCCTCTCTCTCATCCTCAGGTTCTGGTTGAGTTGCATAGCTCTTATCCACTTGTAACCTAAATTGCCTATTTGTACAGTCAAAGCTTTCCTTAGTCTGTTCTTTATCATATGCTACAGCTTTCTGTGTGATGGTCTGACCTCCCTTCATTTTGCATAGCTTCTCCTCCCTAATGCGCCTGCACTTTGCTTCTTTCTGCCACATATTTAGAGAGTCGAACATTAATTGCCAACTTCGTTTTGCAAATAATCGATTCTGTAAATACTGTATCTTTTTCTCATCAAACGACCCGGTTAAAGGCCACTGCAGTTCCACGTTATCCTTGGTATATTTATGTCACAGATTATTAAACAAAATAGGTGAAATGCCGTGTTTAACATACATATCAAAAGTCGGACTACCCTCTGGCGGGGCAGGCTGACTTTCATCCAATCGAGCGCCTTTTCGGCGGCAACAACACCCAAAACACAATTTACTAAAACACGACATCCGTATGCACTGGCAATACAATTACATTCAAGAAAACAATCTTTCAAGCATGGCCATGTTCATACATTCTTAACCTTTCACAACAGAATACACACAGAACAAAACAAACAAAAACATACAAATTCAAAAATTGACATGTCCTTTTCCAAAAGGAAGAAACAGAGCCCGTCAACTCCCTTTCATGGGGAACTCGTTGATTCAAATCACCAGACCAACAGATACCAAAATCAGGCAGTCCGGAGACTACCAAAAGGCAATCAGACAGGAATTAACCACAGACTGACCTACAGACCATCCCCCGATCTTCCCAGGTCACCCTCAGGACTATTCTGAATAAGGCCGCTGCCTTAGCATCGCTTCAAATATGTCCTAAAGGCTACCCAGGTACAACAGCAGGCTTTTCCGAGAGTAGTCCGGCCGGATGCACACCACAAGTGCCACACCAAGGCGGCTGATCAAAACCTCTATTATTCACCAAACAAGTCCGTTGAGCATCTGCCCGTGCAGCCACAATGTCACCGCACCGTCAGACCACCAAAGTTCTCTGTGGTACACCGACCACCAAATCCAAAACAGTTAACTGCTTCCAAAACGCCGCTCAACAGCGTAATCTATGACACCAAAATCAATACACTCACCTGGTGCACACAGGTATGATTGCGTGTTCTCCACTGCCAACTCCTGAAGACCAACACGGTCAGCTCCTGGGTTATGCCCGTAGGACTCCGGCGAAGGGTCACTTGCAGCTGGGGCTCTCTGATCGCGAGAGCGGAGTAAGCCGGAATCGTTAGTCAGCCCACCCCCTCGACCAGGGCTCCCCTTTCTTTGTCCTTCTTTCCCTGGCTACGAGAGGACGACCCCAAATGCAGAGTCCCACCAGAGTGGCCAACTGACGTACCATAAAATATAACATAAAGGGCTAGACCTACCAATAGCCTCAATACCAAGTTACCAAATAATCAGTCAGTCGACAATGAAGAAAAGTCATTTGTTTATTATACAAAATACTCTATAGAGGAGCCTCTCTCATCCCCACCCATCAGGTGCACAAAGAAGACTGCCAGCTTACAGTCAATACATTGCATATATTGCATATATACCTTCCGATCCACACGTGAAGTCACCGTACATGGAAAAGTACTACTTGGCTCTAAGGCTCTAAGGAAAGACCATATATGGCTCACAGGATTAGTTCGAAACTCTGCTTCTGCTATTATTGGGGGAGGTCAGGAGGGGTGACACCCTTTCGTCCCAGTGCCTGGGAGCGCAGGCACTGCGCCTTCAGGAATGCGCTTATCACCTCTGAAGCCAGATGCGACCTTGGGTCTCAAGATAGCGAAAGAATAGTGTGCATTCAGCTGCTCTCTATAACTCAGCTAACAGGGCCTACTGACTATTGCAGGATAGCATGTGACCACCGCTCAGGCATGACACCGACAAAGCAAAGATGGTGTCTGTGTGGTTTTCGGCTCGTTCATAATGGTAGAGTACGAGAGAAATATAAACCTTTACTTAACTTAACTTAACCTTTTAGAATCATAACAGGCAGAGTCCATAAGCATTTATATAGATACATCATGCTAACAAAAGATACCTTATACCTCTATAATTATGGACAAATCGAATCCTATCTCTCAAGGTGCAGTGTAGGAACACAACTGCGTGCTCCATACAATTCTATGGGGAAGCAGCGGTTGAAGTTTTAAAGTTTAAAAATCCTTCCCTATGGACTTCAAAGAAACCCCATGGAAGTTAGGAGGTTGGAGATCCAACCCACCCATGGATACCATAGTACCAGAGTTACCTATCCGAGGGGAGCCGGGTGCATAGGTCTGAAGTGGCGTTGTAAACCGTCTTTGATCTCAATGGAGGACTTTTGTTGTGTACCATTTTAGGACCCTATTGTAATTTTCCCGATTCATGCCCTTATATAGGTATAAAATTCCATATCCTTATATAGGCATAGAAATCATAACCATATTTAGCCTTAGCTCATGCAGTCCAAATATGGCAGGGATACTTCCACTAGTTCCAAAAATCTACAACGATTTCTTCGAAAACTCTGCTTCAGCCACCAGGGACTTCCCCTTGCTCGAGAATTGACTTGTCCAAGAACTCATGGAGTTTTCAAAGAACTGAGACTCTTTTATGACATTATTATGTCCACCTGAATGTCAAACTCTGCAACTTCAAGGTAAAAATATGACCACACTTGCCTTAGCAAACACACAGTGGTTTGGAGCAGTTCAACTATCTACTTACCCGACGCATCCTGCTACAGCAAGTGCCGAAGGAAGCCGACCCCCCAGCAGATGCACTGAGAGAGACGCTGTCTTTTCTCCTGCCGAGAAATCCAGCTACAGTGTTCCCAAGCTCCCCTTCGGGGTGTTGGGAAATCGAGTCCTAAGCCTGAACTTCTTCATTCTAACCAAGGTACGGAGCTGATTAGACCCTAAGAGAAATCTTGGACAGATTCTTGGCAAAGGAATACTACATTTATTCTACACCTCACTTACTTCTTCCCTCGTACTAAGCTTAGGTTAGGTACATAGGGGTAGGCGTAGTTTAGAAGGAACAGTTGAGTACTTTTAGCCTCAGTTATTTATGTATGCTTTTATCTATGGTTTAGGAACCATACAATGCTCTTAAAGTATTATTTTATTCTACTCTTTATACTGTATGCATTATATTTTGCAACCAGTTTTACGAGTGTAGCAGTTAATTTCTTATGCTTGAGAAAGAAGACAGTTCAATAAAATCCTTTTATTGAAAACGCCCGTCTATCTATTTCTCGGCACCTCTGGTGAAACGAAGCATGAACGAGTGACTGAGTGAAATATCTATCTATTGTTTCCTCGACTCTGAGGATCGGTTCATTCTTGGGGATACAAAGTTGTCATGTTTATGCAGTTGTCAGAAATTAATCCGTCTTGTGAACTCGAGAAAGTTTCTAGTGACCTCTGAGCTAGCTGGCACTCACAATTAAGTTTAATATATTCGTTAGAGACCTAGTCGACATAAGTCCTACGTCACATCTATACGATATATTATTCCAATGCGCAGAGCTTATTGGGAATATAGGAACTACACTACATGGTGCCCAATGTTTTGTAAGGCACTAATTTAACACTAGATACTACAGTAACTCAGTCGTGCTTTTCACAAAGACCCCTTTATCCCGTAAAAAAATCAAACAGATGTCTGAGGTGGGTTAAAGGATAACATATCCACCATAACAAAGTAGGATGAAAAAAGTCCTATGTATTAGTTTTTGGTTTTGTTCATCGTTGAAGGATACAGTGTTCCAAAATATGTGCACCTTGAAACTTGCTCTGCAAGATTTTTAACAAAATTTCGGAAAGCGACTCTGAGAACGGTGGAGCTGCAGGAACTGCAACCCGACCAGGTTTTGACACCACAGGGTTTAATGAAGACGGCCCGGATGCTATAATCATCCCGGAAAATGTAAGAAAAACCATAGCTATAAAGCTTAAAGAAAATGGCCTATCACCAAGAGGTGGTAGAGTCATATTAGTCATAGAGGCACATGAATATCGACAGATTCATGGATTAACTTTCCACAAGCAAATCCAACAACACAAATGTTCCACTTCTATAAGATAGAAGAACCTCCAGCGGAATACGTTCCTTTTGAGGACGTTGAAATTCCACTAACTTACCAAGAGCATCAGCTCTGGTTTAAAGGTACCCTACAAATTCAAAATCACATTACCAGGCTCGGTCCAGTAGGTAGACCAGGAGCAACATGGCCGGTACTAGCTAGCTATACACCACATCCTGCCATAGAACAAATGACAGGTCCAGAACTGTTAGCGCAGCTAAAACAATTAATCAAAATACATAGTCAATTGGTACAATATGTCATGCAGACTTTAACAGTCCAACCTGCTATAAGAATTCCACAGCACACCCCTTATCAGGGCAACACAAACAAAATCACACCACAGACTATAAAGTCAGTCATCGGTAAGTTTCCTGCAAAAAGTGAACAAATTCCATTCCGGTTAGCCCAGAAAATTACTCAAATAGAGGCAGTATTTCCCGATAGTACACCTCATGAGAAAGACAGGATTCTAACAATCTTTTTACCAATGGGGATAGCACCACACGTGGAGGACTTTGACACTTGGGGTACCGTCTTTGCTTCAATCTATACAAAAACACATGGTGTCCCATCTATGGCGTTAATACCAGACATTCTGAGGCAGATTCAAAATGAATACGGACCAGAACCGGCCTTGAATCTTGGTATGAAATTACTGAAAGATTTCAAACAGGTCTCAGCTATTTTATTAGCTAACATTAAAGGTGAAGCAGCATCCGTGGCAATCCACCAAAAATTAAAAGAACTCAATATTACTGAGCAACCGTATGAACTTGCCAGAATTATTGAAAAATCCTATGAAGAACTGGGAAGACAGTTTGGGAGGGAAACCTGTAAAGCCCGAACTAGCGGAAAATCCTGAAAAAGTTTTTATCAAAAACAATCTCACTACACCTATAAAGAAGTGGGAAAATAGTAGACAGTACCTTCGTAAAGAGAAGCATTCTCAATCCAGAGGTAGATCTCCTTAAAAGGAGCACTCTGAAAAGAGGTATAACCTTAGACATAGGAATAATATAAGAACACCTGAAGATACTGATACACGTTCCTCTCGTACCTTTCAGATTTCCTCGCAGAAATCAGAAAGAAGAGGACAATCAGAAAACAAGGAAGAACGCATGAAGTCCAAAGACGATCAACACGTTCCAAAAAATAAGAAAACTCAATTCTCCAAAAAAGAAGGTAGCAAGTATTAAAATCAGACATGCTGAGTATCTTGAGGACACAACTCAAGAATGGGGAGTGGGCCCAGACAATGCTTGACAGTGCAGCAGAGGTCACCATAACTCACAGGATCCTGAAAGATCATCTGGAGACAGTGAA
This sequence comes from Lissotriton vulgaris, assembly GCF_964263255.1. NCBI lineage: Eukaryota > Metazoa > Chordata > Amphibia > Caudata > Salamandridae > Lissotriton > Lissotriton vulgaris. The sequence goes on along the minus strand of NC_141685.1, from coordinate 634,183,594 downwards.
TCTGAATGAATACATTTAGGTTGAAACTGCGGACACTAGGGTTAGTGTACCCCATAAGTTATACGAAGTAACACTCCGGATAGAGGGGGACATAACTAGGAAAATAAAAGCACTCTTTTGGTAAAAACTATCAAAGGGTTATGGCATACTTCTGGCTGAACAAGATTGGCCACCAGAATTTGTCTGGGAGTGCCCACATGGTGAAAAAATCATTATGCCAGCCTTCTTCAATCATATTTCTATTCATAAAAAATACACCTATGCCATAAAATGGGCTGTGGCTCAGGCTCCAGCATTATATAACAATGTGGGATGGGATGAGGACTCTCCTCACCATAAAAACTAGTTAAAAAATTCCACCTACTGCTCAGAGGCAGTATCCAGTTAAGCAGGAATATAAAAAACAGGTCTGGGAGATCTTATATCAACTTGAATACCAGGGGGTGATTGAAACATGCACCTCGTCAATGAACAATCCTTTGTTTCCTGTCTCTAAACCAGACGAAACATATTGTCTAGTTTTGGATTACAGACACTTAAACTCTTGTTGCAAAACGTTTGCAGTACAAAATGCAGCACTGATGAATAACATTGTGCGCAAGAAATATAAAACCAAATTAGATATTTTAGACGGTTTCTTCTATCAAAATATCACACAAGAAAGCAGGTATTTGACGGCTTTCTCAATAATGGGGACATATCAGCAATTTTGCCGTCTCCCCCACGGATTCAAGAATAGTCCAGGGGTATTTTCAGCTAGAGTAACAGAGTTACTACAAATGTATGATGATGAGGCATTATCTTATGTCGATGACATCTATCTTACAGACGATGACTTGGATGTGCACTTGAAAAGAATGAACACTATAATACTTGGGTTCGCTTCTGAAGGGTACAAGTTCAAATTTAAAAAATCAAGAATTGCCCACCTTAATGTCCTATTCTTGGGATACGAACTTTCAAGTGAAGGCAAAAGCCTGGCAGCCAACTTTTTAGAAAAGTGTGCGCTGCTCCAACCTCCAAAAATGCTGAAAAACTTACAGTCAATTCTAGGTTTCCTGAATTTCGGAAGAACTTACATACTAAACTACGCAGAAAGGGTAAAGCCTCTCTTCGAATTAATCAAACCTGATTTCAAACAAACTAATTGGCCTGCAAAAAAAAAATATGTTTTTGATCCCTTCTTGAAAACACAAGAATTTCTCCAATATGAACAAGAATGTCCTCTGCCTACTGAGATTCTGCCTCTTGAACATTACGGCTGTATAATATATACAGACATATCTGCACAGCCTGCAATTGGGGGCAAACAAGCTTTTAGCGCTGCGTGTGCGATTGTTAAAGGTTGCGGGCGCGATGGTAAATTCAGACTCATGGTCACAAAAACTCAATCCTTAGGAGACCGTACAGCTCAGTGAGCTGATCTCCAAGCTTTCAAGATGGCGCTGGAAAATAACAATCGTGAATTTCCCACACTCATAGTGTGCGATTCGTTTTACTGCGTCCAGTTTTACAATGAATATCTGCAGAACTGAGTTCAAAATGGTTTTAAAGACACAAAAGGTGGCACAATCAAGCATACATTGCTTTGGGAACAAGTAGTTCTTTTACAGAAAGAACTACAAATGACTCACATGATCCATACACTGAGTAATCAGCGTGATGGCGTTCTAGTTGAAGGGAATTCATTGGCTGATGAAGCCGCGAAGGCAGCTGTAAAAACGGCTTCTGTAGCTGCAATCACTCGTTCACAAACAAAAAAAGACGGGGAAACCATGCTCGCTGTCAATGCCACGAGCAAAGGCAGTGGAGCTACATTACCTCTAAATTATCCACTCGAATATACATACATAATTGATGCAAACTCTGTTCCTTTTGCTCGAATCCCTGGAGAGGGGGATAGGGTAATTCCAAACAAGAACCGGAGAGGTGCTTTGATTCACGAAGCACATCTGGGAGAGGGTCTGATACATCAAGGGATCTCAAAATCTCTATTAGAATTAGAAGAGATGTACTGGCGGCCAGGGATGAAAGCTCACATATACCAATTCGGAATTAATTGCGACGACTGTGACAGATCACAGCTTGGAGCACCACCAGATTTCTGACTACAGTGTAGCCAGCCCAGTACAGACACCATTGTTAGATAGCATTGGACTATCCACGCTCATATGTCCCTATGGACAAAAGCGGTCCCACAAATATTAGGACGAGATTCATTTGGATGTGGCCTCAGTGCTCGGCTGACGTACAAACCTTTATAAAAGATGTGTGAGTCTTTATCGGCACATACGCAATCGGCACGCTACATTCTGACCAGGGTCCCACATTTAGCTCTAGGGCTTACTAAGAGACCATGGCCAGTTTGGGCGTTGCATTGCGATTTATGAGTCCATTTGGGCAAAAAAAAAATCAAGGCACTAACTTCACCTCGGATTGCTGGCGGGTTCTGCTCCCTGCTGCTGCTGTTTGCCGCTGCGACTTGCCGGACCCGCTTTGCGGGTCCCGCTGCGCGGCTGACAGCCTTGCTACCTTCACCTTCCAGAGGGGATTTGGGCGTTCCTGTTGACCGGCAGGGCTGCGAGCTTCTAGCGGGGGACTCCGAGGACCAGGAGTCCCCGCGCGCCCGTCACCACCTGGGCTGCTCTCCCTGCCGGCTCCACCCCCATCCTTCCTTCAAAACCGGCGGCTCAACCCCGGCCAAGCGGATTCCTTTTGGGCAAAAGAAATCAAGGCACTAACTTCACCTCGGACTGCTGGCGGGTTCTGCTCCCTGCTGCTGCTGTTTGCCGCTGCGACTTGCCGGACCCGCTTCGCGGGTCCCGCTGCGCGGCTGACAGCCTTGCTACCTTCACCTTCCAGAGGGGATTTGGGCGTTCCTGTTGACCGGCAGGGCTGCGAGCTTCTAGCGGGGGACTCCGAGGACCAGGAGTCCCCGCGCGCCCGTCACCACCTGGGCTGCTCTCCCTGCCGGCTCCACCCCCATCCTTCCTTCAAAACCGGCGGCTCAACCCCGGCCAAGCGGATTCCTTTTGGGCAAAAAAAATCAAGGCACTAACTTCACCTCGGATTGCTGGCGGGTTCTGCTCCCTGCTGCTGCTGTTTCCCGCTGCGCGGCTGACAGCCTTGCTACCTTCACCTTCCAGAGGGGATTTGGGCGTTCCTGTTGACCGGCAGGGCTGCGAGCTTCTAGCGGGGGACTCCGAGGACCAGGAGTCCCCGCGCGCCCGTCACCACCTGGGCTGCTCTCCCTGCCGGCTCCACCCCCTTATCCATTAGGCTCATAGACATAAAAGCACAGTAACACCCCCGCTGCGCGGGAGCGCGCGGGAGGGCGCCGGGAGAAGCCCGGGACAAGGGCGGGACCGTTTGAGGCCGTTCGAGGACAGAGAGGACTGGCCTGGCCCACCCCCCTTGGCTCTTTGCAAGGTGATCGTCTATGGGCATTGACTTTAGTGAGTACTATATAGAAAACTGCAACTATCATGTGTACCCGGGGGAGTCGCAGTAAGACCGCGCTGGGTCTAACCAAGCCAAAAGGCACCTTGGACACTTTCCTCGTAAAAACAAATTTGGCAATAGATGCCGAAATCTTAAAAATGCAGAAGAGGGTCTCCATCGAGTTAGATGCCGCACGTAGACTTTCCCAAACATTTGCTAACTCTAAAAAATCCTCCTTGGGAAATATCGCGTCTGCTGCATCTCCCCAACAGGTGGAACGTCCGTCTCCTTTATTGATTCTTGCTGATGTCCATTATTCCCCTTCTCCTTCCTCTCCTCCAGAATTAGATTCGTCATTTATTTTCTCCCCCATGACCGTCCAACCTAGAGAAAGTGACCCACCAACTGTTCAGGGAAATCCCACCACCCTCCCGGTTATAACTGCTCCCTCTTTTTCTGTACCAAAAAGTACAAACCCAGGTCGCCAAGTACCGAGAAAGAAAAACAATGTAAAATCTGCCTATGCTCGTAAAAAAGCTAAAGTTGCAAGGCAGCAGTTTTTCAACCACAGAAGACCATTACTCAATACAGGGGACCATAAACCAACACTACCCCCAGCTATTCACCAAATAGGGGGGAATAGTAACCTCACTATGGCTCCTGTGGCAGAAAATCCCATCACCCCCGCAGATAATCCAACACTGGGAGGGTTAAACGAGACAGCTAGGAACGAGGATAAAGTGGGTGATGATGAAGATTTTCTTCAGACAGTCTGGGTCACCTTAAAACAACTACTGACACCTTTTGAACTCAGACTGTCACGCATTGAGAGCCACTTACTCGAGATGGATAAAACGTTAGTATCCCTGGCTACGCTCAGCTTAAAACAGTTGGAAGCCGTACATCCTCATATTAACGATAGCCAACCTCTGGTTAGAACTTCCGGCATCCAACCCGCTCCAGCCTCTAACATTGGCACTAAAACAGCTACAGCGCCTAAGGAGGTTTCCTTAGCCCCTTTGATTCTTCCTGCACCCGTACCACCCCCGTTATCCAAGCCCACCCCGATCCCCAAACCGAGGACGCTGGCAAATGTCGCGGCCAACCCCCCAAAAACAGAGGAAAAACCCCCTAAAAAACCTCTTCAGTCCAAACCCCCTCCCAGAGCCGAGCAGAAGGCGAATAATCCCATCACTCCCCTCCCAGAGTGTACACCAAATTTACACCCAAATTACCAGAATTTCCGCGGAGGCTACATTGATCTTCCCCCTGAGGCTGGGCCCTATGTGGTTATCTTGGCAGGGGTACCCCCACTTGCCCCGGATATTGTTGAAACCCAGTGGTCCTTAAAAAACAAAGTGATCCACTGGTTAAATACTAATAGGCAGATTCCTTATCCTAATAGGAGCAGGGTATTAATGGTCAGGAGAGTCCCTTGGGTGGGCCGTACCCACAAATCGATATCAGGAGACTGTATTGTGGTGTCCTTTGCAGACCCTCATACAGCCCACCTCATTTCCACATGGGACCAATACGTGACTGAGCAGATCATTGTCACCAAACCCCTAACCTTTTTCTACCCTCCAAAACAGTTAGTAGAGAATCCTGGGACTTGGACCACTATCCACAATCACAGATGGAAGGGCCAGATGCAGGGATGGCAAAACGCCAATGATGGGTGGGAAGGTATACACACCATGAATAGATTTGGATGCTTAGATCAGGTGGACTGACTGGGAATAGTAAATCAAACACCCCGATCAAGCGATCAGAACCACGTAATGATTACCACTAATAGTTACTCTCCGCCACCCATAGCTAAGAACCTGACCCATACGATGGTGGTTCCATCCACCCCTGTCCAGTACCCGTCCCCTGTCCAAGCTATACAACATCTAGACAGGGCACATTTTCAAGATCAGGTAGAGTTAATAGAGAGTGAGTGCCACATACATCAGGTAGATAGTGAACCGAAACACTCACTTTTGTCCTGGAATGTAGCAGGACTAGGCAATAAGATCAAGCATACACCCTGGTTGGAGACGGTTCACAAGCATGGCATACTTTGCCTGCAAGAAACCTGGCTGGTGGAACAAAGGCATATCCTGGGGTACCGTACGTTCCATACACCTGCAGTTCCTGCCATTCAGGGCCGCAATAAAGGGGGTCTGTGTATATATGTTTCGAATGTGGGGGACATAAAAGTGTATAATTTCCACTCAAACCAATACTTTCAAATTCTTTCCTTTAAATGGGGCACCACACAAAAGGTTTTACTGGTGAATTTCTATAACAATATGCCAGCTAACGAGATGGAATCCATCTTAAATAAAATGCTAAATCACATCCATAAAGCGAGAGATCAAAATGCGGGAGACCATACAATTATCTGGGTGGGAGATTTTAATTGTACAGTCTGCCCACTTTCTGAGTTAGGTTTGTGCGGCCTTGCAGATCGTGAGGAGGACGGTCCTTTTCACTTCTCACACACCAATTTGGGGTGTCTCCTTAACAGTATTATGTTTGCTTTTGACCTCACTTTCGTTAATCAGGCATGCTTTCCCCCAGTTCCCTTTGCCCCAACATACAATGGAAGAGGTTGTGAATCCACAATCGACTTTGCACTGATATCCCCCACCGCGCCCAACTTTATAACCTCTTGGGAGATAGGGGAAGATCCAATGAGTGATCATTACCCTATTACCTTTGGGGTCAGGCTCTCAGTGGAGAAACTAAAGGAACCTAGTGGCCCACTATATCCATTGGAGGTTTCCTTAGCAAAGATAAATGGTTATGTGGTAAAGTGGGAGAATTTAAACCCCAGCATTTTCTTCCACACATTAATTTCATCCTGCCTCGAAGACATATTGGTCTGCTTAGAAGTAGACGCGGAACCTAAGGCGATTATGGCAGCTTTCGCCAATATACAGGAATACTTAAAAGGGGTTTTAACTAAGAGCCATAATAAGAGGGGGAGACGTGCATCCAGGTGGTTTGATTCTAGGTGCACAGCCGCCCTAAAGAACTTGAAGAAAGTTTTAAACACCGTCCCAAAAAATAGGGCCCAAATCTCTGAGGCTAGACGAGAATACAAGAGAGAAATTAATCTCCGGAAAGCAATCATAAAAAAGGAGGCCTGGGAAGCACTGGGAGAAGCTGCCAGGAATAAAGATACCAACCTTTTCTGGAAAGTGATTAGATCAGCATACAACCCAAAACACACTGATAATTGCATAGATGTAGCAATTACAGCAGAGCTTTGGGTTGAACATTATGGGAAACTCTACTCTGATAGACAGGGGAATAGCACGAATCAAGAAAAGGCACTTTTATCACCGAAGAACCCCATGCGGGACTTCCAGCAAAGTGATCCCCTAGTTTCGCCATATCCAATTGACTTGGCTTTCTCCACGCTAGAGGTTGAAAATGCGATCAGGAAATGTCCTTCAGGGAAAGCTCCTGGTCCGGATCACACACCAGTGGATGCCTATAAAACAAACTTGGAATTTTGGGCCCCGCTTTTAACGAACGTTTTGAACATGGGAAATAAATGTGGCTTAATTAAGACCTGGTCAGATGCCATTGTAGTTCCCATCTTCAAAAAGGGAAACAGGGACGATCCGGCTTGCTACCGTCCCATATCCTTACTAGACGGTCTTATGAAAATTGCAGGAAGGATCGTTCTAAAGAGGATCCAGCACTGGGAGGTAGAACATAAGGTTATCTCGGAACTCCAATATGGATTCCGAAAGGGACTGGGAACCCAAGAGCAATGCCTAAATCTGTCCTTACTAATGTCCAAATATACTGAGGCTAAAAAAGGGGATCTATTTGTTACATTCGTTGACCTTAGCTCAGCTTTTGATTGTGTGGATCATCTGCAGCTCTGGTCAACTTTGGAGATCATTGGGGTGGATCCTAATATAGTGGTTTTTATCAAAGAACTCTACAGAGAGGCTGGTGCAAGGGTTAGGTTTGGGACCCAGGGGCAGTGCACACAGAAATTCCCTATAAATAGAGGGGTTAGGCAAGGTTGTATACTCGCGCCCCTTCTATTTAGTTTTTATATTAATTCGGTTGTAGAAGACCTAACAAATCTCCAGAATGACTACCCAGCCATCAATGGTAGGCCTGTTCCCATCCTATTATATGCCGATGACGCGGCTATTATGTCTAGGACTAGGGTAGGGTTGCAGAGAGCGGTTAGAGAATTTTTGTCCTACATGGGGAAAAGAAATTTGAAAGTAAACATTTCAAAAACTTTCTCCATGCCGTGCACCCTAAAGAGTATAAGGCCACAATGCTCGATATACCTTGAAGAGCAAAGAATCGAGACCACAGACACTTTTTGCTATCTGGGTGTCGTTTTTGAGAGAAAAGGAGCCTGGAAACATGCAGTAACGGCTAGGAGGCTTGCCTTTACCCGTGCTATTGGTGCCCTGAGAACTTTTGCAGTGAAAATTGGGGGCAAACCGACTGCCGAGATGATACAGATTTACCAAGCAAAGTGTATAGCGACAGTCATCTATGGAGCAGGCTTATGGGGCTTCGAAGATGTGTCCTCCCTCCAAATTTGCGAGAATCATTTTATCCGGTACCTATTGGGGGTGAGCAAATCTACTTCAACCTTCATTACTCATATTGAGACTGGCCTCAAATACCTTAGCGACCTCATAAAGCTGTCACCATGCTTGCTCTGGCACAAAATTTGGACTACTAGGGAATGCCAACTCAACAGAGAACTAATCAGGGATTGCATGAGCTTGGATGCCGCAGCCAAAATTAAATGGTTGCGACACGTCCGGCTGATGTTTGCCCAGGTTGGTTGTCCGGAATACTATGATGACCCAGAGTCCCTTGAAAATCTGTCCAGGTCGTCTCTTAAAAAACTTTTACTCACCCACTTGGAGGGACTTAGATGGGATGCAGTGCGACTCAAAAATACTATCCTGAGTTACCAAAGAATTACTCCCACCGAAGGTTTGTAATTGTACCTTAGGACGGAAATGGCACCTTACCCTCGTATGCTTCTCACCAGGCTGCGCCTAGGTACCTTTTTCCGCATGGTCACCCTCCCCAAACAAAACAATTGGACTGCCCCAAACCTCATTTGCCCATGTGACGATCACTCATCACAAAGTAATATTCATATTATGTTCTTTTGCAACCTGTATTCTGCCCCAAGGAAATTGTACTTATTACCTCTTTTAAAACAATGGGGCTTAAGAACATGCAAAGACGCTTACCTTAAATTACTTTTGTTAGATGAGGCGTATGTCATATTTGTTGTTTCACGTTTTTTAATCTCAGTAATGAAATATAGAAATTCCATGATTTAATTCGTATATGTTTTAACCTTTTGCTTATGTTTTTACATGAGGTCAACTGCTGCAATTCCATCATTGAATCTTTTGATCTGGAAAACTGTTTTATAGAATCTCACAAAAACTTCGTTGGGGTAATCTTTTTAAAATTTGCTGTATAAAATGTATCTGTATGCTTTTATGATTTTATCAAACAAATCGAATAAAGCTAAATTTGACATTTGACTTTGAGTCCATTCCATCCTGAGGGAAATTCAGTTGTGGAGAATAAAAACTGTGACATAAAGCAATCTATAACAGCTAGGGTATTAATTTCGAGTGATGGGTGGGTCAAACATCTAATAAATGTCCAACATAGTCTTAATAACCTGCCAAGAAATTCTCTGGGTGGAATCACTCCATATGAAATCTTTTGGTACTAGAATGTTGGTTGAAAACCTTGATTGTCATACTTCAGTGGTGGAACAAATACCCTTTCATATCAAAGATTGTTTGGCTGTTTTATAGGACTTAAATGAAACAAGAAGTTTTAGCAACACCAGCAAAAAGCCAACGACCACTGAAGAAAAACCACCTGTCCCAGCAAGACCTGTTGGGATTCCCAAGATTGGGGATCCCGTCAGAGAAAAAATAGTGGACAAGAAGGAATTTGGGCCTTGTTACAGAAAACCAGTACCTGTACTAGCAGTCCATGGATCAAGAACAGTGTTACTGCCGCCCCTTGCTAGAAGAAAGGAGAACCGGTCTGTATCAATTGACCTGGTAAAACCACACCATGTGGCCGATAATAAGTAGTAGGCCCAGTGGACTCCCAAGAAGTAGCAGACAACCAAATATTGCTAATATCCAAGAGGTTCAAACTGAAAGACTCATCACCTTTGAAGATTCTGCAGTAAGAAAAGAAGGACTATGCAATAAAGCAATGGAACAAGTGCCTCTTGAAACCAAAATAATAGTTTGTCAAGACAATCCCGTCTACAATGATGTAGCATTTGACTATACGAATATGTCTAGGGAACAAACAGCTCCAGCGATTTCAAATAATCTGGATGCAATACCAACAATTGATAACTTTTCTGAGAATCCCAGTGAACCTGAAACAACGCCAGCAAATAAAACTTTTAAGGAACAATTAACAGAACTTTGTCACCAGCTTGCAAATACAATCTGGTTTCACCATGGGTTGAACTTTGGATTGTGTTAGGTGTACTTTTTCTCCTACTATGGCTGATTCTCGTTTTAAGTTTGGGAAGGCTGATAGATGGAAAAGACATTCAAATTGACACAGCAAGTAAGAACATCAACTTGCGCCTGAAGCCACACAAATCATCTCATCGTGAACAACAAGACCTGTCATCAGTGAGCATCACAGCGGTTCCTCTACCTGGTGGAATAGCATGGGATAGAACTGATTATGACATTTATGGACCTGTCAAGCTGCTGTAAATTCCACACCAGTTTAAGGTTTCCTTGAGTGATTTTGTTTCACCCAGCACATTTTCTGATGATTGGGACTTTGAAACTGTTAATAACATGATGGCAGACTTAGAAATGTCAGCAAAATTTACAAATCATGATTACTTAGAAGGTTCATCAGATTATGAACAAATGTATTGTTTTAATCATTTTGGTCACCATTATTTGCACAAATCTGCAAACCCTAGAAATGTTTTAAGTTATAATGAATAGAAACATTGTCCAACACCACCGAAGGGTAGCTCTAAAACATTCTATAGAAAATGTCCATACTTTTCAGGGTTCAATATCACAAATCCAGAAACATTTTACTTTAGAAATGTTAATAAAACAGGCATGAAAAGTATGTTGACTAATACTAAACAGATCTATTCTGCGGCCTTTAATGCTTAGTTGTCCACATTGGGGTTTAACTTTTGGAAAGACAACATTGAAACAAAAACTGTCTGGGGCACAAAGGACTGGCAGGTACAAGGTCTAGAAGCATTATTCAGATCCTGCATCATCCCAGAACAAATTATGTTTTTAAATTACACTGTTCAACAGACATCTTGTCTTGGCCTTGCTAAGATAAAATATTTAAACAAACCGTCCATACCTAAACCCACACCGGATAGTAATATAACTACAGATGAGGAGGTATACGTAAACTATATTTTACAACAGAACAGAACTAATCCTGATTGGAAAAAATTATTAATATGGCCTACAGACACGAATATCTGTCAAAATAGATTCCTGAACAAGACACAAGGGTTTACAGTTTACAGTTTACAGTAACTAGGCCAGAGCCAAGATATGTCCAGAGACAACATCCAGGGATGATACCAACTTATAGTGTAGGAAAACTATGCCTTGAGTGGCTGCAGAAATCCACACTTCCAGAAATAAAACAACACTTATCTTTGCTTAAAGATGACGTTGACTTACGAGGCTTCTTACTTGGACCTCGTAATCCACGTCATAAACATTTCATATACGCCGTTATATATGCTGCTTATAATGAAACATGGAAAATCACGCAAATGGAAACAGCTGAAACAATACGAGAAATTGATTGTATTAATTTAGAGAAAGCACTCTCTGTAGTTGACAATGGGTTAACAACTCTGTCGTCCAGAATTTATTATTTGGACATCATTGTATCCTCTGCCATAGACATAATGGAACAGAACTTGCTAATGTTACAACATGGCCAGTCTCATTTACGTTCTATAATGCTGTTAGGCTGGACGTTACAAAACCTTCGTTCTGGCTATGTGGCTTGGCGTCTAATCAACACTATGTCATTGTTTACTGTATTTACCCTTACAGATAAACAAATCTCTTTGGCACAGAGGGGAGCATACTTTACGGTGCTGAGCATAGAAAAACTTGAGAGATTACCATTGACCGTTTCTGAGAAACTATCAGTTGAATGGATAATACATGGCACCATCACAATACCAGTGACGATTTTCCAGTTTCAGTATTGCTTAAAACACATACCAGCAGGCCTGTATGAAAGGTTGGGTAAAGAATACATTAAGTCGACCTGGGATTTACCATACAAAATGTTGGAGTGGGGGAAAGGAGGTATTTCTTAGTGGTAAAAATTGTAAAAACTAACTAAGCGGTTCACTGTTGTGTCAGGGTATTAATTTACATGGAGCGTGCGAGGGTTCTTCAAATAACCTTTCCTGATACCTGCAGGGTTTGCCCACAGCGGTGATAGATCCAATTTTAAGGCAGCTTTCCAATAGTAGCTACATAATGTTAAATGATCACAGCTGTTGTGGAATGATGTCAGGAATAGCCTATATCGTTAGTGTGGCAGCCAGGGTCAATTGTTGTATGCAAGTATTGTTACCTAAAACTAAGACAGACGGGGAGCCGCCGCTATGGCCTTCACTGAACTTCTCTTTTATACGAATTGATACTTTAAGCAGAATGAAAGCCATTCTTTTACAAAAACCTGTGCCACTGACCTCGTCCAGAGAGACGTATGATCTGCAAGTTGCAAGGACTTCAGCAGATATACATGCATTATTATCAATAAACTGCCCAATACATTTCGCAGAAATGTTAGGTCGTATCGTAAACATGTCTTATACCAGCGGTAGTGTACATGTATTTAAGAAAAAATGTTTGGGACTGTTAACACCATTTCAAGCAGTCCTAGGCATTTTTCCAAACTTCCTGCACTCTGTGTACGGCGGCCTGCCTCTCATCTTGGGACTCGTAGCAAGGATACTATTTTTGTTCCTTCTGCTCTGATATGGCAAGTCCAGTCACAAACGATACCCAGATTACCATGGAAAATGTTCTTCTGGCGATGCAGTATCGTGAACGCATAACACAGATCCTTGGCTTGGCTCATTTTTGAGATCTGAAGACCACATGGTTCCAGTCACTCAGACCAATCTGGCAAGATTGCATCTTACCTTTTCTACGATGCCTGCTTTGTGGAGAGTAATGCGTGTTAGTTATCTGTCTAACACTACCATCGGCAATGCCAACAGATGTTGATGCATTACTGGGTCCAGTAACGGCTCATGTGTTTTGTTGCCCCCAATGGCTACCAATCCTGAAGACGCCATTCATTCAGAGCTTGAGGGTGAGATACACGGACAGACAGGCACACAGGTCCCATCTGCTATGAACATTGATAACGCGGCTGACGCTGACGGCGATGCTTCACATCTGTGTACAATTGATCTTCTTAATGAAGTGGTTCAACTTTCATCTACTGTGGTAGATCATTTATTTGCCAGCCTAGATGACTTAATGTTTTCTCCTGACACCGAGAATAACTTTTAAAGTTAGCACGCAGCGTTCTTGCACCTCTGAAATTCGACCTTCGCTTTTTTCATAACAAAGGCTTCTAAGTTTGGAACTCTATTTTTCTATGATTTGATTTGACTTTTTTCCAAAACACAATGAACTTTGGCACAAAGTAATCTGCTTAAAGTAGAACTTTTCTTAGAGAACAAGAATTCTTTGAATACTTCCTTTGAACAATTTTGACCCTATCTACAAACTAACACAGTTTATATACTCTGCTATGAGATGGTCTTGAATTTTTTTTCTGCAACTAAGAGCCATTTCATGAATATAATTGCATGATTTATTGGGTTAGCATTTCCCATATTACAATGACATCATTTCCTTTTTTAATGCGTACTATGCCAATGCTCATTTTTCCGTGTGCAGCCATTTCAAATGCATTTGATATGAATTTTGGGTGGTTGTAAACACATGCTCTAGATTATATGTTTTAGTGCTTAATCTTAGATGAACATGATAACGTGGAGTGGGTGCTGTGTACCATTTACGACCCTATTGTAATTTTCCCGATTCATGCCCTTATATAGGTATAAAACACCATATCCTTATATAGGCATAGAAATCATAACCATATTTGGCCTTAGTTCATGCAGTCCAAATAGGGCAGGGATACTTCCACTAGTTCTGAAAATCTACAACGATTTCTTGGAAAACGCGGCTTCAGCCACCAGGGACTTCCCCTTGCTTGAGAACTGACTTGTCCAAGAACTCATGGAGTTTTTAAAGTACTGAGACTCTTTTATGATGTTATTATGTCCACCTTTATGTCAAACTCGGCAACTTCAAGGTATAAATATGCCCACACTTGCCTTAGCAAACACACAGTGGTTTGGAGCAGTTCAACTATCTACCTGCCTGACGCATCCTGCTAAAGAAAGTGCCGAAGGAAGTCGACCCTCCGGCAGACGCACTGAGAGAGACGCTGTCTTTTCTCCTGCCAAGAAATCCAGCTCCAGTGTTTTCAAGTTCCCCTTGCGGGGTGTTGGGAAATCGAGTCCTGAGGCTGATCTTCTTCATTCTAACCAAGGTACGGCGCTGATTAGAACCTAAGAGCCATTTCATAAATGTAATTGCATGATTGATTGGGTTAGCATTTCCCATATTACAATGACATCATTTCCTTTTTTAATGCATACTATGCAAATGCTCATTTTTCCGTGTGCAACCATTTGAAATGCATTTTATATGAATTTTGGGTGGTTGTAAATACATGCTCTAGATTATATGTTTTAGTGCTTAGTCTTAGATGAACATGATAACGTGGAGTGGGTGTTGTGTACCATTTTAGGACCCTATTGTAATTTTCCCGATTCATGCCCTTATATAGGTATAAAACACCATATCCTTATATAGGCATAGAAATCATAACCATATTTGGCCTTAGTTCATGCAGTCCAAATAGGGCAGGGATACTTCCACTAGTTCTGAAAATCTACAACGATTTCTTGGAAAACTCGGCTTCAGCCGCCAGGGACTTCCCCTTGCTCGAGAACTGACTTGTCCAAGAACTCATGGAGTTTTCAAAGTATTGAGACTCTTTTATGATGTTATTATGTCCACCTTTACGTCAAACTCGGCAACTTCAAGGTATAAATATGCCCAAACTTGCCTTAGCAAACACACAGTGGTTTGGAGCAGTTCAACCATCTACTTACCCGACGCATCCTGCTAAAGCAAGTGCCGAAGGAAGCCGACCCTCCGGCAGACAAACTGAGAGAGACGCTGTCTTTTCTCCTGCCGAGAAATCCAGCTCCAGTGTTTCCAAGTTCCCTTTGCGGGGTGTTGGGAAATCGAGTCCTGAGCCTGATCTTCTTCATTCTAACCAAGGTACGGAGCTGATTAGAACCTAAGAGAAATCTTGGGCAGATTCTTGGCAAAAGAATACTACATTTATTCTACACCTCACTTACTTCTTCCCTCGTACTAATCTTAGGTTAGGTACATATGGGTAGGCATATTTTAGAAGCACCAGTTGAGTACTTTTAGCCTCTGTTATTTATGTATGTATTTATTTATGGTTTAGGAACAGTATTATTTTATTCTACTCTTTCTACTGTATGCATTATATTTTGCAACCAGTTTTACGATTGTAACAATTAATTTCTTATGCTTGAGAAAGAAGACTGTTCAATAAATTATTTTATTGAAAACGCCCGTCTATCTATTTTCTCGGCACCTCTGGTGAAACGAAGCATGCACGATTGACTGAGTAAAATATCTATCTATTGTTTCCACGACTCTGAAGATCAGTTTATTCTGGGGGAAGCAAAGTTGTCATGTTTATGCGGTTGTCAGAAACTAATCCCTTCTTGTGAACTCGAGAAAGATTATAGTGACCTCTGAGCTAGCTGGCACTCACAATTAAGTTTAATATATTCGATAGAGACCTAGTCGACATAAATCCTACGTCACATCTATAGGATATATTATTCCAATGCGCAGAGCCTATTGGGAATATAGGAACTACACTACACTTTGAAGAAGAGCCACTGCTGGAAGGAAGAGAAGGGTCAGTTGGAATTCAAAGGTGTATTCTGATTGAAGAGTACCTGAAAGAAGAGGGGACAGAGTCTGGGTCACTCAGGAGTGGCCAGGGGCTCAGTAGACGAATGTCCACTGATGTTGGGTGCTTCAGGTGCGTTGAGGGCGTTCTTGGCTCTGCAGCCACGGGGACCAGGAGATGTCAAGGACAACCACGAGCAGGATACAAGCTTTCCCACAAAGGATGTTGAGTGCTGACGGGTTGTTGTCCGGCAAAAGCACTATCAGCCTTGGCAGCGGCTGCCCATGCAGATGGCCAAAGAAGGTTATCGTTCGGACAAGCAAAAGATCCAGCGGCAGATTTACAAGAACTGGCACATCTCTGCATATTAGCAGAGATGCGTCAGCTAAATTGCATGACAGAAAAAAAGCCTTGCGCCACCATGCATGCATCACATTTACAATGTGGTGCACCAAGGGGTAAGGATAGACATATGGTTGACACATCTTTTGGTGAAAAGGCAGCGCATTGCTGGAGTCATGTTGTAAGCCCGACGCAACTCCAGCAATGGTCAGGAATGCCTATTCCCATAATTCTGCGCCACTCCTAATGCCTGCTTAAACAGGCGCACGGTTTTGACGCAGAGGCGTTGTAATAGTGACTCAGTAAAATCTTGTAGATTTCACTGCGTCACTTTTAGGAGCCTTCCTTGTGATAGAATGCTCACCATGCATACATTACATGTGACGCAGGTATAATGTAGCGCAGGGCTTTACAATGGGACACATCACCCTAGATGCATCATGTTGTAAATATGTTGCATCATGGCGCATTGTTCACGATGCAGCTGCATCACAAAAGTGACACAACATTGGCGTAAATTTGTCGCAATGGGCTTGTAAATCTGCCCCCTAGTGCTTTATCTCTGATCCCTAGCTGATTGAGGGTGTTGATGAACACAGAATGGTGAACTGTGCCAAATGTCGCCAAGAGGTCTAACAAAAAAGGTGTTGCTTTCCCACCACCATCGGCAATAGATCTAATGTCGTCCAATGATAAGGTCCGATAATGTATTATGGGTGCTTTTTAAATCCAAACTGAGGTGGATCAAGGAGGTCATACTTATTGAAAACAGAGTGAGCTCCTGGGTAATTGGTATCTAAAATTTTAGCTGCCATAGGCAAAAGGATCCAATAAGCTAACTGAGTATGTTTTTTACCGGTGGGGGAAATGAAAGTCAAACTCCAGGCTTTAGGAAAACTGATAGGCAGAGATTATAGTATACAAAATCTCAGTGAGTGTCCTTGTTAAGATTGATTGAGTAGGTGTAAAATTTTGGGGGGTGCATGTAGCAGATAGAGCTCCTGGTTTAATGGATCTGATCAAGTTAATTATCTGATATTCAGTAAGTTATAAAACAGTGTGGGGCAAGCAAGAAGGATCCTGAAGGCGTTTTGAAATGCATGAAGACACAATGTCTTCTTAACTAGCTGATGCAAATTTCTGGTAGACCAGGTTCACTTTATTTTGGTAAAACTACTAACTTATTACAACAGCACAGAGTGATTCCACTATTGTTAATACTAGAATGATTGATAGCTTTAATTGTAGAGAAAAGTTATTTGGAAGAATGCTCAGCTAGCTTGATCTTGTGTACAAAATAATGTGTTTTTTTGTGGATAATTAGAGTATTATGCTCATGAATTAGAGCTTTATATTTCTCTTTTTTATGATCTTTATTTGTTTAGTGCCATTTTTGTTCCGGTTTCCAGCATTCGTGTTTGAAACCCATAAGATGATCAGAAAACCAGATAGCTGTAGGTTTACTACCTTTAGTCACCACTATTTTAAAAGTATTGGTGACCCATTGTGTATAATCTAGGACACTACATTAGCCCCAGGCCCCTCCGTCCTCGACACCTTCATAATTACAAGTGGAGATAACTATCTCCTGACAGAAAAAAAGAGCAGAGGCTGCTGGGACCCTAATACTGGGAGTACATAAGCAGTACTTACCCAGCATCCCATCTGTTCTTTATTCTGTCTGTCAACAGATGTTTGCTGTGGTTGCTGGTGCTGCTCCTGCTGGGCTTGGATGGCTTACCTTCCTTGGATCTCCCCGTCCGGCTGCCTGGCTGTGTGGTCGGGGTGTCTGCTGTCCTGCCTCCTGGCCTGCCAGGCTTGCTGGGAGGATGGCTTCTTCGTGTCCTGGATCCTCCTGTTTTCATTGTGATACGATAGTAGGCGGGCCGGCCCTTTGCGGCTGGTGGCCGGCCTCCGGATCTTTTCCGGGTCAGGGGGCTGCTTTTTCCTCTGGCTGCCTGCTCGGCCCTGGCGTGGATGTTGTGGTGTGCCTTGAGCTGGTGGGGGGAGGGGGGGCTCTTGTTGGTGTTCCGGCCTCCCTCACGGGGTAAGTCCTGCGTAGCAGTGATTTCTTTCTTTTTTGCATTGTGGGTGCTGGGTGCTGGATTGTGTGGCTCCCCTGCACTTGCCCATGGGTGTGCTTCGGGGATGCGATGTCACCCGTATTTGTCTGGCCCGCTGTTGTAGGCTGATTTGAGGTTATGTGGTTTTCGACTACGCTTCATATCTAGCTGCCTTTTTGTATGTAATCGCCATTTTGTGTTGCCTCACTCAGGCAGCACGGCGAATGTGGTGAGCGCGATGTTTTTGCCTTTTCAGCTGCTACGTGTCTTTCCCATTAAAGAGTAACTCCTGCCCATGTTTATGAAACCGATGTCAGGGTCTCCCGAGTTTCGTAAATCCATGTCTAGACTGATTAATCTATGTCTTACTCCACTGTTTGGGTCCCACAATTCTTCTTGACTTTATCTTGTTTAACTGATCTTCGCTATTCTCTTTGTGTGTTCTCCTGTTACATAGACTGCCCTTTGAAGCATTCAAGTATGTTCTACCACCTGCAAATTGAATTACGGACACTAGTGTTGATTACCTTGAGGGGAGGGGAGCACACAGGGCCTGAAAGGAGAGTGTGTTTTAGACATTCAATAGCTTGTTTTCAAACTATTCCTATTTGTCAGTTTTGTATGTTTTGGGAGTTGACATCGTAAACATATGTACTATAATAGACTGTGCACCACGGAATGAAGTTGCAGTCTCCTGATAACCTACCAGTTGGTGTACTTACAGGACCACTGTGCTTAGCTGCAGCTAATAAATTTGCTTTTCTACGCTTAACAGAGTGTCAAGTATCTGTCTGCCAAAGCAGGTGAACCTGGAGATTTTAGGCGTGCCCTGCACTGCCTGGCCCATAAGGTCAGGTTCTCCAATTGGCGGCCTAACGTGTGGGCAACTTAAGCGGTAGTAGTTTTGCCCGAGAGTCGTGAGGAGCTTCGCAAGAAAATTCCGGAGGATTTCGCCAGCCACTTGAGCGACTACCCTGACTGTCGCCCTGCTTTGGCCCCTGGTGATGATTAGTATCGCGAGACGTTAGACGGACATCTGTTGGCGTGAGAAAACATTTAGTTAAGTATTCGTTAAGGGTGGGCGTAAAATCCGTTTCGCGGGCGAATTTGCGGATTTTCCGCGATTTCGCGCTCCGCGAATCTCGCGAAATCGCGGTAAAATCCGCGAATCAGCGGGGACGAATTTTCAGCCAAGCAAGGGTTACAGCAGCAGGTGCAAAAGTTGAACCTAATTTCTTTGTAACCTTTTACAAAAGGGTTACAAACAAATTAACTTCAACTTGGACACCTGCTGCTAATTGCTTCCTGGCACCTCGTTGCCTACTTGCAACTTTTCTCTGACCCTGCTCTGACCCTTTAAGCAGGGTCAGAGAATAGTTACAAGTAGGCAACGAGGCACCTGTCCAAGGAATTAAACCTCATCAGGAAGCACTTACAGATATAAAAAACAGGAAGAAGGGAGAGGATGGCAAATACACCCATTTTGAGTTGTCAGGAGGGGTTAAACTAAAAGAGACCTTTACAGCACAATTTTCATATGCATTTTGCTAAAAATAAAAAGCTGTATGTTCTGTAGGGGCAACTCAGGAATCTGGCCCTTCAGAGATCGGACCTCTCTTTCTTTCTCTCGTTCTCTCTCTCCCTCTCTCTTTCCTTTTTTTTCTCTCTCTTTCTATCCATCTATCTATCTATCTATCTATCTATCTATCTATCTATCTATCTATCTATCTCTCCCTCTCCCATAAACGACTGCATGGGTAACTTCGCTATGCAAGCGGCTCGCGAAGACGCAAAAATCCCAGCGAACACGCAAAAAACCCCGCGAACACGCAAAAAACCCCACGAACACGCAAAAAAACAAAAATCCGCAAATTCGCACAAATTCGCGAATTTTACAGATCGCGAATTTGCAAATCCGCAAATTCACGGATCGCGAATTCGCAAAATTCGCCCATGCTTAGTATTCGTGGGTAGCGCCCACTTTTTGTTTTTGTTATTTCGATTAGTGCACTAAACGAAGCCAAGGGGTAAGTGCGATTGTGCTGTGACTATATTGTCTAAAATCCCTTGACGTTTGTAAGTAGTCCAGTTCGTTACGAAATGCCTGGATTTAGTAGGTTTAAGAAATATTGTTGTTTTGGTTGTACTAGGGATTCCCGGCTAGAGGATTCGTGTCTGATTCCTCCGGTAGGAACTCCCACTTATGAGCTCTATTCAACACATGGTTTAGGTCCTATTATCTTTAATGAAACATGGATTCGATACACTAAAAAAGATGATGTTTTACGGTGGCCACAAAATGGTACCTTTGAGCCTGCTATATTAGACAATTTGGAAACGATTCTATTCAAGAGAAAAGCCCGGCCGGCAATGTTTGACTCTTTCCGCCTTTGGCGTAAAGAAGCCAAACAGAAAGAAATAAAGCAAATGAAGAAAGATAAGAAAGAGCAGGATATGACGATCTTACAGGCTGCCCAACAGTTTAAAAATAACGAAGCTGATCAGATTGTTGAGGTTTCGGAAAGACAGCATCGTATGGCAATTGATAGATGTTATCCTGTGTTACCTACTGTTTCAAAGAGTAAGGGTTCTGACGAAGATCCTTTCGTGTCCCATCTCTTGACATTACCTCCACCTCATGTGTCAGGCGCTAATGCACCTCCATTACCACCTGTTGTTAATCCAGCTGTTCTGGTTCCTGCACAGTTGCCTTTTCCTGTAATTTCACCTCCACCCCCTTTGCCACCGACTTCTGTACCCCAAACTCCTGTGCCTCAGTCTCCTTTACCTTTGTTTGCTACTGCTTCTTCTCCTGTTTTGCAGAATACATTGTCTCCTATTCTAGTGTCAGATTCCCCTACAGCTCAACATAGTTTAGTTGAAACTGTTTCTGGTCTTTTGTCGCCTTTTTTTGGATCTCTCTTCTGTTCTCCTGCTTCGTCTCAAAGACAATCTCGTAGTCAGAATCCAGATTTGGAAGAATGGACTAAGCTAGATTCTCTTGCTCGTAATTGGATCACGAGTAGTTTACAGTATAGTGTGCGTGATATTTTAGACACCTTTTTGCAATGGAACTCGCCTACACAGAGGTATGTCTTTAATATTATGTGCAACACTCTTATTAAAGGGTGGGAAGATATGGATTTGGATTTACCTCCTCAGGGTTTATTTGAAATACGGGATCAATTTGATCAGGGACTTATTGTGGGTCCTAATGTAGAGTCTGCTGTTCAGAAGCTTGTTACTTTCCGATCTTCCTTCTTCTCTCAAACTTCTCTTGAGCCTGATCCTGCAGTTCGTCGAAAAATGGCACAATATCCTATGCAAGAAGTTCCTCCAATATGGAGAGAGGCAGATCCAAACGCTAATCCAGCTATCCCTGCTCATTTTCAGCGCATATGGGTACATGATCCGTGGAAAAGATCAGAAGTGTTGGCACTTAAGCAGTCCTTACTGGACCCTCGTAAGAATCCTCGTAAGAATCACGGGGTAAGTCCTGCGTAGCAGTGATTTCTTTCTTTTTTGCATTGTGGGTGCTGGGTGCTGGATTGTGTGGCTCCCCTGCACTTGCCCATGGGTGTGCTTCGGGGATGCGATGTCACCCGTATTTGTCTGGCCCGCTGTTGTAGGCTGATTTGAGGTTATGTGGTTTTCGACTACGCTTCATATCTAGCTGCCTTTTTGTATGTAATCGCCATTTTGTGTTGCCTCACTCAGGCAGCAGGGCGAATGTGGTGAGCGCGATGTTTTTGCCTTTTCAGCTGCTACGTGTCTTTCCCATTAAAGAGTAACTCCTGCCCATGTTTATGAAACCGATGGCAGGGTCTCCCGAGTTTCGTAAATCCATGTCTAGACTGATTAATCTATGTCTTACTCCACTGTTTGGGTCCCACAATTCTTCTTGACTTTATCTTGTTTAACTGATCTTCGCTATTCTCTTTGTGTGTTCTCCTGTTACATAGACTGCCCTTTGAAGCATTCAAGTATGTTCTACCACCTGCAAATTGAATTACGGACACTAGTGTTGATTACCTTGAGGGGAGGGGAGCACACAGGGCCTGAAAGGAGAGTGTGTTTTAGACATTCAATAGCTTGTTTTCAAACTATTCCTATTTGTCAGTTTTGTATGTTTTGGGAGTTGACATCGTAAACAAATGTACTATAATAGACTGTGCACCACGGAATGAAGTTGCAGTCTCCTGATAACCTACCAGTTGGTGTACTTACAGGACCACTGTGCTTAGCTGCAGCTAATAAATTTGCTTTTCTACGCTTAACAGAGTGTCAAGTATCTGTCTGCCAAAGCAGGTGAACCTGGAGATTTTAGGCGTGCCCTGCACCGCCTGGCCCATAAGGTCAGGTTCTCCAATTGGCGGCCTAACGTGTGGGCAACTTAAGCGGTAGTAGTTTTGCCCGAGAGTCGTGAGGAGCTTCGCAGGAAAATTCCGGAGGATTTCGCCAGCCACTTGAGCGACTACCCTGACTGTCGCCCTGCTTTGGCCCCTGGTGATGATTAGTATCGCGAGACGTTAGACGGACATCTGTTGGCGTGAGAAAACATTTAGTTAAGTATTCGTTAAGGGTGGGCGTAAAATCCGTTTCGCGGGCGAATTTGCGGATTTTCCGCGATTTCGCGCTCCGCGAATCTCGCGAAATCGCGGTAAAATCCGCGAATCAGCGGGGACGAATTTTCAGCCAAGCAAGGGTTACAGCAGCCGGTGCAAAAGTTGAACCTAATTTCTTTGTAACCTTTTACAAAAGGGTTACAAACAAATTAACTTCAACTTGGACACCTGCTTCTAATTGCTTCCTGGCGCCTCGTTGCCTACTTGCAACTTTTCTCTGACCCTGCTCTGACCCTTGAAGCAGGGTCAGAGAATAGTAACAAGTAGGCAACGAGGCACCTGTCCAAGGAATTAAACCTCATCAGGAAGCACTTACAGATATAAAAAACAGGAAGAAGGGAGAGGATGGCAAATACACCCATTTTGAGTTGTCAGGAGGGGTTAAACTAAAAGAGACCTTTACAGCACAATTTTCATATGCATTTTGTAAAAATAAAAAGCTGTATGTTCTGTAGGGGCAACTCAGGAATCTGGCCCTTCAGAGATCGGACCTCTCTTTCTTTCTCTCGTTCTCTCTCTCCCTCTCTCTTTCCCTCTTTTTCTCTCTCTTTCTATCCATCTATCTATCTATCTATCTATCTATCTATCTATCTATCTATCTATCTATCTATCTATCTATCTATCTATCTATCTATCTATCTATCTATCTATCTCTCTCTCCCTCTCCCATAAACGACTGCATGGGTAACTTCGCTATGCAAGCGGCTCGCGAAGACGCAAAAATCCCCGCGAACACGCAAAAAACCCCGCGAACACGCAAAAAACCCCACGAACACGCAAAAAACAAAAATGCGCAAATTCACGGATCGCGAATTCGCAAAATTCGCCCATGCTTAGTATTCGTGGGTAGCGCCCACTTTTTGTTTTTGTTATTTCGATTAGTGCACTAAACGAAGCCAAGGGGTAAGTGCGATTGTGCTGTGACTATATTGTCTAAAATCCCTTGACGTTTGTAAGTAGTCCAGTTCGTTACGAAATGCCTGGATTTAGTAGGTTTAAGAAATATTGTTGTTTTGGTTGTACTAGGGATTCCCGGCTAGAGGATTCGTGTCTGATTCCTCCGGTAGGAACTCCCACTTATGAGCTCTATTCAACACATGGTTTAGGTCCTATTATCTTTAATGAAACATGGATTCGATACACTAAAAAAGATGATGTTTTACGGTGGCCACAAAATGGTACCTTTGAGCCTGCTATATTAGACAATTTGGAAACGATTCTATTCAAGAGAAAAGCCCGGCCGGCAATGTTTGACTCTTTCCGCCTTTGGCGTAAAGAAGCCAAACAGAAAGAAATAAAGCAAATGAAGAAAGATAAGAAAGAGCAGGATATGACGATCTTACAGGCTGCCCAACAGTTTAAAAATAACGAAGCTGATCAGATTGTTGAGGTTTCGGAAAGACAGCATCGTATGGCAATTGATAGATGTTATCCTGTGTTACCTACTGTTTCAAAGAGTAAGGGTTCTGACGAAGATCCTTTCGTGTCCCATCGCTTGACATTACCTCCACCTCATGTGTCAGGCGCTAATGCACCTCCATTACAACCTGTTGTTAATCCAGCTGTTCTGGTTCCTGCACAGTTGCCTTTTCCTGTAATTTCACCTTCACCCCCTTTGCCACCGACTTCTGTACCCCAAACTCCTGTGCCTCAGTCTCCTTTACCTTTTTTTGCTACTGCTTCTTCTCCTGTTTTGCAGAATACATTGTCTCCTATTCTAGTGTCAGATTCCCCTACAGCTCAACATAGTTTAGTTGAAACTGTTTCTGGTCTTTTGTCGCCTTTTTTTGGATCTCTCTTCTGTTCTCCTGCTTCGTCTCAAAGACAATCTCGTAGTCAGAATCCAGATTTGGAAGAATGGACTAAGCTAGATTCTCTTGCTCGTAATTGGATCACGAGTAGTTTACAGTATAGTGTGCGTGATATTTTAGACACCTTTTTGTAATGGAACTCGCCTACACAGAGGTATGTCTTTAATATTATGTGCAACACTCTTATTAAAGGGTGGGAAGATATGGATTTGGATTTACCTCCTCAGGGTTTATTTGAAATACGGGATCAATTTGATCAGGGACTTATTGTGGGTCCTAATGTAGAGTCTGCTGTTCAGAAGCTTGTTACTTTCCGATCTTCCTTCTTCTCTCAAACTTCTCTTGAGCCTGATCCTGCGGTTCGTCGAAAAATGGCACAATATCCTATGCAAGAAGTTCCTCCAATATGGAGAGAGGCAGATCCAAACGCTAATCCAGCTATCCCTGCTCATTTTCAGCGCATATGGGTACATGATCCGTGGAAAAGATCAGAAGTGTTGGCACTTAAGCAGTCCTTACTGGACCCTCGTAAGAATCCTGCTGGGTATTATAAGGAATTGTCTCAGAATGTTAATGCATGTTTTATGAATTTGGCAGATAATGATTTGCTTATGGGAAATGTAGTCCCACAAGCTTTATGGGCTAAAATTCGTAGACAAGACCATGATCAAGCTTTAGGTGGTAAATGGGCTGCTATTGCGGCCGCAGATGCAGGACAAGTAGGTGGTGCCAAGCCTGATGATCTGATTACGGAGTTGCCTGGTAGAATAATAGAACTTATGAAAACGATGATGCCTGCTGTATGTGTTAACTGGGATAAGTTAGCAGCGTGCAAACAAAAGATTGATGAAAGTGTCTCCGATTTCTTTACTCGTTTTGAAGAGTGGTCAACATATGAGTACTGAAGATGGACAGCGATTATTTGTAGATAAATTAGTTTTTAATTTACTTCCAGAATTATCGCATAAATTGAAATAATCTGAGAGTGCATGGGCTGTTTCTTCAACTGCCCAGATATTAGCTACTGCTCAGTATTATGAGAATAGGGATAAGGAAGATAAGGAGAAAGCGGAGAAGAAAACTAAAGAATTAAAAGAGAAGGTTCTTCTGCAACAGGCTTATCCTCCTCGCTCTACTCAGCCTCAACTTCAACAGCCCCCACAGTTTCAGAAGCTGTTGCAAAAACCTGAATCTCCAGCTCCGCGATTTCTGTTGGGTCCTAATCAATGCGCCCATTGTAAAGAGGAAGGTCATTTTAAGAATAGTTGTCTGATTATGTTGCAGCGTTATGGAGGATCACAGACACGGGGTCGTGGAGATTTTCGGTCAGTGTCCAGAGGTAGAGGGCGTGGTGCGTCGTCTCAGGACCGAAGTCCCTCTCCCCCTCAGGACTCTGCAACTTATTTTGACCAGCGGAATTCTCAGTCTGCACAATATTACAATGACGATTATTGCACAGATGGTGAGAATGCTGACTTCCTCACATGCTAGGACAGCCATAGACAGAGTAAGGGAGTCGTATCAGTTCCAGTGGATCAGGATGGACCTTATGTTAATGTTGTAGCATTGGGTGTTACGGAACCATTTATTTTGGATACTGGTGCAATGAGAAGTTCTATTATACATTCCAAACTCCCTGGGGCACCTTTGTCTGGCTTAACCAATGTTTCAGTGGGATTCTCTGGTGCCCCAGTTCGCAACATTGTTTCTTGTCCTTTGCCTATTTCCATTGGGCCGTACGATTTAGAAGCTCCACTTCTTTTGACGACGGGTTGCGGAGAGAATTTGTGGGGTTTGATTTATTGAAACGTCTGCATGCCACGTTGTATTGCTCACCTTCTGGTGTACATCTTACTTTAGGTGCTAAATTGACTTCTCCAATGTACGTATCTAAAGACAAACTGCCACTCGAACTGCGTTCGCTTCCTGCTACGCTTTGGGCTACGGGTCAGAATGATGTTGGTTTGCTTCACATTCCACCTTATGTGATTACTGTGAAGCCTGATGTTAAGTTGCCACACATTCTACAATACAAAATCTCCAACGATGGTGAGAGCTCTGTTGGCTATTGTTCATGACTTAGTTCACAAGGGTGTGGTCATGGAGACTAGGGGAAATGTTTGTAACAGTCCTGTTTTGCGTGTTCTGAAGCGTACTGATACTTCTCAGCCACCTGTGTATCGTTTTGTGATAGATCTACGAGAGGTCAACTAAAATGGTGTCCCTCAGTTTCCTGTTGTTCCAGATATCACTGCTTTGCTTACTATGATTCCTGCTTCGGCAGCTTGGTTTTCGGTTATTGATCTCAAAAATGCTTTCTTTAGCATTCCCATTGCTGAGGAAAGTAGAGATCTTCTTGGTTTCCCTCTTGGAGGCCGAAGTTTCCGATTTAAGCGTGCACCTCAAGGCTATTGTGAGAGTCCCTCCATCTACAGTCAAGCTTTGAAGTCTCAGCTTGACACTTTTTCTTTGCCATCAGGTGCTACTCTTACCCAATATGTGGATGACTTGTTAGTGGATGCCGATCCAGAAGATGTCTGTAAGAATGCGACTGTGTCACTTCTGCGACATTTGTCTGATCTACACCACAAAGTTTCGCTTTCTAAGTTACAATATTGCTGACAAGAGGTTACCTATTTAGGTCATCTCTTGTCGAAGGAGGGAATGCGATTAACCCCAGAACGTATCCAAGCAATTGCGCAAATGTCTCTACCATCCACAGAAAGAGAGGTGCGTGCTTTCTTAGGCATTACCTCGTATTGTAGACAATGGATTCCAAACTTTTCTTTACTAGCTAAACCTTTGTTGGCACTTACTCTGAAAGTTACACCCCAACCTTTTCCTTGGACTGATGAATGTCAAAAGAGTTTTTCTGATTTACGTACTGCTTTGTGTTCGGCTCCTGTGTTGGGTACTCCAGATCACTTTAAACCTTTTACACTTTATGTTCATGAAAGAGAAGGTTGTGCATTATCAGTTCTGACACAACAATTCGGAGGTAGACAAAGGCCATGTGCCTATTTCTCGGCTACATTAGATCCAGTTGCTAAAGCATTACCCAGTTGTGTTAGAGCAACTGCGGCAGCAGCGATTTCTATTCGTCAATCTGCTGGATTGGTGTTGTATCATACTCTTAATGTTATGGTGCCACACGCAGTAGATACTCTTGAACAGGACAAAAACCCAGCACTTAACGAGTGGTTGCTTGTTTGGATACGAGTTGACGCTTTTAGCTAGTCACATACATATCAGGAGATGTAATGTTCTGAATCCAGCAACATTGGTGCCTATTTTGGATAAGAAAAATTTACAAGATCAGCATGATTGTTTTCTTCGTACGGAAGAAGAAACTAAGGGTCGAGTTGATTTGAAAGATACACCTCTTACGGATCCGGATGGGATCCTATGGGTAGATGGGTCTTGTTTTAAGCTTCCTAATGGCGAGACGACAGCAGCTTATGTTGTTACAACCCTACAT
The DNA here is from genome assembly GCF_964263255.1 of Lissotriton vulgaris. Classification (NCBI taxonomy): domain Eukaryota; kingdom Metazoa; phylum Chordata; class Amphibia; order Caudata; family Salamandridae; genus Lissotriton; species Lissotriton vulgaris. The sequence goes on along the minus strand of NC_141685.1, from coordinate 634,155,705 downwards.
ACGATAGTGGAAACTGCATTTCACAGCATTCAGCGCAAGCTGCAGAGTTGATTGCGTTGACAAGAGCATGTGTGTTGGCGAAAGGAAAGAGAGTGACTGTTTACACAGATAGTCAATACCATTTGGCGTTGCCCATAGCTTCAGCCGTTTGTGGAGAGAAAGGATTCTTTACCTTCCACAGCACTAAAATACAGCATGGTCTATTGGTAACTGACCTTCTTGAATCACTTGCTTTGCCTACTCAAATAGCGATTGTGAAGTGTAGTGCGCATAAAAAGATTACTGATGACCTGAGTCAAGGAATTGCATTTGCGGATGAAATAGCGAGGGAAACGGCACAAAATGTTGAAAGTCGCATGTATGTTGCAGGACCGGCAAATTGGGTTCCAGATGCTGGTATATGTGAAGACACAGTGGAGAGTGTGAAAATGATTCAGAAGGAAGCATCTGAGAAAGAATTGAGTAAGTGGAAAGAAAGTACGGGAATGTTGGATACGATGGGGTGTTGGACGGAATTGTCAGAGCATCAGCAATAGTTTTTACCAGATGCGTATGTATTACCTGTGGTCACTATGGCTCATGGACCGACCCATATTAATGCAAGGGGTATATGTAAACTCCTAGCTCCAGTAGCTCCAGTATGGCAAAACCGAAAATATTCCTAAATGTGCAGAAAATGTAGTAAAGCACTGTATTGTTTGCTTAATGCATAATCCAGGAAAGGGAACTCCAACTCCAACAGGTCACTTTGCTCCCCCTACATATCCTTTTGAGGTACTGCAAATAGATTACATCCACATGGAACATTTCAATAACCTTAAATATGTCCTGGTTGTGGTTTGCGCCTTTTTCCAGATGGAAAGAGGCTTACCCCCTAAAGGACAATACTGCTTTGTCTACTGCCAAGGTCCTTCTGAAGGAATTTTTCCTGAGGTTTGGTTTGACACGCATTGTCTGGAGTGTGTGTGGGTCTTGGAATTAGACCGAATTTTCATGCGGCAAACCATCCTCAGTCAAACTTAAGTTATCAAAGATTCAGACCAGTACAGGCCTTTCCTCACCTGATGCTTTGCCTCTGGCATTTCTCTCAACAAGAACGACTGTCCATTCTCGTTTGGGGCTTAGCCCATACGAAATTGTTTTTGGACGCCCAGCCAATGTCTGGGGAGTCCCTCGTCCCAAAAAGTACTCAGATATTCCATATCCATTGTTGGTTGATTATTTGCAGGATCTCACCACTAAATTGCGTGTTATTCGTCAACAGGTCCAAAACGCTTTGCCGAAGGCCTCCTCAGATCCAGGACACTCCATCCAACCCGGAGACTGGGTGTGTCTGAAAAACTTCCAGAGGAAAAATAATCTGGAAGCTCGTTGGGGGCCGCCGAGACAAGTCCTACTGGTTACCCGTACAGCAGTGAAGGTCGTCGGAAAACTAAACTGGATCCACGGCGTGCACTGTAAGCGGGTACCCCTGCCTTTACCTTACGACCAGTGGGTCCGAGAAGGCGTTGGTGACAGTGAATGCGAAAAGGTACCCACATTCGTACCGTTCAGCAGTGCACGCCTGGGTTGGACTAGTTCTGAGAAAGAGGACGACGACGTTTTACAGGAAGCTCTACCTCCACACCTACGACTAAACACATCGGATCCAGAAACATTGTTCAAGGACCAGACGATACCTGCAAGACATGATATAACCTGAGAGAAAGACTGCCTAAGGACAATTAAAGTCTGTGTGTTTCATAATTTTGTTTTTGTTAAGGAAAGAAACATTCCTTTTCCATTATCCATCAAGTTGCAGGGTCACGGTAGGAGTCTTAGGCTGTGACCTGAATAGTGACTAGGTCAACAGGATTTGCAGTGTCATAGGACGCTAACAATCACAGCCAAGTGATTAAGGAAGATTATCGTGAGCAACCCCTTTAGAGTAATGGATAGCGCAGGAAAAGAGAATGATTTAAAAATAATGAAGAGAAAACATTATAAGAAATTATTATTCAGTCGTTGTGGCGTAGCATTATGTATTTCAGTATGTTTATGCAGTTTATTAGCATGTGTAGGATGGATCATACACTGTATGCAATTGACACCTGTCCCTACTCTACTTCTTTGATTTCCTCTACTACTATTTCTCCGCATAAATTTTACGCACTCCCAGACCATGAGCAGATGAGAAGGATGGAATATCTTAACAATTCATTTATCCAATTATTACATCAGCATCAATTGGTTGTTAATACTACTGATTGTTGGGATTGTGGGCTCATACCACATAACACAGAGAGGGATGCCGTATTTAGTCCTACCATTTACGTATGAAGGTTCTGCTTGGACTTATCTGGCTATGTTTTCTAATGCATACCAGAACCTACTCCGATATCCTCCTGTTGGGTCCTATAATGGTGGAGTGGATTTCAGTCATAGCTCTTTGATAAAGGGAATAGTAACCATGGCAAAAAAAAGCTGATATCTTTAAAATTTCCATGGATGAGATGAGAGCATATGATGGATGGAACGTGACTCGGTACGTCACTAGTCAGACCCCCCAGGATTTTACGGCATAGATTTGCAAATTTAGCGGCACAAAAATGGAAATTTAGCGGCATTATTGCAGCACTTTATTTTATTCGTAATCATTCCTTTTCAGCCTTAAATCAATTTAAACTGATTTACCTGAGTACTCCACTGTGAAATAGGCATATATAAAGTGTCCTATTTGCATCTCGTGAGGGGGCCCTATTTCTCCCTGGGGTGTTCTAGCACCCATGTATGCACACCTGCCGGGGCACCTCTACCTTCTGGGCCCGAACAGAATGTGCTACACCTGTGAGCCAAGACGAGTGTTTGCCTCCGAGCCAGAGTGAGTGATAGCCACAACTTAGGTGAGCTCAGTCTCCTCTTTACAGATCTGAGATCGGTGCTACGAGCAACTCTTGAAAATGTTTAGATACCAGGCCTAAAAGTGTGCACTACTCCACCAGGTCGGTTTTCAAGGCTGGGTGCCTGTCACCATGCCCCGGAGTCAACCAGCTGCATACCACGGTTTTTCTGGCGTCTTATATTTGTGATGGGGTGCACTGAAGTGTGTGGGTTCCTACAGTACTCTTCATGGATGGGATCCATTTATTGCTTAGTCATGTGGGAGTTCACCCCGGTTCCACACTCTACGGTATAAGGGATGCAGTCTCCACTGTATGTTCTATTTTATCCATTCGGTGCCTGGATAAGCTTGGGAACATGGCTGCTGAAGTGTTTTTCTTTTTCAAATCGATCTTTTTTTGTCTGTATGTGTGTGCATATTTAAAAGTAACTGTATGTTTGTTGGCTTGCATGAAATTTCAAGGGCATTTTTTGTGAATTTATCTGTGTGTGTATACATGCCTGTGTCTATTCAATATATTTCCAAGATACAAATTACAGCCTTTATAAGCACACAATTAGTGAACTGCAGAAGTTTAAGATTTTCATGTAGTGCACTCGCTTACAAAAATTAATAAATGAAATCCAATTTTATTGAAAACCATTAGCATATTCACAGATTTGCCCCTTTGTTTAATTGCTTGATAATACTGTTCATCATCGGATCTTTAGTAAGATTAATTCTAATTTAATAGACTTCATTGAAGCTTTCAAAATGAAATAACTCTCTAAACACAACAGCCGCGCAGTAGCTCATTCCTCAAAATATCCATGTGGAAGATATGTTGGCAAAACAGCACGTGCTGTTACAATGGAGGGCAGGTAAAAACACCAAATGATTCAAAACCCTGTGTAGCCAGATGCTTTTGTTTGGCAGCTTAGAATTCAAACTGCTGCAACTTCAAAAACATCCAAGTGGCTGTGGACGCCTGAAGAAAATATCTGGCAACATAACGGTGGTTCTTTTTCTCATTAATTGATGCTGAGCAAGGCTCCGATTTTCTAAAGACTTGTTCTGAGAAAAAAGCGACGGATAAAAGCTGTGCACGTATTGTTCTTCTTGATCGCTTCTCACAGCTTGGACAGGAGGAAGCAGAGATTGGACGGTGGCACGGAATGACGTGTGCGCGCACAGCCAATAAATGGGGATTTATTTGTTTTGCTGTCTCCCGGTAGCAACTTTGACTTTTTTTTAAATATCGCGGCCATGAATGTAAATATGGCGGCCATCGCGCTAGTCCCCTGATTTCTCGATTTTTTCGTGAATCGCGAAATCGTGAAAAGCTGGAGGGTCTGACTAGTCTCAGTGACAATGTTAAACAGAAGAGATTTGTACCAATTTGGGTTTTACCCCAGAGAGGTAATCTATGTTTACAAATAAATGGTCAGAATACTAAAATGAAGCAAGAAAGGAGTAATTGTTCTCACATATATGTCTATACACCTTGACTCCTTCACCGATAGTGCCCTCCCAAGGTACATACTTTATCTGTCACGACAAAGCTTATACATGGCTTCCCACACATTTCTCGGGAACATGTTCTATAGCTTTTCTTCTTCCTCCAACATATACTGCTCCTGCAGATCACCATAGAAAGAGATTTGGTAGAGGAGTTATTGATGCGGAAGACACAGCCGGACAAGAGGGAGGAGATTTTCTGAAAGGGTTTCTTCCTTTTTGGGGTCCAATGGTAAATAGTAGAAACATCAGACGCCTAATTCGTGTGGTCGATGCTACCATAAATATAGCTTCTGTAGCATTGAATAATTTGACAGCTGAACTTCAGGCGGATCGCCTTATGACTTTGCAGAACTGAATGGTTCTAGACATCATCCTTGCAGATACAGGCGGAGTCTGTAAACTGATTGGATCCAGTTGCTGCATTTACGTTCCGGATAATGCCCCTACAGTATACCAAGCCATTTCTAAGCTACATGTCATCTCCGAGTCCATTCATCAGGACACTGGAGATTGGTCTGTGATGGGATGGTTTTGGGGACTACTGTCCACATGGGGATGGAAAGTGTTAACTTTCCTTGGAGCGATTCTAGCAATTATCTTCTCCTGTTGTCTTTGTTTACAGTGCGGTCCAGCTATTTGTGGACTTTGTGCCACTGTGTGTGTTTCTAAGCCCGTAACACAAGAAACAGAGAACATTAGAATGATGTTGCAGCAACATCTCAATGACCTCATGACCATCGATATTGACTCAGACTAGCATAAGTCCTTTTGTGCTTTGCCTGAGTATGGCAAAAGGAGGGTCTGAGGTTACGTGGTTTTTGACTACGCTTCGTATCTAGCTGCCATTTTGTATGTAATCGCCATTTTGTGTTGCCTCACTCAGGCAGCACGTCGAATGTGGTGAGCGCAATGTTTTTGCCTTTTCTGCTGCTACGTGTCTTTCCCATTAATGAGTAACTCCTGCCCATGTTTATGAAACCGATGTCAGGGTCTCCCGAGTTTCGTAAATCCATGTCTAGACTGATTAATCTATGTCTTACTCCACTGTTTGGGTCCCACCATTCTTCTTGACTTTATCTTGTTTAACTGACCTTCGCTATTCTCTTCGTGTGTTCTCCTGTTACATAGACTGTCCTTTGAAGCATTCAAGTATGTTCTACCACCTGCAAATTGAATTACGGACACTAGTGTTGATTAACTTGAGGGGAGGGGAGCACACAGGGTCTGAAAGGAGGGTGTGTTTTAGACATTCGATAGCTTGTTTTCAAACTATTCCTATTTGTCAGCTTTGTATGTTTTGGGAGTTGACATCGTAAACATATGTACTATTATAGACTGTGCGCCACGGAAAGAAGTGGCAGTCTCCTGATAACCTACCAGTTGGTGTACTTACAGGACCACTGTGCTTAGCTGCAGCTAATAAATATGCTTTTCTACGCCTAACAGAGTGTCACATGTCTGTCTGCCAAAGCAGGTGAACCCGGAGATTTTAGGCGTGCCCTGCGCCGCCTGGCCCATAAGGTCAGGTTCTCCAGACTTATTACACCATGTACTTTCATATTTGTGACAGCCGCCTTGGTTTACTTGCATGTTGGCTTCTTCCTGAGAGCCAGCCTAGCTTTCTGACGGACTCCGAGTTGAGAGTGGCGAGAGTCTAGGGATGCCGGGGATTGTGCCCGGGGCCTCATACATGCACTCTGCCACTGAGCTGTCTCCCTATGTTTTTCTTTCTAGGTTGGCCGGGTGTTCCTGTTGTTTCTCCTCCAGTGAGCTTCAGTGGCACATTCGGTTGGCGCGCAGTACTTCTTCAGCTGTACTTATACAGCATTACTTGACATGTGCCATGCTGAGGTTGTGAGTTTGTGCCTCTCCTGGAGCTGCTGAGTGGTTTTTCGTATACTTTTTCACTTTGAGTGGGGTTTCATCTCAGTGTAACGACAGCCCTTGCTAGGGAGTATTTGCTTCCAGGGTGCTATGTTTGCCGATATTTCGACCTGGAGCTATGGCCCGATGTTGAGTCTTGTCCCTGTGGTGGCTGAAGATCTCACTGGACTTGGGTTCGGATCCTGCTGATGCAGTCGTTGTGTCCTGTGGTGGCCGTTTTCTGATCCTGCTTGCGCCTCCTGGGGTTGCAGGGGTATGCTTCCGGGGCCTCTTGAATTCGCTGCCTGCGGTCTGCTGCTGTGTTGGGTCCCCGCTTCTGTCCGCGCCTGCGTGTCCTCTCCTTGCCCTGGTCGTGGGCTTTGGGTTGCGACTACGCTTCCTGTGGGTGCCCATTCTGTTGGGTTGCCTGCTGCGGCCTTGGTGCTCTCCGTCCTGGTGTTCTCTGGGGTTCTTTGCCCCCGCCTCCCTCCTTCTGATCTTGGGTGTCTGTCCCGGGGTCTGTTTTAGTGGGGGCTCTGCCTGTGTTGTGCCCGTGTCCTTTCGCTGGAGGGCTGTGTTTCCTCTGCGTGTTCCTGTCCGGGCTGCTTTCCTCCTCCTCCGGGCTGGCCTGCTGAGTCGCTCTCCCGGGGCTGGGGTGCGTTGGTGGTTGTGCCTACTTCTGGTTCGCTTTCTTCTCTCAGCGTGGTTCGGGGGCTCTTTTTCTCCCCGTTCCTCTGTCTTGAGGGGCTGCTCGTTGTTGGTGGTGCTGTGTCGGGTGGCTTGCGTGGGGTTTTCCCTCCGCTGCCTCTTCCTCTTCTCCGGCTCCTCTTCTCTGTGGTCTGGGGGCTGGGGGGGTGGGATGCCACTCTGCTGATGCTGCTCACCCCTGCTCCTTGTTTGGCGCGGCTGGCCTGTCTTTCGGGTGTGCTGCTCTTTGGTCTGCGCTGCCCCTCGGTTGCCTTTGGCTTTGGCGCTGGCTTCATTTGTCTGGGATGGGGTTTTTTTGTTCCCTTGACTGTGCCTCCTTTTTGTGCTCCTCTCCCTTGGTCTGCGTGGTGGGTGTTTTCTGAAGCTTGGCTTCTCCTTTTGGTTTGCAGCCTCGGCCCGCCACTCCCTCCCGGGGCGGATGGCTGGGCCTTCCGGTGCCCATGTGACCGCACCCTCTCCGCACCCCTCCGGTGAGCCCACCCGCCGAGGCGGGCGGGCTCCTTCCCCGGAAAGGTTCCCGAGACGGAGGGGCGCCTGATGGTGGCCGGTCGGGGAGATGGGCACGGGCTCCCACCCCGTCGTCAGGTGCGGCAATCTCCTCTGCCTGGCTTTTGTTGGCTGCTTCTGTGTTGTTGGCCTTCACTCTTGCAGTTTGGTGGCCTGCCTCTGTTTGGCGTGTGTTTCTGTCGCCTCTATGGTGGCTGTTTCCCTTTTATTTTACTGGCTCTCTCTGTGCTTGCTCCTATGGTTCCCGGTGTTGTTGGGGGTTTCTCCTGCCTGCTTCCTCCTTGCCCTATGTCAGGGTCCTGCTCTTGTGTCAGGGTTGCCTTTCGCTTCCTTGGAGGCGGAATCTGTTGGGGTTGCGATTCTGTTTCCCCTTCTTCTGGTTCCTCTGCGCTTCCGTGCCTCAGGCTGGTGGTAAGTCGGTGTTCTGGCTCCTTGGGGGTATGCATGAGGTTGGGTCCTGTTGGCCCCATGGTTTCCAGTTTGCCTGCCGCGGGTTTCCTGCTTTTCTTTCTCTCCCTCTGCGTGCCTCCTACTCTGGCTCCCCTGTGCTTGCCTTTTGGCTTGCTTTTAGTGTTTTCATGCCTGCTCCTCCTGGTGCTGCCTGGGTTCCTGACTGGTTTGCTCCCGGTTGGGGGCCTCCTGTGGGTATAGCTTCTCTGTCTGGGTTGTGGGGAGCCTGCTCTTCTTGCCCTGGTGCTTCCTCCCCCCGGGTTGTCTTTCCAGTGGTGCTTTACCTTCTGGGGACTGGGGTTCATGCCGCTGCTGTTTGGACCTGGCTGTCTTTTGCTGGTGCCGCGCTGCCCGGTTGGTGGCCTGGAGCCGCGCTGCCTTCCTGCGCTGGCTTTGTGTCTGCTGCGGCTTTCTGCTCTTGCGTGTTGGTCTTCTTTTGGGATCTGCGTCCTTGCCTGGGCTCTCTGTGTCCTGGCGGGGCGCTCTGCTGTTGTGCCGCGCCCTTGTGGTTCCTTCGGGGCTTTTTTCCTGCTGGCGGTTCTTGGCGGTCTTCTTTCGCCCGTGTTGGGGCATTTGTGGGGTCCTTTGACTCCGGTGGTCTGAGGGCTTCCTGCTTGTTCTGGTTGTCCTCTGGCTGTGCCTCCTGGGCTTCCTGGCTGTTTTGCCGGCTCTGGGGGTGTTCTGCTATGCGTTTCCTGGTTTTCGCCTTTTTGGCTTCTGCCTCCCTTGTTTCTCCGGCCTTGGATCCTGTTTTGGGGCTGTTGGGTGCCCTCCCCCCTCTCTCTGGGTGGGGTGTGGTTCCTTGGTACTCTTGCCTCGGTGGGGTTCTCCCTCCTGGCTGCGGGTTGTCTGAGGTCTTCTGCTTGTTGGCCCTCTGCTTCCTCTGGCTTCCGCTTTGGCGGTTTTCTCTGTTCTTTTCCACCCTTCTATGTGGTTCGGGCGGTGGTGTGCTGGCGGTTCCCGGTTCCTCCCTGCCCTTTTGCTGTGCCGTGTGCGCTGCGTGGGCTTGTTAACGGGTTTTGATTGGGCCTACGGCTCCTCCTGCGTGGTCGGGTTGCTTGGCTCTGGTCCTGGCTTCCCGGTTCTGTTGGCGTTTGTTGACCTCTTTTTTGCGGTTTGCTTGGCTCCTCTCCGGCGTTGCTGGGTTGGGGCCTTGTGGTGTTGGTCTGGGTGCTGCGCTTCCTGGGCTTTCTTTTTCCTGCTGCTCCTGCCCTTGCTGCTGGCCTGGCCTGGGTGTGGGGTTCCTGGGCGGTCCTGTGTCTTCTGGGCTCCTTCTTTGTGCTGCACTCTGTGCCTCGTTGGGCGGCTGCTGGGGTTTCCCGGTTGCCCTGTGCTCCCCTCCTGCCTTGTATTCCATCCCTTTGGGGTTGGGGTTTTCTGTGCTTGTGGTCGCGTTCTCTATTCCCGACCTGGTTTTGTTTTCTTTGTTGCTGGTTTCCGCTCTTGTTGGCCTCTCCTTGTTTGGTGGGCTTTCGGCTGGGTTGTGGGGTTCTTCCCCGTCCCTGTCTTTTGGGTCGGGTTCTGGGTGCTTGTTGCTTCCTGGGCCCCCTCAGACGGGTTTCCTCCTCGGGTCTCTTGGGCTCGTGTCCTTTCTTTTTGGGTGTTTGGCCGTGTTTCTGGCCTGTGCTTCTCCTTCCTTTTAGGGCTGGGTGCTTGTGCCTGCGCTCTGTTGGCCATTTCTTTCTTTGGCTTTCTTCCTGGTTGTCTCATCTTCCTGGTGGGTCTGCCTGGCCCTGTGTGCCTTCCTGCTGGTTCTGACCTTGGTGGTCTTCTCCGGTGGGTTGTTTTGGCTGGTCTTGGTGTCCTGGTCCGGGTCCCGGTTGCCGGTTTCTCGGGTTGGCAGCCTCCTTTTCTTGGTGCCCTGGCCTTTTTCTTTGTCTCCGGTCCTTATCCCTGCTGTCCTGTTCTGGGTTGCGGGCCGGGGGTTTCCTGCGGTCTTCCTTTCCTCCTTCTCGGTGCTCCCTTGGGTGGCTGCTTTTGTTGTGGTTTCCTGGGTGTGCTTGTGCGTGCGGAAGGCCAGGTTTTCTGCTTTGGTATTCTCCACTTGTAATTATGAAGGTGTCGAGGACGGAGGGACCTGGGGGTAATGTCCTATTACTGACCGGTAATCTTCATTACTCCGGGTCCCGTAGTCCTCTACACCTTCATTCGCCCCTCCCTCCCTCCCTCCCGGGCGGCTGGCCTTCCTGTCTGGGCTTGGTTGTACAGACGGGATGCTGGGTAAGTACTGCTTATGTACTCCCGGTGGAAGGGGCAGTATTAGGGTCCCAGCATGCCTCTGCTCTTTTTTCTGTCGGGAGATAGTTATCTCCACTTGTAATTATGAAGGTGTCGAGGACTACGGGACCTGGAGTAATGAAGATTACCGGTAAGTAATAGGAAAATCCACGTTGTCACCGAGCTTCAATTTCGAGTTTTTCAAGGTATCAGTCAGAAAATCTCGCCTAATTTTATTCCATGGGCAGGTTTTCATACCAGCCCTGAGGTGGATTTAGATCGGTGTATATCTAAGGTTTTAAGCTTAAATACTGCTGCCACTTTCTAGTATGACCAATTGAATGGTAGAGTGGGATCATAACTCAAGAAACAATATTATTGGCCAAATGAGTTGAAGTATTAACCTTTTGAGAGAATGCAACACTTCTCATTGTTTCCAGTAAGTCTAAACTGTCAGGATTCTCATTGCAATCTAAATGAATGGTAAAATTGCCTAATATACAAAGATTAGTAGAGAGTAGAAAAGGTAACAATGATGCACTCAAACGTATTTAAAAAATCTGCTGTGGAGCACGGGGTGATATAATAACAGACAACAAAAAAGTGATTGTCTGAAATATTAATCATGTAAAAATGAGATTTGCAGTAAGAGGTTGTTGTTGGTACAAAATTACTTCTTAGGCCTTCTTTATATCCAATGGCAGAGCCCCAACATCATGTATATTTGCAATCATGTCTGAAAACCAGTGGGCGTTATTGGCCCAGGTTTCTGGAACGAATGCTATTGCAGGCGGATAATCAATAATTCTTCAAATTCTAATTTGTTCTTAACTGTGATCTAGCATTTTTAGGATAGCTTGCAAGTTCATGATGCTTTTGTACCAAATTAGACTTAGCGGGACTCATAAAGGAATAAGCAACACGCGCATTGTCATTTGCCAACTCGGTGACTATAGAGAAATTACAAATCGAGCATGTAAAGCTGCCAGAGAAATTAAAACAGTATTATGAATGCATTTGCAAAGGTTACCTGATGAACTAGGATTACAATTACCATGGAGTAACAATTTCTGGTCAGTGATGAGGAAGCTGTAGTAAAAGGGCATGGGCTTCTGGTGCTTGGTGCGATCAAGGTGCAAACAGATACAGGCGGGCCTCCTTTAACACATCGGCTGTGCAGTTGATTTTTACTTCTGTTAAAAAAAGCCATTTAAGGGGGTGAAACTTAGGCCATAACGCTCCACAGCACATTGGCGGATAAAAACAAATATGTAACTAAACTGGAGCTTAACCACAACTACTTGGCTCATTGGCACTCCTGTGAGTCAGGTACACTGGAAAAGAAAACTAAAACAGTGCAAAAGAGCAACTCATGAAATTAAAGCAATGAAAGGTACAACGTTCCTAGTCCCATTATTGGCAACACACGCCACCCACACCACAACAGAGTATGCATGCATAAAAAAATACACAACACAACTTTTGTTTGGGAAAATATTGTTGCAGGTTTATTCCATACAAAAGTATGCAATACGGTGGGATATCTTGCGGGCAATCCAAGGGCAGGCAGCTGTACCAACCTATGCTGCCTTGCCTGCCTGATGAGCCAAGCACTGGAGAATCCTATCAGCGCTACCCTTATGGGGGTGATCCCCTTACTCAATCACATGACAAATTCGTCCCTTATTAATCAAGGCTCTTTCAGGGCGGAGCATAGCAAGGCAAGCCCCCGGTTGTCCGGGCCCACAACTGCCCGAAGGAATAACAGGGCACCAAATTAATTGTTCCAGGACTCTCCCATGAGGCTCCTGGGATTTGGCTCTGGCACCCCTATTGTGCTCTTGCAGAGGTATCCTTCTATACCCATATGCTTCCAGATTGCCCTGTAACTCTGCAAAAGCTCTGGAGGCGGCCACCATCGCCTAAAGAGCCCCCCACCAAAAACAGCTATTTTCCTACCAGCAACCTGCTATTTCCCGGGCCTCCTGCATGTTCAAAAAGACCAGATCCATTCCCATCTGTGACAAGTGAACCAAATCCGTATCAAAATAGCTCTTCGCCTTCGCTTGGATTAGCTCATGTCTGATAAAACCAAAGCCCCTCTGGTCTGAGAACGTGCACATTGCACTATTCACCCTTTTGTGTCAATGTCCCACCACCTCACTTGACTTGGCCCTGCACCAAACCATGCGCTACACTATTTCGGACCAAAAGGACACACTGCCCCATGTATTTTCTGATCTCCCCAAGTCAGTCTTCATTACTTGTAAGAGTGCACCCCAGCCCATGGCACTGAGGTTGTTGCCTCTTAAATGGATTATCAATATTTTGGGGAAACTTCCCTTCCCAGCAAGTCCTTGCTCCAACTCGTTCAGGAGGCTGCTCCGTCTGATCCTGGGGAATGTTCCACTTCCTCCTCTGACTAAACCAAGTGCCACACTCTGCAGGGGATAATCTCAGACCACCAGAGCTCACATTGACCCATGAATTTGCTGATCTCACCTAAGTCAGCCTTCAGTGCTTGCCACAATGTTCCCCTACCCATGGCAGTGAGGTTGGTGCCTCTTAAGTGGATCTGATGAAACCAAAGACCCTTTGGTCTGTGAACTTGTGCATTGAACTAATCACCCTCCAGCTGGAATGTTCCCCACCTCACATGACTTGGCCCAGTGCCAACTGTGCATGGGACGATATCAGACAACCATAGCTTGCATTGCCCCATGGCAGTGAGGTCGGTGCCTCCTAAGTGGATCACCCAGATGTTAGGGAAACCTCCCCCCCAGCCAGTCTCTGCTATGATCTGGTGGAGCTGCTCCATCTCATTCCGGGAACACCATCCAGATAAACTGTGTCTGTGAAACTGCATGGAGCTATTTATCCTTTTCCGGGAGGTACAACTGACTCACATTATCTGTGGGAATTTGATGGCCTCCCAGTAGGGAGCTCTACTCTTATTATGGCTATTTTATGGGAGAGTAGCACTCTTGTTAGATGATCGCTTCCACAACCAGCCTAATTACTGAGGCTATCAGGGCTGGGAATACTGTGCGTAACTTAAGCAACCCAAAACCTGCCCCCAGAGCAGGCACATGCTCTGTTGCAGTTGACCAGACCTTTGCCCTGGACCTATTTGATTGTTAAACCATGGTGACCAGAAATGCTCGTATTGCGCACTCCAATGCAGTTGCACCCCCTGTTTGGAGTCACAACTTCCTCCATCTGCCAGGCTTGCTTAACTAAAGCTGGATCCATGACCCCTGGAGTTCACTCCAAATGGAGACCTAGTTAACTTTGTTATCTCTGGAATTATTGCTCTCCACAAATTCAACTCCATATTCAGCTTAACTTCTAGTCACCTAAAAATCCCGGGTTGGGCATACATACCCCACATGGCCATGGAGTTGTGTGTATATTACCAATGATACTTATTAGAATCTAAGGTTCCCAGTGTCAATTGGTGATTATCCCGCCATGGAATATGTGACCTTGATCAAGGGAGCCTTCGTGCCCTTGCCATTTATCTCTCCTTTCGTCCAGTAACTTTGCTTTTACAGTTTATTCTGAGGTATTCGCCCCCAGATTCCCAGGCTGCGTACTGTCTACCATGTGCCCAGCTGCTGAAGTAATGAGGGAATCTCAATGTTGCAACTTGCAATCAAACACCTGCCTGAATGTGCTGAGTTGTAAGCGATTAAGTGCCTAACTTATATCTCTTCCCCTTGAAAAGATACCATAACCGCATTGGTCATGAGAACCTTAAGAAGCACACAATGTTTACTGGGGCGTACCTCTAAATGAAGAATGGCTCAAAACCACTGTAAGGCCAGAGACACACATATCTCAAACATATTTACTGGTTTTGCCGCTTGGTACCTTACTGGTTGGTGATACGGAACCTCATACTCAGCATAAGCTGACAATTTTGAGATGCCGTCACCCCGCCTGTGCCCCATGAATTACCCTCCATCCTCCTGTGCAGCAGTCATACCGCTAGGTGGGCAATCAATTAAACATACCTCCTTTCTTTCCAGACTGTTGCCTGCTCATTTTAAACTGTGGTGACTGCACCCAGACTTCCCAGGCAGTTTTATTGCTGACACTGTGAGCACTTTTTGACATGGAGGGCATCTCATGCTTGCACTTGCAGCGATTATTTAAATTAATATGATACTGTGTCTCTGAATGAACTATGCACAGGTAATTGACACTCTCCCACATGCATTTACTTTGAAACATTTTCGACTAGTCCATCAAATTCAGCCATCAACCCCCTAGGAGGAGTCTTGCACTGCCAAACTTCTGCTAGTGTAAACCACGGTCATACCTCTTTTTCAGTTGAATTTAGTAATTCACGACACTGACAACCACAGGGGCCTAATACCGGGCTGTGTCTATGCGGCCCAGGATGACCTTAAACAATTGGCTTGGTGTGGATGGTGTTGACAATGCCTGGCTGAAGTGCCATGCCTTTGAAAATCACTCCGGAACAAGATGTGTTAATGCAGGTAGAAGTAAGAGTTGTCCAGTCCGCCTTACTTCCTTTCCCAGTTATCTGTGTATAGCACTTGTTGGAGCATGACGCTTGTGTATTTTTAAGTGCAAGTGTTCCCGTAGGCATGATGCAGTTGGATTAGACATATTTCTTACCCCGCTTACTGATATTCATTTTAACCTCCATTTAAGGCCGAACGGGGTTAAGTCACCCCGTTGACCATGAGGTCAAGTCACCCCCAGAACCAAAAGCTGAATCGGTCTAGTTATTCTTTACCATGACCCCGCCTGTGCCCTTTGAAATCACCTCAAATCCGTAAGTGCCCAATTCGCTGACACACGAGCGGGACCTGGCAGTCGTATTGAACCTCTATATCCTAGTCCATACATCTATTAATTAAATTAATAATACTGTGCATAGGAATAAAACTGCACTGGCAGCTGAACATTTCACATGTTAGTACTGTGAAACCTTTAGAATGTGTCCATTGAATTAAGCCAGTCACCCATCCTAGGTGAAGTCTTGCCCTCCTAAACTCCTGCTAATATACCAGGGAGCAGGCAAGACAGTGGGAACAGGAGGGCACTACCTGCCTGAAGCGCTCCGCTGCTGATTGCCCATAGCTGGCATAGCCCTTCATTTTCCAATTCAAATAAAATTAGAAGGCTGATAATTGCAATGCAACCTACTGGTACTAATTTTTTATCGCACTCACTGAGTGAAAGAATGAGCTAGCTCCTTATGCACTGAACACTACAGATGGTGTTTGCGGCAGGCACATACCCCCATTGTTAGGAAAGGATCCTTGACCTGAGGAATACACCTTTAACTCCAAATGCAAGGACACATTAGGACATGTGCTAGTGTTCCAATGTGTGCCTATAGTTTGTGCACAGTGCTTTGCAGCAAAACCTGGCCCATCTCATCAACTTTACAAACCTTGGAAGCAAACCTTTGTTACCCACAGATCCTTGCGGTGCACGCCTAAACCCAATGAGCTCTCTTTCATACAGAAGCCTTTGTCCACCGAACTGCTTTTAAGGTAGCACAAAGAGTTTGTGTTCCTAGAGTGGAAATCTTTAGACTGATTGGACAGGAAAGCCTCACCTTATCAAGCACTTAGACTGCTGGCAGCTACAATGTCCCTTCATCACTGTGTGAATGCCCTTATTAAAGCCCAGGGACAGAAAATCATGTGGCATTTAACTGGGCTTTTGAAGCACTACAAAATGAAAGGCACCTTTTTAAAGCCAACGTACATAAATAAAATAAAAGGCACAGTTTGAGAGACCCCTCCCCCGACACACGGTCTCAAAGGCTAGATACGAAGATTACAACTGATTGCCAACAAAACCATGAGTTAGATAGCCAACTGAGTCCTAGGAGGGACACCTAGGGACAGTTTGGCGAGGGGTACTGTTAGACCCGTCTGCTTCTGAGAGTCCCCTCACCACTATGATTTCTTTTGTTCCCCTGTACCTCCCAAAATTTGTCGCTTTTCTTTGTCTACCAGGACCTTTTGTGTGCTGTTTCATGGGGCTGGATGTTCCTTGACACCCAGTTGTTCACAAGGTTTTTGGCACCTATTTACAAGGTACCTGGCGAAACCTGTGACATTATAGACTGGGATTGGCAACCTGTATGAATGGCCTCAAAATGGTGGCCGTCCCTTTTCCTCATGTGAGTGACTCCCCTTGGAGCCTCCATGAACCTTGACCTTTCAAGGTTTTGGCGCCCTTTTACTTGGTGCGCATTCCTGACAGGAATTTCTTTATTTCCCTCAGGTACACAAAATGGCTGCTCTAGAACCCCAGTATGGTGGCTGTTAGGGTCCCAAATACCCCAGAAATGCCATGTCATTGGCCTAGCCCAAAGAAGGTTCTAGAACCTACTGGCACGAGCCAGCACCTCAGGGCACTGGCTATATAAGGTCCAGTCCCTGGCGGCCATTTTAGATGACCAGAAGACTAGATAGGATAATGATGTTCCAGATCTAGGTGAAGAAGGAGATTCCAGACTTGACACCAGATTGACACCTGCCCTGTTGACCCCCAAGGCGGCTGGTAGCGCAGGCAGTAGAGCAAGCAAGGGTCACTGGCGTGGATCCTGACTGGCGTTCCAGTCAGCTGTGTGTGCGGTGACCTCGCGCCTACAGCGCCTGCCCAGCGAGTGCCTCCGCAAGAGACTGTGGCCGTTTTCGTGGACCTCACCGCCCCCCCCCCCGGTGGTGAATTACAACAGACTCGGGTCGCGAGGCGAGAGCAAGTTCGCCGCGACCGAGAACATCCTCTGTGCCTCCTTGTGACAGGCGCCTCCAGCGAGGAGCTCGGACGTCTCCGAGCTCCACCGGCGTAGAGTGCTTCCTGCGCAGACTGAGGTGAGGTGGTGCGCCGGGGCGGGGAAAGGCCGGCCTTCGTTGGGCGGGACTACTGTCTCTGCCCCTCCCCAGTGAATCGGCGGCTGTAGCTGTGGGCGCGAACCATCCCTGTTTGAGGAAGTCGCAGGGAGGTCCGTGGAGCCCCTAAGAACCCGTCGCTGGCGAGAGAAGTGCTAAACCCGACTGAATCGCTTTTCGATTGCAGCCGATGTGAACTGGGCCCGTTTCTTCAGGTGGGAAGCGCTGTTATAAAGGAACTGTGAACCGGCATTTATTTGACTGAGCGCGAAGATTGTGTGACATCTTCGGCAGCCCCGTTCGGCAGTCTAAAGACTTGGAACTGGTGCCGCCTGAGTGCTAGCGGTGATAGAAACCCCTAGGCGCGCTTAGACCCCCACCGGCAAACAGAGATCTCGATCGGGTGGCAGCCGAGTGTAAATGAAGTGTTCACTGTCTTTCCTTGCCTTTTAGATATATGCGCATAATCCCCGTGTGATTCTTAAAGAGTCCCAGCACTCCCTTTTGTGCCCAGAGAAGCCTGTGTACATTAGTGGTGAAAACGTCATAAACTGTAAGAGTTATCTTTCCAACCTGAAATGTATTCACAAATGTAGTGTTCCTGAACTAATTAATTGGTGGCAGCGATACCAGAAAGAATATGTGGTTGTTTATTTAACTGAACCAATATTTATTCTGCTAAACAGAAAGTGATATTTATGCTATTTATTGAAGATATTTATTCCCGATATTTATTCTATTTATTGACAATATTTATTCCTGTTATTCATTCTATTTATTGATGAACAGTACCCCTAAGCTTATTTATTGAATCTATTCCAAAATCGAAACCCAGCAAATTGTGACCAAAAGAAATGTGGATGTGCTTTCCTAATTGATCCCCATTCACAACAGAGAATTTTTACATAAAGGAATCGTATTTTTCTACAACAGTGGTCTGGTGTCCTTCTTTTTGGTGGTTGTACAAAGAGATATTATTGGGTCAACCCTTCACTTGCCTTGACACTTGAGCCAAGCTACCCCCTTTTTTGCTGGGCTTGCCCATCGCAGGTCCAACAGGTACCATCTGTTACACCCAGCTCACGGTGAGCGGGAACAAATAATGGTCAAGGCTGGGCCCAGGATACATCCGGGTAAAGTCTAACATATGCCCCTCGCATCGGATACCAACTGTACAGAATCTGGCTACAAGCAGCTCAGTGCATCTGAGCCCCCTGACCAACGGCCAGCTCCCCTGATACAATCCGCTAGTGACTAGGTTTATCAGTGCGATAACACAAGACATACTTGCAACTAGACCTTCAGCCAGGCCCCCCACACAAGCCTTCCACAAGCCATGTGGCCTAAGACATTCACCTGTGGGGCAGTTGCAACAGGACCCCAAACCACTCCTGGGCATTCTCTACCAATATTGTATATGGATTTTCTGGTTGACCAGGTTATGCACCCAAGCCAGGCAGAACTCCCCACTCCAGTCAGCGAAGCCAGTGAGGATAATCTGCTGCGCCTGAACGCTGCAACACAGCCTGCGCTGCGACGAACCAAAACATGCCTTAACAGGGCCCAGGACAAGCCTGAACTAGGGTGAAAGGAACCTGCATTTGTATGCCCAGGGTAAAGAGGCTAACCAGCGTCGGGACTCGAGCCTGGTACCCACCCCACATGACAGATCCAACCGGGGCCGCTCACACACCTCCTGAGAGATCCATACTCATGGCACCATTCTCCCCACCACATTCACCAGAACACATCTATTCTTCTACAGCTCGGGGGGGGCATCATCAGAGGAGGGCTCTTTGGTTCCTTAATTTGGGAGCTTCGTGTGAGCTTTGCTGTGAGCGCACAGCTTCTGTAATCCCAGTCGTATGGACTTTGAACAGGGCTCTAGTGACTGTGCTGAGTTCACAGCAATCCTAACAGAAAACGTGCTGTCCACAGGTTAGCCAAGATGGACGTGGATCAAAGTTAGGTTTCAAACTCATGCCCTAAAAGTGACTTGTCTCTAGTACGGTGTGAATCCCATCTCTTCTAGCCTTTGAGCAGTGGTTGTGTTCCCTACCGTTCGAATACGTTCCTTTGGCCTGAGGCTCCAGGATGATTTGACTAAACTGCCCCAGGAAGACAAACCTTTGTTACTTGGTGGCCGAGAATAGCTGGTTCCACACTTCACCCGCTGTTGCGATTTCAGAGGGCACAGTGGGACTTTTAGTTCTGGTGTCTCTTATGGGGTCACAAGAACACAAAAGAACCCAGGAACCATTTATAAGGTGGTAATATAACCGGGAAAACTGCCTGTTCATTGGCTGTGAGAAGCACGCTACAGCTATAGCAATTCAAGTCAAAAGGTTGTCCGACCATTTGCTTTGGTCAGGATCAGGCTTGTGGCCTTAACACCCTGCAGCCCCATGGCAGAGGGGAACATTGTAAAATGATTTGCATTTT
The DNA here is from genome assembly GCF_964263255.1 of Lissotriton vulgaris. Classification (NCBI taxonomy): domain Eukaryota; kingdom Metazoa; phylum Chordata; class Amphibia; order Caudata; family Salamandridae; genus Lissotriton; species Lissotriton vulgaris. Next base: position 634,136,250 of record NC_141685.1, on the reverse strand, counting down.
AGCTGTCCCTCCAGTTACATGCCTGGGAAACGCTGAAATGCCAACTGTCCTTTCGCTGATTAATAAACACCCAAGCTAAGTGCATATTTTAAATAGGTTGAGAAGCAGCTCTAGAGCCAACTATGTCCAAACTGCGTGCAATTTTAGTGCCTCAGATGCCCAAAGTTTGAACATCTAGGGACAGAACGACACACAGGAACCTGGTCCGATGGAGGCCATTTCCACTGAATAATGTTCCTGGGTGCGGGGGCTAAATCGAAAAGTAACCCCACATTTAACCCCATGTTATTAAAACGAGAAATAGATGGAAAACAACTGCCCGTACCATGCCACCGGAGAGGTAGAGGAACTTGCTTGCTCAGTGAACCATCAGGTTGACTGGTGAACTTTTCATGGCTGCTTTTGGTTACCCGTCAGGCTATCACATTATGGTCACAAGGTGTAAACTTTCATTCTTCTGACAAAAGGCACCTCTACAACATGGCCATCTTCTGCCATTCAAGCATGCGGAATAATCCAGACCAATAACCATCAGAGCACTGCATATTGAAGAATTTAGTGAATGTTGTCCTTGTGACACTAGACCCTGCTCATTAACCTCCACAGCCCATTGGGCGCACTTTAAAAACACCCCCTAATATGATATAACCTCCTTAACCGCAGGACATATTTCTACTGCAGACAAATTAGTTATGCAATCTTTGCTGCACTTTCTTGCCAACCATCACATGGACTGAGGGCCCGTGATCCACTTGAGCGGCGCTCAGACCAGTGCTCGCGTCTGACGCCGAGCACCAATCGTAATTTAAGGCCCCCGCCTACCGGTTGTGCTGGGGTGGTGTGCAGCCCCATGTTTGCCAATAATAAGGTGGGGGGTCCTCGCATCCTCCCAAGGGTCGTGTGTTGAAGCACGCACCCACATGCTTGCACCTAACGCTTCAGCCTAGACCCGGGTAGCTGGGGCATGCACCACATGGATGGGGACCAGGTGAGAGGCACAGACTTAACCCAAGGCCCGAACACGAGCCTGGGCACACTTTGTGCAGGACAGTGCTCCTCTCCTGTCCTACTCAGGTGGGGGATCCACTTAGTAGCGTGGGCTCTCTTCCCCTTCCTATGGCGCTTTCCCCAGCCACCTAAACCCAACATTTGGCGCAACCATGGTAACTGGGGCACGGGACTTGAACCCGGCAGAGGGGCGGGGTTAGTCCTTCACTGACACAGGTAGTAGCAAGCGGGAGGCGAGTATGCATGCTCTGTGCTGCAGCCAGCAGCTCAGGCAGCGAGGTGACACATACTTCCCACGAACAGTGCTACCCAGTGATAAAAATGCATGATAGTCTACTGACTGTCCCCCGCCAAAGCTCATACCGGTCTTGGTAGCACCCGTAAGTGCCCGTCATGAGCCTCAGAATGCAGGCGCAGTCTCTGTGCCCCCGCCCAGTATCAAGCTGCGCCAGGCTCTCACGCAGGCAGCAAGCCGGCCAAACAGTTGTGCTGGCCAGCGCCGACTCTGGCTGAGGGCTGTTGGGCCTGGCTACATTTCTTAACCTGTGAGCCCGCTGTAGTGGCAATGACCAGCTACGATGCGCTTATAGCCGCCCCTAGCCGTGGTACCACTGGGGCCACCAGGGCCCTGATCCCGTAAAGAGGCAATGGCACATGGAGCTGGTCGCCGACATTAATGGGGCTGCTTAATTATAGAGGTAGCCTGTGCAACGTGAGGCCAAGATGAATATATCCCCTAACCCTGCCTCTGTCCCAATCCCATGCCACAGCCCGCTCTGCAGGTGCTGCATCAGATCGGGAGCCGGACCAGGGAAATTGTAGCTAGGACGGGGTTCCACACGGGCATAGTCAAGCGCGGTGGGAAGTAGAATGGATAATTCGTATGCAGGAACACTCAGGAGGCGAACTTGTTGAATAGAAAGATTTATTTCCATGAAGACAGCATATCCACAGGAGCACGTCTGCACTCAGCAACCTCCAACTGTATGAATGCCTAAAGCCACAGTTGTAAGCTACTGGATGAAGACGCCTCGAGAAATGCATCTCTTGAAGATAAACATTCTTCAAGAGACGCGCGACCACAAGAACTAATTGCATGTGCAAGTGACTGCGAAGAACGGAACGCATAACACTAAGCACTCTACATCTCCTCCCTCCCCACAAAATAAAGAAATAAAGAAATTACAAGGAAACTTAACTTAAATAGAAATCTCTGAAGCGTGAAGGAAACAAACAATTCCTATGAGACCTAGATGGTAAATCAGAAGAGGGAGAGAAGGAAGGGGAAGGAAGAACATGAAGCTTCAGCATTACCTAAAATGTCTTGAGAAGGAAAAGAAACAACACTCAAGATATCTTGAGTAGGTAAAGAAACATCATTAAAACTGGAGCTTCCAGCTGAGTTGTAAAATCATAAAAGAAACAGGAGGGGCTCTCATCACCATGCTTTGTTCTAAGAACCTTCCTAGCCTGTTCAGATGTTAACTTTACAACAGCATGTTTGTTACGCCACCCTCTTTTATCCAAAAACAGTGATCCTTTAGATACTTTGAGGACCTGAGTTGGAAGTGAAAACTTTGACAGCCCTTCTTCACTCTATCAACAGTCTTCACCATAACCCAATCACCTACTACAAATGATTCTGGAATTGAAATTACTTTAGAATCGAAGTTCCGCTTCTGCACTTCCTGTTGTCTTGCAACATTACTTTTAACAACTAATTTGTCTGAACAGGCTATACGTTTAGTCTTTTCTGAAGCCAAATCCTTAATCCAGGAGGGACAGACAATACCATGTGGATTCCTCTTTTTTAACAGCCTGAAAGGGGATATGCCTGTAGTAGAATGAGGAGTAACTAAGTATGCCCAAACCTTTTCCCTTAAAAAAATCTCAACATCCATACCACATGAAGTTGCAGTCTGAATGCCCTCTTTCAAAAACCTGTTCAAACGCTCAATCAAACCATTTGACGAGGGAGAATAAAGAGCAACTCTTAAGTGTTTCACATCAAATCCCTTCAAAAACTCTTCCATGACACCAGAACAGAAGTGTGAACCATTGTCACTAACAATTTCTCTTGGAGGACCCTCTGACCTAAAAACTTGTTTGAAGATACGTATTGATGACACTGAATCTGGATTTGCACAAAAATCAAAATCAAACCACTTTAAATGATAATCCACAATTGAAACTATGTAACGCTGAGATTGCGAAAGAATCTCAAACGGACCGGAAAAATCAATGACCAACTTGTCCCAGGCCTCTTCAGGAACTGGAACATTGTGGAGTGGTAAATTCTATAACTTCCCTGAGATAGCTTGGGTAAGTGAAAGTTTAGGTTTAATACCCATAGTAGAAATCGAATGACCCAAATAGTCCAATTCCTCAACAAAAAATGTACATTTCTTTTCACCAAGGGTAATGCCAACATCTTTGAAACGTGCCAAAACAACTTGCAGATCCCTGATATGCTCATCCACACTCTTTGAATGAATCAAGACATCGTCCTGATACGCCTGGACACCCTTAACATCACACAAAACACTATCCATAAATTTTTGAAATACACTCGCAGCGCTCGCCAACCCAAAAGGGAGCCTCAAGCATTTGAAGGCCCCAAAAGGGGTTATAAATGTGGTGAGCTCCGTTGAGCACTTTGTCAAAGGGATTTGGTGATATGCACTCCTCAAATCCAAAAGAGAAAACAATTTAGACTCCGCAATTCCAGTGAGGAGTTCCTGTATCCTTGGCAAAGGATAACAGTCAATTAAGATGTTTTGGTTTAACGACCTAAGGTCAGCACATAAACGAATACTAGAGTCCTTTTTTTTAACGACCACAATCGGACTGACCCACAAAGATGAGTCCACAGCTTCAATTATTCCTTCTTCTACTATCTTCATTAACACTTTCTTCAAATCATCTCTCACACTAAGAGGTACATTCCTCAACTTATGTATAACAGGGACCGCATTGGGCTTAAGGCGAATACGATGTTCATAATTTTTGATCATGCCAACAGAATCATTAAAAACTTCCGGAAACTCAGAAACAATTTTGTTTACAATTCCTACATCAACAGAATTAACTGAGCAAAAGTTGCTTTCTTCGTTTATTTGTACAGGAAATTGAGATCCAGGAACCAGCTTGAAGCCCATCTTGGCAAGATCCTGCCAACCCACAAATCATTTCCCATCAGTAGCCACATAAACATTTGTATAAATACTCCTGCCCAAACAAGTCACACTCGTTATGAAGAAACCCCACATATCAATCACTTTTCCCCATATCCCTTTGGTATGACATCCAAAGGTTCAAGTGTAACTTTGCAAGACCAGTGTGTATTAAATAAAACATCTGATATAATTGTCATGGGTGCGCCTGAATCTGCCATCATATCAATTGCTATGTGATCAACAATTACCTCACAAGTAGGATCCTTCACTCGCTCCATACCAATGGAATCAACCATTAGAATGGAAACTAAGTGAATAGAAAGGATTTCCTTTTTTACTAAACTTCTCTGTTGACCACCTTGAGAAGCACCAATGTCAACAGAACTAATGGTTGCATTTTTCATTTCAGAGTCAATAATCTGAACATCCGAATCTTCACCTGTAAAGGAAGAAATATTATTAATTTGAAAACCATTTCTGTTTCGACAAACAGATTGAAAATGCCCATTTCTTTGACAAAAGGTGCATTTTTTTCCTTGAGCTGGACATACAGGACTATTACCAAGGTGTGTCTTAGATCCACACCGAAAACAAAATGCACTTGACCTCCTCTGAAATGGTCTCTGAAATGGCCTATTTTGGGAATATACCGCATTCACATTCAAGTCAGTTTGATGAAAAGGTGAAATGTTTTCAGTAATGCACTTTGAAGAGACAATTGACCTCTCAATCCCTTGAGCTATTTCTAAAACCTCAGACAAGGACGGGTCTCTGCAGCTCAATATTCTTTCTTGTATTTTTTTGTGGCAGCATTTGTACACAAATTGGTCTCTTAAAACCGTGTCCAAGTATGCACCAAAATTGCACTCTGCCGCAAGATTCCTTAGTGCAGAAATGAACTCTTCTACAGTCTCATCCTGCTCTTGACGTCTTTTCATAAAATTATACCTTTCAAGTATGACACTGGGCTGTTCAAGGAACTTCCTATTCAATTTCAAAATTGCAGCAGCATATTCATTCATTTCATCCCCACTACCAGAAGCTGTCAGTGGATTAGGTAAATTGTCAAAAATTTGCCTTCCTTCTTTGCCCAAATTACTGTAAAGAATTGCCATTTTTCTCTTTGCAGAGTACTCATCTGCTCCTATGGCAACCAAGTAGCTTTCAAAATTTTTAAACCAGAGTCTCCATGGTTCTTTAGGTTTCCCAGGAACTGGTAAAAAGTAATTCAAATTCACAATCTGCTGATTTGTAGCCATTCTCCTTTTTTTTAAATGAAGTAGTTAAAGTCCTTCTAAACTTAGGACAGCAAAATACGTTAAATATTCTTAGAAACTTTTATAAATTTAAACACTTAAAAATACTTAAATCTCTTAAGTCTCTCAATCAGGAATAAAATTATAAGTAATCCGCTTTGATTTACTTAAATCCTTTTTAAAACGCTCACCAGTAAGGCTCTCTCTCCTCACGATCGGTTAATTTTCTTTCCGATCGGTAAATCGTTACCATGGTAACACTTTTGGAGAATACAAAATGGCACCGATATGGCAACAAGCTACCGAAACATGAGTCCTTAAGTCAATCCAAGTTGATGCAAAGGACAGTAGCTGTTTAGCTGCGCTTTGCTTCTATTTAAAATTTCCACCATCTAAGGGGCGTGACTTAGGCCTGACTCATCCAAGCACGTCTGCAAAAGAAAACAATACATAACAACATGGGCTTTCTGTAAGTTTGCAAAAGAATAGAATATTGTACAACAATTTAAATGTCTTAGGGAAATGAAGAATAAATCATTTTAAATCATTACCTTTTGCTCCACGAGATTTATAGAAATTGTACATTTGAGTACATTTTTACTGTGAATGGTGTGTTACTATGCAAAAGAGCGTAATGGTGTAAAGTCAGGAATTTCACACGAGAAGTGTAACACAAAATTCCTGAAATTACACACATGATTAGTCCTTGTTTCACCATGAGGAATATTTCTATCTTACCGTGATTAGAGTTTCTGAACAGGTGTGCTCTTCAACTGCTGATAATGGGGCCTTTCACTGCCCTGCATGAGGGACTATGTCCCCTTCTCCTGGTTGTTACACTACTACCAATCTTTCCAGCATACGTGCACTTTTTTTTTCCTTGTTCTCTAACTGGATCCCTCTTAACCCACTTCCTATTCTGCAGCCTGGGATGCAGCCCTAATAAAGTCGAGGATGCTTTCAATGATTTTTAAATGATAGCAATACATCCACTTGTTTGTGCGAGTGCATGCATTGTGTTAGTCTTGTAATGCTTTTTCATGTGCTTGGTTAAAAATACATTACAAGAAGTCCGCTGTGAGTGCATATGCACAGCAGTCGTATTCAACGCATTTCATATGCTATATTAAAACATTTACAAGAGAGCTGCCACGCATGTGTATGCACAGCGGCCATTTTGTGACAGTGTTTGTAATACAGTTTACAGTCTAGTAGCTGGGGTGGGCGGAGCTAGGTGGGCTGAGGGGAAGAGGAGGGGTCAGGACAGGATGAGGGTCAGTTATAGTAGGGACAGGGAAGGTACTGGAAGTAGACAATAAAGCTCCAGTTAAAGAACCAAGAAGTGTCTGTGTTTATTTGTAACACGATGCTACAACTGGCGACGAGGGTGGGATGCTAAACTCACTGCCTGCAACACCCTGAAAGAACACCCTGTCCCAGACAGCGTCGAGGAAAGCGCTGCCGAGTGGAGCCACGCTGCCGCCTGAAGGACGAGGCCAGCAGCTGTTGAATCTGTCCTTCCAGAGTTTATGAGGGAGCCAAGAAGGGCCGCAGAAACGAGCGCTGCATCGCTCGACAGCAAAGAAGCTGACCGCATTAAAACGCGTCTCACGCTGGAAGCGTGTGCCCCGAGTGACTGGTACGTGTACAGAGATCGGTAGCCCACTCTTACCCTGTGCTGTGCCCAAGAACGAAGAAGAAGTGCCCCCAGAGCAGCGGACATCGTCCATGAAGTGCTGCCAAAAAGCGCTGCTGAACGCGCTACAATCAGAGCCCGGGTGCCGTCGGAGGTCGGAAAACCTCACGCCCGATGCGTGAGCTTTGGCACGCTATCGGCGCTGAAGAGCGGGAACCCAGAAAGTGAGCTGGGAGCCCACCCCAATCTCACCTGATGACTGCAGTTGCCGAAGAGAAGTGAATTCTGGCGTGGACTGCCCCTGAAGCCAACCGCCGGTGAGTCCTGAGCGACCTGGGGTGAATGAACCTGGAGAGCAAGCCTCGTGTGTGCCTGCAGTGACGGCGGCTATCTTGAAGTCAGGCGCCTTTGCAGGACAAGACCCTTGATTGTTGCAGAGCGGCCATTTTGAGGTCAGGCACCCAGCAGAAACAAACATTGATGAGAGCAAATAAACAAGCATTGGCTAAGAGAAAGTAACAAACAAGGTTTGATAAGAACAAATAAACAAGCATTGGCTAATAGAAACAAACAAGCATTGAAAAGAACAAGTAAACAAGCATTGGCGAATAGAAGGAAACACGCACTGCCAAGGGCAAATAAACAAGCATTGGCGTAAAGAAACAAACAAGCATTGAAAAAAGCAAATAAACAAGCATTGGCGAACCGAAAAAAATTAACGCACAAGCAGTGGTGAGGATACATAAGGAGACAGCGACACAATGTCGAACCACGGGACCCCATCCAATTCCCCACTGCGAAATGAAATCAAGGGAGGAACACACCTGCGAGCACCAGAACCCCTGACCGTGACCGCCGGAGGGAGCATGGGTCCCAAGTGGCAAGAATGGCTGGAAGACTTTGAAGATTACATTGAGGGGTCCAAAGTAACAGCAGATAAGGAAAAGCTAATTGCCCTCTGTAACTTAGCAGGTCGAGAAGTGAGCAAAATAATTAAAGACATTTCACCTGTGGATGCTGATACGTATGTCAAAGTACGTGAGGCATTAAATAAAACGTTTCTCCACAAAAGAAACGTGGACTATGAGCGCCATACATTCCATCAGGCACGTCAGGGAAAAGAGGAAGCGATGAGCACGTTCATCACTCGTCTACGACGGCTGTCAAGATACAGTGAGTTTGAAACCTTCTCGCCTGACGCTGCCATCAAGTCGCAAATCATAGCCGGATGCCACTCAGAAACGCTCAGAAGGCGGCTGCTAAGAAAACCACATGAGAGAGAAGAGATCGAGGAAATGACTCGCCTGTATGACCAGGCAGAAGAACACGCCGCCACCATTGAAACAAGACACGGTGTGAGTCATGAGAAAATACACCATGTTCAGGAGCGACGCAGTAGCGGACGAAAGTATTCACGAGAGAAGCAATGGAAACCAAGACAATCATCACACCAAACACGCCCGGAATATAGAAGAAAAGAACCAGGACAAAGGGATCGGAAACCAGAAAGGCCCAGACGATGTTATCGATGCGGATATGACTATCCTCAAATAGACTCCTGTCCAGCTATGGGCCGGCGGTGCCGGAAGTGTGGACGATCGAATCACTTCGAAGCGATGTGTGGGGACTACCACAAGGAAAGGCGAGGTGAAACAACGAGATCATCTCGCTCAGACACAAGAAGACACCACATCCGAGCTGTTCAAGGAGAGCCCGTGCGTTCCCCAAACTCATCGCATTCCAGCCGAGAGTCACGCAGATCGCATTGGGAGCGCAGATCACCATCCCGGGAGTCGAGATCGTCATCCTCCAGAGACTCAGCTTACACGGTGGAATACGTAAACATGATCGCTGACCCTGACCAACTCAAAAGGTATCCACGCCTAGACATAAAAGTGGGGAACCATGACACCAAATTCGTAATGGACAGCGGGGCTTCGCTGAACTACATTCCAGTTACGGAACATGAGAAAATGATTCCGAAGCCTCCACTGACTTATGCACCAGTTCGTGTCTTCACGTGGATGTCCAAAAAAACACTTCCTTGTCTGGGCAAATTCCACACGACTCTCACGCATGACAACATCTCCATACCGGCAGTGATACATGTCATCAAGGGCCCTGAAGCCGACTGCCTACTCAGTCTCCCCACTGCAGAGCGCCTTTGCCTAGTGGAAATCCTGTTCAAAGTCAATGACAATCCAGACTGCATCAGCAAGTTTCCCAAGCTATTTCAAGGCCTAGGCAAGCTGAAAGGGTGTCAAATCCATCTGCACATCAACGAACGGATCAAACCTGTTGCGCAGCACCCACGACGTGTTCCATTTCATCTGCAAAGTGCCGTTGAAGACGAATTGCAGGAACTCTTGTCTGCGGACATCATAGAGCGGACAGATGGCCCGATTCCCTGGGTGTCCCCGGTGGTCATTGTACCCAAGAAAGGAACTCCCAACAAAGTAATACTATTCGTTGACATGCGCCTGCCGAATACTGCAATTGAAAGGGAGCGACACCCTGGACCGCATCTTAGCGACATGATTGCTGCGCTGAATGCCGCTAAAGTATTCTCAAAGTTAGACCTGAACAAGGGCTATCGCCAACTTGAGTTAGACATCAACTCTCGCTATATCACCACGTTTGCTACCCACCTGGGTCTTTACAGGTACAAACGGCTGAGTTTTGGTGTCTCTTCTGCTGCCGAGATCTTTCAGGAGGCGATCCGGCAAATTATTCAACACATCCCCAACACCTTGAACTATAGTGACGACATCCTGGTCTACGGATCCGATGTTCGCGAGTACGACATTGCTCTTGACCGTGTCTGTCATGCCCTGTTGGAGGCAAACCTGACGTTGAACAAGGAGAAATGTGAATTTCACCAGGCGACTCTGAAATTCTTTGGCCACATCTTCTCAGATGAGGGCATGAAGCCAGACCCAGACAAAATTGCAACTCTGAACAACACCAAGAGCCCGCAAGATGTCAATGACTTGAGATCATTCTTGGGGATGGCCAGCTACTGTGCCCGCTACATTCGTGAGTACGCGACCATCAGTCACCCCCTTCGGGCCCTCACCAAACAGGGTCAACCATTTGACTGGACTCCTGAGTGCGAGCGAGCATTCAAAGACATCCAGTGTGCTGTGGAATCAGCTGACAGCCTTTCGTACTTCAACCCACAGCGGAAGACTGAGATCACAGTCGATGCCAGCCCCGTTGGGTTAGGGGCCATCCTGGCTCAGTATGATCACGACTCTGACCAAAGGCGGATTGTTGCCTATGCCAGCCGCAGCCTCTCCGATCCTGAGAAGAAGTACTCACAGCCAGAGAAGGAGAGTCTTGCCGTGGTGTGGGCGTGCGAACACTTTCATGTTTTCATTTATGGTAAACATTTTACCCTGATCACGGATCATCAGGCGCTAGTCACCATTTATGGCAACCCGAAATCCAAGATGCCTCCGCGAATTGGGAGATGGGGTCTCAGGCTTCAGGAGTACACTTTCACAATTGTTCACAAACCGGGGATGGCGGAGAACCCGGCTGATTACATGTCCCGCCACCCTCAGCCGTCTTCAGAATCCAAACCATTGATTGCTGAGGAATACATCCACTTCGTGGCTGACCAGGCATTGCCACCTGCCATCCCCATGGATGTTATCCGGGAAGCCACAGCCCAAGACACCATCCTGCAAATGGCACTCCTCAGGATCCAAACTAACAGATGGAGATATAACCCGCAGGAAGAGGACACCGACCCCACAATATGGAAAGAGATACAAGCATTCCGGCACGTCTGCGATGAACTGTCAGTCACCACTGACGGAATCATTCTACGAGATCATAGACTCGTTATTCCAAGTCAATTAAGGCAGGGAGTTGTCAATCTGGCTGATGAAAGCCACAGAGGAGTAGTATCCACTAAGCGCGCATTGAGAGAACGTGTTTGGTTTCCTTCTCTTGACCAAATGGTAGAGGATACATTGAAAGACTGTCATCTTTGTCAGCTGACCAGCAAATGCAATCCTCCGGCACCACTGCAAATGACCGCCTTGCCCAGCGGAGTGTGGCAAGAAGTTGCCATGGACTTTTATGGACCACTTCAATCTGGGAAGTATGTGGTTGCTATAATCGACGAGTACTCCAGATTTCCTATCGCCCAAATAGTACCGTCCACCAGCGCCTCCTGCACACTCAAGGTGCTTGATGAGGTATTTGCAACCTGGGGTGTTCCCAGAGAAGTTAAAACGGACAATGGGCCCCCATTTAATGGACACGAATTTAGTACATTTGCAAAGCACATGGACTTCAAGCACAGAAAAGTCACACCACTCTGGCCACAAGCCAATGGCACAGTTGAAAGGTTCATGGCTACCATCAAAAGGACATTCCAGCAAGCGACAGCTGAGAAGAAGGAGCTGCAGGCTGCCCTGAATGAAGTTCTCAGGGCTTACAGGACAACTCCTCACTCAACTACCGGGCAATACCCTGCGACCCTCATGCTGGGGCGGACAATGAGAAATCGCATCCCGACATGGGAAGGAGCCCTGCAAGAGGCATTGCCGAGTCACAATCACCACGAAATGGCTGTGATCGACAGATACAACAAAGACAAAATGAAGACATACGCCAATGCCAAAAGGAGAGCGAGGTCGCCATCTCTGCATGAGGGAGATCATGTCCTCGTCAAACAGGAGCAACAGAAAAAGACTGATTGTCGTTTCCGTAATGAGCCACTGCTGGTTACCAAACAAAAAGGCACCATGCTGACTGCGGAATCTGAACACCGTCGGATTACCAGAAATGTCTCTCACTTTAAGAGATGTCCTCAAGACACGGAGGATCCGGTGACAAGCGCAACCAGCAATCCTGCACCTGTAGAATCTGATCATGGTCACCCGGAAAACACAGGCCAGCCGGATGGGCCCTCGCCAAGTACGTCCACTGGGACCATGTTGTTGCGACCCCGTCGTGACATTCAGCCACCAAAGAGACTCATCGTAGAGACGGACTGAAGTTAGTTTGCTTGTTTGCTTTATTAAGAAAGGGGGAGATGTAATACAGTTTACAGTCTAGTAGCTGGGGTGGGCGGAGCTAGGTGGGCTGAGGGGAAGAGGAGGGGTCAGGACAGGATGAGGGTCAGTTAGAGTAGGGACAGGGAAGGTACTGGAAGTAGACAATAAAGCTCCAGTTAAAGTACCAAGAAGTGTCTGTGTTTATTTGTAGCACGATGCTACAGTGTTTGTCAACACCACCACAAAAGCATGGATTACGCCAATATGTACATGGTCTAGTATCATAGGCGAACATATTCACTTTGCCACTAATTGTTTATCACAAAAGAAATCACTAAATCTTTGGAAAAGCGTAAACTCTGAACAGAAGAGACAACATTAGATGTTATAGAAGCTACAGTTATGTCAGATCACAGTGAAAAAAGCTGAAAGCGTCTCTCCTGTACCCGGCCCGCCTGCGGGTAGTACACCAGTCCCGGACACACTTCTTCGATACACCCGAGGAGGTTTTTCGTTGGACCGATGAGACGGTGCGACTTCGGCCCCATGCCCAGCCGGGGCTGGATCCTGGCGGGTCCCAGAGATCATCACCGGAGCGGACGGACCGCACCAACTGGAAAGGACGGCATCGAAGGTCCAGATCTAAGAAACGGTCAGCTTCCGCCAGTGCGACGCAGACGAACGGCACAATTGACTCTGAACACTCTGATGCTGGCAGTTGAACCCTGGTGGTGCCTGGCTGTTGGTGTTGCCCGAAATGGACCGACTGGTGAGACTGTTCCATGTGACTTTGCCTGAGCTTCTCTGTATGCTTCTAAAACACTCTGAGGCTCTGGGTAGAGCCACTGCGGGGCTCGGGTGGCGGCTTCTATGGGCCTTAGACCCTCACGAGTAGTGGGAGTTGTTGGGGGGGTGGTGAGTGAGTGTTGATGGGGGTGTTGGGATCCATTGGTATGGTGGGCCTTGGGTTCTCTGTTCTGGACCCAGGTCTCTCCATGCCGCGACAGATACTTCACTGTTTTCTGAGGTATTGGGGTGGGGGGTGTGGGGTGCAGGGGGGGTTGTCTTATTGTTGGGGGTTGGGGAGGTTGGGGCCGGAGGTGGCCAGGTGGGTTTTGGGGTACTGGGTGTTCGGGTTGGGAGGGTGGGACCACACGTGTCTTTGGCTTTTGATTTTGTTGCTTTGTGGGGTGCGCCAGGGTGGGGCGGGGGGCCGGATGCTGGACACTGTCTTGATTATGGCTGATACTACGACTGTACCTCCTCAAAAGACCCTGCGTGTTGTGACGTGGAATGTGAGGGGTATTCTGGACAAAATCAAGCATGGGGCTGTGCTGCGTTGGGGGAAAAGAGAGATGGTAGATGTGCTGCTGCTTCAAGAGACTCACATGCTGGGCTCTAAGGCCCTTAGCCTCCAGAGGTTCGGGTTTCAGCAGGTGTACCATGCGGGTTTTACGAGGGGTTCTAGGGGGGTGGCTATCTTAGTACACCGCAGGCTGGCTTATGTGCATGACAAGCAGTGGATTGATCCTCAGGGCCGATATATCTTCATCAAAGGCCGGTTGGGTACTGAACAGGTGGTTTTTGGTAGCGTATATGCCCCCCCCCCTCTGCAGTGGGCTTTGTCTGAGCGGCTATTCGCGCTGTGGGATGAGATTTCGGAGGTCCTAACCATGGTGGGGGGTGACTGGAACGAGGTTATGGATGTAGGCCTGGATCGTCTGAGGCGGGTGCCTGTGGTGTCGGATCCCCCCCCCACTATTGCTCCCACCAAATTGCGTGCGACTGCGAGTGGCCTGGGCTGGGTTGATGTATGGCGGCACTTTCATCCTGCTGTGCGTGAATTCACATATGTGTCGGCGGTGCATGGGTCCTTCTCGAGACTGGACTATCTGTTTGTGCCGGGTGCCTGTCTGAGTCGGGTCAAAGATGCTATGATACTTCCCAGAGGCCTGTCTGATCACTCCCCCGTCCTAGCTACCATGACCCTCCCCTCCACGAGACAGCCGTTTCGATGGCGGATGTCCTCTTGGCAGTTGCAGCGGCCTGAGTATGTGCATCACCTGCGTGAGGCGATTGATCATTTCTGGCGCGAGAACTTGGTTGGAGATGTGAGTGCAGTGGTGGTGTGGGAGGCGCTGAAACCCACGCTTCGGGGAGTGGATATAGCTTGGTGCGTGGCTGCTCGACGAAAACATCGGGAGGCCATTGTGACCGCCGCGGCCCGCGTGGAGGAGCTGGAGCAGCGTGGCCGGCTTGGGAGCGACGAGGGCATTGTGAGGCAGCTCTTGCAGGCCCAGCAAGCATACGCCTCTGTTCTTTATGAGGAAGCCCGGCAGGCGTGGCTCGCCACGCGCAGCAGGGTGTATCAGTGGGGCGACAAGTCCTGTACTATGCTGCACAGATTGTGCCAGGCGACCTTCCAGCCCCTAGTGTTGCCGGGCCTTACTGCAGATGACGGTTCGGTCATGACCGACCCGGACTTGCTGGCGGCTAGCTTTGCCCGTTATTACGAGGCGCAATACGCTCCCCGGGATCATTTAGAGGCGAGCGAGATTTCCGCGTATCTTGACGACCTACTACCGCGAGCCGTCCCCGATGAGACCAGAACCGCACTGGACGCCCCGCTTACGGCTGAGGAGCTCGGAGAGGCCCTTGGTCAACTGAATACGGGTAAGGCGCCCGGCCCGAGTGGCTACCCAAGTGAATTCTACAAAAAGTTTCACGTCCAGCTGGGGCCCCACTATCGCTGTGCTCTGGAGGAGGCACGGGCTCGGGGAGAGATGCCACCAGATTGGCGACATGCGGAAATCGTGGTATTTTTGAAGCCGGGCAGGGCACCGGACCGGCATGACTCGTACAGGCCGATTTCCCTCCTCAACATTGAGGCCAAGGTTCTGGCTAAGGCCTTGGCAAACCGCCTCCTGCCCCACGTTGCTGACCTAGTCCACCCCGATCAGGCTGGATTCATGCCTCGCAGGGCCACTCGACATAATATTCGGCGGGCGCAGGCGGCGGTGGATGCTATGGGTGCTAGAGATGAACAGGCGGCACTCCTCCTAGCGGACATGGACCGTGCCTTTGATTCGGTGAGCTGGGCATATCTGTTCACACTGTTGGCCCGCCTCAACCTGGGGCCGGTCTTCCTGTCGTACATTCGTCTCCTCTACACCAACGTTACGGCCTCGGTCCGCGTGGCCGGTGCTACCTCTGGGCGCTTCCATGTGGGTCGTGGTACTCGGCAGGGTTGCCCACTGTCCCCGTACCTGTTTGCCCTCGCCATGGAACCTCTGGCGTCGCGGATACGTGCGGATGACCGGTTGCGCGGTTTCGTCTGGAATGAGGATCTGGTGGATAGGATTGCACTGTATGCGGATGACGTCCTCCTCTTCCTTACGGATCTACGGCGATCAGGTCCCCGAGTTCTGGAAATCATGCGGGAGTTTGGCGGGGTCTCGGGCCTTCACCTTAACCTGAATAAATCGACCCTGTGGGTGCTGGGCGGTGGTGTGGTTGCTGACCCCTGGGCTGCTGAGCTGCGAGTGGCCTCGGATGGCCTAAAGTATCTAGGAGTTTTTCTCTCGGAGTCGCGGGCCGTGGCCTGGGCGCGTGGAGTCTTGCCGGTGTGGGAGCGGGTTCAGGCGGATGTCAAGACATGGGCTAGAATGCCGCTTACTATCTTTGGGAGATCGGCCATCTTCAAGATGGTGGCGCTTCCGCGGCTCCTGTACCAAATCCAGAACTTCCCATACCCCATTGGCCTGGAGTGGTTCCGTCAGGTTAACTCAGTGCTGGGCCGCTTCCTGTGGGGTGGTGGTGCGGCCAGAGTGGCGTTGAAGACGTGCTTTCTGTCCACATACAGTGGTGGCCTGGCCACCTCGGACCTCCTCTCTTACTACCAGGCTTCCCACCTGCTGGTCCTAAATGAATGGTGGTATGGTGATAGAAGAGATCCGGCTTATGCCCTGGAACGGTTGCTCATGGGCGACCGCACGCTCCACACAATTCTTTATTCCGCTCGCTTACGCCGTGCATTGCCATCGGTCACCGGAGTGGTCTTTGCGGTGTGGCGACAGTCATTGCGCCGCATGGGATGGTGGGGCAGGTTGACGGCTGAGACGCCGCTTTGGCACAATGGTTTGCTCCCGGAGCTGGCGGCCCTAACCGCGTTTGAGGGTTGGGAGACCATTGGGATTACTCAGCTGGGCCAGGTTGTGTCGGGCACCACCCTCAAATCCTTCGAGGAGCTCCGTGCAGAGTTCCAGATGCCTCAGTCCCAGTTCTTCCGCTACCTACAGCTGCGGCATGCCCTCGCCCCGAGCATCGCCGGTCTCGACTCCCTGCCGGAATTTAGTCCAGTAGAGGCCAAGGTATTTATGGGGGACCTGGGGGACAGGAAGGTCTCTAGGATCTACCAGACACTTGTAATTCATTGCTCCTCCACCCTACACTCCCTTCGGGAGGCGTGGGAAGTGGATGTGGGCCCTCTTGATGAAGACGATTGGAGGGAGGCACTGGAATCCCCACGTGGAACCGCCATTGCGATCCGGCTCCGGCTAATTCAATTCAAATATCTGCATCGTGCCTATTATACCCGTGAGCGGTTGTGGAAGGCTGGGTTGATTGCGTCCTCGGAATGCCTGCGCTGTGGAGTGGTGCCTGCCTCTCTGGTGCATACGGTGTGGTCGTGTGGCCGATTGACTGGGTTCTGGAGGGGCGTGTGGAGTTGTCTGGCTGAGGTCCTGGGCTGGGATCTTCCCCGTACCCACCGGCTGGGCCTCTTGCATATCATGGAAGGGATTGGTGGTAATGTTTATAAGCGCCACTTGTTGCTATTGGGGCTGGTCGTGGCTAAGCGGGACCTGGCCCGAGCGTGGAAGTCAGTGAGGGCTCCCTCCTTGTCGGCGTGGAAGGCTGGGCTGGATTATTTCATGGGTCTGGAGGGGCCGATCTTTGAGGCGAGGGGGTGCCCGCGCAAACACTACAAAATTTGGAAGCGTTGGGCCGACTACCGTGGTCTGTCCTTGGACCCCCCGGCGGAGCAGGAGGAGGACATTTGATCGCAGTGACAATCTTGGCCCGCAGCAGTAACGCCCTGGTGGAATTACACCCACATATTTCTCTTCCCTGTTGCTATATTTACACGTGTGGTAGGGGGGGTTGGGGGGGGGTTCTTAGAATGGGGGGGGGGTAGCGTTGGGGGTTAGGGTAGGGTGTTGGGGAATTTCTATACTAAGCCTATTCCGAATCTGCTTTATTATTTGCTGCCTGTGTAATTGCTATATTGATTTTGTTGTGGTGTTCTCGATGTGTGGAGATGCCACATTTGTGATGATCATTTGCTTAATAAAATTGGTTGTGAAAAAAAAAAAAAGCTGAAAGCGTTATAGATTTTAGACCTAGTTAAGACATTCTAATATAAACATTGAATAGACATTACTTAACTTCTTTACCTTTTACATAACTATTTTTAAACAGATTACAGGACGTAAACAGTGAGCTGCAATGATGAATTTAAAGTAGTTTCTAAAGACGAAATACACAACTTGAGGCATGACAAAAAGTAGGCAACCTAGAATGATTCATTAATGAAAACAGCACAAATCAAACAGTATTTATGAAGCATTGCTAATCACCAGTAAAGGTATCCAGGCGCTAGTTTGAGGAGGCTCAGTCAAAAGGCCGGATCTTGGGTCTCTTCCTGCAATCTGCCAGCAAGGTTGAAATATGGAGGTGGAGGGGATGGCCGTTACTGGACCTGACATCAAGTTAGGGGAAGAAAGGCCCTCTGCTGTGGCTTCAACAAGAGCACACTTTCCTGTCGAAGGCGAGGGGTGACAAATCAAAGGTTTCTGGATGGTTGGTAAAAGTTCAGCCAGGGGTTCATGTATGCATGTCCAAGGATGTAGAGGGCTTTGCAGCCTTGTATCGGTATCTTGAATTGGCATCTTTTCAGGACAGGGAGCCAGTGGAGGTTTCTGAGGTGTGATGTGATGTGAGTTCGTTTGAGCAGGTTGAGGATCAGTCTTGCCACTGAGTTCTGTATCATCTGTAGTCTCTTCATGAGTTGAGTGGTGGTTCCTGTGTACATTGTGTTGCTGTTGTCCAATAGACTGGTGACGAGGGCTTGTGCAATGGTTTTCCTCGTGCTGATGGGGAGCCAATTGAAGATTCTTTGGAGCATGAATAGAGTGTAAAAGAAGGCAGAGGAAACTGCATTGATTTGTTGCTTTATGGTGAGCTTGCTGTCCAGGATGATGGTGAGGTTGCAGATGTGGCCTGTTGGTGAGGGAGTGGTTCTGAGCTTGGCGGGCCACCAGGTGTTGTTCCAAGGAGAAGGGTTGTTGCCAAAGATCAGCTCTTTCGATTTGTCAGTATTGAGCTTAAGTCAGTTGATCTTTTTCCAGTCTGAGACGATGTTCTTGCAGCTGTGCAAGTTAGTCTTCATGGTGTTGGGGTCTGCTGAAACCCAAACCCATGGAGGGACCTGGGAGTGATGTACAGTCGGGCTTCTCTAACTCTAACTCTTGATACAAAAGCAGGCATAGTGCAAGAGCAGATCCCTGACTCAACCCAAAATACCACAAGTACAGAGAACTTGCCCAACTCGGCGGCAACGTTGGGCGAGGCTGGGTTTATTCTACTATTTAAACTGCAACTGACTGCCAAGAAGTGCTTGTTGTTCCTAAAATCAACCTGTGAAGAGCAATGGCAGCCTGCTTACCTTTTGATCGCAATTCTGCCTGTAGCCATCCGCTCGTTTGGCTCGAAGTCCTCCCCAGTCCAATAAGCAATGACCAGTGGCTACCTGCAAAGAAAATGAAAAAAAATGGAACTAATACGCCAAAGTCTGAAATGCGCCACATGCACTTCTTACATGGTGTACAATTGATTGTGCGAGTCAAGCAAAACAAAGCGTTCGAAATACAGGCACCACTCCATCAAAGTCTTGCTAGATCTGTGTACAAGAGAAAGAGAGAGACAAAGTATAATCTGGCAAGCAAAGATTGACAGCTAACAATTAACAGGCTGTTTGCTATAAGCATGGACTAATACCTAATAGTTACATGGACTAATGCCCATCAGTTACTTATTTACATGTGCTGAGAATGTTCTTTAACTTAATAATATGTCATATTGCCTCACTAACAGTGAAAGTATACTAAGAGTTGACATAAAGCTTAGCTACTAACAACGCAGGGGTCAAGTCACAGTCATACGAATATTATGTTAATGTGCAGAGTTTATCAATCATTTGAGAACCCAATTTATTGGTACAGTAGCTTTATATTGTTTCTCATTCTTCATAGGTAAACTGTGACAGTCATCATAAATATGCTATGTACCATTTTCCTTAACAGTTATAATCTGATATCGTTTGCACGACTAGTGAGATACCCACTGATCATCGCTATTATTGGTGTTCCTAAAGGTATTACTGAGTCCAGAGATTATCAGTAATCATTTCCCAACAAATCACTTGTGAGGCAACAAGTAGTGAAGGTGGTGAAGAGGCAATGATCAGGTACTCCAGCTCAAGGTAGGATGAGAGTGGTAGGAGGGTTGGAGTACACCATTGACTGCTATAGACTTAATATTTGTCTTCCTGCCAACAGGAGCTGAAAGTAGAGTAACTACCTCAGATGGAATGCCAGGAGAGGCTGTATATGGTGCAGGCAATCAGAGCATTGCCTATTTCCCCCAATTCCCCTTTCCCCTACTGGCTAAAAGTTACCTAGGAATTCAGTACTGCCAGGTGACTGAAAAGTGGTGGTGAAATTGGGTTTCAGCATCGCATACTTCATCTCAGTCCTGCAGGAACTCCAGGTGAGAGATTGACACATCTCCCTTCACACTCATCTGGGGTCAAATTGGTTACAGTTGGCCCTGGAATCTAAGGGCTTCTCTTCTTCATGTACCCCATTATACTTAACTGTAAATGGCCAGGCATCACCTTGGTCCCTTTTGAAGTTTCTGCACCCTCATTAATCACCCCTCTTAAAATCAGAGGAGTCCATTATTTTTATTTGGTTGAATCTTTTTAGTAGCTTTTCAGTCCAATGTTAATAGAACAAAATGTTGTCTGCTTAACATATTTACTAATCCTGACCAACCTCTATGCCACCCGCAACTCCACCAGGTTCAGTTCTGCCACAAGTGGAGTGGCCAGGTTGTCACAACGGTGTTGGGAAAGGATGTCCTTTATATTCCTATATCCTTTTCTGACTTGGCATTGACTCTGCTGCCGTGTGGGTACTCGGTGTCCCAGCACCCTTATCGGAGAGGAGGAGGAGGAGCACAGCAGGACACCCATGCTGTGATGAAAAGCACAGTCTGCCTCCCACAGCACAGGATGCACCCGGGCAAAGCCTGGGCCAAGAGTGGGCTCATTCGCCCCCGTCAGTAACCAGAGGAGACTGGGCTGGGCCTACTCTCTTGGTCTCTTTACTTCTTAACATTGTATTATCTTACTGAAACAACTCATTACTCAGCTCATCGAGAGAGGTGGAGGTTCACATTGATCATAGTGGGAGCTGCACCTGGATCATTCACCTCACCTTCAGGGGCGAGGCCTGAGGAGCAGTTAGTGAGGGCAGTGCCCCCTCATGTTACTTTTCTAGTACACCCAAACATTTATTTGCCACTGGCTGTAGTGTTACAGCACCCAGGTGATTTGTGAACTCTCTGAACTGATATCAAGGTATCTCAGGCATGCCTGAACTGGTTTATCATGTGCTGTAGACCCCCGCTTGATTCCCGTGCACCAACTTATAGTACGCGCACAGTTACAGTTCATTGTACGCCCACAGTTGAAGAAGTGCAGAGAGGATATTTGTATGGATCTGCCATGGGGAAACGCAAAGTGACCACAGAATCTGGGAGGGTTGCAACCGGCACAGTAGTGACTATGAACTCTTTCCTACAGAGGGTGGCTAGAGTGCTTGACAAAGAGATAGAGCTGGAAACCTGGCATTTCTCCCGGTCCCCTAATAATCATTTTTGTCTTAATCCTCCTGGGACACTTGTGATTCCGGATAATGTCATCAGTCCATAAAACAGAACTGTAGCACAAGAAGTGGAGGGCTTGGTCAGCAGTACGGCTGGCCAGCACATACCTCTTTCACCCTCCATTGTGGTTCCTTGCAGTAGGGAGGCTGAAGTATCCCCAATCCAGAAGCAAGTGGCCATCAGCCTTGATAAGCAACCAACAACCTTTGCACCTGCTTTGCAAGGAAGAATAGGTGGAAGAGAGATGGCTAGCTTACGATTAGGTATAAAAAGAAAGGGCCCAAACGCCTGGGGGAAAGGCCAAAGGCAAAGAGCTGAGGGCTCATGCCTGAAAGTACCCAATGACCACATAATACAAAGGCAGACATGGCAATTATATCAATCAATCAATCATGCTCGTATATCACCATCATAAGTCACCTTATAGTTGGAAATATAAACCGTTCCAAAATGGCGGGACGTGTTTTTACTAGCAAGTCTGTTGTTTATGATCACGCTCTAAAGTGCGGACTGCCCAATAAAATGTATGCTACTGGCTAAAAAATTTGACGTCACTAATGTTCTAGAATTATCAGTATGGGATTGGGCCGTATGCACCACGGGATGAGAGTGTTTGCACAAAAAGAAATTTCTAGCTAAAAGGACCCAGGTGCTTCAAATTTAGATAATTGCGCGCGGGAACTTGGGTATATAAGAATGTTGCTTAAACGGACTGAGACTCGTTCACGTTAGCACCACGTAGGGAGACGGACGTTGACGGAGGAAAGACGCAGGACTTAAGCGGTAAGCAAGCGAAGCCCCTACGCGTATCCCTAATGCGACTCATGGTTAACCCCTGAATAGTGGATAAGGATTTTCTGAGCATTGCAGAAAATCCTGGGGAAGGCGCTTAGACTTGTGGTGAGAGGGACAAAGGGGGTTTAAGAAACACCGAGCTTAGACACTAATGTGTTTGTCTGTATATGAGACTAAGGGAACAACAAAAGAGAAAAATAGAGCGGACAGCTTGATAAATAAGATATAATATTAAATTCTATGCACCTTATATACCAAAGGAATACCAATTTGGTAATTTTTTACTCACTACTCAAACATTGACGTGACGGACTGCGCAGGTACTGGTGACTGAGATTGTCTGACATTGTGGGCAAAAGACAGAAAAGAAATGAACAAGGAAACATTTAATTGAGTTGGAAAGAAAATAATTTTAAGGTATCTATTTAACCATTAAGTGAAATATGGGATGTTTCATATGTTGTGTAGAAACTATCAAGTTATACGTCAGTTAAAATTCCCCAAATTACATATTGGTGTCTTCTCGGTCAACAAAACAACTCCGAAGCAAGTTCTTTCCGATCAACATCCTCATCGTATGGAATCCCAGAGGGGACCTAGTTGCTGGGATATTTAAGGTAATATAGGGTCCCAATGTAAAATATGGTCATTAATGGGATTGTTAGAGACATATTGGTTATTAGATCCATCGTTTTTGTCCCTTTCCAGAGAGGAGGATAATTCCTAGATAGCTATAGACAATATAATAGTGACCGGATGACTGGGTAAAATTGCGCAGGGTTGAGCAATAGTAAATAGCACTCCAAAAAAGTTAGCTCAAAGGATAAGGTAATGGTCATCCACCATTAACCAACCAGTAGGAAAAAGATCTCTCCCTTCTAAGCAAAAAAACTAGATAGCTATAGTGCTACAACCTTAACAGAATTTCCCACTGGAATCTCATCACAAGAGCTGACTTAAGGTAATCAGGGGTGAGTGATAAGGTCCATAATGGATAATTGCTTCCATCTTATGGATATTAGAATCACCCTTTCATTGTTTGTCACATATAGTTTAATCATGGATACTGCCCCATTTAAAGGAATCTTGAAGTACCGGTGATATTCTGGTCTGAAGAACTATTGAGAGTGAGTCATCAGAGCTGCTAAGCTTTAAAATCAATATAAGGGTTGCTAGACTTAAAACGCAGGGTGAGAAATGAAGATATGTAGATATACACAAGTCTGTGTTCCCTAGGGAGTCTTTTTTTTTTTTAAATAAAATGGTTGCTGTTCTCTTTCTTACAGAGAAGTCACAAGGGGGATAATAAGAGTATGATCATGAAAGATACTGACCGATCCTTACAATGTATCTGTTTAAAAGTGTGTAATATGGGCATATAAGTAATGTAGATCTTTTTATATATGTACTTTTTCAGATATTCCCAGGTTCTAGAGAACACTTATCGTATCTGGCGGGTCCTGATGAAGGTGGTGTCAATCGTTGTGCAAATCCCAACGAAACATGTTGACCAAGTCCCTTTTTTCTACCAACCAAAGTGGTTATATATTGAGCAACAGAGATAACATCTAATAAGACGTGTTTATAAAACCCAGAAATGTGAAGTTGTGAATGTGAAAGAGTGAGAGTGGTGTGTGTGGTATTGTTCTCTACCTATAGGAGTTCCGGAATAATGAATTGAGAATTCTGAATAATTTGATGTATAAATCTTTTTTTTTAAATCATGAAAAAAGGAAAAGAACTAATTTAAAGAATAAAATAATGAAAAAATAAAATAAATGTGTTGTATTGCAATGATTATGCCTGTATAATCGTAGTACTTACCCTGAAAAATCAATAGGTCAAGAGGGAGTTTTTTCCACTGTCTTTGTTCATGTTTCACCTCTTCTCCCTGACCTGAAAGAAATTGCCTTAGAGGGGGTCCCCCAATTCCTTACTTGCTTTTGCTCGAAGAGCCAGGTCTTGAGGAGTCTTCTGAAGGCGAGTAGGTCTTGTGTCTGCCGTATGTGGGTAGGGAGGGTGTTCCAGGTCTTGGCGGGGAGGTAGGTGAAGGATCTGCCACCCGAGGTTGTTTGTTGGATGAAGGGAACAGTGGCGAGGCTGGTGGAAAAGAGATGGTGGGTGGGGGTGTAGAAGCTGAGTCTGCTGTTAAGGTAGGCTGGTCTGGCGTTGTGGAGTGCTTTGTGTGCATGGGTGAGGAGCTTGAAAGTGATCCTCTTGTCGACAGGGAGCCAGGGTAGGTCTCTCAGGTGGGGGGTGATGTGGCTGCGGCGGGGAACGTTGATGATCAGTCGGGCAGAGGAGTTTTGGATGTGTTGTGGTCGTTGTAGGTGCTTGGCTGGGATTGCTGAGCAGAGTGATTTACCGTAGTCCAGTCTGCTACTGACGAGGGCCTGTGTCACTGTTCTTCTTGTTTCGGTCGAGATCCACTTGTAGATCCTGCGGAGGATGCGGAGGGTGTTGTAGCAGGAGGAGATGGCGTTGACCTGCTTAGCCATGAAGAGGGAGGGGTCAAGGATGAATCCTAGGTTGCGTGCAAGGTCAGTGGGTGTTGGTGCTGTTCCCAGTGTGGTCGGCCACCATGAGTCATCCCAGGATGAGGTGGTGGGTCCGAGGATGAGTACCTCTGTCTTGTCCGAGTTCAGCTTCAGACGGTTGCTCCTCATCCAGTTGGCAATGGCCTTCATTCCCTCATGGAGGTTGGTTTTGGCGGTGTGTGGGTCCTTGGTGAGGGAGAGGATGAGCTGGGTGTCGTCGGCGTAGGAGATGATGTTGAGGTCGTCATGGCCGGCCTCTTGAGCGAGGGAGGCCATGTAGATGTTGAACAGTGTTGGGCTGAGGGATGAGCCCTGGGGGACGCCTCAGATGATGTCGGTGGCTTTGGATCAGAAGGGTGGGAGGCGGATGCTCTGGGTTCTGCCGGAGAGGAAGGATGTGGTCCAGTCAAGGACCCTCTCTTGGATTCCAGCTTTTAGGAGGCGTGTCTTTAGAGTGCGATGGCAGACCACGTCGAAGGCGGCTGACAGGTCCAGGAGGATGAGGGCTGATCTTTCGCCATTGTCTATTTGGCGCCTGATGTCGTCTGTGGTGGTGATGAGGGCTGTCTCAGTGTTGTGGTTTTGTCTGAATCCGGACTGGGACGGGTGCAAGATGTTGTTGTCTTCCAGGTGGCGGGCCAATTGCCTGTTGACGAGTTTCTCGATGACCTTTGCTGGGAACAGGAGCAGGGAGATAGGCCAGAAGTTCTTGAGGTTCTTTGGGTCTGCCTTGGGCTTCTTGAGGAGAGCTTGATTTTGGCGTGCTTACAGCTTTGCGGGAATGTCGCAGTTTCGAAGGAGATGTTGATGACCTTCCGTAGTTGGGGTGCGATGGCTGTGTCTGCTTTGTTGAATACGTGGTGTGGGCACTGGTCTGACGGAGATCCTGAGTGGATGGAGTTCATAATCTCGCGTGTCTCGTCGTCATTGACGTTGGACCAGGAGGTCAGGCAAATGGCGCTGGTGGTGTTCACAGGGGAGGTGGAGTCTGGCGTAGTTGGGGCGGGTGAGGTGTTGAAGCTGTCATGGATGTCAGTGATCTTGCGGTGGAAGAAGATGGCTAGTGATTCGCACAGTTCTTGTGAGGGCGGTATGTTGGTGCCGTTGGCGCTGGGGTTGGAGAGTTCCTTTACGATGCTAAAGAGCTCTTTGCTGTCGTGTGCGTTGTTGTCCAAGTGGTCTTTGAAGGAGGATCTCTTGGCTAATCTGATGAGGTGGTGATGTCTGCAGGTGGCGTCCTTGTGGGCTGAGTGGTTATCTGGTGTGCGTTTGTGGAGCCATATTTTCTCCAGTTTCTGCCATGCGCGTTTGGAGGTCTGGAGCTCGTCGGTGAACCAGGTGGCTCTCTTGCTGGCGTGGCTGTTGGAGGGTTTCTTGAGCGGGGCAAGGGTGTTGGCACAGTCGTCGATCCACTGTCTGAAGTTGCGGGCTGCGGTGTCTGGGTTGGTGGGGTTGGTGGGTGGGTTCTGGGCAAGGGTGGTGATCAGCGGTTCTTCAGTGATTTTGCTCCAACAGCAGTGAGGCAGCTGTTGGGTGCAGTGTTGCGTGGTTGGTTTCTTGAATGTGAAATTAATGCTGCTGTGGTCGGTCCAGTGGAGTTCAGTGGTGTGGTTGAAGGCGACATGGGTGCCTATGGAGCAGATGAGGTCCAGTGTGTGGCCGGCAGCATGGGTGGGTGCTGTGAAGAGTTGTTTGAGGCCTAAGTTGGTGAGGTTGTCGATCAGGGTGGTGGAGTTGGCGTTGTTGTTGTTCTTGAGGTGGAAGTTCAGGTCCCCGAGGAGGATGTAGTCTGTGGAGGCGAGTGCGTGGGTGCTGGCGAGGTCATCAATGGAGTCACTGAACAGAGCCCGTGGTCTATAGATGAGTGTTCCTCTGAGGGTGCTGTTGGGGTCGGTGTGGATCCGGAAGTGCAGGTGTTCGGCAGTGTTGAGGGTGTTGTCTGCATGGGTGGCGACCTTGAGGGTGTACTTGTGGACGATGGCTCTTCCTCCTCCGGTTCCATTGGTGCGATCCCTGTGGGTGATCTTGTAGCCGTCCAAAATTGCTATGGCGATGTTGGGCGGCGAGGAGTTGTTCCACCAGGTCTCGGTCAGGAAGGCCATGTCAGGAGCGGAGAAGTCGAGATATAGGAATCTTATCAAGACTCATTAAAGGTTACATTGGACTCAAAATGAGATTCACTTCTCCAATATCTCACCTCTTTAGAAGATGGTCTTTATGACCTCAAACATTGTATGTCTTCGAGAATGGGGGCCTTTAGCATGGAATCAAGAACCATGACGGGTCACCATGTAACCGAGGGACCTAACACGGTTGGTCCACATCCAAACACAAGGAAGCACCCATCCCCTCCTCTGAAACAATCAATGGGGCTTG
Organism: Lissotriton vulgaris; assembly: GCF_964263255.1. NCBI lineage: Eukaryota > Metazoa > Chordata > Amphibia > Caudata > Salamandridae > Lissotriton > Lissotriton vulgaris. The sequence goes on along the minus strand of NC_141685.1, from coordinate 634,109,445 downwards.
CCATAAATCACCCACAGAACTCAGGGTCTCCGCCTGTGTTACAGAATCGAGTGGACTCAAGTTTAGGCTTATGTTCAGGACCCAGGGGAAGGGTGCCCACCACTGATCCAATTAACCCTGAGAGCTATAGAGCGGGGAAAACGTTCCCTGGTAGAGAGAGGGCCCTGATTGGAATCTAGATGATGTACATTTTCTGCTGGAATCAATGCCATACATTGTGATCCTGGGGAATGTGCCATCCGTTTCCCTGGGTGTCAAGGAAGACTATTCTCAATTGAAGAATAAAGTCCTACACTGGCTGTCCCGTAATACTGCCTTGGGTATACGGGTGGAAAAATACATCATTATGATGCGAAGGGTCAATTGGGTAGGAAGCTTCTATAATACCTATAAAGGAGACTGAGTTATTATCAATTTTTATAAGTTGCACGTTGTGGAAAGAATCTTCGCCTCAGCCCCTATTGACACCTCTCTCTGCCCTTAGACATGCCCTCCAGTGGAGGAGTGTGGCTCAATGGTTAGAGCGGCAGACCCTGATGCAGAGTTCTGGCCAGGGACCAGGGTTCGATTCCCGCCTCGGTGGGGTCTCAGGCTCAATTTCCTCGGACCTGTTAATTCTCGCCTCGGTGCTATTCCAATCATGGGCCCCACGATGCAACTCTGGGCAATAGCTTGCTTAGCCTCCACACCGGCCCCAACAGCGCTAAGGATGTCTGGCTTCACCCTGGGGGTGCCCAGGAGTGGGCACTTCACAGGGAAATCCAAGAGGGTTCCACAGTGGTATGAGTATCAGCGCCAGGAAGCCGAATAGGCGACACCGCAAGGTGACTGTCTGGTGACAGTGCGCTCTATAAGTACCATGACATTTACATTTACATTTAGACATCCATCATGGCCCTTCCTCTTGGATTCTTTTACAAACCTGAATTCTCGAATTTGAACAACTGGATCCATAACAGCCGGTCCCCATTTGGAAGAAGATGCCCTCTCTCCTGCCTTCCATGCTTACAAACCTGAACTCGAACTATACTCAATAGACATCACAAGGCGGGCAGCAATTTGCACCACCTTTCATGGTTCTATCAAATTGCTTTGCACCCCTGGGTGTTTTGGACACCTGTGATTGACTTAGCGAGGCTGTTCGTATGGAAACAGGGCTACCTAGCACACAGCAGGATAATTGCCAGCAAGGCAATGGGACCCTGGGTGGAATAACCTGTAACTTTATCTCTTGGAATGTTGCTGGTTTAGCTAACAAGTTCCTTGACCCCTCATGGATCCTATTTAAAAAACATTCAGTTTGATCTGTTTGCAAGAAACATGGATGACTGGGAATAGTTTCCCACTGGGGGGTTAAAAGTCCTTTTTTGTCCCAGCTACTGCTTTGACCTCAAGAAGATCCAGAGGTGATCTTGCAATTTGTGTTTCACTAGCAATAGAGTGTAAGATATCTTTGATGTCCACCGAGAGCCCATCTGTACATTCGTTGTTGCTGTGCAAGGGGTCCTGTAAACTGGGTCCCATGAATTTTTATAATGGAATGGCTTGTCCTATGGGTGTGTCCTTATCAAGCAATCAGCTTAATGTAGTATCAAAAAATCTTGTGATTGATGAATATTCTAACATTCATTTTTGTGGGAACCCGAGGATTACTAGTCTGGTAGATTTGGGTTGCCCACGAGTGAGGAGGAACGTCTGAGAGGGATCAACTTTGAACATACTTCACAATGTGATCTAGTTAATGATTTTTAGATGAATTTGATTTATCTTGGGCTATAGGCACAACAGGTTCCTGCAGTAATTCCCTCACTAAGTCATTTGATGGGCGGGGAGGCGGTTCATTTATTGATTTTATTTTGGTATCAATGCTCGAACAAATCTCAGGATTTACCATCAAGGCCAGTATACACAGTGACCATAGCCATTTATGTGTTCACATTAGTGGGCCTCTACTAGCTCACATAGGGGGGTTTGGGCAGAATGGGGTATTGAAAACAACAGATGGAGGAAGAATGCTAATATGAGCCCAGAAAACCCAAGAGTCACTCTATGAACCACTAACCAAAACATGTTAATGAGTTAGCTAACGGCTTCGGACAAGGTTATTAAAGCTTTTAATATTATCTCTGCTAATAAAGAGAACTTCTCAGTGCTCCCGCACAGCAACTCGGTACTCAGGCTCCTAGTTAGTTTGATTCTGATTGTTCCTGTGCGGCTACAAAATTAAAGGAAGATTCCAAGATATATCACTCTAGTTAGAACTTGTCGAAGGGAGTATAAGACAGAATTAACCAGACAAAGGGCAACGTTAAAGGTGGAAATATAGAGGGAGCTAATTGAGGTTAGTACTCTGAAGAACAGCTCTAGGGTTTGGAGTATAATAAATTGCCAATTTTGAAAGAAGATGTAGGAAATTTGGTGGGTGCCCATATCACAGAGGAGGATTGGGTGCTCCACTTTGAAGTCATGTTACAGTGTCCTCCAGATTTATTTAGTTTGCATGTATGTGAGGAAGGGAACTGAGCACTTGTTTTCAAAGTATAAAAGGTCTAGAATGTTATTGCTGGGTTGTCAAACAACAGAGCCCCGGGTCCGAACGGCATCCCACTGTATCTTTACAAATCTGACCCAAACGTTTGGGCACCCATCCTCACAGTAGTTATTAATGCAGTGGTAAAAACTGGACCCCCTGAATATTGGGCCATTTCCACCATAGTGCCAGTACTCAAAAAGAGGAGATGGCACTCATTGCTACAGACCAATATATTTGTTGGAGTCCGTGGTTAAGGTGGTGGGCCAAGTTCTCCTAGTTAGATTAACTAGCTGGACAGAGGATAATGATATTTTGATTGACGTCCAGTACGGGTTCCATCCTGGGTGGTCCACCGTAGCCCAGTGCCTTAACTTATTTATGATTCTTAATAAGCGTATGGTTTCCCGCCCTGGTACCATCTTTTTGGCCTTCATGGATCTGTTGTCTGTGTTTGATCACATGAACAGAGTTAAGGTTTGGCAGACCAGGATGGCCATTGGGATGGATGGGGATTTCCTTCATTTCTTGGAGGACCTCCATAGACACAAAGGCTGAAGTTAGATATTGAAAAGATCTTAGGGTCTCCCGCCAGGTCGCAAGTAAAAGAGGAGTATGTCAAGGGTGTATCTTACCCCCTTTTTAGTTCAATCTGTATATTAACAAATTGGAAAAAGTTCTAATAGAGAAAAAGTTGGATTACCCTCAGGTGGGTTGGCGTGGCCCACCAGTTTTATTATATGCGGATGATGTTGTCCTTATGTCTCAGACCGCAAGAGGGCTGCAAGTACTGCTTAACTCTTTTTCTCATTTATGGTGGATCTGGACCTGTCAAGAAACGATTCCAAATCCTATGTGATGCAGGTGGGACACCGTTGCAGAAAGCTTTATTGGTTTACGGTTGGATCTGCCCAAGTTCTCCGTACAGATGTTATTACGTATCTTGGGGTGCTGATAGATAAAAAGATAAAATGGAGGACACTAAAACAGAGAAAGAGGGGACATTTAGTGCGCGCTACTACAGCTATTTGTAATTTCGCTTCACGATTAGGTAGCAGACCGATTGGGGCACTCCTACAGTTATATAAGGCGCTAAATCTGTCACTATAGCTTCCTGTGGTAGCAAAATATGGGGTTATGTTGCTATGGATGAGTTACAAGTGGCTGAGAATACTTTTCTGAAGTACCTTTTATGTGTGCCCCAGGGAACATCTAATATGGTGGTACATGAAGAACTGCGGGTGCCCTACCTTTCCGATTTGTTGCCTCTTTGTCCCTTAACATTATGGTTGAAGACATGGTTGAACGAAGGTTCGTCTTTAAGTAAACTGATTTTGAAGGAGTGCATGGCCCATGACCATGTTCACCCCATTTCGTGGCATAGCCATATAAAGAGAGGTTTTGAAAGACTGGAAAGAGCCGACTTATTTACTAACCCAGACAAACTGACTGAGAAAGACCTGGACTAGGTGGGGGAGATTTTCATAAACAGAGGATACTAGACAGGGAAGAGTGTGAACTGAGGAAACCTAGTGTCTGTAAATTCATTATCCTGAAAACTGTACAATCGACTTTTTCTACCCCCTCCTCCACCCCCAGTATTGCAGAATTCTATGCACTTTCCCACTGCTAACCTGTGCTGAAGTGCGTCTCACCCTAAAACATGGTAAATTGCCAGTTAGAACTGGGATTTCTGGTTGGCTAAGGCTGACGCCAAAGCCAGGCAGAAACCACCATTCTAGTCAGGGCAGGGGAGTCACACGCCAAGATAACCCTGCTCATCCCCTTGGTAGCTTGGCACGAGCAGACAGGCTTATCCCGGAGGCAATGTGTAAAGCATTTGCGCATGCACACAACAGCAACAACATCCTAGGCACACCACAAAAGGAACTCCACACAAGGTTATATAAAAATAACTTTTGTATTGTCAAAAAACATCAGATAGTAATCACACAATATACATTGTGCCAACTGGCACGGGCAATATTCACAAGGGATTATTTAAAGGGCAGGGCCACATGGGCCACTGTCAGAATAAACACTTTGAGAACTAGAAATACTGTTAGAAATAGCACTTTTGAACATATAACAATCAGCAGTTTCACACATGATGCATAGAACATTCAGATGTGTGGGAAAGGCACATGATGTATAAACATACATTCAGCGGTGTAAGAACAAGGCACATGACGCATCAAAACACATTCAGAGGTGCAGGGAAGGAAAACACATGATGCATAAAAACATTCAGAGGTGTAGGTAAGACACATAATGCATAAAACACATTCAGAGGTGTCACAGGCATAATGGCATAGCACATTACGCATAACTCACATTTAGGCCTAACCAGTAAAAACTACAGTAGGCAATCTCTCACTAGTCTAAACACATTAGCCTCCGCCTCCTATGAATAAATCATATTTAGGGGCGTAACTAACATAGTGAAAACATCTCACTAGCATAAACCTACTAGCATAAACCTACATAGGTCAAATAACCTCATAATCACATTGCGCCAACATCACCTTAGGCAATTACTATCAAAAACATAGTAAAATCACATTGCGCAAAAATCACATTAGAGCCTTGCACCCTACCCACATACCAGCCCCCTGGCCAACTGGCCATCCAACAAGGGGACTCAAAAGCCCTGTGTCCAGAATGTCAGGGCGCGCTGCCAAAACGTTGCAGTTGTCCACTAATTGCTGGGCAGCGGTAGAACAATCACAAGGGCCTAAACGTGGCAGCTGACACTAAGTGCTGCGCAGCTGTAGCAGGCCTGGCACCACTGTGCCATCTCTGTCCCACACAAGGACTCTCAAAATGCGCCTAAACGGTGCAGCTGCCCACTAATTGCTGGGCAGCTGAGGCAAACGGCGACAGGGGTTCTCTCCAGCCCCTAGATCAGAAACTGTGCCCAAACGTTGGAGCCACACAGGCTCTGAAACAACTGAGGGGCGTTGGACCCATCTGGGCTCTGGAATACATACATAGCCCTTGGAGTACTCTGGCTCTTCACATCAACTATGCCCCTCTGGAGCCAATTGGCTCTGAACAAAACATGCCCCCAAATGGTTGGAGCTCTCTGGCTCTGTACAACTATGCCCAACCGGGGGTAGCACTGACCCCTGAGGACCCCACTGGGCCCTCTAGGTAAATCTGTCCCCACGAGCCTCGCAGGCTCTAAACCAATAACTGCCTATAAAAGAACAACGGTGCCCCCTTGGAGCCTCGTGGCTCCCACTCGAAGTCAGCACCGGCAATAGGGGCGGGGCGGGCACCGGCAATGTGCCCCGACGCCCCCTGCACAACAATACACACTGAGGCCCCACTCACCGGTCTCTTGATGCTGCCGGTCTCTGTTTCCCTTGCTGGGATCGCTTCACTCCCTGGGGCCTCACCGCCGGCAGCGCTCGTCTCCTTGTTCAAGCAGCGCGGGGCTCTCCTTCTCACCTCGGAGCCCGCCTGCTTCTTCAGCCACCTCTGCCCCTCTCTTCTTCTGGGTGAGTGCACCGGGGCGCAGAGTAGGCTCCTGCCTGCCCCGGTGCCCAATGCAGCCGCGACTCTTCCGTGGGAGGCGGGGTAGGCTCCCGCCCTCCTACTTCCGGCTTCCGGTTGTCCCGTAGGCCCGCTCCTGGCCTGCCTGACTTCCTGTTCGGGCGCCGGGCGGTGGCAGGGGCAATCTCGGCAGCAGAACTCGGGGTAAAAAGATGCTGGGTGGGCACCGGCCAAAGCGCTCCCCAGCGTTAGAACGAAATAAAGCCTTTCTGAGCTCTATGGGCAAAGATAAAGCGCTCCTAAGCGCTAGGGACAGCACACAAGCGCTTCCAGGCGCTAGAAGCCACAAGTCAAGCGCTCCCAGTGCTACCAGACAAGATATAGCGCTTCCAGGTGCTTCAGGGGTGAATACAGCGCTCCAAAGCGCTGCAAGGTCCAGTAACACGGTCCTTCCTGAAATAAAGCACTTCCCAGGGGGTAAGTGGGGCAGAGTCCATCCAGCCCCCAAGGCAAAGACTCCCATAGCAAAGGGGTCCCAGCCTCAAGCAGTCCATCAGGTATCCAGGGGCTGGGCAAGGCCCAGGGAGGCAAGCCTTCCCCTGGGCCCAAGCAGCAGCACGCCCCTGGCAGGATTCAAGTCTGAAAACAACAACATTTTGTAAGGGGATACAGCCCCTTTTTATACAGAGAAATTCTCTGTCTAGCAGGGTGCAGGCAGTGTGAGAACCAGCTACAACTGGTTATAGGGAACTCCTTTCACAGGCCAGGCTAAGGACATCAGACGCACCACAGGGGGTGGAGCCAGCATTGTGTGGGGAAAGCTCAGCCCTATTCAGGCCCAGGTGCACCCCTCCCTCACACCAGCATGCTAAACACTCCATTCACCACCGGGGCAGACCCTCCCAGACTCTTGGAGCCAGGCTCACCAGCCAATCACACGCCAGACACAAATTACACAAATATGCCAACTTCTAAAAGTGGCACCTCTACACTAGACACAATCATGCCGCATATACCATTGCGCAGCATTCAATCTCACGAGTTCGCACATACCAAACTCGACCCTGCACTCCCCACACATCAGGAACTATGATGGTCATACATATTCCCCATTCATTCCTATGGGAGGGCAAGTCACTCTCACCATACATACACAGAGAGCTCACGCACTTTACACTGTACCACAGTGAAAAAGTGTGCAGAGGCCTAAAATCACCAACACCAGGCCACAAAAACAGGCCAGGAAAAAGCAAAAAGTCTCGGGGTGAACCTACCAAAAGGGCCGGGTCCAACATTGCCCTACACCTAATTGCCACATTTAGTTTACTTGTAAGTCTCTAGTAAATGATGCTACTATGTGTGCCGAAAACCTTGTAACATAAAGGCTATTACTGGGCCAGCAGCACTTATTGTGCCACCCACTAAAGTAGCACTGTAAAACATGTCTCTAGCCAGCATCCTGTATGGCAGTTTTAAACTGCCATTTTGACGTGGAAGAAAAAAACGTTTGTCAGGTCCAACCTTCCATTTTAATTCTTATACTTTATCCCTGAGGTAGGCCCAACAACCCAGAAGGTAGTGTGAATTGTATTTAAAAGTAGCCCATAATAAAAATAAATAAAAGTAGCCCATGTGGGATTAAGTGTACACGTCCTGACGTTGAAACCCTCCTAAAGTCCTTTTTCACTGTTATGCGATCTATCCCTCCTATTGACTGACAGTGAATTACCTTATTACATTTAATAAGTGCTAAGAGCAGTTAGAGATATGATGTTTAGACAAAAATGAATTGTAATTTTAAATGTTCATTTATTTTGTAAAGTCGTATTTTGAGTCCCAATTCTATAAATGGCCCTTCTCCGGTCTCAACGATTTCGCCTTGTGCCAGTGTCCTAGGTCACATGACTGTCAATGACTCTGCCATTGGGCTTTATTTATTCCTTCCAGACAGTGACACAAAGGGAGGCTTAAAATGGCTAAGGGAGAGCTGTACCTAGCCTCACTTACACTTCAAAAGGGATTTGCTTCCTGCACCCACGAAGGAATCCGACATCAGGCCTACCTGCCTTTTGTCACCCTTAGACAGTTTGGGGCTTTGACAAGGGAAGGGAAATAACTTTCCGGAATCAGATGAGGGGTAGGACAGGGAGTCCCCCAAGAAAGGCTGGTACCAGGTATAAATATTTGACCTCCAGAGGCACTCTTCCGAACACTATTGAACCTGTGAATGTTGCAGAAGAAGGACTGTCCTGCTGCTAGAGGACTGCCCTGCTACTTGAAGAACTACCTCGCTCTCTGAGAAGGAATACTGGACCTGCTTGCCTTCATCCCAGACGGATGACCTGTGTGAGCACCATGGACACAACAAGCTTTAGAGGCCTCCCTGCAATTGCCCAGCTGACTTTCTGTGACTGCACCTATAAGTGGGTCTGCCTGACCCCTGCTGGCCTCTGTTACAGTGAGTACCTGATCCCCATGAGATGCTTCCCCGTGTCCTGAACACTTGGTTGGCATCAGCAAAAATGTCTCCTTTTTCTCACTGAATTTATCATCAAATCCAGCATGAAGCAACGTGGATCCCCACCAAAGCCTCACTGCACATCTGAGCGCTTTGTCAGAACCAACACCCTGTGACGCAAAGTCCCACAAAGCCTCACCGCACAGCTAAAGCCACATTGGAACTGACATCGAGTGGCACAAAGCCCCACTAAGCCTCAACAAACAGCTATTAACTTCATCAGAACTGACGCTGAGCAATGCAAAGACTTGCAAAGCCACACCGTGCATACCTTGCATCAAGGACATAAGGTACAACTTCCAGCAGGCCATACTCGGTCCAGTGCCAGGCCTGCGGTTCATTATGGTTGGCCTAAACATGTGTTGTTACATTGGTCAAGCACAACGAGATACCAATAGCCAGTGCTTTCTGCTTCTTGACGCTGTTTTTACCTAATCCTTTAAAATGTAATATCTCTAGTTCTACTGGTTGGCTTTTGGTTGATCTGGTATTGTTTTATTTATTCAAAGGTACTCTATTTTTATAAATTGGTTTGGAATTTTTACTGTGTTGTGTTTTCATTTCATTACTGTTTGTGGACTTCATAAATACTTTACTTTAACGTAACTGATGTCGATTAGGGAACAATTAATTAAAATACCTATTTATATGATCGTGAGGTATTATCCATACCGTGTTCATTCACTCAACAGTAAATGAAAAACTAAAATGTTTTGACAAATGAATAAATGAATTTTACTAAAGTAGTGCATGGCATATTTTTCTTTGTCAATCTCTTTTTTGGTTTTGTATGGAAATATGTGCAATATATTCAATGTGCTAATAGTGCTGACAATGCAGTGCTCAAAAGTGGAAATATATATATAGAAACAAAAACACCCACGGTTTTACATTTAGTTTCTCTCCTGGATATAAGTATTTTATCGATATACAATGTCTCTCAAAATGTCTCAGTAAAAGGAAAACATCTGTGGGAGTAATATTGACGTTTCCACCCCTTAATGATTCGTCGGTTCTCATCAGGACAGTCATCTGCCTAATGCACCATAATATGTCCTAGTGAATAGGTATTCATGACATCACCATCGTACTATTCCGGCATATTTGGTGCTCTAGGAGATTATCTAATTCTGAGAAAAGACCGTGTGGCTCATTTTGCAATGGAAACACCAGTCCCCAATCCTTAGTAAGCTTTAGTTCACTTATTGCAGTTGCATGGACACTGGTTTACCTGCTAAGCGATTCTCTCTTTCTAAACCAAGAAAAAAAAAATACTGCTACTACTATTACTAATAATAATAAGAAGAAGAGCAGTAATAATAATGTACATTTGCCATACAACCTCCTTACACACCTAAGCACTGTAAATAGCGCGAATGACTGTACAAAAGGTCCTATGTTTCTTTTTTTCTTTTAAACCGCATTACTTCTGTTTGCAAGAAAATATTGCAGCGGTTTTAATTATCTTCAATAAAGTTTTACCTTGATCTTGCAACATCCTACTTATCAAGACGTTTGCCCATGAAAGCTTGGAAACCCAACCAAACTGAGAACCCATTTAAATGTAGATCCAGACAAGCTTGCACTTTCGACCTATATATATAGGGATCATACAAGGTGTTAGCAGTTCCTGACAGCAAATACATATGCGAGTCTATTCAAGTCAAGCATAACTTTATTTCGGTCAAAAAAAACATAAAAGGTTCACAGTATATATATTTTTTACAATTCATAAAACTTCAGAAAGGACAAATTAAAAACAAAATATCACTTATAAAAGGCAGCACAACTATTAGTATCATTCCCTGGCAATCTTCTGCAACTTTCACTTATATTCATATTGTTCTGTGTAGTTAATCTGAAAATTAAACATTCAATTAATGAAGATGCAGCTCCTAATTTATGCAGATCTCAATTCCCACTACTATCTTCATGATGCTGGCCCACAAGGCGAGCATATCTGCATGGCCAACAGCAGACTCTGTTTTCAAACAAGTCCAAGTAGTTCAAGCAATAAAATCCTTCTGCTTCACTAGTCTTTGCCTTTATTAGGATGCGTGTTTGGATCACAGGGGGATGCTGATGTTGGCAGGTTATGTGCTCCCTGTCCCGTGGGTCATGCAGCAAAAAGCAATCAATGATATTCTTACATATAAATAAGAGTTGAGAAAGTAATCCTCTTGACCAATATTTTTGACGTTTTTGACCTATGTGGCACATAATGTCCTATGAGTTTTTTTCTCCTTCTTGCTCAAACCTCTGTGCAAGGTCAAAGTTCTGGTAGGTTAAAGAAAGGTTTAACAGACACGTAACTACACATCTGTCTGAGGTGTGGCCCTACAGGAACTTTCATTCCGCCATCTCAAGCAAAGCTTTACAGCAAACATTTCTGTGTGAATGTTTGTATGTGTGCCTGCACGCACAGAATTGCACGAACAGGCAGTGAGTGCACTTGTGAACTTTCAAATGTGCGAAATGCAGTTTCTCACCCATTTACTTGAAAAATAAAAAGTCGATCTCTAGAAGTGGAATGCATTTCATTCGCTAAATTATTCATGTAACTCTTGGACGCAATGACTCTGTAATTCATGAAGCGCAATATTTAAATATCTACATAGGTATGTTTTGTTAATTGATTTTTAAGTTTTTGAAATGAGTGATGTGGACTTTTTAATGTATTGTACTTTTACTATTTGTTATGGACGTTCTCAGTGGTATTTAAATGTAGTCATATTCTATTTGTATGTCCACATGTGGCCCATAATCTCTAGATATCATCTGAGGGGCTGAACCACAAAGGGCCTTCGCACTCTCGGTGAAGGACCCCAGTCATGAGGGGATCTCCGCAATAATTAACTGCAGTGTGAATGTCCCCCTGCAAGCGCTGGCCCCCTGCCGCAAGTGTGGGTCTCCTGCCACCACTGCGGATGCCTCCGACACGGCTGAGGAGACCCTTTGTGAATCAGGCCACTAGTTTCTAGCTTACTTGAAGCTTTCAAGAGTATCTAAAGGCTGATCACAAATTATTTCCATTCTGGTTACTTTTTCAATCAATTTATTAAACCTTGTCATATAAATAATCCTCAATTACCTCCTCGTTGGTCTTCCTCGCCACATGACTAACAAAGTGAGCTTCAGCTCCACACCAGAACCCTCCAAAGCAAAAGGTCAGCCTCCCAAGCCTCCCATCCCTTCGCAATATGACCGACCCATTACACCCCTGACCTCTAAAAGAGGCGGGCCGGCCCAACCCATCAGCCTATTTTTTTTGTTCTGCGCATGTCTCTCCAGATGCGTCAGGTAAGTGGTGCCTGCTGTAGCAGGTATGTGGGTCTCAGGTTGGAGGTCCTGCTCTAGCGGACCCTAGGTTCTTGGGCTCTTTTCCCCCCTTTCCCCCGGTGTGTTCTGGCCGGTTGGGCTCTGCTCCAGCAGGCCAAGGGTTTACAGCGGGGGTGGCCGGGGTGCAGTTTGAGTGCTTCCTCTGCTCTGTGCCCGGTTTGTCGCCGCTAGCCTGCCTTCATTGGCGCTGCGGCAGCTGTGCGTGTATTTGTTCACGCCGCCCGCCTGCCCCTCGGGGCATTGCGGCGGGTGACGGCAGTTCTACGTGCCTGGAGCTTGGTTTAGTTCCTTCTCTCAGCTTTCGCATGCTTAGCGACTCTTTATGGTTCGGTGAGGCATTTTTGATCCCTAGCAGTTATGGCCTCAGACAATTACTCCTACGGGATATGTGTTCGGATCCTGGTACTTTCTCTGATGAAGGTTTGCGTGCTTGCGACCAGTGCTGCGTCTCCGTGGCTTGTCAGCCTAGATTTCTGTGCTCTGCTTTCCCTCTGAAGGGGGGCTCCTCGTCATGAACTGATTAATTCCAGCGGAGACGGGATGAGTGCTCGGCACTCTTCTTTAATTCCGCTCCGGTCTTTTTTATGGCCACCTGCTGGGCATGGTCCCGGCCCCTCGGCTGGGCGTGAGTGCCAATGGTTTGAGGGTGAGCTGATGGAGGTCGCAAAGCTGTGCTGCCACAGGGGCATGTTTAGGACTGTGTGACATACGACGTGCCATTGGGTTCTGGGTGGCTGAGGTCTGTATTACAGTAGGAACACTTATGAGAGTTAGAGACGATTCGAGATCCGCTTTTGTCTCTGCTATATGGCCTGTCTTGAATAATCCTACGTACATAGGGTGGGATGAACTGCACTTTATGCTGCTCGGCTCTGCTTTCATTGTAGTGTTTTGTTCTGCGCTCCCTGCCCTGTTATTTCGCTGTTTTGTTAGCAGGATGGGTGCGCATTATCCTGGGCCGGCAATTCCGGTCCCGTTGTTGCATGCACTCACCTGTTCCTCAGTAGGTTGCAGGTGTCCCAAGAGTGGCGCCTGTCCTTGGTGGGCTCACTTTTCTGCACGTAGCTTTCGGGGTGGTTGGTGGTTTGCTGTGTCTTGCACGCACGCATGCGCGCTAGGTCCTTATCTCGCGCTACGGCACTATCCACATGGTTTACAGCAGTGTGGGGGAGCAGGTTGGGTCTGGCGCCTGCCTGTCCTGGTTCGGCCAACGGGTACTCTGTACTCTGGGGATGGTTGTTTAATGGTATGTACCTGGCAGTTGAAAGGTGTTCCTAATTGCTTTTCTGGTCTCTCTTTTTGTTACAGATGGGGCTTGGTTTCTCCTTGTGTGATTGCTGCCCCTTGCTCCTACAGTTGTGTGTTCCTACGTCTTGGTGTTCACAGTCTGTGGTTGCTCCGTCTGTTTGTGCAACGGCATCGGGATGCCGTATGTCCACTAACGAACATGCATTTCATGGAGAGTCACTGTGGCCTATTGATTAGGATCTTGGGCTCTTGCTCGCAGGGTTAACTGTTCCATTTATTGCGTTTCAATGTTTCTGTTTCCACGATTAAATATGTAGGCATTAGAAATTTGGTTGTCATGGGTTGGCTGTTTCAATTTTAGCTGCATTGGACCCTTCTCACACTTTCTTCGTTCTCAGGGGGCATTGTTGGGTTCCATTGTGCTGGTGGCTTAGTGGTCTGTTGCGTCCACTGCGGGCACTTGTGTTTGACCTCTTGGTCACAAGTTCTACTCCCTGCGGGTCCACTCAACCTTTCGTCCTTCTGTGGGCGTGATATGGTGTACCACTGTGTTGGATGACTGTAGGCGTCTGGTACTAAGTGCCTAGTTGCTCTTGGGTGGACTTGTCCTTTACTGTTTCACTTTGTGGTGCTACCCACTTTGTAAGTGGGCATATTTGATTGCTTTTCTTGTGTATGCTGGTAGTGGTCCATGCTTTGACTGTTTGGGTGTTGCTGGCCACGGCTTCTTTTTTTGCTGTGTTGTCCCTGTCTCCTTCATCCCTTCTGGGTTTTGGGCATGCGGTCCTTACGTCCTGTGGTCTCCTGTTCCCGCCTGCTCTCCGTTGTTGTGCGGGGTCTGTCCTTGTCGTTTCCTTGTTAGACTTCCTCTGGGGGGTTTTCGGGGGCTGTGGGCTGCGGGTGTCTGATTGCCTACCGCCATTCCACCCTGACAACACCTGCTCTCGTCTGTTCCAGGAGTTATGCATGGTCGGGCCTGGTTTGTGCCTGCATGGGGGACTGCCTGGGAATGCCGGTTGGTGGTCGCCTGGTGGTCTCTTGCTTCTGTTTCCGCTCCTGGAGGGCTCGCCCTGCCTTGTCCAGGGCTGCAGCTTTGCCACTACCTCCTCCTCATGCTCTCTGTCTCAGCTGGCCACTCCTGCACCCCCTTCCTGACGGCTTCCTGCTGTCACCATGCTTCTCCTCGCCTCCTGGGGTTGGGGCTTTGTTGTTGTACTTTCTGTTGCCTCTGCTCTTGTCCTGGGTGGCGTGTTTCCTTGGGTCCTGCCCTCTGCCTGGCCACTCCGGTTGTCGGTTGTTGGGCTCCCCTGCTCCTTGCCTTGGGGCTGTGACTCTTTGGTTGCTCTGCTACCTTCGGGTGGTGCCTGCTTGGTTGGCCCGGGGGTTCAGGGCCCACCTCTGCTGAGGTGTGATTTCTGGGCTTTAATTGCAGGGTCATTTTTGGGCGTTCTCACTGGTCCTTTTCGGGCGGGTGCTGTTAATCAGATTTCGTTTGGCCCCCCGGCTGTTCCTGCTGGGGTTGTCTGCCTTGATAGGGGCCTTCCTCGGGACGTGTTTTGGGTCTTGTTGACTGGAGGTGGTTCCCCTGTCTGTCCTTTGCAGATCCTCCCCTTCCTGTTGGTCTCGGTGCCTCTGGCCCTTCCTTGATTCCTTTCTCTTGCCCCAGTGACTCCCTTCCAGCCCTGTCTCCTGGTGCGTCCGGTGGTCTTTCTGTTCTGGGGCCTCCTTCCCGAGTGTTGGCGGCTTTGCCATTCTGTGGGGCGTGCTTGGGTTCCCATTCTGTGCTGTGCTGGGTCGGTGGGTCCCCTGATGGCGGATTTCCCATCTGGCTTCTGTTTGCCGTTCCTTGGCTCCTCTGGGGTTTTTCCCCTGCCTTGCTGGGGCTTATTTGTTGCTATTCTGGGGGGTTTGTCCCCTGCTTCCTGCTCCGGGGTGTTTGCGGGGTTCGCCTCTGTTGACTTTTTGACACAATGGTGCTGTCCTTGCCTGGGTCACTTTTGGCTCTGGCCGTACCTCCCTGAATGCTCGTGTTCTCATTGGCTCTCATGCAGTGCTTTGTGGCTCTTTGGTGCCTGGATGGGGTTGTCCTGAGGGTGTCTGGTTCCTTTGGGTCCCCGGTGTTGGCTCCTCTGCCTTCTTGTCCGGGCTCCTGGCCTTGTGCTTTTCTTGGGTCCTTTTTCGTCCAGGTGTTCTGGCCGGAGATTTTGTCCTGTTAGTGGTGCTCGCCTGGGTGCGTCTCCATTGGCTTCTGCGGTGGTTGACTTAGGGACTGTTGCTCCTTCCAGTTCTCATCTCCCTGGCGGGGCCCTGCACTTCCAGTGTGGGTTTGTATCCTTGTTTTTTGTCCCTGGTTTTGGAGTCCCGGGCCTGTTGGCTAAAGTGTCTTCCTGTGATTCTTCTCATGGCTTGGGGTCGTTTCACCCTGCCCTTCTGTCATACTTGCCTTTGGTGTATTTCTGCCTTTGTTTTTTTCTCCCTGTGTGCTCCTGTTCCTGTCGGTTCTTCATTGTTGAGCTGGGCAAGGCCTGGTTGTTGGTGGCTGGCTCTATGGCCGCCTGAGTGCTCACTTCGGTGGCTGGCTTCCTTCTTATGATACAATCCTGGGACGGGTTGCTTTGTCCCTGTGTGGGGCGCTCTCAGGCCGCCGCGCTGCTTTTCCCTTCCTTCCATACGTGTGCGGCTTTTCTGCTTCTTGCTGTTGGCCGGTTGGGTTCCCTTGGTGGCCGGGTCTCTTCTGTGTCATTTCCGGTGCTTTCCTGGGTTTTGCCTTGTGCCTGCCTGAGTTCTCTCCTTGGTGTCGCAGTCCCTTCCTGGGGTCTGTCCCGCCTGTTTCTCTTCTTGCGGGTGTGGTTGTGGGGACCCTCGTTTTTTGTGGTTGTTCGGTCGACGTGCTGGTTTCCTTTGCACCCCTTTCCGTTCTTGCGGCTCTTGCCAATCTGTTTGGTTGCGTTTGGTTCCGCTGCTCCGTCACTCTGATGGTTTCGGCTCTCTCGCGGGGGGTGCTCAACCTTGTGGTGTTGCT
This sequence comes from Lissotriton vulgaris, assembly GCF_964263255.1. Lineage (NCBI taxonomy): Eukaryota > Metazoa > Chordata > Amphibia > Caudata > Salamandridae > Lissotriton > Lissotriton vulgaris. The sequence goes on along the minus strand of NC_141685.1, from coordinate 634,093,290 downwards.
GTGTTTGTCGTACTGCATCTCTCTTTCTGCTGTGGCCTTTTTTTTGTTGGGTCGCTGTGGTGGGGGTGTCCTCTGTTCATTCAGTTCCTCTCTCTGGTGCTTTTGCTCCCCTCTCACTTTTGGCTGTCCTTTGGGCAGTCTTGGCCTGTTCGGAACAGCTTGCTGCTTTTTGTTCTGGACCGGTTATTGTTGCTTTTGGCTCCGTTTGGTCTGGTTCCGGGCCTTCTCTGTCCTCCTTTGGCTTTCGCTTGGGGCGGATTTTCAGGCAGCACTTCGTATCTCTGGGGTTCGGGTTTTTGGCCTTCCCAGTGTCTTTCTTTCCGGGGCTGGTTCTTCCTGCACATGGTTGCCTCTCTCTTGGTTGGTCCTTCCACTTGTTCTGGTCAGTTGGGTTTTCCCTCTTTCGTGGGCATCCCATTCGGGTCTGTTGGTTTCTTGTGAGTTTCCATGAAGCTGCTTGGCTTTGGTATGTGCTCACTTTGTTAGTCATGTGGTGAGGAAGACTAGCGAGGAGGTAATGCCCCGATTACTTACCGGTAATCTTCATTACTCCGAGTATAGTCTTCCTCGCCACATGAGTTCCCACCCCTCCCTCCCTGTCTGGCTATTGGCTTCTTGCTTATGCTTGGTAGTTTCAGGCTGATGGGTTTGGCCGGCCCGCCTCTTATAGAGATCAGGGGTGTAATGGGTCGGCCATATTGGGAAGGGATGGGAGGCATGGGAGGCTGAAATTTTGCTTTGGAGTGTTCTGGTGTGGAGCTGAAGCTCACTTTGTTAGTCATGTGGCGAGGAAGAATATACTCGGAGTAAATAAGATTACCGGTAAGTAATCGGGGCATTACTGTCGCACAGTCCTCATTAAGTAAATAGTCCTGCAGCAGTAGAGATGATAGTCACGTGTGAGGTGCTTTTTTAGCACTGAACATACAAATTGCATACCTCTGCATTTTTTAGCAACCCAGGAGATATGTTTACAGCCCTGCCCTGTGCGTGAATTTACAATACCATTGATAGTTACTTTTAACTGCAAAACCTAAATTGCAAGATTTTATTGTGTGTATAAAACACAAGTTTCTGCTCCCTGGTTCATAATATGTAATGCTATGTTTTGAAAGATATTGAAACAAAAGGCATTGGTTAGACAGAAAAATAAAAAATAAGACCCTATCACCACGGAAACTTCACTTTTTGTGACATTTCCATGTTGATAGGGGCTTTGCCTTATTTAGAAGGCAGGTTTAAGACATTTAGGGTGGCTTAACGCTGCCTTGTAAGTAAGGCCCCCTTTCATGCTCTGCTTAGCGTGAAAGGGGTGGGCAGTGGATGTTGCGTTGGGAGTTCCACTGCAACACCCATTTATTTTGACGCTGCCCCCTATGTACAAGAGTGGTGTACATAGGCAGCAGCGCCAAAATTAAGACCAGGGAAAACCTGGTTTTAACTTGGTGAAACGAAGAGAAATGCTTTATTTCTCCTCGTTTTGCTTTTTCCTTGTGTTCTGCCTTGCGCAGCACACATGGAAAAAGAAAAACACCTTGGATTGTTTATGTACAAGAAGGTGACCCTTCCTGCACATAAACAATCTTTAAAAAAAATGACATTTTGTAACTTCCGGTAAACATCCTTTACCACAAAGTTTTTACCACGCGGTACCTTTACCACGCGGCCGTTACAACGCAAGTCGTTACCACGACTTGCGCTGGAGGGCGCTAAAGGATTAAAAATAGTAAATTTACTATCCCAACACCTTCCCTAGGGTCCACGGGGACTGGTGTTAGAATAGTAAATTATACTATTCGAAATCCGCGCCCCCAACGCAAGTCGTGGTAAAGACTTGCGTTGTAAGGGATTCGGTGTAAAGGGATGAATTGTGACGGTACGCGTTGTACCGTCATACATCCGTAACTTCCATGTGTGCTGCATTAAGCAGCCCACATAGAAGTGTCAAAATGGCATTTCAAGATTGGTTATGTACAGGAAGGGGGACCTTCCTGTTCATAAACTATCTTCCCTGCTCGCAGACACACTTGCACTATGGTGCAAGAGTGCCTGCGTTGGTGCTACACTGCTAAGTGTATCGTCAGCACAGGGAAACGCAGGGCTGCACCATATTTTTGTAAATAGCGTGCAGCTCTGCGTTTCTGAAGTGGCGGAGTGAGGTGGTAAGCCATGACTTCTAAAATCTCACTACGCCACTTCTTTGTAAATATCCCCCTGTTTGTTATATCCATATTTGCTTTCAGTACAAAAAAGAACAGATACAGGCTCTCTGTTAGTATATTCGTGCGTGTTCTATTGTATTTGGTGTTACAGGTCTGTAAGGGCACATATAATGTAGTTGTTCACATTACTGCTATGCACTTTTTGTTTGTGTAGACGCATGCAGTGGGTATTGCCCAGTAAGCATTCAATCCATGCCATACCTTATGTAATACTAGAGATAACCAGCTTAGAAAACAATAATATGCGTTTCATAACCATCTCACAATGTCAAGGAAAATCCAAGTTTCCTGTTATACAATTTTTGGACTGTGATCCCGTGTCTTAATATGAGGTTTTTCTAGGTTACCTTTAACCCTTACTTAGTTCCACTTTCCATCTTACTCCTGCATTACACATTTCCCGAATGTTTTCACCACCGTCGGCAATTATTTAGAAGAGAATGTGTCAAAATTGATTGAAACATGACTGACAGGTTCAGAATTTGACATGATGGCTATGAAAAATCTCCTAAGGCGGGGATCTGGGGCACGATTTATTCACGAAATGAGACCACAACAGTTGTTTAAAACATCTGCTATGACATGTTTTTCTTTTTATAAATCCAATTACCCGAAATTGTGGTGCGGAAAGCAGCTTTTGTTAAAATTCTGCTTTTGGAAGTACCTGTTCTTTCGCATTTCTTTATCTTTAAAGTGTTTTCATATTGTACTTATCCTGTAGAGACACATTCTTTGAATTACCTGGATTATTGTCTACAAACTGATTGGGAGAGAGCGAGAGGGAGAACAATGCATGCTGCGCATTATATATTTTTATACATCCCAACCAGATATTAAAAGGTTTAACTCTCATACATAATGTTCTAGCCTACCATTTCTGAAGTGAGATCTTTAGCCTTGCCTAAATCATCCCTGTGGGTCAGGCCAGAAAAATAAACAGCCTGTCTACTTACTATTCATTAGGCAAGTCGTTTTGCAACCTACTGCAAATGGAAATTTTGTGATGTGACCTAATGGAATACAGGTGACATCACAAATTGGATTCCATTTGCAAAACAGTTGGCGTGTACATTGTACACTCCTGGTTTGAAAATGGGAATAGTAACTCAGACCCCCCAACAAAGAATGTGTTAGAACTAGATATTCAGGTTGGTGTGAGGTATGCAGAAGTGTGGGGAAGTGTGGCTCACCGATTAGAGCGGCAGACCCTGAGGCAGAGGTCTGGCCCGGGACCAGGATTCAATCCCCGTCGCGGCAGGGTCTTGGGCTCAATGTCCTCGGACCCGATAATTCTCAACTCGGTGCCTACTCTAATCATGGGTTCCACTCTGCAACTCTGGGCAATAGCTTGCTTAATCTCCACACTGGCCCTAACAATGCTAGGAGGCCTGGCTTCACCGTGGGGAGGCCCAGGAGTGGACGCCTCACAGGAACTGGCCAGGAAGGGTTCCACAGCGGTATTCATACAGTGCTTAGAGACCCCTGGGTGATAGGCCCTATACAAGTGCAAATTACATTTATATTTACATGCACCCTGTCCAAGCAGGATTCCCCACTTTAGTCTGGGTAAGCTAGGTGCGCATTAAAAGATAACCTAATCATACACTCTGGTAGCTTGGCACAGAGCAGTCAGGATTTTATAAAAATGCAATGTGTAAAGAATTTGTGCAGCACACACACACAGTAACACAATGAAAATACCACAAACATATGTGTTAAATATATTATATTTTTCTGAGCAAAAAGGCAAAAACAACAAAAATACAAGTAGAACCGGAGTTATGAATTTAAATCAAAAAGTAGTGCTTAAAAATAAACAGCACTTAAGGGTTTCTTGAGGTCGAGCTGGAAGAGGGTACAAAAGTTCAGGCCAACCACAATGAAGGACACTCATGCAAGTCGTGCTGAAAAAGTACCTTGGATAGAGCAAGCATAGATGTCGAAGGCTCGATGTGTCAGTTCCGTTCCACACAGGTGATGAAGACTTCATCAACAAACTCCTTCACAGTGCAGGCACTGTGTCGTTGATGAGCCACATTGTCTGTCATTTTCTAGCTGCACAGACCGTCAAAGTGATGTTGTCGATCAGCTCCTGCATTGACGTCAAAGGGCAATGCTTAGGTTCCGTTTAGCACAATGTCATCCATCTGTCGATTCTGATGGTTCTGGACCCCAGTAATCACCTTTCAAGGGTCCAGTAATGGATTGGCACCGCTTGGCTGGACAAGACTCACAGATGGCAATGTCTAGGTAATGTTGCAGGGTTGAAGGAGGACTTTGATGTCCATGACACTTCAGAACAGGGGGCAAGCCAGCAAGCCCTTGGAGTCACTCTGGGTTAAAGTGAGATGAGCCCAGTACTAGTTCTCAGCAGGGCAGAGATTAGCAGGGCAGCACAGCAAAGCAGAAAATTAGTTCCTCCAGAGCCAAAGTCAAGCAGAGCGGCAATCCTTGTAGCAAAGCAGTCTTTACTCCTAGTAGGGCCCTTCAAAGGTCTAGTAGTGTATTGTCTTGGTAGGGTCAGAGTCCCAGTACTTATACCCAGTTGTGCCTTTGAAGTGGGGGTTACTTGAAAGAATGGTCTTTGAAGTACACACAGGACTTTTCTTCCCAGCCCTGGCCCCAGAGTGTCAGTTGGGTGTAATCAAGATTTTTGTGGGAAACAGGACTCTGCCTATTCAGGTTTGTCAGTTCCTCCCTTTTTTCCTGCCCAGACGTAGATGAATGCAGGTGAGTTCTCTGTTGCACCTTCCATTCCTGTGTTTGGGTCTGTCTGGAGAGAATGCACAAAGTGTAGCTGCCACCCACCCCAGACGTGTATTGGAGACAGGCTACAAACACAGAGATCAGTATGAGCAGAGAGATGTGCACTTTCTAAAAGTGGTATTTCTAAAACAGTAATGCTAAATCCCGCTTCAACAGTAAAAGTGATTTATCATTACCAGTCCAAAGATATAAAACATGTTGCACCTACTTCTTTCTAATCAAGTGTTACAGTGTAGCAGTGTTTTAAGGAATTCCAAATGTTAACCTATGAGAGGAATAGGCCTCACAGCTGTGAAAAACAAATTTACGTGTTTTCACTGCCAGGACATGCACAATTTAAAAGAGCATGTCATACCTTTTCCTTATATAGCACCCAGACATATGGGATAGGGCCTACCTTACGGGTGATACCTGTGTAACAAAAGGGGACTTTAAGGCTGGCAAAGGGTTAAAAATACCACTTCAAAGTGGTAGTAAATTGCACACACAGGTCCTGCAGTGGAAAACCTGAGACATATTTGAAAGGCTATATGTGTGGGTGGCACGATCAGTCCTCCATGCCCACTAATTGCATTTAATTTCATAGGCCCTGGGCATATGGAATACCATTTTACAAGGGGCTTTCAAGAAAAGTAAATATGCCAAACAGGTGTAGACCAATTATAATATGTTTATAGAAGAGAGCACATACATATATTAAAACTTGTAAGCAGTGGTAAAGTGCTCAGATTCTCAAAGCCAGCAAAAAGAAGGTCAGGAAAAGAAGAGGAGGCAGACAACATATTTGCGGTGACCCTTCAGAGAAGGCCATTTCTAGCATGACCCCTTTTCAGCCTAACACTGGGTCCCTAACTAATACCTTGATGGACTTCCCAGCATAAGACAATAGAACATTGACAATGGCCCACTACTGCAAGGGCACTTGCCAATTCTGTGCCATTCTGAACTCAGTTGGATTCCTCTGTCTATGCTGTTGAAGTCACTTAACTGACCCATAGGGAGCACTTCTCCTTATCTGTGGAATACTTCTGTGTAACATCTAACGTTAGTCTGCACACAGATGCATCCCAGTAGGCAGATAGTACCACCATGGCCAACACAGTGATGTGGCCCATTCCATCACTTGGGTCTGACATCTGTCCCCAACACAAGGAAAACTCTGTCCCAAGGACAGCAACCAACAGAGGCTAGTGACAGCTGTCAGTGTCAAGATCCAGAACCAGATCATCCAGCGGTCTCTGCACCTTGTGGTTTCTCAGAGTGGGGGTAATAGCCATAGGTGACTTGCACACTTTTTCTGCACTCCCTACCACCAGTTCAGGGATAATATCCTGAAACTGGCCTTTCAACTAAGGGTCTGCACTCTCTGGCTGAACATGTACCAGGTAAGTCAGGACTTCTAGGGGAGCTCAACTACCCTCACCAAGGGAAACACATTGTGCATGTGTTGTGCAAGAGTCTGCTTGGTGTAGATCTCCTTCCCTATGTTCCTTTGACAGTTCATGGGCCCTTCCAGACTAGAAGTGGCCTCCCCAGAATCGGTCTTGGAGTGCTCTAATCTCAAAGCTGGCAACCCCAACCCACTGGTCCTCCCACTGTGGACTGTTTTCACCTCCTACCCCAGCCTCAGGGGCTATGTAGCCTCTGTCATGGAGTGGTATCCCCAGAAAGCAGAACTGGAAAGGCGCCTGTGGTGGCCCCTCACCCAGTTCTCCTGACACTATTTTCTATTTCTGGATTTGGTGAAGCGCAACAGCTACCCCGGCAAAGGGGTGTCCCGGCGCTAAGAACAGATGCACAGATTGAGGGGAAATGGGGAAATGGGGAGACTAGGGAGCGGGGAAGAGATGAGTCTTAATTGCTTTGCGGAATGCTGGGAGAGAGTCGATGGAACGAATGCTGAGAGGGAGATCGTTCCACAACTTGGGGCCAAGAACGCTGAAGGAACGGCCTCCAGTTCGGCAGAGCCGGGTCCTAGGGATAGTCAGGAGGAGTTGGTTGGCAGAACGCAAATCACGGCCGGGAACGTAAGGTTGGGCAAGGTTACGAAGCAGCGGGGGATTTCCTAGTTTAACGATCTTAAAGATCGTAACTAAGGCCTTGAATTGAATTCGACGCTCCACGGGCAGCCAGTGGAGTTTGCGAATAGTAGCTCTGGCTGAACATCTGCGTGGAAGGCCGATCAGCATTCTGGCTGCCGCATTTTGGATACGTTGGAACCTAGCAGTTTCCGCTTTGTTAGCTCCCAAAAGGAGGACGTTAGCGTAGTCCAGGCGCGATAGAATGGTGGCCTGGACGATAAGCTGGCGGGCCTTAGAATCGAAGAGCCCGAGTATGGGCCTGAGGTTCCTTAGAAGGCCTATGCAGGTGGCTGCCACCTTTTTAGTGTGGGTCTGGAAGCTAAGGTTGGCATCCACCCAGACTCCCAGATTTTTGACGCATTTTTTGGGGAGTGGGGTGGCGCCTAGGGATGACGGCCACCAGTGCTCGTTCCATAGGCTGGTGTTACGGCCTAGGAGGAGCACCTCAGTTTTACCGGCGTTAAGTTGGAGGTAGTTGTACGTCATCCAACGGGCCACAGCAGTCATACCCTCTTTAAACTTGGATGCCACGGGGGACGGGCTTTCCGAGAGGGTGACAACCAGCTGGGTGTCGTCGGCGTATGAGACCAGCGTGAGCCCCCACTCTCTAGCCACGTCTGTAAGTGGCTGGACGTATAGATTAAAGAGGGAGGGGCTCAACGCTGATCCCTGGGGGACACCTTGAGCGATGGGGTGGGATTTAGAAAGAAAAGGGGGAGCCGACACCTTAAAGGATCTATCCTTGAGAAAGGATTGGAACCATGCGAGGGCAAGACCAGTCACCCCGGTCATCTCCAGACGTTTTAGAAGGATGTCATGGGATACCGTGTCAAAGGCTGCGCTGAGATCAAGAAGGATCAGCGCAGCACTATGACCGGAATCCAAAATCGTCCGGAGATGTTCCGTAGTGGCCAGTAGGGCAGACTCCGTACTATGGCCTGCACGGAAGCCGTTCTGAGAGGAGTCTAGGATTCCGTGGTTATCCACATGCTTCGAAAGGATGCTGTTAGCATGGGTTTCGGCTATTTTGGAAATCCAGGGGAGGAGGGATATCGGCCGGAAATTTTCTGGTTTGGAGGGGTCGAGGGTAGGTTTTTTAATTATCGGAGATACCCACGCTTGCTTCCAAGCTATGGGTACAGATCCTGTAGAAAAGGAAAGGTTGAGGATGTTCAGCATGGGGGATAGGAAAAAGTCCATCGAGTCCAGAAAGTGGGAGGGACTCATGGGGTCCGCTGGGGAGCCAGATTTTACTTTCTTACCTAGTCTGATCAAGTCTGCAGCGGTGATGGCAGAAATTTGGGACAGAGGTAAGAAATTGAGATCTGTGGTCTTAGGAGCTCCACAGAGAGGAGCGATCTGCGGAAAGGACGCATAGATTTTCTGGACTTTTTCAACAAAATATGTTGCGAGCTGCTCACAATGCTCATGGGAAGAAATTTTAGGTAGGGGTGCCCTAGGGTTTTTGGAGCTCTTTCACTAGTTTAAAAATGGTTTTAGATGGGTTCGTATTGGAGTTGATTTTGTTGGAATAAAAAGAAGCACGGGCAGATCTGATAGCTTTATGGTAGGTCTTAAGCCTAGATAGATATAATTCCTTGTCCTGGTTATCGTAGTGTTTCCTCCATAGGCGCTCGGCTTTTTTACACTCCTTGCGCATTGCCCTAAGGGTGTCGTCGTACCACGGGTTGGAAGGAGTATTACGTCCTTTAGTCAACTTAGCCGGAATAAGAGTGTCGAGGCCGTTGCTGATCCAGTTGGTGAACGAGGTATAGATCGTGTTTATTTCCTGGTTCGCATCGTATTGGAACTCTCCAAGGGTTTCCTGTAGGGCGAGGGGGGAGAGTTTGTGCCAGGGTCTTTTTAGACGCTGACTGGATTCAGTTCTGATCTGCCGTTGAGGTGCTGGAATGCTCAGTTTAACAAGATGGTGATCCGTCCATCCCAGGGGGGTGGGGATATCTGTAGCTGCCTCATGTATATTAGAAAAGATCGGATCTAGGCTATGTCCAGCTATGTGGGTAGAAGTGAGGACTAGGGAGTTAAGTTGCAGTGCCGAGAGGTCCGCTAGGAGGTTGGTGATGGTATGGTCGCCAGTTGCATCAAAGTGTAAGTTTAGGTCGCCTAGGATGGTGAAGTTGGCGGATTTAGTGATGAGCACTGTGGTCGTTTCGAGGAGGGCATTGATAAATCTAGTGGCCTGGCCTGGAGGGCGATAAATGTAAAGGCCAGATAGCGTAAATTGGGGGGTCACACTGATTTTAAATTGGGCGCATTCACAGTCTTGGAGGGGTTCTTTTATGAAAGAACAAGTGAGGTGTTTTTTATAGATAATTGCGATGCCGCCGCCGCGAGATTCACGGTTGATGGTGACCAGGTGGAACTCATCTGGGAGCGTTAAGTTGGGGATGGTGGTTATGCCGTCTCGGAGCCATGTTTCGCATAGAAACAGTACGTCAGGGTTTTCCTCCTGGAGAAGCGTATTCACCTCAGGGTGGTGTTTAACGAGGGATCTGCAGTTGAGTTGAAATATCGTCAATGTCGGGTTTATTGTATTTAGGGGGTCACTCCGCACCCTAGTGGGTATGTGAGTCGAGAAATGGCAGCGGTTGCAGTGGAGATGCGTAAGACCAAAAATGCCAGAGGCGTTGGAGCATTTTTGGTCGGGGTTCAGGTGTAAGAGTTCCTTACCGTCATAGCGAATGCGTGGATAGGGCCTGGGCGAACCAGGGGGACTGGCGAGAGGCGATGGTCTGGCGATGACGGGCGCAGACGGGCTTGCCTTAGGCGCGCCTTTGGCGCGCAAACGGCGCTCCCGCTGCGCTCGTCCGCTGCGCTTCCTGCCCTGGCACATAATACAGGGGAAGGAAGGGGCGTGGCCTCAAGGGGGCGTGGCTAGCGAGCACGCCTGCGATGGCGGTCGCTGGACAAGAAGCAAACAATTACCGCGACAGCGCTTAATCGGCTGCGTGGCAAGAAGGTAGGATGACTTTTGTCAGGTGTTTGGCAGGTTATTTATTCAACACAACACAAGTAAAAACAAACTATCACAATATTAAAATTGGCGTGTACCGCCAGAGCCCGGCTTCCGCCTCAGGTCTGGGATCAGGTTCTGAGAGTCAGTTTCAGCGCGGCGCTTTAAGTAGGGCAGGGGGCGTGGCCTCAAGGGTGCGTGGCTAGCGAGCACGCCTGCGATGGCGGTCGCTGGACAAGAAGCAAACAATTACCGCGACAGCGCTTAATCGGCTGCGTGGCAAGAAGGTAGGATGACTTTTGTCAGGTGTTTGGCAGGTTATTTATTCAACACAACACAAGTAAAAACAAACTATCACAATATTAAAATTGGCGTGTACCGCCAGAGCCCGGCTTCCGCCTCAGGTCTGGGATCAGGTTCTGAGAGTCAGTTTCAGCGCGGCGCTTTAAGTAGGGCAGGGGGCGTGGCCTCAAGGGGGCGTGGCTAGCGAGCACGCCTGCGATGGCGGTCGCTGGACAAGAAGCAAACAATTACCGCGACAGCGCTTAATCGGCTGCGTGGCAAGAAGGTAGGATGACTTTTGTCAGGTGTTTGGCAGGTTATTTATTCAACACAACACAAGTAAAAACAAACTATCACAATATTAAAATTGGCGTGTACCGCCAGAGCCCGGCTTCCGCCTCAGGTCTGGGATCAGGTTCTGAGAGTCAGTTTCAGCGCGGCGCTTTAAGTAGGGCAGGGGGCGTGGCCTGACACTGTGGACCTTCCATCAGTGGATGGTCTCCTGGTACAGACCATGTCATCCTGCTTATGCCCCCTCAGGGAATGATCCAAGCTGTGGGGCTGGGAATAGGGCACCCTGGACCTCTGCCCACCACTACCTCTCATCCTACTCCTTGGAGGGACATGGGATACCTTACTCCCCCACTATACTGGCACTTGTCTGAGTCTTTATTTACCCCCCTCTCACTCGGCTTAGCGGAACTTTAACCAACCTCCTTAGGATCACTCACAAATGCCTTCTCAGATACTCTGGTACTCTACTTATTCAAGGTTAATGTGCTTGCCGCACCAGCCTCGAGGGAGCAGACTGGGCACTGCAATACCACATCATAAGCACCACCCCAACCTAACCCCAAGACCATTTCTCACAGCGAGGCAGCCACTGCAATCATGTCTTTGCCAATGAGCGGTGAAATTTAAATGGATTTGTCTCTTTCACAAAGTAGTACCCGATCACTGCAGGAAAGTGGATAACAGCCAGCAATAGATGTTCCGGAAGCAGGAGCAGAACAGGAGGTTCGGCTCCTCCCAAGGACCTCCTCTTTTAGAACCACTGGCTTCCAGATCTCCAGCAAGAAAAAGAAAGGATACTCCATCACCTTCTCCATGCCCCCCTTCTGGTGATCTTGACACCAATTGGACCCAGGCTGAGTGAGAGGCACAAAATAAGAGGCTCAGGAAAAGGAAAGTTCCTAAAGGTTTTGCAATTTTCAGAGAGGTCGAGGATGACAAGTCAGCTTGTGGAAGCTGGGGCAGTGGAGACCGGCATTAACGCTATCCACCTTTCTCCAAAGGATATGGCACCACCATCATTACCAGCCCCAGTTCCCCCACTGGCCCCACTGATACTTGCATCCCCTCAGTAGATGTACACACTGTAGAGAGCCAATCATCAACATACCTGCCTACCTCCAGTTTTTCAGGCAATGGCAGTGGCACCATTGGTCCAGTGAAAAAGTACACCTCCACAATTTGGGACTTCTTTACTGTTAGCAAGCAGGAGGATAATGTTGCATATGCTCCATTTGCAATGCTGTTGCTTATTGCAGTACAATTGGTACATGCTATGGTACCGGAGGCCAAGCACCCCATTTGAAAAGACATCACACACTCCGGTGGGAGGCGCACCTTAATCAACATTTTGCATGTGGTGGTAGCGGTCAGGGTGATGTGAGAGGAGAATTGGCTCCAGAGCCTCAAATCACAGTGGGAGGTGCAGGTTATGAGGAAGAACTGGCTGAAATCAGCCCTGTCCACAGCACTGCCCCGGTATCATCACCAACCTCTGTAACCTCGCGATGGCACAAGTGTCAGATGGAGACACCACAGCAGCATACAGTGATTGTACCAATAAGATGCACATTGACTCTACCACTGGCTTGTTCAACTTCTGTCCAGAAGTCGCCTGCATTAGTGGCACCAGAAAAGAAAAAAATCCAGCCTACTTTTACGGGCATATTTAGGGGGCATGAGGGGCCCTACATACGTAACCACCCAATGGCACATTTGCACAATGGGAAGCTGGCTAAAATGTTAATGCTGGATGTCCTCCAAACACAAAAACACTGGTACCTGTTGATGTTAGTAAATCGGATGGTATGTGGCCTCAAGGGTGAGCTAACCTCCAGCCATAACAGTTTTAAAACAGCTAAGCCACCCAAGATTCACTGTATTCCTGTATATCAACCAATGCTCCACCTCATAACAATCTACTTCTGGGCATACACTAAAAGTGACAGGAGATCCTCACACACCATCAGGTGTCATGCTTCATCATAGTCCCCTCACTCTTCAAAAGTTTGATGAGGAGCAGGCCTACACCTGAAATCAGGGAGTCACTTCTAACTAGGAATGGACCCCTCCTGTTGGACCTCCTTCCTTTTTCTTTTGTGGAAGGCATGCGATTTTTAGAGTTTGTTGGGGCCATCAGCACAAAATGCAAGGTTTCCAGTATGACCTACTTTGCCAGGGTGGCTGTTCCAGTGGCCATCACAATATGTTGGAAATGGCTGGACAAGCTTTGCAGCAGAGTGCTGTTTAGGCTATCCACCAGACATGCGGGTGAGTTGTCAAGCCACTTATTACATGTGTATCACTGGATCTCTTTTGTGGTGGTTAGGCAATAGGTATCTCTAGGTCTCGGTGCTGAATAAAGTTTTAAGGGAAAAAGTGTCAATAATTGGCCAAATTCCAACCAGCATTTATGAGACGAGTAGAGCGCACCCCCCCCCCCCCCCCCCCCCAAAAAAAATGGAAGGAAATATATTGTACCAGATAGAAAGTCCAGTAGAGAAAATACTGGGAAAAAATGCTTTGCAGTGCATAGTTGATAAAGCAAACTCATTCAACACCATGAAAGCAAAAGTTCACTCTATTGGTTCATTTTTTACAGTCATGTGTTGCCAATGAGAAAGCTGCTTCTTGTGTGCTGCACACTCTGGGATGTTCCTTAATGCTTGTTTTCAAATGGAGTGTTGTGGTGCATACAGAGATCTTGGAAAAGACACAGATGATGACATATACTACAAATGTTGATTGGCAATTCATAAACTGGCACATAGTCAAGGCAATTACCTCTGTCTTCCTTGCAAAACAACCCACCAAACTTAGAGATCTCCATCAAAAAGACAGATTATTTTGTTGAAAGTGGTGGCAGAAGCCCTTTGGTGCCTTGAGACCCTCACATGTGATTTGATGTTCTTTACAAATCTTTGATTAATTGATTGATTTGGCAAAACTGAAATGCAAGCTGGCCAATATGCATTTTGGACGGTAGCCATTTTTTTCTTGTCTCCCAGAAATAAACTCTTAAACTGGATGTTTATTTGTTTTTTTCATTTTCTGTTCAAGTCTCTTCCTGGCATTACTGAACTTGGAAAATGTACAGCAGAAAGACCTTCCTAAAAAGACCATACAGTCTTGTGCCCATTAACTGAGAGCCCTGTGGCAAAAAGGGACATCAACATTTCCACTAGGCCTATTATCTGCAACAGAAATCTGCAATATCACCCAACTCTAAATGGAGTGGGAGAACCAAGAGTTTGTTGTATGTAGCATGATCTGGGCTCATTTTGTTTTCAGTCGGAGGCTTTCAGAACGACATATTTGGTTTTGCTTTCGACCGCCGTATTATAATGACAGCGGTCGGAAGTTAAACCAGCTGGTCATTCCGGCTGGCTTTCGACGGGCTCATAAACAGCCTCTTGGAAAGCGACTTTGGGGGTCCCTAGCAGAGCCCTCTTCTCCCTGTGGCCTCAGGTTGGGGGCCATAGGCGCCCCTGGGTAATCCCAGCACCGTATGTCAGGCACCACGGTGCAGGGATTTACACAAGGTCCCATTTTTTTATGGGACCTTGTGCTGCAGGCAGAAACAACCATCAATGGAACAAACTGCTGTTCTACATTTGTTCCTGCACTAACGTTATTCAGATCAGAAAAGTCTTCAAAATCTGGTTAGTCAATGTCTAACTAGACATGGTTTTGCTTCTGTTGCTTGATACTGCGGCACATTTTTACTTATTATCAGGCTTCCCTAACTAACTTACTTACACAATTGAGTGAGGAAAATTCAGTTTATGACAATTTTCTGTTAGTACATATGCTGAAGGAAAGTGCTATAAGACTCCCCGTTTTTTACGTCTGGCGAAACTTCCTAAAAAAACAGATATAAGGTGATATTGACATTAGCGGAAAGAACCCACCTATTTTTTAAATCACAAGATATTCCGGCATTTCATGCATATACCCCTATGCAAGACTGTACAGTAGGAGGTCTTTTATTGTCTAGAGGGCTTTATCCAGTATGGCAAGAACACTTAGAGGCACTAATTTTAAGAGAATTAATTTCTTATCCAGTATTAGACACCCCAGAGATTGCATAAAAAGTTTCAAACAAGCCCGAACCAATGCTTTCGATGTAACAAACAGGATGATGGAGGATGGGGGCAAATATTTTATGAATGTAATAACTTACAGCAATTCTGGGAAGAGGTTTTTGCCAATATTTCTCTAATTATGTCTAAGACAATTGATTTATCAGCTTTGCTGGTTTTATTTGGTTCCTCAGGGGAGGTAGAATGCTTACCAAGATACCAGCAGTATTTTATACTAATCTCCGTAGCAGTCGCTAGCTCTCTTGTCCTTCAGAATTGGAAAACCAAAAAACACCCCAGAATCGAGCACTGGTTTAACAAAATGTGCAGGATTTTTTGATTTGAGGAGGCCTACGCAAAACGTGTAGGAGCAACTGTAAGATTTAGAGGTATTTGGCAGGTTTTCTCTTCTTATGGGGCTATGGAGGAAAGCAGACTATAAGGGCTGGGTGCTCTATAGGAGCATGTTCAAGAGCGGCTGTTAGCCATATTCAATTTTTTAAATAATTTTCGACAATTGATTTGCTAATTGTGATGAAGGTATCTTTCTGATTTTTGATAAACTTAGCACTTGATAATAATTGTTGCTACCAGCACAATGCACTTTAGATAGTATGCAACCTTCTTTATCTGTTAGACATCAGTACATTGCACTTTTCTTGGGGTTATAGGTATATTTGCTGCTTGTCTTATATGCACTTTAAACAGAATGTTCGTCAGCGGGATGTAGATATTTTAGATCATAGCTGTCATTAACAATTAGGAATGGATATAGGATATAGGCATTTCTGGGAAATCACAACTTAATGTAGAATATTGAGATCTATGTTTTATATTCTTTATATTATATTTTTTATGGAATGTTTATACATTTGTAATTAATTCATATTTACCAATTTTATTGTTATGGAATTTGGTATTGTTATTATTTAGACATCTATTGCTTGCGTTTCTTGTTATTTATTCTGTGATGCCATATAGTTTGTCTGTTTGCCCTCGTTTGTTCAATTGCATGTTCTAATAAATAAAATAAAATTTAAAAAACATTAAATAAGCCTCCAAACATAAAACGGACTGATATAATAAAATAGTATATAAATTATTTATATATAAAAAATCTAAACCTCGCCAACCAAAAAGCTACAAAAAACCTCAATGTGTTCTGTAAAATCCCACCAAAAATGAAAAAATAAAACCAATACAATAGAGATCCATTGAGGCTAAATAACGAAAAACATGTTTAAAAATAAAGAATTGCGACTTTAAAAAAAACAATAAATCCACACGCCCATAGGACATATTTGTAGAAAAAACGACTAAGTATAACCAAAAACCCACCCGCAAAAAACATGACATTCTCAAAACTACTTATACATTACACCTAATCATAAAAAAGCAAGCAACATAACACACTATCACATGACGTAGAGAAATATTACTAAAACAGCATACGAAAGACTAAACCAACACACTAGTGAAAACAAAGTCAAAGTCACGTAAAGCTTTATTCGATTGTTATTGTACAAATCATAAAAGCACAAATACATAAGAAAAATCCATATGAAATGTCATTAGAAATTACAAAAGATAAAATCTACAAAATATATACAATATATTTTAGATGTCATAAAACCATACAAGTGCAAATGTTATGTTTTAAAAACCTGCTATATGAGTTTACAGGGCATCCAGTATCATGTGCTTTCGCTGCAGGATAGCCTTCTTTAAAAACTTTGTTACTCTCCACGAAATGTGTTTATCTTCCAAGAACTGCAGCCAAATAGGAGCTGGACAACATTGCCTTATCCCTTGATGTTTTAAAAGTGGAAGTATCCACATGTTCCTCAGCTCTTCATAAAATTTACAAAAGAACAGTAAATGAATCATGAACTGCTCTGAATGTCTGTCACAGCGGCAAAGTGCTAGGTTTACGTGGCCAGTTATTCATAGATGGTGTTGCTGTTATTCCGTGGACATTGCCCAATCTGAATCTTGTCAGAAGCATCCTATCGGATGCTTCCAGTACAAATAATAGGTAAGGCTTCATTTGGATACAAGAAAGCATTAATTGGTGTCACGTATCGCTAGGCTTCACCATTTCCCCTGCCATTCTCAAGAAGTCCAATATTTGTAGACCCTCCCTTCTCAGAGCCTTTCCCGACATGGCTAGCATAGTGGTGGGATTCGTGAAGTATTCTGGGTGACCTAGGTCCTTCATGAAATAGCATATAAAGTTGATCCACAGGATCTTTAAGGCCCCATCCAGACCCATGCTATCCTTCATAATGTCTCTATTTAATTTTGTCCGCTCCTTGGTCCAGATCATATGCCACTGGAGTACTGGTTCCAATCTGATAAGATTGGAAATAAAAGGAAGGCCCAGCTCCACATGACAAACAAAGGAGGACGTGCTCGGAGGAGCAGACAAAATGTACAGCAAGAAGGAATTTTCCACCTGCTGCAGTGGGAGGGTGTTAGCGAAGCCCCACACCCCTGCCCCGTACATAGCGGGTGTAATGCACTTTGCTTTAAATATTTGCAAAAGTTCCCCTGGTGGCTTCTTCCCTAATTTCTTAGCGAAGGATGCTAGGGCTGTGGATGCTCTTGAAAATGCAAGCTTTTTAGTGGTTATTACATGGGACCAGGTGCCATTCTGATGAAATAAAATGTCCAGATAGAAAAATTCCTTACTGTCGCTAACTTTTTGCCATCCAGGAACATTTCCCTTACTCTCTGAATCCTCTTACCACATCTCATGACAAATGTTTTGGATACATTATTACTAAGTCCCAGATCTTTCGTGAATGCATTAAAGCTGTCTAGGACCCTCTGCAGACCATTTTGGGTCCACACAATTAAGACTGCATCATCTGCATACAGAAGGGCTGGAATAGGTCGCCCTCCAGCTTGAGTGAAATCATGCCCCGGCCTGTTCAGAGCTTCGCCGAGGCCATTTATATACCGATTAAAAAGGAAGGGGGACAGGACACAACCCTGCCTGACCCCTCTTCTACTGGTAAATGAATCAGTACGCTCCCCTCCCATGCCATAGCGAACACTGGCTGAGTTGCCGTTATATAATTGTTGCAATAACGCTATGATGTTTTGGTCAACCCCCATTACTACCAGGACCTCCATAGCTTCCAATGAATTACAGAGTCGAAGGTCGCGTTGAGGTCCATGAACACCAAATACAGACTGCCCTTTTTTGCTTTGGTAAACTTGCCAATCAAAATAGACAGGTTTAGGCTTTGTTCTGTAGTGCCTAGTCCTTCTCGGAAGCCATGCTGTAGGTCAGACAATACCTGATTGTCTTCTCTCCAGTCTTGCAAGCGCTCGAAGATGATGCGGCCCACCACTTTTACCATTGAGTCGAGAAGGGAAATTGGTCTATAGCACCCCGGGTCGTGAGGATCACCTTTTTTAAATACTGGGATAATTATTGATTCAACCCAGGTCTTTGGTATTGATGTTCTAAAGCTGGTGTTTATGACTCGAGTTAGTAAGGGACCCCAGAGGGTGATGTTAGATATTAAATAGATTGACCAGCACTCCGTCTGGTCCCGGAGCCTTGCCCCCAGACTGTTAGCGAGAGCTCTGTTTACCTCCTCCACTGTAACTTGCAACTCTACACTATCTGTCTGGGCAGGAATGGGATGGTGCTGTTGTTGATCAAATACTCCTTGCCCATTATAAACCTTCGTATAATGGTTAATCCATACCTCCTCCCAAATTGCGATCTCAATAGTTGGTCCATTACCGTCTGATAGAAAGGGGGCCCTTACTACCCTCCAAAATGCCATGCTGTCTTTCAGTAAAGCCACTTTATGGAGAGTTTCCCAAGCTTCCTGCCTCAAAATACATTTTCTATCCATGATGGCCCACTTATACTCTGATCTAGCCTGTCTCACCCGATCAGGGGATCTAGGCTGTCTATGCAGCTCCTTTTTCAAGTTAGTGTGTGCTAATGAGCAGTGCATATCAAACCACCCTTGTTCTCATTACATATATTTTAGAAAGACTGTACAATTCTGTCACAGGGGGAAGTATCGTGCAAAAAGATGTCAAAGGATGATTTGCTATTTTTAAGTAATTTAGTAATAACCGCCTCTGGGTCCACTTTGGACCAACGTACAGAATATCCATTATTTCTGCTCAGTTCGAGATTGCCAGTTAATGGAAGGTTTTGTTTGCCCTTCTTAGGCTTGCAAGGAGGAATTTTAATCTCCAAGCAAAGTGGAAAGTGGTCGCTCATTGGGTAGTCACCAACCTTAAAAGAAGAGGCCCTGGATGCAAAAGAGCATGGGACTAACATAAAGTCTATTGTAGAAGCTTGTCCTCTTCCGTTAAAAGTATATGGCATAGGTACAGGGGGGGTTAAAAGATTATTCATAAAACCCAAATCCTACATATGTACAATCTCATTAAACAGTTCTGCCAGTGGCGTGTGACAGAAGTGAATGTTGTGCACCCCACCCTCATTTTCAAGTCCACATGTTCTGATATCAACAGAATTACATATTGCACAATTTAAATCCCCTATCAAAATAATCATACAATCAGAGGTGTCAGCATTACAGATATCTAGCAAAGTCTTGGATAGCTTCCCAACCATAGTGCTAATTTCCCCAAGTGGTACGTTGCTATACAGGTTGGCCAAAACTATGCATTGATTAATGCCCAATGAAAACTCTAAGGTCATATAATAGGGATCCCCCGCACCAAAGGTTATTTCTCCAGTTGCCAAACTATTTGAGATGTAAGTACAGAGTCCGCTCTTGGGCCTGCCCCACAAACCCTTTGTTGCTGGAGTATTAAACATCTTAAAACCATTGATGTGAATTGTGTCCAGTAACCATGTTTCCTGCATTCCGAATATATCAACTTTAGCTATAGCCTCACACCTGACAGGATCTTGGGTTTTTTAGCACAGTCCCGCAATATTCCATGAGGTAATCCTCCAGGTGGGGTCCAAGGAATTGGGCGAAATGCTATTTGGCATCATGCCTGAGGAGAGGATTTGATCCAAACCTCCTATCTCCTGCGGGCTAGTACAATGTGCACATGGGTCTGTACCCTGATCCAGATATACTGGGTCGCCGTCCCTTAGTATTGAGTCAGGTTTCAGCTGCATATATGGTACTCTTGTCACTTGTTTTCTACAAACTGAGCTGGCCATTTGTTCAGAGAAACCTTCTCCTCACCACCTGGTTCTAACTGCTGGTTAGTATGATTTATTCAGTCATTCTCAGCCAGGTTATTGAGGGGCTCAAAATAAATATTAATTTGGACAGCATAGCTGAACCGCAATGGCCCTACTGTAAAACTCTGCTCTTTGGGCAATTGCAAGGATCTAGGGGGTTGGTAGAAGAAACCTAAAGGAACAACACTTATCCCATTTCTCCTGACCGCCGAAATGCTCACCCTATCAAAAATTGTTTGAATTAAGGCTGGAGACCTAAAAGATAGCACAACACAATCACCAGGCAGGGTTTTATTTGATAATCCAACCCACACGATTCGTCGTGCCATCTTGAATTCTGTGAAAAGTTTTGAGTTCAGCCCTACCTTTCTGCTCAAAAAATGCAAGGCTTTGTTTCGCAGGGTGGACCAATGTTCGGCTTCTCCTTCCGATAATGGTGAAACATTTACCAATTTTACTGATTATGGTGTGGCTTCCGGCAGGAGTTGCAAATTTCCTACACCCTATGAACTATCTTGGGTGGGCAGCTGAGTACCCATCCTAGCTTCATTGTGAGTCCTTTCTCCTAACAATGTATACAAAAAAACTATGTACACATTACACCTAATCATCAAAAAGCAAGCAACATAACACAATATCACATGGCATAGTGAAATATTACTAAAACAGCACATGAAAGACTAAACCAACACACTAGTGAAAACATTATAACAAAAGCATCTCTATAACTAAACTCTAGACAGCAGCAACTTATCATGACTTGGATCCTAGAATATAAGACGAATAGACTACAAAACAGAAGTAAAACAAAAAATGCCAGCTAAATGAAACTAACAAAAGACAATCTCTCCATAGAAATGAGGGGGAACAAAGTTAAAAATGTTGATACATTTATTGAACAATGTAAGATAAATGTAAGGCATAAATTAAATAATTTAAAAATATACAATTATTTAATATATAATGTAAGACTTTATGTTAAAATGATGTCAAGTAAATGTACCTGAAACAATTTAATACATGTAATACAGTATAGAACAAACCAAGAGCATGTACAACATAAAATACTATTTAAGCATGATGGTCATTGCTCATTTAATAATATAAATGCAATGCATTTTCTTTATTTATTCATATATATCTGTTTTAACTAGGAATATATGTGCTTAAAAATGGAAAAAGATACATTAAATAAATTTCAAAAAAATAAATAGCAAGTAAAAAATGTGTTTCCTATCTTTCTTTCGTGAAAATATGTATATAATAATGTTAATTATTACATATAGACAACTTACTACTAATTACCCTTTTCATCACAGACAATAAATATCGAATGTCATAAACTACTCCTACTACATAGTAATACAACTTAACTAAATAATTTCACACTAAAATGGTTAAACTAAATATTCGCAATCCAACATAAAGCATTTTGTACTAAGTGGTGGAAACTAAAGAAGTGACATTTACTTTCACCATTCGAACCTCAGTCAATATAGCGAAGGTGTTGGGGGCTAAAGAGGTGACATTCACTATTTCCACTCCACACTAAGCCAATTTGTGGAAGGTGTTGGATACTAAAGGGGTGATATTTACTACTCCCACCCCAGTCTAAACAAGTTTGGGAAAGAAGTTTGGAACTAAAAGGGTGACATTCACTATTTTCACTCCAATCTAAACCGATTTTGGGAAGATGTACGACACTAAAGGTACAACATTGACTATTCCAGTTGGAATCTAAACCAACTTTAGGAAGGTATGGGACACTAAAGTGCTGACATTTACTATTCCCACTTTGGAGAAGGTGTTGGATACTGATGGCATGACATTTGTTATTCCAACTCCAATCTAAACAAATTTGGGGAGGATGTTGGACACTAAAGGAGTGATATTTAATATTCCCACTCCAACCTAATTCAAATTGGGAAAGGTGTTGGACACTAAAGGAGTGACATTTTCTATTCCCACTCCAATTTAAATAATTTTAGAAAAGGTGTTGGACACTAAAATGATGACATTTATTATTCCCCTCCAATTTAAACCAATTTGGGGAAGGTGTTGGACACAAAAGGGTGACACTTACTATTCATATTCCAATCCAAACTAATTTCCAGAGGGTGTTTGACACTATAGGGGCTACATTTACTATTGCCACTCCAATCAAAACCAATTGGAGAAGATGTTGGACGCTAATAGGGTGACATTTAGGGCTTTATTATGAGTCTGGCATTCCACAGACCACCAAACTTGTGAAGGCGGAGTGGTGGCAGTCTTCTGATCTCCCCAGTACAGCCAGGGCTGTTGGGCTGCCTGGGAACACCACAACTGTCAGGGATATCTGGTGACACAGCGATATTGAGACTACAACATGTGCCCCCCGTGTGAATGCGGACCAGTACCTGCACAGCATGCACTGCAGCAGTCCATGCATGCAGGTACTACCTTTGACATTCCCATTGGTTTGCCTGTTTCATAGGCACCACCCTGGGAGGTTTGTACATGGGTTTGGCGGTGTGGTCCCGCTCCTGCACCACCAAAGTCATAATAAGGCCCTTAGTAATTTGGGGAAGGTGTTGATGACAAAAAATATTCCATACTCGGACATAATTTTTTGATGAATAGAAAATAAAAATCATCTGGATGACAAAATAAGACAAATAAACTGTGTTTTTTAAAGTACAAATAATGTTAAGCATTATTGATAATTAATACATTTTCATTAATATTCCTATATTTTAAAACATGCCAGAAAAGAAATATACTCCAAAACTGAAAATAAGAAAATAAGACAAACATATGAAAAATTTCAAAGTAGAGATAAAAAAAACAACTTTCGATATATTCAAATTAATACATTTTAAAATATATCCTCCCAACAAAATAATTTTTCCGATAATATAAAATAGTAAACATGTCATGTCTAGTTTTCTAATACTTTTATAAATACACCTCTAGCATATAAAAATACAACTCAATCTTAACTTATTTTTTTTAATAAATAGTTTAATCAGAACAATTTATTAACAATGGTATTATAATTTTCAACACTTTAAAAAAATCCATGAAATATTTGCAAATAAAAAAGGTTAAATTAATACAAATAATAGATTAGATAGAAGATTAATTAAATTATATTTACAATAAACCCGACATTATTAAATTTACATTAGGTAATTTCTATATTTGTAACAAAATTAGAATCGTTAAAAAATTATTCTAATATTATTCTAATATTTACAATATTATATTGCTTAATCTAAGACAATGTATTAATACATTCAAAATGATTAGGAAATAATACTTAGAAATATGAATAATGGCCCACAATGAATTGACAAATTTAACAATATTAATTTGCATACAATTTACATATTAACTTTTGAAAATCTCCTCACCCTTACCCCATAATCCCCAACATCCCACTACTAGAAGCAAAATATATATACATTACTTTTACACATTATTACAACTTAAAATACATATTTAATAAATTATGTTAATAAACATACAAACAAAAAAAACATTTAAACACACTACAAGAAACTACATAATAAAAACTCTCACAAACAATACTATATATGACTTTAAAAACCACATTTGAAATGATATTCTTATCTTCAATATTCCTGTCAGTGATATTTTTTACATTCTGATATAACTGACATGATGTTTTTGAATCACTGTATTTTTTATTTAATATTTTATCCAAACACCAAGGGTCTATTGCTATGGCAGGCCGACGAAATGGTGCTGGGAATTGACGCCAGTGGTGCGGCAGACTTGCCCCAGAAATCAGGATGCCACTGCCAGGGTGGCGGTGGCATGCCCCATCCACAACATTGTGGCGGGCAATGCTCACAGCACCGCCTACCACAATGCCATGGATGCACCTTGTGCATCCATGCATCCAAGATGCACCTGCGCGGTGCCTGCCATGTCGTGCATGCAAATGCAGGGGCGAACCATAGGTACCCCCAATGTGCACCCAACACCGTGGGGCCTGCAACGGGCCCCCACAGTCATGCACCACATGCAATTCCATGGCGGCAATGCCGCCATGGAAAGCCACTGATCCGCCTGTATAGTAATATGGATGGCGGTGTATTCCAGACACCGCCACCATATCCAGTCCCTTTTCCTCCCGGTCGAGTGGTTGACCGGTGGAAAACCGGCGGACTGTCTTTCCATTGCCGGGGTATCCCCGCCATAGTAATATGGCGGGGGAAATGGGTGGCGGGCAGTGTATAATGGCGGGCAGATCGCCACCGCCATACGGGTTATGACGATCCACCCAACATTATAATAGACCCCCAAGTGTGACTACTTTGAAAAAATGAGGATTGCCTAATCATGATGGGGACCAAGAATTTAGGATTGGGATGTTTTCGAGGAAATTAGGGCAATAGAAATTTATATGTACATGCCTTTGGAGGTAAGATTGATCCTCACATATGTTATGATGTGAGTTTTACCCAGAAATTGGGTAGCAAGTGAAGTTATGCAGTTTATATGCAGCTCAAACATTTGTGAGAAGGTGGACTCCATCTAAGAGAGCGAGATGAAAAGACTTTGGAGGGGTGTGTCTGCTTGATGCAGAGATTCGCCAAGGAGATATTTTTAACTGGGCTTGCAGTAATAGAGGGGTGACTCACCATTTCCACAGTTTCTAAATATTTCCTGTCTGTATGTGAGATCATGATCAGACTAAGTGGGTAAAATGTGGTTTTTACTATTTCAAACAACTTCTTACGTGTGTTGCTTGTCAGGCCCAATGATAATATTCACAAATGTGTCACCATTGTCTGGTTAACTAGATGTCTTTAGCATATCAAACTTGGCCAAATGTAGTTGTGTGTTTATGGTTTATATTTTCTGACTTAACTTCAGTAATGTTTTCCCACATGTTGATGCTTAAGACAAAATTTGATTTTTTCAGCTTTGGATGGATAGATTGAAGTGTTCTTAGTTGTAAACACATTTTTAGAACTTACAATCATTTTCTCTGAGTGAGTTAGACCCAACAACAGCTAAAAGCTTAAGCTATCTGGTGACTGCCAACAAAATAGTACGAAACAATATCTTGAGCAAGCATTGAAATAGAGATTTATTTTTTAACTTGGGTCTATAATTATGTTTCCTTGCAACATAAAAACTTTCTGTGGCGTTCAGTATCTAACCAACTTGTTCCTACCATTGTAGGAGGAGCATGGGTGACTTGGTAGATGATTAGTGGAGTGGTGCATAATATTAAAAATTAAATATCTCCACATAGCACTTTAAATTTGTTACTTTAGTTTCTGGATATTTGTAGTTACAAATATATACCCTTTCATTATTGGGATTTATGGTGTAGTGAAAGTCAACGTACTGCTCTGAGTGAGGATTTTCAACATTCCATATGTTAAAATTGGATATTTTTCTTCTAGTTTCTCTTCTCTTGAATTGTTCCTCCTACAAAAAAGTTACCATTGAGCCTGCTGAGTCCAAGGAGAAGATGGTAGAGATGGAGATGGAGATGATACATAAAGGTATGTGAGATAGGAAGAGAGTTAAAGTATATTGAGTAAGGTGACATAGCCAGAATTAATGATAAAGAGAGATAGAAAGAGGCAGATGCAGGTAGAAAAAGAGGGGAGGTTTTAGAGTGAGATGGTAAGAAATAGAGATAGGAACACTGAAATATAGAACAAGGCAAAGGGTAGCAATACTCAAAGGGGTGAGGTAAACAGTGAGGTGCTACAGAAAAAAAGGAGGTGAACTAGAGAGAGATAAAGACAGTTTTTGGAAGAAGGAGACAGATAGAGCTACTTGAGGAAAAACAAAGACATGCAAGAGAGAGAGCAAAATGAGAATAGGTAGAGGATCTGAGAGACGCTCGTTACTTGTGCTCTGCTGCTGTTTCGTGACCTGGAGGACGCTGTGGGTGGAGAGGTTAAGCCGCGCTGAACGCTAACACGGACTCGAACTACCAGGAGCCCCTGCCTGATTCCTAACACCTGGTCCTGCGTTCGGGTCCCAGCCCCGCCCACCAGACATCACAAGCTTCAAAACTTCTTGCTGCACCCGCCTCGCGGGTGCCGCGTTGCTGAAGGAGCTGGGAGAGGCTTGTTACCTGTGCCCTGCTGCTGTTTCGTGACCTGGAGGACGCTGAGGGTGAAGAGGTTAAGCCGCACTGAACGCTAACAGGTACTTGAACTACCCGGAACCCTTGCCTGATTCCTAACACCTGGTCCTGCGTTCGGCTGCCAGCCCCGCCCACCAGCCATCACACGTGATATAAAGTAGGCTCACCTATCCGCTGCGCAGGAGAGCACGGGAGCGTCTCGGGAGAAGCCTGGGATAAGGGCGGGACCGTCTGAGGCCGTCCGAGGCCAGACAAGGCTGGGCTGGGCCCTCTCCCTGATATGTTGATCAGTAGTTGTTTTTATTCAATGTACTGTGGCGTCCGGCCCGTTGCAGAGACCCTTTGAAAGATTGTCTGCATCTACCTGGTGTTAGAACTTCTTCGGAACTGTTGGAGTGTGTTTGTAATAGGAGGACTTTGCTTTTGTCCGTGTTGGGGCTAATGCTTTTTGTCCCTCAATAAGGTTCACTGGGGGTGCGTAATTAGGTTGCGTAATTACCTGATTTTGGGGACACTAGAGAGGTAAACTAAAATTGATGGTTAAGGGCTACGCTTCTAATTTTGATTGGTATGCTGTAACCACTCTACCCAGTTTAAGTTCTTCCCAGTTACCTGATAGTTCTTTAAATTGCATGATAAAATCCCCATTAACACCCCTGGAAACTTGAAATCTTATAAGGTGCGTAGTGCAAATCGGGGGTCATGTCCTCTAAGCAAAATGGAGCGGGCATAAATCGGGGCTGGGGAAGTTTTGCTGGTACTATGGATGCCTTTCTGGTCAGAGCTGGGAATATGCTCCAGCATGAAATAACGCTAACAGAGAAAAGGCTCTCATTAGGAGTTTATGCTGCCCAAAAAAGATCTTCTATGGGCAATATTCAACTTGCTAAATCTCCTGAGATAGCAGCCCAACCCTTAATTCATGTAGATATATTACATCATTCACAAGGGGCTAAGGGGGACATAGCTCTAAGTCCAATTATTGAAGTGAGGGCTGGGCACAACTAATCACCCGTCGAATGTATTACTGATGTGGTTAGTACTATCTCTATGGCTGTCCAAGATAGGAGCGTGGTACCCCTACATCTCCCTAGTGTGGCCTGTCGTCCTGACCAGATTCCCTCCATCACTAAAAATTCTGCAACTATTAATAAAAGGGAAATTTGTGACACTTGATCAACTAGGCCAAAGAGGTCGGCCAGTGAATGTATTGGAGCAAGTGGCGGGCGGGCAGAGCCTTTGGCAAAACGAACAAGGGGCGGCCCAGCAACACGTTCACAAAATAACACGAAAGGGAAAAGTAAGACCGCCAAGGTTAAATCGACAGGCATCTTTGATGTCGGGGAAGATCATGACGAAGTTGCTTTCTGGGTGCGCATGGAGTCATCGTCTACTCTTGCCCATTTTTGGTCTGAGTTAGAGATCTTGGAGAGTAAGATTAGTAGTTTGGCTAAAGATATTAGGGAAGGAAATAGTACAAATCAATTAAATGTTAGGGGAGAAGGGGAGAAGGCATACCTGATGTACGAGTGCTGCTGCGCTGCTACCAGTGAATTTTCATTTGCGCTTTGCTTTTACTGCAGGGGGCACGAGTTTGGTGCTCACACTGCTTTGTTTGCTGAACTTTTAGCTGCCATTCGCAGGGTTCACGATTAAGGTGCTCGCACTTCGGGCTTATTTTTATAATTACTTTCAAAGCGCATCATTGTTCTTGACATTGGCGCCACTGCTATGAGAGAGCTGGGGGGCCACGAGATCAGGCACAGCGCTATAGGCGTTTTAAATTTCACGCTCACCTTAATTT
The DNA here is from genome assembly GCF_964263255.1 of Lissotriton vulgaris. Classification (NCBI taxonomy): domain Eukaryota; kingdom Metazoa; phylum Chordata; class Amphibia; order Caudata; family Salamandridae; genus Lissotriton; species Lissotriton vulgaris. Next base: position 634,065,461 of record NC_141685.1, on the reverse strand, counting down.
CCTACTCCCCGGTCCACCCCGAGCTTAGCTCGTTGTTGTGGAGGGAGTTCTTGCTTTCCCTTACTCACTTCTGGCGAAAGGGGGGAGCGGTCTAGTTTCCTACCGCCGCCTACCCTCTTAAACGGATGTGTTGGACAACGCGCAGTGGACGCGCGCAGCGGGCGTGACGATGGCGCGCCAAAGTCGCGCCAAAGTCTAGCCCGTCTGCGCCCGTTCGCGACGGGCCGGGACCAGGGGCCACATCCTCTGTCACTATATTCCCTGGATCACCTCTTACTTATTCTAGAGAGGCCCTCCTTAGCCTTAGGCCATCGCACTGTTTACATGACATCACTCTAAACCCTCATCAGGCTCCTACAACCTGCCCAGGTTGTCATCTCTCCCTCACATCCTTTCCCTCTTTAACTAATATAGCCATATGCAATTTCCCGCCATCTCGTTCTAAGCCTAAATCTATGGACTTTCCTCAGGCTCGCACGTTGATCAGTTTAAACTGTAGGTCATTAGTCAAACATAAGAGAGAGATTTTCGATCTCCTCACTTCCTTGGAACCAGCAGCTCTATTTCTTACTGAAACTTGGCTAAAAGACTATTCTGGACCGGATATTGCATCTGCCCTCCCTGATAACTACACGTATGTAGGAAAAAACAGAACAGTGAAAGAAGGTGGAGGGATAGCTATAATTTCCAATAGAGTGTATTCTTGTAAATGGGAGGACCTTGATCTACCTAACAGCGAAGCTGGTCTTTTTAAACTTTTGTTATCTCCCCATTTTACCCTCTCGGGGATGCTCATTTATCTTCCCCCGGCCCAGCGAATTCCTGGGCTTCCACCTTTCCTGAGCATGTAGCACCTCTACTTCAGAACTCCACTAATTTCTCAATTATTGGTGATCTGAACTTACACTTGAATGATCCCTCCTGTTCTACCAGCGTCAACCTCTTACAGGACCTTGCTGCTCTAAATATCACCTTACATAACTCTGGCCCTACTCATAAGGCAGGGAACCTTTTGGATCCCATTTTGTCAAATTTAGAAACCATTACTTGTAGGCCTCCCTTACCTATTCTATGGTCCAATCATTTTATGGTGACTTTCTCCGTTATTATTGGTTGTCTGCCCAACACCCCCTCTACCTCTACTGAATTAAGGACATCCAGAAACTGGAATAATCTGGATTTCAAGAAACTTAATTCTTGTCTTGAGAATTCAAGACCTCTCACGGAAATCACCAGTATTGGAGCAGTGGATGCTATCCATACCTGGCTCACCCTTGCTGCCGATGCATGCGTACCCCAGCGCAAGCGAAAGCACAACCTACATCATCCGCCTGCGCCCTGGTTTACAGCTGCATTAAAACAAGAAAAAACCATCTGCAAAAACCTCGAGCGTAAATGGCAAGTAAAGTAGGACCTGTTTTCCAAGCAAACTGCCCTAACTAAATCTCATTTACTGTGCAAAACTGCAAAAATGGAACATGTCAATTCAACTATTCTTGAGGCACTAAATCGCCCTAAGGCACTTTTTAAGATGGACAAAAACTTTCGGGCACATTATGTCAGCCCAAACCGCCGTGCCTAGATGCCGCACAATGCAACTCTCTGGCTGAATTTTTTATCGCAAAAAATGACACCATTTACACTGACTTTGAAAAATCTACCTCTCCTCATCTCTCCCTCGAATCATCTGTTCCAGTCACCCTTTGCGATCCAGTGACTTCAGAGGATAGGCACCCTACACCCTTACAGCAGACCTGCCCCTCTAAAACATCTAACCCTACGATCTCCCGTGAATCTGGGGTCCTAGAGGAGACTAGTCTTCCATCCTCACAGCTGATCGGTACGTGGGATCCTCTTAATATCACCCTACTTCATGAGGGCAGCATTACAAGTGGTAATAAAAGAATAATCCTGTGCTACCAAAATTATTTGAACAAAGTCACACCTACTAAAATTAATGATGATGCAGTCGCCCCTTATCTTTTTAGGAGAATTACCAAGCCAAGCCACTCTACAAACCATCAATATGTTGTTTGAAAGAAAGGGTCTAAAGCCTTTGTGACTGATAAGCCAATCCACCGTTTTGTTCTTTAACTGGGAACATGTTTCGGTTTGATTTGATCTCAGTGGGGGTACGTCAGCCAAGACTAACACCAGGGGGCTCGCAGCTGGTGGTAAGTCTTGAGCTGGTTTCAGCCCACTATTCTGGCTGAAGGGGGGAGCGGTCTAGTTTCCTACCGCCGCCTTCCTTCTCAAACGGATGTGTTGGACGACGCGCAGTGGACGCGCGCAGCGGGCGCGACGATGGCGCGCCAAAGTCGTGCCAAAGTCTAGCCCGTCTGCGCCCGTTCGCGACGGGCCGGGACCAGGGGCCACATCCTCTGTCACTATATTCCCTGGATCACCTCTTACTTATTCTAGAGAGGCCCTCGTTAGCCTTAGGCCATCGCACTGTTTACATGACATCACTCTAAACCCTCCTCAGGCTCCTACAACCTGCCCAGGTTGTCATCTCTCCCTCACTTCCTTTCCCTCTTTAACTAATATAGCCATATGCAATTTCCCGCCATCTCGTTCTAAGCCTAAATCTATGAACTTTCCTCAGGCTCGCACGTTGATCAGTTTAAACTGTAGGTCATTAGTCAAACATAAGAAAGAGATTTTCGATCTCCTCATTTCCTTGGAACCAGCAGCTCTATTTCTTACTGAGACTTGACTAAAAGACTATTCTGGACCGGATATTGCATCTGCCCTCCCTGATAACTACACGTATGTAGGAAAAAATTAGAACAGTGAAAGAAGGTGGAGGGATAGCTATAATTTCCAATAGAGTGTATTCTTGTAAATGGGAGGACCTTGATCTACCTAACAGCGAAGCTGGTCTTTTTAAACTTTCGTTATCTCCCCATTTTACCCTCTCGGGGATGCTCATTTATCTTCCCCCCGGCCCAGTGAGTTCCTGGGCTTCCACCTTTCCTGAGCATGTAGCACCTCTACTTCAGAACTCCACTAATTTCTCAATTATTGGTGATCTGAACTTACACTTGAATGATCCCTCCTGTTCTACCAGCGTCAACCTCTTACAGGACCTTGCTGCTCTAAATATCACCTTACATAACTCCGGCCCTACTCATAAGGCAGGGAACCTTTTGGATCCCATTTTGTCAAATTTAGAAACCATTACTTGTAGGCCTCCCTTACCTATTCTATGATCCGATCATTTTATGGTGACTTTCGCCGTTATTATTGGTTGTCTGCCCAACACCCCCTCTACCTCTACTGAATTAAGGACATCCAGAAACTGGAATAATCTGGATTTCAAGAAACTTAATTCTTGTCTTGAGAATTCAAGACCTCTCGCGGAAATCACCAGTATTGGAGCAGTGGATGCTATCCATACCTGGCTCACCCTTGCTGCCGATGCATGCGTACCCCAGTGCAAGCGAAAGCACAACCTACATCATCCGCCTGCGCCCTGGTTTACAGCTGCATTAAAACAAGAAAAAACCATCTGCAAAAACCTTGAGCGTAAATGGCAAGTAAAGTATGACCTGTGTTCCATGCAAACTGCCCTAACTAAATCTCATTTACTGTGCAAAACTGCAAAAATGGAATATGTCAATTCAACTATTCTTGAGGCACTAAATCGCCCTAAGGCACTTTTTAAGGTGGACAAAAACTTTCGGGCACATTATGTCAGCCCAAACCGCCGTGCCTAGATGCCGCACAATGCAACTCTCTGGCTGAATTTTTTATTGCAAAAATTGACACCATTTACATGACTTTGAAAAATCTACCTCTCCTCATCTCTCCCTCGAATCATCTGTTCCAGTCACCCTTTGCGATCCAGTGACTTCAGAGGATAGGCACCCTACACCCTTACAGCAGACCTGCCCCTCTAAAACATCTAACCCTACGATCTCCCATGAATCTGGGGTCCTAGAGGAGACTAGTCTTCCATCCTCACAGCTGATCGGTACGTGGGATCCTCTTAATATCACCCTACTTCATGAGGGCAGCATTACAAGTGGTAATAAAAGAATAATCCTGTGCTACCAAAATTATTTGAACAAAGTCACACCTACTAAAATTAATGATGATGCAGTCGCCCCTTATCTTTTTAGGAGAATTACCAAGCCAAGCCACTCTACGAACCATCAATATGTTGTTTGAAAGAAAGGGTCTAAAGCCTTTGTGACTGATAAGCCAATCCACCGTTTTGTTCTTTAACTGGGAACATGTTTCGGTTCGATTTGATCTCAGTGGGGGTACGTCAGCCAAGACTAACACCAGGGGGCTCGCAGCTGGTGGTAAGTCTTGAGCTGGTTTCAGCCCACTATTCTGGCTGAAGGGGGGAGTGGTCTAGTTTCCTACCGCCGCCTTCCCTCTCAAACGGATGTGTTGGACGACGCGCAGTGGACGCGCGCAGCGGGCGCGACGATGGCGCGCCAAAGTCGTGCCAAAGTCTAGCCCGTCTGCGCCCGTTCGTGACAGGCCGGGACCAGGGGCCACATCCTCTGTCACTATATTCCCTGGATCACCTCTTACTTATTCTAGAGAGGCCCTCCTTAGCCTTAGGCCATCGCACTGTTTACATGACATCACTCTAAACCCTCCTCAGGCTCCTACAACCTGCCCAGGTTGTCATCTCTCCCTCACATCCTTTCCCTCTTTAACTAATATAGCCATATGCAATTTCCCGCCATCTCGTTCTAAGCCTAAATCTATGAACTTTCCTCAGGCTCGCACGTTGATCAGTTTAAACTGTAGGTCATTAGTCAAACATAAGAGAGAGATTTTCGATCTCCTCACTTCCTTGGAACCAGCAGCTCTATTTCTTACTGAGACTTGGCTAAAAGACTATTCTGGACCGGATATTGCATCTGCCCTCCCTGATAACTACACGTATGTAGGAAAAAATTAGAACAGTGAAAGAAGGTGGAGGGATAGCTATAATTTCCAATAGAGTGTATTCTTGTAAATGGGAGGACCTTGATCTACCTAACAGCGAAGCTGGTCTTTTTAAACTTTCGTTATCTCCCCATTTTACCCTCTCGGGGATGCTCATTTATCTTCCCCCCGGCCCAGTGAGTTCCTGGGCTTCCACCTTTCCTGAGCATGTAGCACCTCTACTTCAGAACTCCACTAATTTCTCAATTATTGGTGATCTGAACTTACACTTGAATGATCCCTCCTGTTCTACCAGCGTCAACCTCTTACAGGACCTTGCTGCTCTAAATATCACCTTACATAACTCCGGCCCTACTCATAAGGCAGGGAACCTTTTGGATCCCATTTTGTCAAATTTAGAAACCATTACTTGTAGGCCTCCCTTACCTATTCTATGGTCCGATCATTTTATGGTGACTTTCGCCGTTATTATTGGTTGTCTGCCCAACACCCCCTCTACCTCTACTGAATTAAGGACATCCAGAAACTGGAATAATCTGGATTTCAAGAAACTTAATTCTTGTCTTGAGAATTCAAGACCTCTCACGGAAATCACCAGTATTGGAGCAGTGGATGCTATCCATACCTGGCTCACCCTTGCTGCCGATGCATGCGTACCCCAGTGCAAGCGAAAGCACAACCTACATCATCCGCCTGCGCCCTGGTTTACAGCTGCATTAAAACAAGAAAAAACCATCTGCAAAAACCTCGAGCGTAAATGGCAAGTAAAGTATGACCTGTGTTCCATGCAAACTGCCCTAACTAAATCTCATTTACTGTGCAAAACTGCAAAAATGGAACATGTCAATTCAACTATTCTTGAGGCACTAAATCGCCCTAAGGCACTTTTTAAGGTGGACAAAAACTTTCGGGCACATTATGTCAGCCCAAACCGCCGTGCCTAGATGCCGCACAATGCAACTCTCTGGCTGAATTTTTTATTGCAAAAATTGACACCATTTACATGACTTTGAAAAATCTACCTCTCCTCATCTCTCCCTCGAATCATCTGTTCCAGTCACCCTTTGCGATCCAGTGACTTCAGAGGATAGGCACCCTACACCCTTACAGCAGACCTGCCCCTCTAAAACATCTAACCCTACGATCTCCCGTGAATCTGGGGTCCTAGAGGAGACTAGTCTTCCATCCTCACAGCTGATCGGTACGTGGGATCCTCTTAATATCACCCTACTTCATGATATTATCAGTAAAATCAAATCGGGTTCCCCACTGGATCCTTTTCACCCTCAAATTCTAAAAATGCTGGACAATTCTTCCCTTAAACTCATTTTGGACCTACTTAACACCTCCCTTAGAGAAGCCATAGTACCTTCTACATGGAAACATGCAATGATAGTGCCTTTGTTAAAAAAGGCAAATGCTGACTCAAATAATCCATCTAACTACCGTCCCATCTCACTCCTCCCGGTTTTTTCAAAAATTTTGGAAAAACATATTAACACACAACTCACCTTACATATTGAATCTAGGAGCATTTTGCATCCATCCCAATCAGGCTTTAGGTCCGGTTTCTCAACGGAATCTACTCTGTTGGGGGTCTCTGAAACCATCCAATTCCGAGTGGACAGGGGGGAAACCGTGGCACTCATTTTGCTTGATTTGAGTGCCGCATTTGATACGGTTTCTCACCCCAACCTTATTAATGCCCTTAAATCATCTGGCATTACCGGCTCAGCCCTCAACTGGCTTGCTAGTTTTTTTTCAGACCGTACCTTTCAAATCTTTTCTTCTTCATCAGCTTCTCAAACCTACAAATCGGCGTATGGTGTCCCGCAGGGCTCCATCCTGAGCCCCTTGCTTTTTAATTTGTATGTTCAGACCTTTGGCTACTATTGCGGAGCAAGCTGGGCTCACTATTTATTTGTAGGCCGATGATACCCAGATAATCTATTCTCTCTCTATGGGATCTCACTCTTCATCTTCCTCCCTTTGTGTAGGACTTTGTAACATCGCCGCTTGGATGCACGATAATAAATTGAAATTGAACGGGGGAAAACAGAGCTTCTTCTGTTTGGCCATAACACTACTCTGTGGGGACCCCAACACTGGCCCTCGCAAATGGGCACTCTCCCCATTCCCTCTAGAACAGCACGTAACCTGGGCGTCATTTTTGATGACCAGTTATCTATGAAGCACCATGTGGTTAAAACTTCCTCTACTTGTATTACCATCATCAAATGGTTGAGAAAGATCATCTGGATGCTCCCCCAGGATACACAGAAAACCGTAGTCCAGGCCTTAATCACCTCTAGACTAGACTACAGGAATATTCTTCTCCTGGGGGCCTGCAAAGAGGTGATCTGTAAATTACAGACTGTCCAGAACATGGCTGCTCGGCTGCTCTGTAAACTTCCCAATACATCCTCTACCTCCAATTCCCTACGCACTCTGCATTGCCTTCGCATTGAAAGCCGCACGAAATTCAAGGCCCTCTGCTTCATGCACAGAATTAATGCTGGCCAGGCCCCACCCTATCTTAACTCTTTGGTTCAGCATTATTGTCCTCCCCATACTCTTCGCTCATCTAATCAGCATAGGTTTCTGGTTCCCAGAATCAAAAGAGCTAGAATGGGTGGCCGCTCCTTCTCCTGGCTCGCTCCTTTGCTTTGGAACTCCCTTCCTCTACTGTTGCGCACCGAACCTTGCTACCTTAAGTTCCGCAGAGAGGTGAAAACGTGGTTATTTAACCTGTAATTGCCTTCTTTTGTTTCAGTCTGATCTCTCCCATTTGGTTTTAGCGCCTGGAAACCTCCGGGTAGCTGCGCGCTTTATAAACTTAAATATAATAATAATAATAATTCCCTCTACTCCTATAGGGAATTTAGAGTTAGGTGGGACTTTCGGTAAACAGGGAACTTCTATGGCCTCAAACTTTTTGAATGACAGGAAAGTCGCTTCAAAACCATTAGTGCCAGACGGGAGTGTGCCTCTTGACAGCCAAACACGAGCAATTGGCCAATTACAGCAGGACCCAGCTCAAAAACGCAATTTTCAACACCCAGGGGTAGATCATGTGCAAGTTTCGAATAACTGATCTGGGACGGAAAATGTGCCTAAAAGAGGGCAAGCATGCGGGCCTGACAACCAAACCCAAAATAGTGGGCTGAAACCAGCTCAAGACTTACCACCAGCTGCGAGCCCCCTGGTATTAGTCTTGGCTGACGTACCCCCACTGAGATCAAATCAAACCGAAACATGTTCCCAGTTAAAGAACAAAACGGTGGATTGGCTTATCAGTCACAAAGGCTTTAGACCCTTTCTTTCAAACAACATATTGATGGTTCGTAGAGTGGCTTGGCTTGGTAATTCTCCTAAAAAGATAAGGGGCGACTGCATCATCATTAATTTTAGTAGGTGTGACTTTGTTCAAATAATTTTGGTAGCGCAGGATTATTCTTTTATTACCACTTGTAATGCTGCCCTCCCTTTGGCTTATTTCTATAAACCACAAGCAAGATTACAAGGGGGGTCCAATTTACCAACTCCAGTGTCAAACAGATATGAGGTTCTGTCTGGTTTAGATGACCAAGGCTGACTGCAGTATAGGCTTGAGTCCGAAATGCCCCAGCCAGTTACTAGGCAGATGACAGAGGGGAGGTTGCCCTCCATGACAGCTGACCTTGAAACAGAACACACTCATCAGTCTGTCCAACCCAATTTAGTGAATATACTGACCTTGGGGAAAAACGGAATAGGGCAGCCCACACCCACGAACAAAGTAGAGATCCTTTCTTGGAATATCGCTGGGTTGCGGTCAAAAAGAGGGGATGTAAATTGGGAGGCTTTCCTGTAAACATGTCATATTATTGCGTTGCAGGAAACATGGGAGACTAGAGATTGTTATCATTTGGATGGTTACCTCTCCTTCAGTAAGTTTGCTGAACCATCATTAATGGGGAGACCAAGGGGGGGACTTTTGTTATTATATAGCCTAAAACTGTTATATAGCCCAGAGCTGGTTGTGTCAAATTCCCCAAATATTCTAGCCGTTAAGTTGGAGGGAAATAATCTCCCAGCTTTACTAGTGGTAAATTTTCATAATTCTTTCGCTAGGACAGACAAACTAGATCATTTAAAAGCGCTGCCCTAATTTTCAGACGTTTTCGAAGTAAATAATGATATACCTTACCATCTTATAATTCTTGAAGATTTTAATATTCATGCTTGTCACCTAAACTGTTTCCAAAGGATTGAGTATGAATTTGCCCCACAAGGGCTCACACATTTTGAGCATACGAGGAGCGGGTCGTATTTAGAGAGTCTTTTAGCCGCCCACTACTTGTTTTGTATAGAACAATCAGATATTTCAAACCCGATCCCAACCTATATAGGTCAAGGCCATGATAGCATTATTGATTATATCTTAGTGCCATGTCCCCTGATGGACCGTATTGGCTCTTTTGGAGTTAAACAGGTTGGGATGAGTGATCACAATCCCCTTAGGATGGACATTAAAATAAAGGCACTTAAATGTGAGATACCTGTGACTCGTATCTCAAATTCCAATATAGTTGCTAATTGTCTGGGCCGAAGGTTGAAATGGGAGGTAATTACTCCGGCTGATTTCCTTGGTAACTTGTATAATAGTAAACGTGAGGACTTCAGCCTTTGTACTAATATGGGCACTGAGTCAAGGGAAATTTTAGGTGCCTTTGACCGCATTACTAATCAGATAGCGGTCAACCTGACTCGGCGGGGCAAACTAAGGCCAAAGAAACTAAAGAAATTGGTTTGACCAAGCGTGCATTATTGCACACCCTGCCCTCATGGTGGTCCTGAAGGATCCTGTAAAGGATACTATTAGGATCACTGAGGCCAGGAGGACTTCTAAAAATGTAATTAGATCGAGGAAAACCGAGCTCAAGGACATGGCTTGGGATGAGCTGAGTCAAGCCAGTACCATAAAAAGTAGTACCAATTTCTGGAAAGTGATTAATAGTCCAGTTTTTGATGAGTCAGATAATACAACCAAGGACTGCCTCATCTCCTCAGAAAGATGGGTGGAACATTTTAGTGGCTTGTACTCTGTGAATACTCACTCCTTACCTACTCCTCATGGGGATTCCATCCAGGCACCAACAATCACCTTCTGGGAGGAGGAAGTTATGGAGGTAATTGTGTCCACAGCCAAGGGGAAAGCACCGGGCCCGGATGGGGTCCCGGCGGACTTGTACAGGGCTGATCCAAGTGTGTGGGCAAAGATTTTTAACTTGTGTTTTTAATGTTGCCACCAAAGCTGGCTTCCCAATGTCTTGGGGTAAAGCAGTTATAGTCCCAATATATCAAAAGGGCTCAAGAGAAGATCAGACCTGTTATAGGCCCATCTCACTCTTGGACTCTGCTGCCAAGATAATGGGAAAAGTTGTACTAGCACGTCTCACAGATTGGCTGGACAAAAACTCCATCATTTCGGACTTGCAGTATGGTTTCAGACAGGGAAAAAGTACAGTAGACAAATGCCTTAATTTACATCTGATCATTGGAAAGTACACGGTCGCAAAGCAGGGGGACATCCATTAGCCTTCATGGATTTGTCCACTGCTTTCGACCTTGTAAATAGGCAAAAGCTATGGGCCTCTGTAGGAGAGTAGGGTCTGCTATCCTATGGTCACCCCAAATTTTTGCTTTTTGCTTCACTGGTTTCGGACTTAATGTGGCTGTTGGCCTGCTAATCAGACCCACAGCCTGCTGTTCTCGCTCTAAATTACTGCCAATGCACTTTAGGTGCATTACGAATTGGAACTGGTTCACCTTATGAGCCCCTGTAGTAGTGTACCCTAGGTACCCAGGGCATAGGTGTATCCAAGGCCTACCAGGGGCTGCAGCATGTATTATGCCACCCCTGGCCTGGCCTCCATATTTGACACAACTGGCTGATCACTCAGCTGGGGTAAGTTGGTGTAATCACCTCTTACTTAGGTACAGTATGCCTGTGCCTAACCCTAAACTGGACACATATGTTCCTATCAGCCACTCCTATGGAAGGCCTCATCAATCCTGGAGGCAGAGTGCTTGGAAATATGTGAGATGGTGCTCTAGCATGAGCTGAGCCTGTCTGCAGCTGTCGGGAACCACTCCCTAAGTTGTTCCGGGATATTGCCATACCATATACTCTTAAGTGCATTATAATCCTCGCGGTTACATGCTATCTTGGTTTGGCTTTATCAAAACATGTCGAGTAAGGTGTCATACGAATTGGAATACTATCCCCTCGCCAGTTCTGGCGACGGGGATAGCATTCCACCCTTCTAGAGGGACACGACATGTGCGTAGCCTTAACCCCGGTTAAAGTTAAACAGAGCCTCAGCATCACAAAATGGATGCTGCCACCACAGACACGAGTCTGGCCTCCTGCTGCTGACCGAAACTCGGCAGATGGTGGCCTGGACAAAGGGTTTCCTGCCTTGGGAGGTGCGAGCACCACCCCAGACAGGGTTTTGTGTATTGGGTAGGACAGGGCTGAATAGAATCAGACATGCCCGGGGCACACAAGGTGTCCCCGTGCATAGGCCAGTCCAAACCGGTCCTGGGACTTTCCAGACCCAGGCTTGGCGCGGAACTGGACAAAGGAAAGGGGGTGTAACCGCCCCCCTTCCTGGTTCCTCCCAGAGGAGGGACCTAGTAGGTGATCCACCCCTCAGATTGGGAATAAGAGTGGGAGCAGTGCCATTGCACAGCAGATCATCCTGAATCAACTTTACACAAAGAAGAAGACTGGACTTCGACATTCTGCTGCACAGAAGACTGAAGAGAATCTCCCTTGTGGCCTAGGAGTGGCCACCCTGTGAACACAGGTACCAACCAGCAACTCGACGTCTGCTTTGCCGCCGCCTCCCGCTGAAGCCCGAGCCCAGAGCCCGACAAGAATCAGACTCCTAGACCTCTCAGAGCCCGATCCACAGTCCCTGCAAAGAAGGGACCCGTGGAGGCTCCGAGTGACGTGGGACCGGACCTCTTAGAAGACACTTGAAAAGCTGACTGCGCAGCTTCTGAGGCATCCTTGACGTTGTGCTTTAAGGACTGAGAACCCCCACCACCAAGCAGCCCTTGCACCGAAGATCAGCCCTCCAGCATCTCCACGATCTGCGTGGGGCCCTTTTGCATTGTGCCACTCGACGCGCCATCCCGGCCACTAGCCAGTGGTCAGCGGCCATCTTGGCGACGAAACCGACGGTTTACATAGCAGGTCTGGTTGCTCCAGACCTACCCGAGCTCCTGTAAAAAGGAGCACCCGCTCTGACCTTGCTGGTCCGAGTGTTGAGCATCTTTCAACTTCTGCGTGGCTTGCATTTGCCAAGGCCTGTTTGCTCCAATCAAGTTGCCGACACCGCCAACAGCGAGAAGCCTGCGTGGGACAGCTCGTGACTGACTCCTGGACGTCCTCGACCCCGGGTATCCACGTGGCTGCAGAAAGAAGCTACCCGACAACGCCTGTTTGCACCCGACATCGCCTGGTTCCAATCTGGTTCCACGGTAGTCACTGGCTAGTGACTTTGAACACTGTCCCCTCTGCTTTCAGGTCTTCACATCTTCAGATCCACCCTTGGATCCACCGGAACTCTTCACATCGAGCCGCCTGCAGCATCTTCAGCTCCAAGCACCATCGACCAGCGTGACGAAACCCGACACTACTTCGACCCTGTGCACCCGCTTCCTGTGGGTGAGGTAACTCAGCTCCGCCGGTGCTCCTGCACTGGTACACATCTCAAGGGCCTGTGTCTTAAGTTTCAGCTCCGTAGGTCACTCGGAAGGTTCCTAACTTTCTAACTTTGTACTTTTTACGCACCATAGACTTTGCATTGGAAAGTGCGTGCACTTTGAACACTGCACCCGAGTCCCGCGGGCCTTTCCCGACTTAGTCACTGCTAGTCTCGAATAGCTCCAGCGATTCCCAAGGCCCTAGGCCTGTTCCCTTTCCTATTGGTATCTCTTATACCACTTTCTTAGTATATGGTTTAGGTGGCCCCTAGGGCTCATCCATATTGTGCATCTTTTGTGTATTTTAAACTGTCTTGTGATTTAACGCTTGTGCTTCTGTGCTCATAAAGAGTCCAGGGGATTTTATAGTTAATAAATCAATATATATTTTCAATATATATCTGTGTGGTGTCCCTTTCATTTGGTATTCAAGGGGGTTGTGTATGGTATAACAGCTGGCTTCACATGCCTTTCAGAGTTTAGCCTAAGACTGCTTTGTCCACGTTACCACTAGGATAACTGGTCTACAAGGTTGAATTACAACCATCATCATAAGGGTTGCTTAGCATGGTACAAAGTGATCACTAAGAATTAGTGATCATTATATACCAGGCCAACTTCTCACATTGGTGAGCAGCGGATTGGGATCTGAGCTTGCTGTTGTTTAACCATTACAATCTTTGAGATTATCATTTGAAAGATCATACAGGTACCTGCTAGGTACATATAAAACAAGACTAGTATACTTAAGTTCTACTGAACTTAGTTGTTGTAGAGCAAAGGGAGTAGCACACCCTAGCTACAACTACTAGATAGGTTTAGTAGGTAAACACCAGTGTAGGTAGATTGCAACACATCCACCCACACTAGAGCAATGTCTGGAGCAGAGGGTTCCACTGGGAACATCCCTGTTGAGAGTGACCCTCCAAGGGCACCATCCAAATTTGCTATTTTTTCCTTTAAGGAATTAAGACAGCTTTGTGTCTTAAGGGGTCTGAAGACAGGGCCATCCCCTACTACAGACCACCTAAGAGAGCTCTTAGACCAGTCTGAGACTCTAAAGCCCTCTAAGGCAAACCCCACAGGGAATGCTGAAGGAGGCCATCCTTCAGAGGATGACACTGTAGACACCCCTGGTCCTATCATCCTGGTAGATGAGGAAGCATCCACCACTGGAGCTCCTCAGGTAGATGAGGAGGAAGAGGAAGAGGAGGAAGAGGAGGAGGTGGAAAGCAGTGAGTCAGATGATGACAGAAATAGTCAGGTGCTGGTCAGTAGGCTGAACCAGGCTAACTTAAGTGTGTTTGGGACTGAAGCAAGGCTGACCTTGCCCAGCCACCCAAATGGACTTAACCAGGGGCCTAGGAGGAGGAGGAATCACTCAGGTGAATCCAATACCTCCCATGTCTGTAGAGGCTCTCATGGTCACTCCAGGAAGGAGATGACTAGCCCTCAGAGAAGGGAACATGAGGCCAAGATGAGAGAGGCTGAGCTTAGGATTCAGAGGCAAGAACTAGAGGTTGCCCTGGCCCAAGAGAAACTTGCTAGAGCAAGACAGCCTAGAGAGAGTGGGGTAATAGAACCCACTGGTGGCAGCAATATCCACAAGGATAAAGACAGGTCTTTTGATAACAGAAACCTGAGTAAGATTGTGCCCCCCTACAAAGCTGGGGATGACATCCATAAATGGATTACTGCAATGGAGAGAGCCTGCAGAGTACAGCAGATCCCTCAGGAGCAGTGGGCAGCAATCTTGTGGGTCTCCTTTGAAGGTAGAGGCCGAGACAGACTCCTCACAGTTAGTGATGGGGATTCTAGAAACTACCTGGTCCTGAAGAGTGCTCTGATTGATGGGTTAGGCTTAACCACTGAACAGTACAGGTTAATGTTCAGAGATACCCAGAAGACACAGACTCAGGACTGGTCTGAATTTGTTGAGTGTGCCACTAAGGCTCTGGAGGGATGGTTGCTGGGAAGCAAGGTTACAGACTATGAAGGATTGTATAATTTGCTGATGAGAGAACAAATTTTAAATAATTGTCAGAACCAGCAGTTGCATCAACATTTGGTTGACTCAGATTTGACCTCTCCCCAAGAATTGGGAAAGAGGGCAGATAAATGGGTAAGAACCAGAGTTAAGCAAAAGAACCAGAACCAGAACCAGGGTGGTGACCAGAAGAAAACAGACCAGAAGGGTGGGGAGCAGAAATCTAAAGACCAGAAGTCTTCAACAGGGCCCCAAACTGAGACAGAGGGTGGGTCCCAAACTTCCAAGAAGAAGAAGAAAGAAGGTCAGAAGAAACCCTGGTGTAAAACTTGTAAGAACACCTCTCACTGGACAAGTGAGTGTAAAAAGGGTGGAGCCCCCAGCACTTCAGCCCCTAAGGCAACTGCACCCACTAGTACAGCTAGCAGTGCTGGTCCTCAAACCAAGGGGGTAGTGGGTATCACTTTGGGAACTGAAGGAGATTCTGACCTAGTCAGAACCCTTACACAGGCTGTTCTGATTTGTGAAGGGGACATAGATTTGACCCCTGACATAAGTCCCAGTAATCTGGGCAAATACAGACAGACGCCTTTGATCAACAATAAAGTGGCTCAAGCTTACAGGGACACATGTGCCAGTGTCTCTATGGTGACACCTAACTTTGTGGACCCTGGACAGTACATGCCAGGTGATAATTACCTGGAGACCAATGCCAGCAATGTCACTATTACACATAGTGTGGCACTTGTTAACTTTTCCTGGGGAGGGGTAACTGGCCTAAAAAGAGTTGTGGTCAGTGCTGATCTCCCAGTAGAATGTTTGTTGGGCAATGACCTGGAGAACTCTCTATGGTCAGAAGTTGAGTACAGGACTCATGCAGAGATGTTAGGGATATCATCACATGTCCTTGCTGTGACCAGGTCACAGGCCAAAAAGTGCCTCTCTGAACCTCAGGTCTTGGATCCTGGAACAATGGACCAAGCACCTTCCAAGAAGAAGAACAGGAGGGTTAAGGCGGCGCCTTGCCAACTGCCTACAAGTGAGGATCAGGCTTCACAGGAAACTGATCTTGAGACCCCTGAAGGAACTGTCTCTGAAGAACTTGAACCTGATCAGGTTGAGTTTCTGGGGACAGGGGGACCTTCTAGGGCAGACTTGGGGCAGGCTCAGTTAACCTGTCCTTCTCTTGAACCCCTCAGACAGCAGGCTGCTGCTGAGGCTGCTGGGAATGCTGAAGGTGCCCATAAAGTTTATTGGGATGAAGGACTCCTTTACACAGAGGGTAGAGACCCCAAGCCTGGTGCAACCAGGAGGTTGGTTATACCTCTGCAATTTAGGGGTTTCCTTCTCACCTTAGCCCATGATATTCCTCTAGCAGGACACTTAGGCCAGAACAAGACCTGGGACAGGCTTGTCCCTCACTTTCACTGGCCTCACATGTCTGAAGACACCAAGGAGTTTTGTCGCTCCTGTGAAACCTGCCAAGCCAGTGGTAAAGCAGGTGGAACAACAAAGGCCCCCCTGATACCACTTTTTGTGGTGGGGGTTCCCTTTGAAAGAGTGGGGATTGATATTGTTGGTCCAATGGATCCCCCTACAGCATCTGGGCACAGATTCATACTGGTGGTAGTGGATCATGCCACCAGGTACCCAGAGGCAATTCCACTTAGGACCACAACAGCTCCTGTTGTGGCCAGGGCCTTACTTGGAGTTTTCTCCAGAGTGGGGTTTCCTAAGGAGGTAATATCTGATAGAGGTGCCAACTTCATGTCAGGATATTTGACAGCTATGTGGAAGGAATGTGGTGTTAACTACAAGTTCACCACTCCTTATCACCCACAATGCAATGGGCTTGTTGAGAGATTTAACAAGACCCTAAAGGGCATGATTAAAGGATTACCTGAAAAGCTCAGGCGAAGATGGGACATCCTACTGCCCTGCCTTTTGTTTGCTTACAGAGAGGTCCCTCAAAAGGGGGTTGGCTTCAGCCCCTTTGAATTGTTGTTTGGGCACCCTGTAAGAGGACCCCTATGTCTGGTGAAGGAAGGATGGGAGTTACCTCTCAAAAAGCCTAAGCAAGACATAGTGGACTATGTACTTGGTCTCCGCTCCAGGATGGCAGAGTACATGGAAAAGGCATCCAAAAACCTTGAGGCTAGCCAAGAATTACAGAAAGCTTGGCATGACCAAAAGGCTGTCCTTGTTGAATTTCAGCCTGGACAGAAGGTATGGGTGTTGGAGCCAGTGGCCCCAGCAGCACTCCAAGACAAGTGGTCTGGACCCCATACAATTCTGGAGAAGAAGGGAGAGGTTACCTACTTGGTGGACCTAGGAACTCCCAGGAGCCCCCACAGGGTGCTCCATGTAAACAGATTGAAGGCATATGTCAGCAGGGCAGACATGGGCTTGCTCATGGCTACAGATGAGGGACAGGAGGAAGAGAGTGACCCTCTCCCAGACCTGCTCACTCAGAACCCTGAGGATGGTTCAGTTGATGGTGTGGCCTTAGGTGGCAGCCTCACTGAGCATCAGCAACATGACTGCAGACAAGTTCTGCAGGCATACAGACATATGTTCTCCTTGACACCCAGTCAGACTAACTGGTGTACCTATGTGGTGGACACTGGTGACAGCCTTCCTGTAAAGAGCAAGATTTATAGGCAACCTGACCACGTCAGGGACTGTATAAAGACTGAGGTGCAAAAGATGCTGGAATTAGGTGTTATTGAGCCTTCAGAGAGCCCCTGGGCTAGCCCAGTGGTTCTGGTCCCCAAACCTCACACCAAAGATGGCAAGAGAGAGATGAGGTTTTGTGTGGATTACAGAGGACTCAATGCTGTCACCAGGACAGATGCACACCCTATTCCAAGGGCAGATGAGCTCATTGACAAGTTGGCTTCTGCCAAATATTTGAGCACATTTGACTTGACAGCTGGCTACTGGCAAATCAGGTTAGCTGAGGAGTCTAAAGCCAAAACAGCATTTTCGACCCCTAGTGGGCATTATCAGTTTGTGGTGATGCCCTTTGGTTTGAAAAATGCACCTGCCACCTTCCAAAGGTTGGTGAATCAAGTCCTTACTGGGTTGGATGACTTTTGTGCAGCTTATCTGGATGATATTGCTGTCTTTAGCTCCACCTGGGAGGATCACCTTGTCCACCTGAAGGAAGTGCTTGAGGCTCTGCAGAAGGCAGGCCTCACTATCAAGGCAACAAAGTGCCAGATAGGGCAGAGTAAGGTTGTATACCTGGGCCACCTTGTAGGTGGAGGCCAAGTTCAACCACTGGAGAGTAAGATCCAGACCATCAAGGACTGGTCCCCTCCAACCACCCAGACTCAGGTCAGAGCTTTCTTGGGCCTGACTGGGTACTACAGGAAGTTTGTTAAGAACTATGGGTCCATTGTGACTCCTCTTAATGATCTGACATCCAAGAAGATGCCCAAAAAGGTTCAGTGGACAGAAATCTGTCAAAAGGCATTTGATGACCTGAAGAAGGCCATGTGCTCTGCACCTATCCTGAAGAGTCCTGACTACTCAAGAGAGTTCATTGTCCAAACAGATGCTTCTGAGTTGGGAGTGGGAGCAGTGCTTTCACAGCTTAATGTAGATGGCCAGGACCAGCCCATTGCTTTCATTAGCAGAAGGCTGACCCCCAGAGAGAAACGTTGGTCAGCTATAGAGAGGGAGGCCTTTGCTGTGGTGTGGGCCCTGAAGAAGTTGAGACCATACTTGTTTGGCACTCACTTCAAGATTCAGACCGACCATAAGCCCCTCCTATGGCTTAATCAGATGAAGGGTGAAAACCCCAAACTACTCAGGTGGTCGATTTCCCTACAGGGGATGGACTTTACAGTGGAGCACCGCCCAGGGACTGACCATGGCAACGCAGATGGTCTCTCCAGGTACTTCCACTTAGAACATGAAGACACAACTGGTCAAGGTTAGTCTAATGTCCCTGCGTTTGGGGGGGGGGGGGGTTATGTAGGAGAGTAGGGTCTGCTATCCTATGGTCACCCCAAATTTTTGCTTTTTGCTTCACTGGGTTCGGACTTAATGTGGCTGTGGGCCTGCTAATCAGACCCACAGCCTGCTGTTCTCTCTCTAAATTACTGCCAATGCACTTTAGGTGCATTACGAATTGGAACTGGTTCACCTTATGAGCCCCTGTAGTAGTGTACCCTAGGTACCCAGGGCATAGGTGTATCCAAGGCCTACCAGGGGCTGCAGCATGTATTATGCCACCCCTGGCCTGGCCTCCATATTTGACACAACGTGCTGATCACTCAGCTGGGGTAAGTTGGTGTAATCACCTCTTACTTAGGTATAGTATGCCTGTGCCTAACCCTAAACTGGACACATATGTTCCTATCAGCCACTCCTATGGAAGGCCTCATCAATCCTGGAGGCAGAGTGCTTGGAAATATGTGAGATGGTGCTCTAGCATGAGCTGAGCCTGTCTGCAGCTGTCGGGAACCACTCCCTAAGCTGTTCCGGGATATTGCCATACCATATATTCTTAAGTGCATTATAATCCTCGCGGTTAAATGCTATCTTTGGTTTGGCTTTATCAAAACATGTCGAGTAAGGTGTCATACGAATTGGAATACTATCCCCTCGCCAGTTCTGGCGACGGGGATAGCATTGTTATGTTATGTTAATGGGTGACTTATATAGCGCACGGCTACTCCAAGGAGTGTCCCGGCGCTTTCTGACCCATTACTGAAAAAAGGGAAGGATAACAGACATAACAGTATTATTGATTAAAAAGCCACGTTTTCAGGGCCTTTCTAAAGGCAAACAAATTGGGGATGTGGCGGAGATCAACGGGAAGGGAGTTCCATAGTTTGGGGGCAAGATGTTTAAAGGAACGTCCACCAATTCTGGCTTTCTTAATGGGAGGCACCATTGCCAAGCCGAGATTTTCGGACCAGAGAGATCTGGTGGGCTTGTAAAAGGAGAGCCGTTTCCGAATGTAGAAGGCCCCTACCAGATGGAGTGCCTTATGGGCCAGTGTAAGAGCTTTGAATGTGATTCGCTTTTTAATCGGAAGCCAGTGCAGGGAGGCGAGCAACTCAGATGCTCTGGCATGCCGGGGTAGGCCGAAGATGGCTCTAGCCGCAGAGTTTTGAACAACCTGGAGCTTGTGCAAGAGGTAATCCGGCAAGCCCAGGTAGAGGATATTTGAATAATCAAGCCTGGAGCAAATCAGAGCTTGTACTGTCATCTTCCTATGGGCAACAGGGAGCATAGGAAGGAATTTACGAATCATTTTTAGCAGACCAAAACAGGTACCTGTGAGACCTGTGATCTGTGTTTTCAAAGCGAGGGTGTTGTCAATTTTGACCCCCAAGTTTTTAGCGACCGAAGAAGAGGAGGAGGGGGGGGACATGCTCACTGGCCACCATTCCTGCCAGGGCGGCTCTGCCTGACATCCGAAGAAGAGCACCTCAGATTTATCAGGGTTGCATTTGAGGCTGCTTCGCTGAAACCAGTTGAAGACAGCCCCAAGGCAACCACGGATGCTCTCCCCGTCAAACTCCATGCCCTTCTTGCAGGTGAAGAGTAGCTGGGTGTCATCAGCGTATGATATGATCTGGGCACCCATTGACTCCGCCAGCACCGCCAATGGAGTCATGAAGATGTTAAAAAGGGTCGGGCTCAGCACCGACCCTTGTGGAACTCCGACATCCATGGGCGGAACTTCGGCGGAGTACGGGGGGGCCCAGACCACTTGTCGGCGACCCGCTAGGAAAGATCGCAGCCAACTCAACACCGTCCCTCTGAGACCGATCTTGTGAAGTCTTCTCAAGAGGGCCTCATGCGGGACGGTGTCGAAGGCCGCCGACAAGTCCAACATCACCAGCATTGCTCTTCCGCCTGCATCGAGAACTTCCTTAATGGCTTCGCTAACTTCCAAAAGAGCGGTCTCAGTACTCAAATTGGAGCGGAAGCCAGATTGGGTAGAGTGGAGTAACCCATGGTCTTCAAGGAAGGAGGACAGCACAAGGTGAACGTGCTTCTCGACGATCTTAGCCAGAGTGGGCAGGAGAGATATGGGCCTATAGTTAGCATGTATCTCTGGATCGAGGCCTGGTTTTTTTAAAAGGGGAACGACCATTGCCTTCTTCCAGGCTGGTGGAACCGTGCCGCAGGACAAAGAAAGGTCCAGAACGGGAAAGATTATGGGATTCAGAGTCATGGCATTCCTGGCTAAAAAGCTCGCCGGACAAGGGTCAAGTGGGGAGCCAGATTTAATTTTGAGTAAAAGATCCAGAGAATTAGATTCCACCCTTCTAGAGGGACACGACATGTGCGTAGCCTTAACCCCGGTTAAAGTTAAACAGAGCCTCAGCATCACAAAATGGATGCTGCCACCACAGACACGAGTCTGGCCTCCTGCTGCTGACCGAAACTCGGCAGATGGTGGCCTGGACAAAGAGTTTCCTGCCTTGGGAGGTGCGAGCACCACCCCAGACAGGGTTTTGTGTATTGGGTAGGACAGGGCTGAATAGAATCAGACATGCCCGGGGCACACAAGGTGTCCCCGTGCATAGGCCAGTCCAACCCGGTCCTGGGACTTTCCAGACCCAGGCTTGGCGCGGAACTGGACAAAGGAAAGGGGGTGTAACCGCCCCCTTCCTGGTTCCTCCCAGAGGAGGGACCTAATAGGTGATCCACCCCTCAGATTGGGAATAAGAGTGGGAGCAGTGCCATTGCACAGCAGATCATCCTGAATCAACTTTACACGAAGAAGAAGACTGGACTTCGACATTCTGCTGCACAGAAGACTGAAGAGAATCTCCCTTGTGGCCTAGGAGTGGCCACCCTGTGAACACAGGTACCAACCAGCAACTCGACGTCTGCTTTGCCGCCGCCTCCCGCCGGAGCCCGAGCCCAGAGCCCGACAAGAACCAGACTCCCAGACCTCTCAGAGCCCGATCCACAGTCCCTGCAAAGAAGGGACCCATGGAGGCACCGAGTGACGTGGGACCGGACCTCTTGGAAGACACTCGAAAAGCTGACTGCGCAGCTTCTGAGGCATCCTCGACGTTCGCTTTGGGGACTGAGAACCCCCACCACTGAGCAGCCCTTGCACAGAAGATCAGCCCTCCGGCATCTCCACGATCTGCGTGGGGCCCTTTTGCATTGTGCCACTCGACGCGCCATCCCGGCCACTAGCCACGTGGTCAGCGGCCATCTTGGCGACGAAACCGACGATTTACACAGCAGGTCTGGTTGCTCCAGACCTACCCGAGCTCCTGTAAAAAGGAGCACCCGCTCTGACATTGCTGGTCCGAGTGTTGAGCATCTTTCAACTTCTGCGTGGCTTGCATTTGCCAAGGCCTGTTTGCTCTGATCAAGTTGCCGACACCGCCAACAGTTAGAAGCCTGCGTGGGACAGCTCGTGACCGACTCCTGGACGTCCTCGACCCCGGGTATCCACGTGGCTGCAGAAAGAAGCTACCCTACAACGCCTGTTTGCACCCGACATCGCCTGGTTCCAATCTGGTTCCATGGTAGTCACTGGCTAGTGACTTTGAACACTGTCCCCTCTGCTTTCAGGTCTTCACATCTTCAGATCCACCCTTGGATCCACCGGAACTCTTCACATCGAGCCGCCTGCAGCATCTTCAGCTCCAAGCACCATCGACCAGCGTGACGAAACCCGACACTACTTCGACCCTGTGCACCCGCTTCCTGTGGGTGAGGTAACTCAGCTCCGCCGGTACTCCTGCACTGGTACACATTTCAAGGGCCTGTGTCTTAAGTTTCAGCTCCGTAGGTCACTCGGAAGGTTCCTAACTTTCTAACTTTGTACTTTTTACGCACCATAGACTTTGCATTGGAAAGTGTGTGCACTTTGAACACTGCACCCGAGTCCCGCGGGCCTTTCCCGACTTAGTCACTGCTAGTCTCGAATAGCTCCAGCGATTCCCAAGGCCCTAGGCCTGTTCCCTTTCCTATTGGTATCTCTTATACCAATTTCTTAGTATATGGTTTAGGTGGCCCCTAGGGCTCATCCATATTGTGCAACTTTTGTGTATTTTAAACTGTCTTGTGATTTAACGCTTGTGCTTCTGTGCTCATAAAGAGTCCAGGGGATTTTATAGTTAATAAATCAATATATATTTTCAATATATATCTGTGTGGTGTCCCTTTCATTTGGTATTCAAGGGGGTTGTGTATGGTATAACAGCTGGCTTCACATGCCTTTCAGAGTTTAGCCTAAGACTGCTTTGTCCACGTTACCACTAGGATAACTGGTCTACAAGGTTGAATTACAACCATCATCATAAGGGTTGCTTAGCATGGTACAAAGTGATCACTAAGAATTAGTGATCATTATATACCAGGCCAACTTCTCACATTGGTGAGCAGCGGATTGGGATCTGAGCTTGCTGTTGTTTAACCATTACAATCTTTGAGATTATCATTTGAAAGATCATACAGGTACCTGCTAGGTACATATAAAACAAGACTAGTATACTTAAGTTCTACTGAACTTAGTTGTTGTAGAGCAAAGGGAGTAGCACACCCTAGCTACAACTACTAGATAGGTTTAGTAGGTAAACACCAGTGTAGGTAGATTGCAACACATCCACCCACACTAGAGCAATGTCTGGAGCAGAGGGTTCCACTGGGAACATCCCTGTTGAGAGTGACCCTCCAAGGGCACCATCCAAATTTGCTATTTTTTCCTTTAAGGAATTAAGACAGCTTTGTGTCTTAAGGGGTCTGAAGACAGGGCCATCCCCTACTACAGACCACCTAAGAGAGCTCTTAGACCAGTCTGAGACTCTAAAGCCCTCTAAGGCAAACCCCACAGGGAATGCTGAAGGAGGCCATCCTTCAGAGGATGACACTGTAGACACCCCTGGTCCTATCATCCTGGTAGATGAGGAAGCATCCACCACTGGAGCTCCTCAGGTAGATGAGGAGGAAGAGGAAGAGGAGGAAGAGGAGGAGGTGGAAAGCAGTGAGTCAGATGATGACAGAAATAGTCAGGTGCTGGTCAGTAGGCTGAACCAGGCTAACTTAAGTGTGTTTGGGACTGAAGCAAGGCTGACCTTGCCCAGCCACCCAAATGGACTTAACCAGGGGCCTAGGAGGAGGAGGAATCACTCAGGTGAATCCAATACCTCCCATGTCTGTAGAGGCTCTCATGGTCACTCCAGGAAGGAGATGACTAGCCCTCAGAGAAGGGAACATGAGGCCAAGATGAGAGAGGCTGAGCTTAGGATTCAGAGGCAAGAACTAGAGGTTGCCCTGGCCCAAGAGAAACTTGCTAGAGCAAGACAGCCTAGAGAGAGTGGGGTAATAGAACCCACTGGTGGCAGCAATATCCACAAGGATAAAGACAGGTCTTTTGATAACAGAAACCTGAGTAAGATTGTGCCCCCCTACAAAGCTGGGGATGACATCCATAAATGGATTACTGCAATGGAGAGAGCCTGCAGAGTACAGCAGATCCCTCAGGAGCAGTGGGCAGCAATCTTGTGGGTCTCCTTTGAAGGTAGAGGCCGAGACAGACTCCTCACAGTTAGTGATGGGGATTCTAGAAACTACCTGGTCCTGAAGAGTGCTCTGATTGATGGGTTAGGCTTAACCACTGAACAGTACAGGTTAATGTTCAGAGATACCCAGAAGACACAGACTCAGGACTGGTCTGAATTTGTTGAGTGTGCCACTAAGGCTCTGGAGGGATGGTTGCTGGGAAGCAAGGTTACAGACTATGAAGGATTGTATAATTTGCTGATGAGAGAACAAATTTTAAATAATTGTCAGAACCAGCAGTTGCATCAACATTTGGTTGACTCAGATTTGACCTCTCCCCAAGAATTGGGAAAGAGGGCAGATAAATGGGTAAGAACCAGAGTTAAGCAAAAGAACCAGAACCAGGGTGGTGACCAGAAGAAAACAGACCAGAAGGGTGGGGAGCAGAAATCTAAAGACCAGAAGTCTTCAACAGGGCCCCAAACTGAGACAGAGGGTGGGTCCCAAACTTCAAAGAAGAAGAAGAAAGAAGGTCAGAAGAAACCCTGGTGTAAAACTTGTAAGAACACCTCTCACTGGACAAGTGAGTGTAAAAAGGGTGGATCCCCCAGCACTGCAGCCCCTAAGGCAACTGCACCCACTAGTACAGCTAGCAGTGCTGGTCCTCAAACCAAGGGGGTAGTGGGTATCACTTTGGGAACTGAAGGAGATTCTGACCTAGTCAGAACCCTTACACAGGCTGTTCTGATTTGTGAAGGGGACATAGATTTGACCCCTGACATAAGTCCCAGTAATCTGGGCAAATACAGACAGATGCCTTTGATCAACAATAAAGTGGCTCAAGCTTACAGGGACACATGTGCCAGTGTCTCTATGGTGACACCTAACTTTGTGGACCCTGGACAATACATGCCAGGTGATAATTACCTGGTGACCAATGCCAGCAATGTCACTACTACACATAGTGTGGCACTTGTTAACTTTTCCTGGGGAGGGGTAACTGGCCTAAAAAGAGTTGTGGTCAGTGCTGATCTCCCAGTAGAATGTTTGTTGGGCAATGACCTGGAGAACTCTCTATGGTCAGAAGTTGAGTACAGGACTCATGCAGAGATGTTAGGGATATCATCACATGTCCTTGCTGTGACCAGGTCACAGGCCAAAAAGTGCCTCTCTGAACCTCAGGTCTTGGATCCTGGAACAATGGACCAAGCACCTTCCAAGAAGAAGAACAGGAGGGTTAAGGCGGCGCCTTCCCGACTGCCTACAAGTGAGGATCAGGCTTCACAGGAAACTGATCTTGAGACCCCTGAAGGAACTGTCTCTGAAGAACTTGAACCTGATCAGGTTGAGTTTCTGGGGACAGGGGGACCTTCTAGGGCAGACTTGGGGCAGGCTCAGTTAACCTGTCCTTCTCTTGAACCCCTCAGACAGCAGGCTGCTGCTGAGGCTGCTGGGAATGCTGAAGGTGCCCATAAAGTTTATTGGGATGAAGGACTCCTTTACACAGAGGGTAGAGACCCCAAGCCTGGTGCAACCAGGAGGTTGGTTATATCTCTGCAATTTAGGGGTTTCCTTCTCACCTTAGCCCATGATATTCCTCTAGCAGGACACTTAGGCCAGAACAAGACCTGGGACAGGCTTGTCCCTCACTTTCACTGGCCTCACATGTCTGAAGACACCAAGGAGTTTTGTCGCTCCTGTGAAACCTGCCAAGCCAGTGGTAAAGCAGGTGGAACAACAAAGGCCCCCCTGATACCACTTTTTGTGGTGGGGGTTCCCTTTGAAAGAGTGGGGATTGATATTGTTGGTCCAATGGATCACCCTACAGCATCTGGGCACAGATTCATACTGGTGGTAGTGGATCATGCCACCAGGTACCCAGAGGCAATTCCACTTAGGACCACAACAGCTCCTGTTGTGGCCAGGGCCTTACTTGGAGTTTTCTCCAGAGTGGGGTTTCCTAAGGAGGTAATATCTGATAGAGGTGCCAACTTCATGTCAGGATATTTGACAGCTATGTGGAAGGAATGTGGTGTTAACTACAAGTTCACCACTCCTTATCACCCACAATGCAATGGGCTTGTTGAGAGATTTAACAAGACCCTAAAGGGCATGATTAAAGGATTACCTGAAAAGCTCAGGCGAAGATGGGACATCCTACTGCCCTGCCTTTTGTTTGCTTACAGAGAGGTCCCTCAAAAGGGGGTTGGCTTCAGCCCCTTTGAATTGTTGTTTGGGCACCCTGTAAGAGGACCCCTATGTCTGGTGAAGGAAGGATGGGAGTTACCTCTCAAAAAGCCTAAGCAAGACATAGTGGACTATGTACTTGGTCTCCGCTCCAGGATGGCAGAGTACATGGAAAAGGCATCCAAAAACCTTGAGGCTAGCCAAGAATTACAGAAAGCTTGGCATGACCAAAAGGCTGTCCTTGTTGAATTTCAGCCTGGACAGAAGGTATGGGTGTTGGAGCCAGTGGCCCCAGCAGCACTCCAAGACAAGTGGTCTGGACCCCATACAATTCTGGAGAAGAAGGGAGAGGTTACCTACTTGGTGGACCTAGGAACTCCCAGGAGCCCCCACAGGGTGCTCCATGTAAACAGATTGAAGGCATATGTCAGCAGGGCAGACATGGGCTTGCTCATGGCTACAGATGAGGGACAGGAGGAAGAGAGTGACCCTCTCCCAGACCTGCTCACTCAGAACCCTGAGGATGGTTCAGTTGATGGTGTGGCCTTAGGTGGCAGCCTCACTGAGCATCAGCAACATGACTGCAGACAAGTTCTGCAGGCATACAGACATATGTTCTCCTTGACACCCAGTCAGACTAACTGGTGTACCTATGTGGTGGACACTGGTGACAGCCTTCCTGTAAAGAGCAAGATTTATAGGCAACCTGACCACGTCAGGGACTGTATAAAGACTGAGGTGCAAAAGATGCTGGAATTAGGTGTTATTGAGCCTTCAGAGAGCCCCTGGGCTAGCCCAGTGGTTCTGGTCCCCAAACCTCACACCAAAGATGGCAAGAGAGAGATGAGGTTTTGTGTGGATTACAGAGGACTCAATGCTGTCACCAGGACAGATGCACACCCTATTCCAAGGGCAGATGAGCTCATTGACAAGTTGGCTTCTGCCAAATATTTGAGCACATTTGACTTGACAGCTGGCTACTGGCAAATCAGGTTAGCTGAGGAGTCTAAAGCCAAAACAGCATTTTCGACCCCTAGTGGGCATTATCAGTTTGTGGTGATGCCCTTTGGTTTGATAAATGCACCTGCCACCTTCCAAAGGTTGGTGAATCAAGTCCTTACTGGGTTGGATGACTTTTGTGCAGCTTATCTGGATGATATTGCTGTCTTTAGCTCCACCTGGGAGGATCACCTGGTCCACCTGAAGGAAGTGCTTGAGGCTCTGCAGAAGGCAGGCCTCACTATCAAGGCAACAAAGTGCCAGATAGGGCAGAGTAAGGTTGTATACCTGGGCCACCTTGTAGGTGGAGGCCAAGTTCAACCACTGGAGAGTAAGATCCAGACCATCAAGGACTGGTCCCCTCCAACCACCCAGACTCAGGTCAGAGCTTTCTTGGGCCTGACTGGGTACTACAGGAAGTTTGTTAAGAACTATGGGTCCATTGTGACTCCTCTTAATGATCTGACATCCAAGAAGATGCCCAAAAAGGTTCAGTGGACAGAAATCTGTCAAAAGGCATTTGATGACCTGAAGAAGGCCATGTGCTCTGCACCTATCCTGAAGAGTCCTGACTACTCAAGAGAGTTCATTGTCCAAACAGATGCTTCTGAGTTGGGAGTGGGAGCAGTGCTTTCACAGCTTAATGTAGATGGCCAGGACCAGCCCATTGCTTTCATTAGCAGAAGGCTGACCCCCAGAGAGAAACGTTGGTCAGCTATAGAGAGGGAGGCCTTTGCTGTGGTGTGGGCCCTGAAGAAGTTGAGACCATACTTGTTTGGCACTCACTTCAAGATTCAGACCGACCATAAGCCCCTCCTATGGCTTAATCAGATGAAGGGTGAAAACCCCAAACTACTCAGGTGGTCGATTTCCCTACAGGGGATGGACTTTACAGTGGAGCACCGCCCAGGGACTGACCATGGCAACGCAGATGGTCTCTCCAGGTACTTCCACTTAGAACATGAAGACACAACTGGTCAAGGTTAGTCTAATGTCCCTGCGTTGGGGGGGGGGGGTTATGTAGGAGAGTAGGGTCTGCTATCCTATGGTCACCCCAAATTTTTGCTTTTTGCTTCACTGGGTTCGGACTTAATGTGGCTGTGGGCCTGCTAATCAGACCCACAGCCTGCTGTTCTCTCTCTAAATTACTGCCAATGCACTTTAGGTGCATTACGAATTGGAACTGGTTCACCTTATGAGCCCCTTAGTAGTGTACCCTAGGTACCCAGGGCATAGGTGTATCCAAGGCCTACCAGGGGCTGCAGCATGTATTATGCCACCCCTGGCCTGGCCTCCATATTTGACACAACTGGCTGATCACTCAGCTGGGGTAAGTTGGTGTAATCACCTCTTACTTAGGTATAGTATGCCTGTGCCTAACCCTAAACTGGACACATATGTTCCTATCAGCCACTCCTATGGAAGGCCTCATCAATCCTGGAGGCAGAGTGCTTGGAAATATGTGAGATTGTGCTCTAGCATGAGCTGAGCCTGTCTGCAGCTGTCGGGAACCACTCCCTAAGCTGTTCCGGGATATTGCCATACCATATATTCTTAAGTGCATTATAATCCTCGCGGTTAAATGCTATCTTTGGTTTGGCTTTATCAAAACATGTCGAGTAAGGTGTCATACGAATTGGAATACTATCCCCTCGCCAGTTCTGGCGACGGGGATAGCATTCCACCCTTCTAGAGGGACACGACATGTGCGTAGCCTTAACCCCGGTTAAAGTTAAACAGAGCCTCAGCATCACAAAATGGATGCTGCCACCACAGACACGAGTCTGGCCTCCTGCTGCTGACCGAAACTCGGCAGATGGTGGCCTGGACAAAGAGTTTCCTGCCTTGGGAGGTGCGAGCACCACCCCAGACAGGGTTTTGTGTATTGGGTAGGACAGGGCTGAATAGAATCAGACATGCCCGGGGCACACAAGGTGTCCCCGTGCATAGGCCAGTCCAAACCGGTCCTGGGACTTTCCAGACCCAGGCTTGGCGCGGAACTGGACAAAGGAAAGGGGGTGTAACCGCCCCCCTTCCTGGTTCCTCCCAGAGGAGGGACCTAATAGGTGATCCACCCCTCAGATTGGGAATAAGAGTGGGAGCAGTGCCATTGCACAGCAGATCATCCTGAATCAACTTTACACGAAGAAGAAGCCTGGACTTCGACATTCTGCTGCACAGAAGACTGAAGAGAATCTCCCTTGTGGCCTAGGAGTGGCCACCCTGTGAACACAGGTACCAACCAGCAACTCGACGTCTGCTTTGCCGCCGCCTCCCGCCGGAGCCCGAGCCCAGAGCCCGACAAGAACCAGACTCCCAGACCTCTCAGAGCCCGATCCACAGTCCCTGCAAAGAAGGGACCCATGGAGGCACCGAGTGACGTGGGACCGGACCTCTTGGAAGACACTCGAAAAGCTGACTGCGCAGCTTCTGAGGCATCCTCGACGTTCGCTTTGGGGACTGAGAACCCCCACCACTGAGCAGCCCTTGCACAGAAGATCAGCCCTCCAGCATCTCCACGATCTGCGTGGGGCCCTTTTGCATTGTGCCACTCGACGCGCCATCCCGGCCACTAGCCACGTGGTCAGCGGCCATCTTGGCGACGAAACCGACAATTTACACAGCAGGTCTGGTTGCTCCAGACCTACCCGAGCTCCTGTAAAAAGGAGCACCCGCTCTGACCTTGCTGGTCCGAGTGTTGAGCATCTTTCAACTTCTGCGTGGCTTGCATTTGCCAAGGCCTGTTTGCTCTGATCAAGTTGCCGACACCGCCAACAGCGAGAAGCCTGCGTGGGACAGCTCGTGACCGACTCCTGGACGTCCTCGACCCCGGGTATCCACGTGGCTGCAGAAAGAAGCTACCCTACAACGCCTGTTTGCACCCGACATCGCCTGGTTCCAATCTGGTTCCACGGTAGTCACTGGCTAGTGACTTTGAACACTGTCCCCTCTGCTTTCAGGTCTTCACATCTTCAGATCCACCCTTGGATCCACCGGAACTCTTCACATCGAGCCGCCTGCAGCATCTTCAGCTCCAAGCACCATCGACCAGCGTGACGAAACCCGACACTACTTCGACCCTGTGCACCCGCTTCCTGTGGGTGAGGTAACTCAGCTCCGCCGGTACTCCTGCACTGGTACACATTTCAAGGGCCTGTGTCTTAAGTTTCAGCTCCGTAGGTCACTCGGAAGGTTCCTAACTTTCTAACTTTGTACTTTTTACGCACCATAGACTTTGCATTGGAAAGTGTGTGCACTTTGAACACTGCACCCGAGTCCCGCGGGCCTTTCCCGACTCAGTCACTGCTAGTCTCGAATAGCTCCAGCGATTCCCAAGGCCCTAGGCCTGTTCCCTTTCCTATTGGTATCTCTTATACCACTTTCTTAGTATATGGTTTAGGTGGCCCCTAGGGCTCATCCATATTGTGCAACTTTTGTGTATTTTAAACTGTCTTGTGATTTAACGCTTGTGCTTCTGTGCTCATAAAGAGTCCAGGGGATTTTATAGTTAATAAATCAATATATATTTTCAATATATATCTGTGTGGTGTCCCTTTCATTTGGTATTCAAGGGGGTTGTGTATGGTATAACAGCTGGCTTCACATGCCTTTCAGAGTTTAGCCTAAGACTGCTTTGTCCACGTTACCACTAGGATAACTGGTCTACAAGGTTGAATTACAACCATCATCATAAGGGTTGCTTGGCATGGTACAAAGTGATCACTAAGAATTAGTGAGCATTATATACCAGGCCAACTTCTCACAGCCTCTCTTTCTGATATTGGGCTGGAACCTGTTCTAGTATCCTTCCTGGCTGATATACATGGAAACAATACTGTCCGTTATAATGAAAATGGGAGTTTAACTGAAGCATGGGCAGTCAAGTGTGGAGTAAGGCAAGGATGTAGCCTTGCCCCTTTACTGTTCACGCTTTACATAAATAACTTGGGAGACGCATTAATATCATCTAGCGAAGATATCCCAAGAGTAGGGTTTAAAAAGATCCCAGCACTATTATATGCAGACGATGCAGTTTTGGTGGCTAGACCAGCAAGAGGGCTGCAACTGCTTTTAGATCGTTTTATTAGTTTTATGGACTCTCTCGATTTAATACCCAATTTCAAGAAGTCACATTCTATGACAATAGGTGAGAAGCGGGCAAAAAAGGCAAGATTTCTACTGCAAAGGCCTAGAACTCATTAAAGTCCCAACCTTCCCATAGGATGGGGTACTCGGGCCCTGCCCTTGTGATAATTTCTCAGAGCAGAATACTTTACATATGGTTTTTATCTGCGATTTTTACGTTTTATTACGTAAAAAATGTATATTGCCATTGCTAAAGGGTTATAATTTTGAACAGGTTAAGCCGGCCTTGGCATATTTGCAATGCCTGGGTTCCCTGTTGGTGTGCTTTGGGTAGCTAGCTACATCACGGGGTCCATTAGACGAAGAAACAAGGTGTAGTAACTGTGACACCAATTCCCCACCTTTGTACTTTATGAAAGTGGAAATTTTATTGGTGTGAAAATTTAATAAATGATTTAGGGAATTTTATAAGGAATACTCAATGGGTGACAAATCTTTTAAATTATTTATTTGAACTCCAAGTATTGTTTCCTTGTAGGGTTAGGCATTTCACATGGTTTTTGCATTAATTATAAAATACGCATATTTTTAATTGGTTAATTACACCCAGTGGTTGTATGTATTGTATTTTTTATCCTATGAGATTTTTGTTTTGTACTGCACTTTGATGGTTTTAAAATTTTAACCGAATAAAGCATATATTGACTTTGACTGACTTTGAGAATAGGTATAGCAAATAGATCAGGTAAAAACAGTAGTATTGAAACAAGAAAAGTACAGAGGGGTGGGGTATAGAAAGAGAAATGTGTAGAAAGAGAAATGTAGTCTAGAGCAAATACAAGAGGTTGGGATACTTAAAATAGAGAAAGAGGGGAGATGTTGATACAGAGGAAGACAGGGTTGTGAGCTACAGAAAGTGGAAAAGACAGTAAGGAAGAGAGTTCTGTAAAGAAGTTGATGGAGAAAGATCGCTGAGCTGGAGGGGTGACTTGAAATGAAGAAGGAGGTCAAGAGAGAGATATATGTTTTCAAGAGTGTGCCTGAGTGTTTTTTTTATCCATCCAATGGTCACTGTTGTGTAGTCTGTTTTGATGAGTACAGATGCGATCAACCACTGTTGGCTAACCACTGTTTGTTGAGCAACACTGGAAGACCACTTGTGAGACTGTGTAAGCGTAATTTGCACAGCCGATGGACATTGCATTCCATTGCAGACTGCCGTGGTCCCACTGAGTAGACCGCGGTTATATGGCACAGCTATGGGGCAGATGGAACAGAGGTGGTACCCCGGCAGTCGGACTGCCGAACTTGAAAAAAGCCCTTTTGGGTGAGAATTAGTAAACACTTTGAGCCAGTGCAAAGTCACCTAAACTTACGCAAATCGGCACTATGTGCTGTTTTTATTACTTTACATCATGGTGCATTCCATAGGTCTGGTCATAGATGAGCCTTTCCATGATAGCAATATTTTTTTCAATTGTGCCAAAAAATATGCTCATTGAGGAAGGAGCAAAGTAGAAAAAAAGCTATTTCTTCAAATGTACATGTGTGCTACACAGCACAAATTCAACGTGGGAAAGTTTTAAAATTAGTCTTAGGAAAGGGGTGACTCACAAATAGACGTTTACAATGTTGCTTAAGTGCAAAATTGTGTGCATGGCCTGAATATGGAAGTACAACAGCTCATTATCGTAGTAGATATGGTGGTGTCCTCTCTTGCTGTTACTTAAAGCAGCACATCAAATTTGGCTGATAGCTGAAAATTACCTTGTGGGGCCTGATTCACATAGTAACGTATGACTCATAAATTTATGAGTGCAAAATCTCCACACTCAGGCGGAATCTCTCTTTGGCACAAACTCTGCACTTGTAACTTTATGAGTTGTAAGCCCCTTGGTGAATAAGGTCCATGAAGTTTTAATAAATCTTAGATAACACTGCTGTAGATCATCCTATGACATAATACCCCTTATGTAAATTGGAAGTGGGAAGTTAAATAGCATTGCCACTGTATTTAAAATGTTGCATGCTCAAAACAGTATATTTATGCACATTTAACTGGCATGTAAAAGAAATGTCAAATGCATGGAGTTATCTAATTATTACAGATTGAATCCACATACTAAAAACGTCTGCCCTTTGTTTAGTGGGCGGTAATATAATGAAAATGTTTCTCTAGTTCGCCATCAGTTTTTTCACAATATATTCAGACAGAGCTGGGCTCAGAGGCATGGCTATGGTTAGTAAAGCCATTTCTGTGTAACCGGGGGGGGGGGGGGGGGCAGGCCTATGTGAGGACATAGACCATGTAGCAACAGCTTTCGAAGACGCAATTACATTGACTCTTAACAAATTGGAACCTCTGTCGAAGGTTAAGATAAAGCCTAGAGCATCACCCTGGTTTACATTAGCACTAAAGATTGAAAACTGTCCAAGAGAACTGCAAAACGCCAATGGAGGAAAACCAAGACCAATGAAGATCATTTAAAATATGAGCAGATCCATTGAGGTTACTTAAATAATATCAGACAGGCTAAACACTGTATTTCAACAACAGAATTAAGAAAGCTGCAAATTCCAACAAAGAGCTCTGCAAAATACTGAAGGAGTTCACTACCCCTCTCTCTGATCAGCCTATTTCTACTCCCTCGCAAGAATGGGTAGACAAGCTGTCTTCTTTTTTTGATGAAAAGATCAAATCTATTCATAGGTCTTTTCCCCACCACAATATTAAAAATGTACACTCTAATCTACGTATTAACAGTGTCCATACACTGCCACTGTTACTGGAATCCAATGTATTCACTCCAGAGGACCTCTCCATTGCCCTAGCCAAGATTAAATCAGGTTTCCCAGCACACCTGCTCCCACCACGTTTTTTTGCAAATATAGCTCTTCTGCTCACAGCCAAACTCACAGAGCTATTCAATATGTTATTAGCTCATGCCACGGTCCCCACCAGATGGAAAGAAGCTCATGTCAAACCAATGTTAAAAATGCCTTTTTCCAATCCCAAGGTACCTGGACACTACCGTCCCATCTCACTGCTTCCTTATTTCAGTAAGGTACTCAAGTTCTTGGTTAATAAACAGCTTACCACCCATCAAGAGAGTCATGGACTCCTCGACCAATCACAGTTGGGGTTTAGTGCTGCACATAATACCGAAACATCAGTGGTGAAGGTCGTCGACAACATTAGGATGGCCCTGGATAATAGGCAGAAAGCAATGCTAGTCCTATTAGATCTGTCCACTACATAGAATTTTATAACAGCGGCTATGGGAGGTGGGAGTCAGAGGCAAGGCCCTAGACTGGTTTAGGAACTACCTAATGAATCAAACCACCATAGTTCAAATAGGTACCCTGGCCTCATGCAGTCGGTCTGTAAGCATGGGGGTTCCTCAGGGTTCCGTCTTGGGTCCCATGCTTTTCAACCTGTATGTTACACCTTTGGCAAGGGTAATCAGGTCCTATGGCTTTGATGTAGTGTCATATGCTGACAACAGTCAGGTGGTAATTACTCTTAGTCCAGACCCCACAGATACAATGATCCATTTTAAAAATTGCTTGACTCATTTCAACAACTGGATGTGTATCAATCACTTACAGCTTAATGGAAGCAAGACAGAGATCATTTTTGGGGGGAAAGCCGATGAGTACTGGTCCAGCAGCTGGTGGCCCCATAATCTAGGCCCATGTCTATCTCCCAAACAAGTAGTGCGGAACCTTGAAATCATGATTGACAATCAGTTGTCAATGAAAAATCATGTGAATCATGTAATAGGTATCTGTTATGGTGTTTTGCGTAAATTACACAAAATATTTCAATGGAATCCAGAAAACCACTGGTGAAAAGGATCATTATAAGCCATATGGACTATGGAAATGCCCTATTAGCCTCCGTAAATGAAGAACTGTACTCTAAACTTCAAGTCTTGCAGAATACCACTGCCAGACTGATTTTTAACCTTCCTTCAAGAGCTCCATCAGCACCTAGCCTGAGGACTCTTCACTGACTCCCTGTTAAGAAGCAAGTCCATTTTAAAAATCTGTGTTTCTCTCACAAGAGCTTGTATGGAACCGGACCAAGCTATTTAGCAAAGAACTCAGTTGGTATCATCCAAGTAGACCACTACTAACTAGTACCAAATACCTCCTCACCCCACGACGAATCCGCACTGCATGGAACGGCGGTTGATCCTTTTCTTTTCTCGCACCTGCCCTCTGAAACAAGCTCGTCCCATCTTCTTTTCATCTCTGATCACAAGCTCTTCTGCAAGGAATTAAAAACCCGTCTGTTTGACTACCAATAATGCCGTTATTTCAGACTATCAGTTCGCACGGAGCCTTCGCAAACGCAATGAGAACTTTTTGGTGATTTGTGTGCTTAATAAGTTCCTTTGACTTTAGTTGACACAAGCTAGTGGCTGTTATTTGCTCACAAACCATTGGGAGAGGCAATTTCCTTTCTTGGATTAGGGTGCATGGCACCTTTGCTACGCAATTGGCTTAGTTCTGTGAAAGTAAAAAAACTAAAACAATACTCTATTTGTGTGTTAAATGGCAAAGACTGCATACATATTTCTATGAAATATAGTGCTATATCGAGAACTAGAGTCTTTCTTGTCACACCAAATACCCAGTTTGTAATCCTTTTAAGTGCCAGCCAGGTGCTGTCCATCACAAAATTAGGTTTGTATTACCCATTTGTTTTCAGTTTAATACAGATCATTCTGCAATATTAATATCGATTGACCACCATGCAATGTAAGTGGAAGGATCTGAAGACTAATTTCAGAAAAGAGATAGTGGATTAGCTATTAAAGTGTTAATTGTATGTTTAGGAAATTTAAACAAAGGAACATAAGTTTATTTGTATGCTCTTAGGAACTATAGTAGAACATTTAGGGAGCTGAATCATGAATTTCTTTGTAGTATAATAAAAGATTTTGATTATCATAATGCAAGCATATTTAATCTAACTTACAAAAAGAAACATACATTATATGGGGCAAATGAAAAAAACAAACAGAACTGAAGAACTGTTTACCAACAATAGGCTTACAAGTTGTATCTGAATCATCTGTTTATTAATGAATGAAAGCAGCAATCAGTAAAAATGGAATCGAGCAGATGCAGCTAATCTTCTGTGATTCAATTAGTCCACATTTGCAGTAAGTATCATAATTTGTCACAGATTTGTTACCACACTGAAGCTCCTTAGTGAATGGCTGGTCTTTCAATAAAAGTGAAATAATGCAAAATATCTGTACATATAATGAAAAAATGCTGCAAATATTCTGCCACTGTAGTTTAGTAAATACAGTACCATACATCTAATTTTTACGTGTTTTATGTGTTTATCTGTATGTGTGAGCCCTGCCATGCACAGTTTTGTCATCAATTATATAATTTCACATGTTGCAGTGATGTCCTCAATGATGTCATAGAACATGTCAAGAGTGATGTAATTTGTGGGGTAATTAGCAATGCATTGCAGGGGGCAAGTTATGTTCCCTTTAGGGCACAAGGTATAGCTACTGCAGATAATTATAACTGGTGTATATCAGTGGTTTTGTTTGTTTAAGACGGTATGTTTTAGCTGACATTTTTCCCTGACTATAACATCCCTTTACCCGTGTTTTTTCTGGATATTTCCAATTAATTTTTAATATAAAGTAAGATATTTTTACAATTAAAAAAGTATAATGCCACTTTAACATTTGTTGTTTACAGTTAATTTCAAAATTCTTTTTAATGTAAAGTAAGATGTTCCTCAATGTGCATGACATGAGGTTTTGTGCCCTGCCGATGTAGTTCAGGGCCTTTGGCTGTGTACACCTTGGAATTGGACACAAGCCCTGGTCTGCCGCCATGCCCCGTGCTCAACTCCTCATGAGTGCACTACGCCCCAATGTGCATGTCCTTGGCTTGTGTGTGGTGTGGGTTTGAGGGCAGTGTCCAACCGTAGGCGAGACCCTGCCCTGTAGGTAATTTTCCATGTGCTAAGAAGTCTGAATATGTGATCTAACAATAAAGAGTGTTTCATTTAAAGTAATGCAGACCTTCAGACTTAGTCAACCGGTCAGAACACCAAAATATTGATATCAAGCCTAGTAGCTTTTTCAAGGATTAACATATCAACATAAGTAAAGCAGACCTGTTGCCTTAACCAAAAAGTCACCAATAACTATAATGAAATGTATATTTCACAAATTAATAAATCACAATGTTAGGTAAAAGTAAATATTTCTAATAAAGCCTCAGAAAAACGCATCAATATGTTTTTGAGTATTTTTTTAAAATCATTTTAGACCACAAAATTCAACCCACCCACCATGTCGGGTTCCTGCAGTACAGCTAAAAAGCATACAGCTCCAGCTCAATGCTTCAAAAAAATAAGGTAAGCTCTTCTGCAGTCATGGATTCAATGACCTAAGGTTGACTGTGTTTTTTAATGTTGCTGGGGGAGTGCTGCACTCCCTGCAGTATTCTAAACATTTAAAAAAATGTTTGGCGGTGCACTTTTCCCTTCTGGTGTGCAAAAAACAAACTGCCTCTGACACTATAAATTAAACAGACATGTATCTACCCATACGGTTTTTTAATTAACGTTAGGATATCGGCATTTATATTTTTATCATTTTTCTTACTTCAAACGCAAAACAAACATGCCCATCATTGGGCAAGCTAGACCCAAACGTATTAATTCTTGTCAATATATATATTGAAAAATTCTTTGTTTTCAAGGAAGAATATGTCCAACAATTTTATACAGTGGAACAACTCAAATATTTAGTGCTTTGTACATTCAAAAAAGTGCATCAAACAAACAAAAATTCTTCAAAGGTACGTAACCAAAAAACTGTCCTATTGTCTTCTAGACGGGAGCATGGGCAGAATACTCTATTTTACTGTCCTCAAGCTTATACTACTTTTTTTGCCAGGGGAGAGGTCCCAAAAGATTCTTTGGGCACGAGAGTAGACCCTAGATTAGGGGCTGGTTTTAGTCCAATTTTGGGACCTGATTTCAACTCTGTGCACCTGGGAACCTCTCTAAAAGGGGGCCAACGCGTTTCGACCTTCTCTGTTGCATTTCTTTTAGTGAAGGTCATCTTCAGGGAAGGTGGATGTTCAAAACAGGACTTGAGTCAAGTGAGTAACAGGAAGAGCCAAGAGGGGTTACTAAAGAGGCAAGGGAAGTGCAGGAAAGTACAGAAGGAAGCAACAGAGGTGCAGAAGGGGGCAAGAGCACTGCAGAAAGAGGAAAGAGGTGTACAGAAAGAGGAAAGAGGAGTGCAGAAAGAGGCATGAGGTGTGGAAAATAGCAAGAAGTGCAGAAAGAACCAAAGGAGATGCAGAAAGAGGCATGAGGGGTGCAAAAAGAGGCAAGAGAATTACAGAAAGTAGCAAGAGCGGTAAAGAAGGAGGCAAGAGAACTGCAGAAAGAGGCAAGAGAGTTGCAAAAACAGGCAGAAGAGGTGCAGAAAGAGGGATCGGGGGTGCAGCAAGAGGGAAGAAAAGTGCAGAAAAAAGCTAAAGAGGTGGTGGAAAAAGAGGCAAGAGAACTGCAGAAAGAGGCAAGGGAGGTGCATGAAGAGGCAAGAGGGGTACACAAAGAGGGAAGGATGCAGCAAGAGGCAAGAGAGGTGCAGAAAGAAGTGAGAGATGTACAGAAAGAAGTAAAATATGTGCAGAAAGAAGCAACAGAGGTGCATGAAGAGGGAAGAGGGGTTCAGAAAGAGGCAAGAGATGTATAAATAGAGGGAAGAAGGGTGTAAAAAGAGCCAAGAGGGCTATAGAAAGAAGCAAGTGGGATGCGAAAAGAGGTAAGAGTGGTACAGAAAGAGGAAAGAGATGTGTAGAAACAGGCAAGAGAAGTGCAGAAAGAGGCAAGAGAATTGCTGAAAGAAGCAACAGAAGTTTGGAAAATGTCAGAAGATGGGCAGAAAGAGGCAAATGAGGTGCAGAAAGAAGGAAGACAGCTGTAGAAAGAGGCAAGACAACTGCAGAAGGAGGTACATAAAGAGGTAAGAGAGGTGCAGAAGGTAGAAAGTGAGGTACAGAGAGAGGCAGTAGGGGTGCAGAATGAGTCATGAGAAGAACAGAAAAATGCAACAAAAGGCGCAGAAGGAGGAGAGAGAAATGCAGAAAGAGGCAAGAGAGGTGCAGAAAGAGGAAAGAGGGATGCAGAAAGAGGCAAGAGGGGTGCGGAAAGAAACAAGAGAGGTATGGCAAAAAGCAAGAAGTGCAGAAAGAACCAACAGAGGTGCAGAAAGAGGCAGGAGGGGTGTAGAAAGATGCAAGAGAAGTACAGAAAGGAGCAACAGAGGTGCAAAAGAACTGCAGAAAGAGGCAAGAGTGTTGCAGAAACAGCCAAAAGAGGTGGCAGACAGACGCAAAAGAGGTACAGAAAGAGGGAAGATGGATACAGAAAGAGGCAAGAGGGATACTAAAATAAGTAAGAGAGGTACAGAAAGAAGCAAGAACAATACAGAAAGAACCAACTGAGATGCAGAAAGAGGCAAAAAGGGTGCAGAAAGAGGCAACAGAACTGCTTAAGGTGGTCAAGAGGGGTGCAGAAAGAGGCAACATAACTGCAGATAGAGACAAGAGAGGTGCAGAAACAGGCACGTGAGGTGCACCAAGAGGTGACAAGGGTGCAGAAAGAGGCAAGAGGGTTGCAGAAAAAAGTAGGAGATGTGCAGAAAGAAGCAAGAGAATTGCACAACAGATGCAAAAGAGGTGCAGAAAGTAGCAATGAGGGGTGCAGAAAGATGCAAGAGAAGTGCAGAAGGAGGCAACAGATGTGCAGAGACAGGCAGGAGAGGTACAAAACGAGGGATCAGCAGTGCAGAAGAAGCAGGAGACGTACAGAAAGAGGAAAGAGGGGTGTAAAAAGAGGCACAAGGGGTGCAGAAAGAAGAAAGTGAAGCCCTGAAACAGGTAAGTGAGGTACAGAAACAGGCAAAAGGGGTGAAGAAGGGGGGCAAAAGAAGTGGAGAAAGAAGCAACTGAGGTGGAGAAGGAGGCAGGAGAATTGCAGAAACTGGCAAAAGAGGTGCAGAAAGAGTGAAGGAGGATGCAGCAAGAGGCAAGGCGCGGTACAGAAATAAGTAAGAGAGTTGCATGAAGAGGCAAAGAAGTGCAGAAAGAGGCAATCGAGTTGCAGAAACAGGCAGGAGAAGTGCAGAAAGAGGGAAGAGGGGTTCAGAAAGAAGTGAGAGGGGTGTAGAAAGAAGCAAGTGAGGTACAGAAAGAGGTAAGTGGGATATAAAAGCAGGCACGAGGGGTGAAGAAGGGGGCAAAAGAAGTGGAGAAAGAGGGAAGGAGGATGCAGCAAGAAGCAAAAGATGTGCAGAAGAAGCAACATAGGTGCATGATGAGGCAAGAGAAGTGCAGAAAGAGGCAAGAGAGTTGCAGAATCAGGGAGGAGAAGTGCAGAAAAAAGGAAGAGTGGTTCAGAAAGAGGCAAGGGAGGTACAAATAGTAGGAAGAAGGGTGCAAAAACAGGCAAGAGGGGTGTAGGAAGAAGAAAGTGGGATCCAGAAAGAGATAAGAGAGGTACAGAAAGAGGCATGAAAGGTGTAGAAACAGGCAAGAGAAGTGCAGAAAGTGGCAAGAGAATTGTTGAAAGAAGCAACAGGGGTTTGGAAAGTAGCAGATGTGCAGAAAGAGGAAAATGAGGTGTAGGAAGAGGGAAGACAACTGCAGAAAGAGGCTAGACAACTGCAGAAGGAGGCAAGTTTAGTACATAAAGAGGCAAGAGAGGTGTGGAAAGTAGAAAGTGAGGTACAGAAAGAAGCAAGAGGGGTGCAGAATGAGGCAAGAGAAGTACCGAAAGAAGCAACAGAGGCGCAGAAGGAGGCAGGAGAACTGCATAAAGACGCAAGAGAGGTACAGAAAGAGGAAAGAGGGGTGCAGAAAGAGGCACGAGAGGTGCAGAAAGCAGCAATATAGGTGCATAAAAAAGCAAGAGAAGTGCAGAAAGAACCAACCGAGGTGCAGAAAAAGGCAGGTGGGGTGTAGAAAGAGGCAAGAGAAGTGCAGAAAGAAGCAACAGAGGTGCAGAAAGAAGCAAGCAAACTGCAGAAATAGGCAAGAGTTTTGCAGAAACAGGCAAAAGATGTGTGGAAAGAGGGAACGGGGCGCAGACAGAGGCAAGTGAGGTACAGAAAGAGGGAAGATAGGTACAGAAAGAGGCAAAAGGTATATAGAAAGAAGCAAGTGAGGTAAAGAAAGAAGCAATAGCAGTACAGAAAGAACCAACAGAGGTGCATAAAGAGGCTAAAGGGGGACAGATAGAGGCAACAGAACTACAGAAAGAGGCAAGAGGGGCGCAGAAAGAGGCAACAGAACTGCAGAAAGAGGCACGAGAGGTGCAGAAAGAGGCAGGAGAGGTGCACCAAGAGGTGAAAAGGGTACAGTTAGAGCAAAGAGGGTTGCAGAAAGAAGCAGGAGATGTGCAGAAAGAAGCAAGATAAGTGCAGAACGAAGCAACAGAGGTGCAGAAAGTAGCAAAGAGGGGTACATAAAGAGGCAAGAGAAGTACAGAAAGAGGCAACAGTTGTGCAGAAACAGGCATGAGAGGTACAAAAAGGGTGCAGATGAAGCAGGAGAGGTGCAGAAAGAGGTAAGTGAGGTACAGAAACAGGCAAGAGGGGTGAAGAAGGGGGCAAAAGTAGTACAGAAAAAAGCAACGGAGGTGGAGAAGGAGGCAATAGGACTTCAGAAAGAGGCAAGAGATTTGTTGAAACTGGCAAAATAGGTGCAAAAAGAGGGAAGAGTGGTGCAGAAAGAGTGAAGAGGGTGCAGAAAGCGGCAAGAGAAGTGCAGAAAGAGGCAAGAGAAGTGAAGTGCAAAAAGAGGCAACAGCGGTACAAGAACAGGCAACAGAGGTACACAAAGAGGAGTACAGAAATAGTTAAGTGGGGTGTAGAAAGAAGCAAGAGAGGTACAGAAAGAAGCAACAGAGGTGCAGAGATAGGCAAAAGGGGTAGGATAGAAACAAGGGAGGTACAGAAAGAAGCAACAGAAGTGAAAAAAGTATCAATTTAACACCCACATTTAGCAATAAGTAACATGTGACTATTCCAGCTTAGCAAAGGGCCTTCGACTACACTGTAATGTTTGTCACTGCACTGAGCTATAAACATGTTTTTTTTTCAAATCTGCAGAATATGCGGTACATTATGGATAATGTGGCAAATGCGGAAAATGTATAAATATGCAAAAATTGCTGTAGCTGAATTGTCGCATAATTCCATTCATACTTCTGACTAGGTTAAAAAATGCTCCTCAGTGTTTCCTTCTTGTTATGCTTCTCATTGAGCTTATTGTTTAGCTTCTATGGAAACAAGGAAGACTAAATCTGAGGTTAGCACTCCACAACACAGACTACCATAGCACATAATTACTTTCCATTACACATAATGCCACTCTACATAATTCTTATACAATTAATACTACATACTTTCTATCCACATAATTTCACTGCACAACATACCACATAATTCCACTGCACACAACGTACATCCACTCCACTCCAAAAACCTTAGTAAAAATCATTTACATTTACAATGCCAATAGCCTTAACTTTCACAAATGTGAGACCTAATACATTGCAAATGCTTCTTTAACTAGTGGCCATGTTTGCAAAGTGGTGGAGAACATCTGACCAGAGCTCAGGAATACTGCTGCATAGGACTTACAGGAGGTACCGGAAGGGAATCCGGGCCCCAAAGTCCCTCAAAAGTAAAATTGACCTCAACCCCCAACCAGTACTTTGCCAGGAGGTGCGTTTGCAGAATAGTGGACAAAGGGGGGCGTGGCCTCCTAAGACCTTTTAGCAATCCCACTGCATAGGATTCACTGGAGGTAACAGATGGGATAGTTTGCCCACAAGGAAATCCTTGGGGCAACTACTCCTCGTATTATCTCCAATAAGTCTCACACCACAGGATTGCCAAGTTCAGATAGCTGGCCATGCCCCCTTTGCCCACCACTCAGCAAAAGCGCATCCTGGTATGCTCTGGTTATGAGAATGAAGGCCACTAGAGGGTCAGTGGGGGACAACTAGCCATCCTGTTGCCTCCAGTAAGCCCAACACAGTGGGATTGCTCAGAGGTAGTCAGAGGCCACACCCCCTTTCTCCACCATTCTGGAAACGCACCTCCTGGCATGCTCTTGGCTGGGGGATGACGCCCCCTTGCCTCCTGATAGCCAACTAGCCCTCCTGTTACTTCCAGTAAGCCCCACACAGCTAGATTGCTGTGAGCGGTCAGAGGCCAATCCCCTTTGTTACACCACTCTGCAAACGCACCTCTTGGTGCACTGCTGCTTGGGGGATGAAGTCCACTTTCGTCCTGAAGTCCTCATGACACAAGGGGACATTATTTCCCCACCAGCAGTGCACCAAGAGGCTCGTTTGCAGAGCGGTCTAAAAAGAGGCATGGCCTCGGACCACCTCTCAATAATCCCACTGTGTTTGGCTTACTGGAGGTATCTGGTGGGCTAGATAGCCCCTAAGGACCATTGGATTCAAGGGGACTTAGTCCCCAACCCAGAATGCTCCAGGAGGCATGCTTGCAGAATGGTGCAGGGAGGGGGTGGCACCTCTGGTGAAATACAGGTTTCTCTTTTCTTTTTCTTTTTCTGAAGGCAGGCTGTGTGGCCCCCCTTCTTTTAAAATTGTTTGGGCCCAGAGGACCCCATCCCCCAGGGCCTGAGCCATATTTTAAATTTGCTTTATGAAAAACTTGAAGGGGGCTGTGCTGCCCCCGTCCTGAGGCTGATTTCAGCCCCGGGGATCCTATCCCCGGGGCCATGGCCCCATTTTTATCTACATTTAAAGGGGGGGCCACACTGCCTCCCTCCTGAGGCCTTTTTCAGCCCCAGGGACCTGAACCCCCGGGGCGTGGCCGTTTTTTCTGAAGGTTTCCTGCCCTCGCTTCCACGAAATGTAGCAGAATTTTG
Source organism: Lissotriton vulgaris (assembly GCF_964263255.1). Classification (NCBI taxonomy): domain Eukaryota; kingdom Metazoa; phylum Chordata; class Amphibia; order Caudata; family Salamandridae; genus Lissotriton; species Lissotriton vulgaris. The sequence goes on along the minus strand of NC_141685.1, from coordinate 634,021,063 downwards.
CAATGGCAGGGCAGGAGCAGTGCTCCCGCCCTGCCATTGCAAACTGCAATGACCCTGGGGTGGGCGCCCTGGGACATTGCTGGAGCTGGACTTGGGCAGTGGTGGTCCCCAGGCCAAGGAGGGCTCCTGGAGGGGGGCCACATGGCCCACCTCCCAATGTGTACAGAGCCCTGGGGGAGGTGGTGGTCCCTGCAGGTCGGCAACGGACCCCATATTAGAATAAAGTGTGCCCCAGGGAGGTGACAGTCCCTATGGCTTGGGGGGCCTGCAAGGTCCCCCCACTGTTATTATGCAATGCCCCGGGGAGGTGGGGGCTCATTAAAACAAAGAGCAGGACACCGCACTTTGTTTTATTTTTATTTTTTGGGCAGGATTTCAGTAGGGTACGTCAATCCTACTGAATAAAAATGCTTTCCTTGGCCCTGGGGGTCCTTTTGGGTCCCCCTGAGCAGGCCTAGGTGGCCAGGGTGTTTCTACCCAGCCCCCTTTTCTTAATTGTTAACCTTTTTTCTTGTGACATGGTTGTCAGTAAGTAGTAATAGTTTAGATCTAGTTTCCATAGGAAAAATATTTGTTGAGTTGCCTATAACTTTGGCATCGTTTGACCATTCATAATGACATTTTCTAAAAAAGGGTCATAGTAGGTGTGTCATGGAAAGTTTAGGGATGATCTGTGCAGTGGGGACCGAGAAATAGGGGCATGAAATAAGGGGGTGTTTGTAATTTTAATTCCCATAGGAATAAGTTGGTGAAACTTCAGCCAAAACCACAGGACAGAATTACATCAAATTTGACTGAAAGGTAGATGTTTGTTGCAACTCAGTTCAGTAGTTTTTGTAAAATCCGAACAATATAATGATATCTCGGGCTGCGGATATTTTGGGGCTGCCCCACGGTGATTGTGGTTAAATTGCCCCATAATCAAGGTAAATCGCGAAAGTGTGTCCCAGCGGGAATGCTCTGATTGGCTTGGCACAACCTAGAAATTGCAGCCTCCATTTTATCAATCAGGAAGGGTTCCCGGGGCTGAAAATTTGTGTCAATGCTAAGATAAGGGTCCAGGTTGGAGATACTCCATAAACTTATTTGAGAAATAAGTTTATGATTGACACAAGTTATGAGTCTAAAACTGATTTTAAAATGTTTGTAATCCCATGCGATATTCACAACAATGCTGTGCTGCCAGCATGGCCCCTGTGTACCACCACAGGGATGTTGTAACTATTGCGATGTGATTGCGAAAATTGGTGAGAATATATATACATTTGTACATACTCTCCGGTCTCTGTCACAGACTCATGTACCCACTCTCAAGCCTATTGAGAGACATATTAATCAGTCATATACCAGTCAGCTACTCGTGCACCCACTCACATGCACCCAGTTACAGACTCACTTGGAGAGTGATGCACCCATGTACAAACCCACTCAAAGACTCACACACCTACTTAGAGACCGATTCACAAACGTATGTGCATTCTCATACCCACTTAGAGACTCTTACACCAGCTCACATACCCACCTGGACACTCATGCACCCATTAACAGACCTACTCATACTCATGCACCCACTTAGAGACTCACTCAGAGTCATGCACCCATGTACACACCCACTCAACCTCACACATCCACTTGCAGACCCATTCACACACTCAAGTATGTACTGACAGACCCACTGAGACACTCACATACCCACTGATATTTCCACTAAGATACTCCTATACCTGCTCATAGATCTACTCAGACACTCATACACCTGCTCACATACCCATACAGTCACTCACACACTCAGTCACAGACTCTCTAGAGACTTCTGTACTTAGTCACTCACTCAGAGACTCACACACCCACTCACAGACTCACTCAGAGATACATGCACCTACTCACTCACCCACTCAAAGGCTCAAACATCCACTCACAGACCCACCGAGACACTCGTCCAGTCATACACCAACTCAGACACTCATGCATTCACCCATTCAGTCACCCACTGAGAGACTTATTTAATCACTCACAGACCCACTTAGACACTTATATACCCACTCACAGATCCACTCAGAAATCCATACACCCACTCACACCCATTCAGATACTCACACTCCCATACAGTTACTCTCATACCTATGTCTCACGGACATGCTCGAGTCTTATGCTTTAAGGCACTGATATACTCAGAGGCAGACATACCAACTCACAGTCCCACTCAGAGACCCATGCACCCATTCACAGAACCACTCAGACACTCTTGCTCCCAGTCATTGACTCACTGAGAGAGTCATGCACTCACTCACAGACTCATTTATACAGTCATTCACCTACTGACTCACCCTCTCAGACACTCACTTAGATACTCATATATTGACTCACAGATCTAGACAGCCATACACTTAGTTTCAAATGCACAAATGCATTCATTCACCTACTCACAGATCGACTGAGAGACTCATGCATCCAATCACAAATCCATTGATACACTGATGCACCATTTCACAGATCCACTGAAATACCCATACAGTACATGGGAGACTTACTGATACATTGATGGATGCAGTCACAGATTCCACTGACAGAGTTATACACAGTGTTATAGAGATATTAAGGGAGTTATACATGCTATTATGAATTATTTTAGATAATAATATGTTTAGTGTGTTGGTTATAGTCTATTTTGCAGTTATACGTTATTCATGTGGTGATGACTATTGAATGTCGGCTTTTGTTTTGTCATTTCACGCTGTCTTTGCAGTGACCGCGGCTACCAACATATTTGAGGCGCCCGGCATCATCGCAAAAAAGGAAAACCTGATTAAAAGATGGTTTTATACAAACCCCCTAGAAATATATGATATTAAACAGTGCACTTAGAAAGCTCCAGTTTCTAAAATACTGTAAAATGTGTGCATGTATGTGTTTTACACCTCTTGAAAAAGGTGCAATCGTAGTGGTTATCAAAGTCATCACGACAATCGGAGTCAATGCATAGAAGTAAAATAGGGTTCAAACACAGTTTTTTAAAATTTCCAAGAAACATATTGTTCAAACATGTTTTTTTAGCAGTGGTGTAGTTAGGAATGTGTGGACTGTAATAGACTGAATATTTTAAGTTAGAATTTTTTTATGTGGTGGTGGTCATTGAATGTCTCCTTTTGTTTTACGATTTTTCAACGTGATTGAAATCATCGCAACATCATCGTGAATTTCCAAAAATATTTTAACAAGAAAATAAAAAAAAATCTTTGCTCTTAAGAGTCTCTGACAAGAGCCTTTGTGTTTACAGAGTGAATAAGAGAGCTACAAATAAGTTTGTACGCAGAGTTTCAGGTTGCTAAGAAACACTCTGTTCCCTTAATTTGTAAAGTAAACTCCATCATTTCTATATATTCCATGCATGTTAAAACACAGGTCATTGTTGTAGATAGTACCCATGTTATGGTCTTTGAGGAAAGCAGAAACAGTAATTTTAACATGTTCCCTGACTTTGTCAATCTGTGAACAAAATTGACTTGACCACTTCCATTTTTGATTTTGGCATTTATTAGAGTATACCAATACAGTGAGAGGGAAAAGTAATATCAGTTCTGTAAAGATATTCTTCATTAGGAGTTCCAGTCCTAACTTTGTCAAAGGCCCAAGGTTCTGGATACCACAGTGCACAATTATGAGTTGAGGAGCTCAAAAATCCACAATGGGTTTAACCAAAGCCAGCAACTGATGAAACTTTAACTCTATCTGGCCAAACTAACTAATCTCCACATTTGGCAAACCCAAGTCCCAGGCAATACCTCTTGTTTTTGCAGCCTTGTTAGCCCAGTAGACATAGCTGCAGCCCACAATCCATACTCTATGGGCCCGATTCACAGAATTAACTTAAGACAAAATCCTAAACTTACTACTGTTGGTATTCACAGAATGCACTTATTACTTTTGGTATTCACAGAATGGATTTACGACTACTAACTTTACGTCCGCACTTGGGCTGGAAATTCTGGCCCGGAGGCGGAGCTTCCAGCTTGAGGGTGGAGCTTGTGGCCCGGAGGTGGAGTTTGTGGCTTGGGGTGGGGATTGAAGGCGGAGCTTACGGCTTGTAGGTGGGAATTTAGCCATGGCTGAAATCTCCACCTCTGGGCTGGAAGCTCCGCCTCCGGGCCAAAAGCTTTGCCCCAACCCAAAAGCTCTGCCTCCAGGCCGGAATTTCCGGCCCGAGTGCGGACGTAAAGTTAGTAGTTGGAAATCCATTCTGTGAATACCAAAAGTAGTAAGTGCATTCTGTGAATACCAAAAGTAGTAAGTGCATTCTGTGAATACCAAAAGAAGTAAGTTCAGGATTTTGTCTTAAGTTAGTTCTGTGAATCGAGCCCCATGTATTTGTAAGTGAAGGATCAATAGTAGTCCGGAGAAGACTGGTGTTAAATGAGGTAGTTTTCCAAATGAACAGCAGTTAAAATGGAGTTGTTTTCTTTTTTGAAAAAAATATATATTTCATTGGATGATGTTAGCATGTAAGTGAATACAATTATGTAATATGTTGGATGCATTAGCAAGAAGTCCTATTATTGGCTGTTGTTTAAAAATAGAAATGTAATACAGGAATGGATATGCTTTGGAAACGGTGGATTAACCACACCTGCTGAATCTCATTTAGGAGTAGTATATTACTTCTAGAATGTTATGTGAACTTGTGAACTACTGGTTCTACTGGGTTGCTAGATAAACCAAGCTACGAGTGTATTGGAGGAAGGGTGGTAAAGAGACATACCATTGTTTTTTAAGATGTGGAGTTATGACACAAGATAAGTTATGGTAAACTTCAATTTCCATTTGAGGACTATGTAATAAACTGGCGAGCATTATATAATCAAAAAGAAACTGAAGCTAAATATAGGTTTGGACCCCCATTTTTTTCTCGATTCCTTCACAATCATTGCAAAACCATTTTGAATACTCAGAGATAGGAGCCTGGTTTTGAAAGAGAGGACAAGGGTTAACAGATGCTTACCATTCACAAGTAAAGATAGAGAAGTCTAAAATGAAAGAAATGATTGTGTTTGCTACCTTTCTCTTCATCATCGAGCAAAGTGGTGTACCATTCTTTTCCTTAGTTTTTACAAATCTGATAGTGTCAATACTATCCAGAAAGAGATAAAACAACAAAACAATCTTTCAACTCAATTTACTTGTATGTACATAACCTTTCAATTATTTTAAAACATGCATTTGAAATTAAGAAGCATATGGGAGTTAGATAAAAAAGTATGACTGATGTAAAATAGATATATCAGATGAACTATATCTGGCACAGGGTATGTGTTTAACATGTTAGTATTGTTCAAGGTTACAATGAGCAATGCCTTTAAAAATAACAATGTTAGTACTGTTGAAAGTTACTATGAGCAATGCCTTTAAAAACTGAAAATGTTTTAAATGTCTAAGTATCATGTGCAGAACAGACGGACCTATGTTATTTGCAGTCACTTTGTTAAACAGGAGTAGCATAGTCATGAATACAAAATAAATAAGAAAATGTGCTGCACCTGTATATGAACTATAAAGCAGTAATACTTGTTAGGTATGTATTAGGAAGTGTTTGTCAATGTGGGTTTTTTAACTTATATGACCAGCTTGCATATGTTTAGATGATGACATATGGTTTTACTCGTTGAAGATAGTTATATCTACGTTGAGACTCTTGAGTTTACTTAAAGATGTAGAGTACTATATATTGTTAGAAAGATGGCTTGAAGGTACATATCTATTCTGAAATCAAATATATGTTTACATGGTGATCTATGTTGTTTAAGGCTGTAGAAAATGTCATTTATATTGTGAGGAAGGTTAATATCTTTGCACATACTCTGTTTAAAATTAAGGAGGGTTAATAGTGTACAAAGTCTCTCTAGAGTTCATGTGCTAGATTCACTTGGTGTGTAACTTTCGTTTGAGAAATGCTGAATATATGTTCTAAAGACACAAGAAATATTTAAGAAATTATCTAGGTATGCCAGTAAGAAAAGGTTTTGTGCTTTGAAAAAGAGAGAATTGTTGTTTTCATTTTTTGAAAGTCACTGATGCGTGTGCATGCTAAGTAACAGAACAATGTAAGTTCCTAGAGAGCCATGTATCCAAAGATATATCAGGTGTGATATATAGACTCCACTCACACATAGCCCAGTAGAAAAGGATATATACACTAAGACAGGTAATTTTATACTGACAGAAGGACTTAAACAATGAGTCACAGATATAGTCACCACTGATATGTATATAACCGCATTGAAAGTACTTTTACAGTAAGCAGGCACTACTCGGGTACTCATCCAATCACCTAGCCACTACTCAGGAATTCATTGAATCACTAACATACTGCCTACATACTTATTTAATTACCCGGTCACTATATATGCCATCTTGCAAATGTGTAGGCACTAATTATGTAGTCATTGAACCATGCATTCATCCAATTACCCAGGCACTAACCATTCCCTTATACAATCACCAAGGCTGTACCTATGCAGTCATTCGAACACTCAAGCACAACCCATGCACTCATCCATACATGCACTTACAACCCATGGACTCATGGACATACTGAGGCACAACCAATGCACTGATTCAAACACTCAAGCACTACTCAACCACTCATCTAATTATGCCAGAGTACCATTGCAGTGAACTTATCACCCATCCAGTACCTATGCACTCATTCAATTACGGATGCAATACTCTTGCACTAATACAATCACCCCAACAGTACATAAACATAAACATAAACAAAATCAGGACTGCACTACTCAGTGAATAATTTGTTACACATAGTTATAATCCAATAGAATTCGAAAATCTTCTCTTCTCAATTGAATTTGGATGGATTCATTTTCTGAAATGTACCAGGGATATGTATTCTTAAATATGAATGAGAATTTCGTTGATACGGAGTGGAGCTATTTCTGACTGATTACTACCGATCCCTTCCTGCCCACTATGAATTGTGAATGCCCTGAAGAAGTCCTGTGCGACAGGATGATACACGTTAGATGTGGCTTTTTAAGAACATAAATAATAAAAAAGATACCTTTCTAAATTCAAAGCTTATTGGATTATTACTATATGTAACAATTTATTCTCTGAGTAGTGCAGTCCTGATTTTGTTAGTGTTTATGTTTGCCCTCGTTTTGAAATAGGGTGCTCCTGGACAGGGGGTCGTTTCGGGAATTTGCACAAAAGTTAATCTATAGACTTTTTTGACTTACATGGTTGATTATTTATGATTGGTGCCAGATCCTTTGTAATAGGTCCCCTGTCCGAGTTGTGTTCTCACCCCAACTGTACACTTGCTTTCATCTAATCACTCAAGCTTTAACAATGGATTCATGCAATCAATCAGAAATTAGTTATGCACTCATCTATCAGCTAGGTACTAATGATGCACCCATTCAATTATCCAGGTACTTCCTATGCACTTATCTAAATACACAGGCACTACCTATTCACTGAACCAGAAACACTTGGGCAGCAGCCATGTAGTCATCCAATCACTGAAACACATCTCTACACTGATCCAATCTGCTAGGTGCTATACATGTACTTAAACACTTACATATGCAATAACCATGCATTCTATAAATCATCTGTATACTATCTATGCACTTCTGCAATCATCCAGGAATTAAAGTTGCACTTATTTAACCATCCAACCACTATCTATGCATGTATTGAATTATTTAGGCATTATTCATGCACTCATCTAATTATTTAGGTACTTTTCATGCACATATCGAAACACCCAGATCGTAGGGATATACTCATGCAAATATGCAGGCAGTAACTATGTAGATATGGAATGACCCACGAAGTTCTAATATACTGGGGAGCATTTCATTTCATACCTTCTTTCAACGCCACGGACTGGGAGCCTCGGACCTCTGCTGTTTCCTGTCTGCTACCGCTGCTGCTCGCCGGACCCGCTGCGCGGGTCCCGCTTCGAGGTAGCAGCGTGTGGAGCATTGTTTGGGGCTAGTTGTGTACCGGCAGGGCTGCGAGGGTAGAGCGGGTGGACTCTGTGTTCCAGGAGTCCCCGCGCGCCCCTGTCAGCTGGGCTCCTCTCCCTGCCGGCCGCGCCCTCAAACCCCAGCGGTATTTAATTACCAGCAGCTTTCACACCAGCGGGAGCATTTCATTTCATACCTTCTTTCAACGCCACGGACTGGGAGCCTCGGACCTCTGCTGTTTCCTGTCTGCTACCGCTGCTGCTCGCCGGACCCGCTGCGCGGGTCCCGCTTCGAGGTAGCAGCGTGTGGAGCATTGTTTGGGGCTAGTTGTGTACCGGCAGGGCTGCGAGGGTAGAGCGGGTGGACTCTGTGTTCCAGGAGTCCCCGCGCGCCCCTGTCAGCTGGGCTCCTCTCCCTGCCGGCCGCGCCCTCAAACCCCAGCGGTATTTAATTACCAGCAGCTTTCACACCAGCGGGAGCATTTCATTTCATACCTTCTTTCAACGCCACGGACTGGGAGCCTCGGACCTCTGCTGTTTCCTGTCTGCTACCGCTGCTGCTCGCCGGACCCGCTGCGCGGGTCCCGCTTCGAGGTAGCAGCGTGTGGAGCATTGTTTGGGGCTAGTTGTGTACCGGCAGGGCTGCGAGGGTAGAGCGGGTGGACTCTGTGTTCCAGGAGTCCCCGCGCGCCCCTGTCAGCTGGGCTCCTCTCCCTGCCGGCCGCGCCCTCAAACCCCAGCGGTATTTAATTACCAGCAGCTTTCACACCAGCGGGAGCATTTCATTTCATACCTTCTTTCAACGCCACGGACTGGGAGCCTCGGACCTCTGCTGTTTCCTGTCTGCTACCGCTGCTGCTCGCCGGACCCGCTGCGCGGGTCCCGCTTCGAGGTAGCAGCGTGTGGAGCATTGTTTGGGGCTAGTTGTGTACCGGCAGGGCTGCGAGGGTAGAGCGGGTGGACTCTGTGTTCCAGGAGTCCCCGCGCGCCCCTGTCAGCTGGGCTCCTCTCCCTGCCGGCCGCGCCCTCAAACCCCAGCGGTATTTAATTACCAGCAGCTTTCACACCAGCGGGAGCATTTCATTTCATACCTTCTTTCAACGCCACGGACTGGGAGCCTCGGACCTCTGCTGTTTCCTGTCTGCTACCGCTGCTGCTCGCCGGACCCGCTGCGCGGGTCCCGCTTCGAGGTAGCAGCGTGTGGAGCATTGTTTGGGGCTAGTTGTGTACCGGCAGGGCTGCGAGGGTAGAGCGGGTGGACTCTGTGTTCCAGGAGTCCCCGCGCGCCCCTGTCAGCTGGGCTCCTCTCCCTGCCGGCCGCGCCCTCAAACCCCAGCGGTATTTAATTACCAGCAGCTTTCACACCAGCGGGAGCATTTCATTTCATACCTTCTTTCAACGCCACGGACTGGGAGCCTCGGACCTCTGCTGTTTCCTGTCTGCTACCGCTGCTGCTCGCCGGACCCGCTGCGCGGGTCCCGCTTCGAGGTAGCAGCGTGTGGAGCATTGTTTGGGGCTAGTTGTGTACCGGCAGGGCTGCGAGGGTAGAGCGGGTGGACTCTGTGTTCCAGGAGTCCCCGCGCGCCCCTGTCAGCTGGGCTCCTCTCCCTGCCGGCCGCGCCCTCAAACCCCAGCGGTATTTAATTACCAGCAGCTTTCACACCAGCGGGAGCATTTCATTTCATACCTTCTTTCAACGCCACGGACTGGGAGCCTCGGACCTCTGCTGTTTCCTGTCTGCTACCGCTGCTGCTCGCCGGACCCGCTGCGCGGGTCCCGCTTCGAGGTAGCAGCGTGTGGAGCATTGTTTGGGGCTAGTTGTGTACCGGCAGGGCTGCGAGGGTAGAGCGGGTGGACTCTGTGTTCCAGGAGTCCCCGCGCGCCCCTGTCAGCTGGGCTCCTCTCCCTGCCGGCCACGCCCCCTAGTTCACCCTAAAGGAAGTAGTCGTTCCCGCTGCGCGGGAGCGCGCGGGAGGGCGCCGGGAGAAGCCCGGGACAAGGGCGGGACCGTCTGTGGCCGTCCGGGGCCGCAGGAGGCCGGGCTGGGCCAGACCCCTTACATTTTGCGGTTTGGAGGATAGTGTCCCGATACAAGAGGGACATGGCAACAGAGGAGGCTACTCCGGGTAAAATCCCTAAATTACGTAATGGCTCACTGGAGAATTACTTTTCTAAGAAGACTGAGGGGGAAAAGGACGCTACCTTAGCTGAGCGCAGGGCAGAGCGGCGCCGCTCAGTTGAGAATATGAAATCCAGACCCCTCTCCGATAGTCTCCATGTACTGAATCGGGAAGGTGATTCGACTGATTTGATTGATTTGAGCGAGGTTAACACTAGCCAAGACGGAGTACCCTTGTTATTTCGAGACTTTGTAGCTACCCCCTCTTTGCCCTCAGAGGACATTGTAAGTGTCTCACCCACCCCTAGCAGTAGCCGTGTTATAGAGATTTCTAAACACAAACAGCAAAAAAAAAAGTCCTTATCTGTAGTCCAGATTCACCGCCCTCCCCCCAGTAAAAGAAGGAAGAAACATAGGGTGACATTAGGCACAGCCAAAACATCGCACACCGATTTTGGTAAAGGGCCTAATACTCTTTTTATACGTGAGGCCCCAGCAGTTGTAGAGCAGGATCAAACACCACAGGGTGAGGCTATACCGACTCTTTGCCCTGCTGTAGTGGATACACATGACGTGGCTCCAATTGACAACAATGGTGCAATGCCATCTGCTATTTCACCCCAACTTCCCTCTCCAGCAACAGGGAATTTGGAATTTTTGTTGAGATCTCTTCTCCGCCCTATTAATGAGTCTATCAAGAGGGTTGAAATTAGATTAACCATCTTGGAAGCTGCTATAACTAGTTTGTCCACTGCCACTGTTAACAAAGGGAATGGGGTGGTGCAGTCTATATCCTTGACAGGGCCCCCTCCTATTAAACCCTCAACGAAACCTGGAATCTCTTCTGTCCCCGCCCCGATTAAGCAAACTAGCCAGCCCCAGGGTAGAGTTGACCCCCCTCCACAAAACTTATTGCCGTCTAAACATTCAAAGGCAACAGCTACTGCATCTGGTGCCGCCCCCTCTAAACCACTCTTAAAGGCTCCGATTAGCAACATCCAAAATACAGTCAAGGGCGGTGAAAATAGTAGATCTGCTCATAAAAGGGTTCCACAAGTCGAGATCCCCCCAGAAGCTGTGCCCTACGTTGTGGTTTTATCGGGGGTGCCACCGCTAATAGGTAATAAGAAGGAGGGTTATGTTGACCTTAAGAATAAAATCATCCACTGGTTGAGGATGCATATGCCGATAGCTCCGAATATAGATGGGGACATAGTCCATGTCAGAAGGATTAATTGGCTGGGGAGTACCACGAAAAATATAGAGGGGGATTTAGTAGTGGTTAATTTTAGAGACCCGCGGGCAGTTGATTATATCTTAAACTGGCCACCTGGGAATGGAGAAACTGGCATCACCCCACGGGCTTTAACATTCTTTTACCCCAGGTTTGATGCAACTAGTACTAAATACGACAAGAGATCTCGGTCTTTCAGGCCGCCCCTTATAAATTCCTATACTAATAATTATCCCCAGTATGGGCACCAGTCCATCAGGATGCCCGACCTTCATACCGCTTGGTCTACGGTTCCTAATAGATATTCACTGAACATGGGCTCTAGGATGAACCACCTAATACCTTTTACCCCGTTGGATACTTACAATCGGTTTTCTCAGCTGTCAGGGCTGGAAGACTGCGATTGAAGTCTGGGGCTCGGGGGGGGTGAGTATGAACTTTCGGGAGCAGAGGATACTGGATTAAACGGAGGGTCCACAGTAGCAGGAGTAGTTAGTTTACCTACCGCCCATACGGCAATACCCAACGTAATTAATGAAGATTCTGGGCTAGCCGGGCCTCCACCTATTATGGATGGTTGCCCTATATCCACTACCTCACCGGTTAGTGAGGAGGGGAATCATACGAGTAGGGCGGCTGATGAGAGTCCGACTGTGGTGGGTAGCATTTCTTTTCCCAGAGGACAACGGGTAATAAACCTTCTATCATGGAACATTGCCGGGTTAAAGAGGAAGCTCGACATCCCGGAGTGGCATACATTCATTGAGCAGTTTGAAGTTTGCCTCTTCCAGGAAACATGGAGCTTAGTCCCGCTGCACAAATCGGGGTTTTCCACCCACTTTGTGCCTGCTGTAAGTAGAGGTAAGGGCAGACCAGCGGGTGGGCTCATTGTTTGGTTAAAAATAGACCTGAACTGGGGGGTCACACGCCACAATGTGGACTGTAATGACATACTCCACCTTTCGGTGAGAGGACGGGAGGATGCAGCCAGGCTTGACCTATTCAATGTTTACGTTAGAGGGACACCGGGTGACTCTACCTCTTTGACTCTATCAGCCCTTGAAATGGCCTTAGCCAACTGCTCTTGTTCGGCTAAAATCCTTGTGGGGGGTGATTTCAACTGTACTTTCGAACCCCTCCTTGGGGATGACCCTTTGGGAATTGAAGAGGAGGATTCGAAATGGTCCATTCCAACGCTCTCCCTCCCCACTATTAAGAAATGGTCACCTAAGGTTATTCAATTGAACGCACTGACTAGGGATTTTAAACTAAGAGCCCTTAATGGTAGGACTTTATCCGACCAGTCAGGGGCAGTGACCTTTAACAGACTATCAGGCCCGTCCCGAATAGATTACATCTTATTGAATGTTGGATTCTGGGCGGACCTCATTGACATGAAGGTCTCTCCTAGTCAGGATAGTGACCACAACCCCTTGTGCTGTAAGTTCAATTGGGGGGGTCTTAATGTCAGGGGGGTGAGTGACTCCTTAAAAATATCTAAAGAGGTGGTCCCATGTAGTAACAACCGCAGATTAAAATGGGACAAGGCCAACCTAGGGGAGGACGAGATGGATAGTATTAGGACCCTGATTGAGGGTCTGTCCTCTAAATTAGAGATCTGGGAGGGAGACAACCGCCCTACTGATCACCATCACCCCTTACTTGATTCTGTCTATAAATCAACAATAGACCAAGTGGGCCAATTCTTTACTTCCAAGGGGAAAGGTAATAGGGTTCCGGTTATGCCGTCTACTCTTTGCAAACCTTGGTACACTGAACATTGTAAGAGCTCTAGGAAAAATCTGACAAGAGCTCTGCTTTCGGGTGACCCTTTGCTGGTTAGAGCGGCCAGAAAGGATTATCTGAAAGCACTAGTTCTGGCCAAACGGGAGTGGGAGGAACGGCACTGGCAGGAACTCTCCTTGGCTGTGAGCAGTAAGAACTCGAACCTCTTTTGGGATTTGATTAACAAAACAAGGCAGGGTAAATCGCAACCACTGGCTGTACATATAACTAGCCAGCAATGGTTTACTCACTTTTCATCCCTATATGGCGGCATAGAGGAAATATCTAGTTTGGGGGTGAATGGGTTGGGTGATGGGGTAAAACTGGACGATACAGATCTGTTATTTTCGCCCTCAGAAGTATTATTGGCAATCAGACGCCTTACCCCTAAGAAAGCCGCCGGGCAGGATGGGATCCCCGGAGATCTGCTGAAGGCTGAGCCAGAAGTTTGGGCCAAACTAATTGCCAGTATTATGAATCTGATCACGAGGGGTCATCAAGTACCAGACTCCTGGAAAGGAGCCGAGGTAGTTACTGTGCACAAGAAGGGGGCAAGAGATGACCCTGCGAACTACAGACCCATTAGTCTGATTGACATCATCCAGAAAGTGGTTGGCAGGGTCATCATCTCGAGAGTTGACGACTGGATAGAGGAGGCTAGTGTTCTCTCCCACTTGCAGGCGGGGTTTAGAAAGAAGGTTGGCACGATGGACCAGGTCTTTCGCTTTTTTGCAATCTATTGGAAGGCGGTTACCATCAAGAAAGGCAGTTTGTATATGGCCTTCATAGATCTCAAGACTGCTTTCGACCTGGTCCCTCGTGCAAAACTCTGGCAAATACTTGGCGAAATGGGGTTTCCCAGTAGCCTTCTGCATATAATAACGAAGCTGCATGAGGGGAATTATGCGCGGGTTAGATGGGGATCGCAGGGACAATTAACAGATAAGATCCCTGTGCGGAGAGGAGTACGCCAGGGTTGTGTTATGGCTCCGACCCTCTTCTCCCTATTTGTAAACGGAGTTGTGGATCATCTGAAGGGGGAAGAGACGGATGCCCCATCCCTGGCGGGGGAGAAAATCCCCACACTTCTCTTCGCGGACGATACCCTATTAATCTCTAAATCCCCGGTGGGCTTACAAAAACTCTTGAACCTGTTTAGCTCCTTTTGTACTACTCGAGGCTTAACCATTAACACTTCAAAAACCAAATTGATGGCTTTTGCCCCCTCCAAAAGATTTAAAAATCACCTCGTGCTCAATAGTGCCCCCCTTGAGCTGGTCACATCTTTTGATTATCTTGGAGTCCGGATAAACAGCCGTATGACCTGGAAAGATCATCTTTCCAAAATGCTCCTTAGTCATCATAGAGTTTCCGGGGTGACGCTGAAGGAACTCCGGGAATCTTCTAGTAAACCGGTTTCTCCAGTTATGGCCATCTATGAGGGTCAGATTCTTCCTTCAGCATTATATGGCTCCGAACTTTGGGGGTTTGAAGGGGTTACAGATTTGATGGTGGCAGAAAATAATTTCTTTAGGAAAGTGGCTGCTCTCCCTGCTTCAACACCAATGATCCCCCTAAGACTAGATTTGGGCAGAAGAACGTTAAAAGACCTGGTGAGGCTTCGCCCGCTGCTCTTCTGGTCTCGACTAAGAAGAACTGAGGAGCTGGCTAAGTATGCAGAAGGGATGGATGATCTACTCTTGCTGGACACAGGTAATAAAATAGGATGGCTAAAAAAACTGAAGGATTTGGCCATCAACCTGGGTCTAAGAGAGGCATGGGAGTCTCAATCCCCGCCACCCAAAGCCGTTATTAAAAAACTTTATTGGGATTGGGTCCAGAGTGAGGCCACGAGGGCTACGAATGTGGGTTCACTTACGGACAAATTTTTATCAATTAAGAGTGTAAGGAAATTGGAACCCTTTTTAGACCTAATAACTAAACCGTGGGATCGATCGCTGTACCTGAAACTGCGCTATGGGACGCTTCCAGTACTTGATTTCACGGCAAGTTGGTCGGCCTCTGATGCCCTCTCACGTACATGCCCCGGCTGTGCGGCCCCCAAGGAATCGGTGGCCCACCTGTTGTTTGCATGCCCAGCCTATAAAGGGGCGAGGAAGCTTTGGCTGAAACCGGTCTGTAGGGAATTAGGGCTGAGGTGCCATAAACAGGCACTCCGTGTCCTCTCTACAGACTCTTCGTCTGCCCTCATGATCTGTGGGGTGGCCAAATTTTTGGGAAATGCATGGCGGATACGCTCCCGTTTATTAAAACCTCGGGGGGCCCTACTGGTTGATACTAATCTGGTTGTGTTGTAAATCTATCAAAATGAGATCTCCCTGTTCTTATGTATTTTACAAATTTTTATTGGTAAATGTGAATTGTATATGTATATGTGCTCTTTTATGGTGATAAAATTGCCGAATAAAGATATTTCAAAAAATAATATACTGAGGGATTCAGCAAGGCACTACCTGTATCCTCAAAGAATCACCTAGGCACTACATATGCACTCATTCAATCATCCAGGTAGTATTCATTTATTAAGCCACAAACACATGTATTTACAGGTTTTAGGGCCATATGTATCATCAAACTATTTTGTATTTCCTAAATAGCGAATTTTAAGGAATCGCTATTTAGGGAATGCAAAATGGTATGTATGAACAAAATAGCATTTTATTTGCGATTCCTTAAGATTCCTTAATTGCGAATTCGAATTTTGCGAATTCACAATTAAGGAATATTTTCCAATGCACTCCTATGGGCCAGGAGGCCCATAGGAATGATTTCCAAATAATTCTCAAATTGCGAATTCGCAAATTGATAATCGCAATTTGAGAATTTTGCAAGGGTGCAGGGGTGTCTCAAGGACACCCTGCTGCACCCCTGTAAATTACATGTGTGTGTGCATATGGCGCACATACATGCCCAATGGGTATGTATGTGCGTCATATGCCACCCTCACAAATGCACAATTGTTCAATTTACAAGAAATTGCAAATTACCACCAACTACAAGTTGGTGGTAATTTGCGACTCCTTAACCAAAAATCGCTAGCCAAAAATGCTACATACATAGCATTTAAGGAATCGCAAAATTGCGATTCCCTAAATGCTATGGCAAAATAAGGAATCGCACAAGTTTGCAAATCCTTATTTTGGGAATGTTTCATACATCCCAAAACATGCAAAAAGGCCGTTTGTGATTCGCAAAGGCCGAAATTCTGCGAATTTCAGCCTTTGCGAATCACAAAAGGCTTGATACATATGGCCCCTAGTGAGGAATATGTAGTCTCTTTGACCCATCTAGTGAATTATAAATGCAAGCGGTGAAACACTCTTTGCGTGTACTCGGAAGAATTAGTTTGCTATGTGCTCTGATAGAGATTGAAAGCAGATTTTCTATGCACTGTTTCCCAACATATAAATACGATACCTTTAAGTAGAAAAGTATTAAGATACTTAATACACTACTGACACAGTGGTGGAGAGGTACAAAAATAGCTCTTATGTTGTTTTTGTTTGATTTACAGTTTTGAGGCACTAAATGTACTGCTACATTAATTTTAAAATTTACTACAGGAGGGAAAAACCCGTCTTTTACCATGTTTAAGTGAGAACTGACATGATGTAGCTGTGTTGTAGGAGAGGGTTCAATAAAGTTAAAAGGTAACAAATAAATAAAGTTTTGTGTTTTCCTTTAGGTTTGGTAAATTAGAGTAAGTCCATGTAGTTATATAGCTAGGTTCATTTGTAGATTTAAAACTGCAACACAAAATAAAAACAGTTTTTTTTATTATGTGTCAGTAGTAAAGTAGTTGGATCGTTGACTAGAGTAAATATCAAAATAAATATACTTTTTTCTACAGAAATATATTTACATAACTACAGACAGTTAGCATTCCTACAAAATCTATAACACAAGAACAGGAAAGAATGTAACAACGATGGACACATATTAACCAAGAAACAGAAGCAGTTTAAGGAAAACATATCCAGAATGTTTCACAGTAGAGTGGTTGTAAATCTACTGAGAAATATGAAGAGGTATAGAAGAAGGAGAGAGTCACTGTCATGCCTTTGAGAGTAGTCCCATCATGTACACCCAACTTTTACATACATTGTCCCATCCACACAAGAGTAACAATTCTAAACAGTTGACCTTTTACCCAGTAGCTTGCTCCTATCTCTACGACACCAGGCTCTAAGTATTCTATTATAATCCCTGTACCTGACGTACATAAACATGCCACCTGGAATAGCAGAATTATTCTGTACAAGGGTCACCACTTGTTTTTCATCCTTGGCCAACAGCTGTGCATGATCACACTTGTTTGGAAAAGCATCAGTGATTGTTTCCCAACCATTTATGATTGTTTTCAAAACATCCATGACATTTTAAAAACATATCAATTCTAATAAAAGCCCTGGAGTGACCACTTTAGTATAAAAGACCATCACTCCCCCCCTACAAACTAGAGGAGAATTCATTCCAAGCTAAGATGGGGTCATGCAAGCTGAATCTCCGAAACACAGCAGTCTGACATCCCTTGTTGGGTGTCATACTCGATGCATAGATAGTGTCCTACTTTCTAAACCATCAGGTGGGGGGGCTGGTTTATACCTAGGGGTTTCTAGGCTACAGATACACATAGCTAAATGCAGGGTGCGCTTTTTAGGGAGATGCAATCTCTTTTGTACGCTTCTGTCTCCTGATTGTCGTAGCACACATGTTTTACACAAGACAGTCGTTGGATCAATACATTCTATTGAAAAGTCCTAATCGCAATCCTGTGTATTTTCTGAAAGTAAGCAAGCACGAGTGTCTGAGTGATATGTAATGTACTTTTTTCCACAATCCCAGAGGAATCAGGGTTGTCATGTTCAGCCAGAGTCTACCTACGCCACCGTAGAATACAGGAGGGTGGTAGTGGCACTATCGAGCTAGCTGGTCTAATGGCTGACATATCCTGTTGGAGTGTCAAGGAAATGGACTGGAGGCCAAGCCCTCGGTTTAGGTCATCCAAAATGCGCTGGTCCTGGGGGAATCCTAGTTACTACATGACATGGCCCCCAATGTTAGTTTGGTTCTCATATTAACTGTAAAAAAATGAGAAGTTCTGTTGTGCTTTCTCAGAAAACCCTACTCACACCTTTTCAGAGATGTCTGAAGTGGGGAGGGAAATCAGCATCAACTGAGCAGATATACTATGTGTATTGGCTGAAGGTTTTGTTATATTCCATACAGTTACCATAATATAGGCCCCAGTAACTTCATTACCCTTATAACGGTTTACATGGACTGACCTTTTACCTAGATACAACACTGCATTCAGAACGCGGGTTTTCGTAGTTCGAAATCTCATATATTAAGCATGAGGATTCTTGGAAGCATAGCAGGACGACCACCTCCTGTATAATATCTATCTATAAAGTTCATGCCCAACGTCATCCTTAGGCTGACACAGTAATACAGCGAGGTAGGATCCCTGGGCAGATCTTTGGGTATATATACATCACATCTTGCTAAGATAGAGCAGAGGAGACCGAGACTTCCCGGCCGACACTGAACAGAGACGCTGAAGTTCCTGCATGCAAACACTACAGCTTG
Source organism: Lissotriton vulgaris (assembly GCF_964263255.1). Classification (NCBI taxonomy): domain Eukaryota; kingdom Metazoa; phylum Chordata; class Amphibia; order Caudata; family Salamandridae; genus Lissotriton; species Lissotriton vulgaris. The sequence continues at coordinate 634,002,328 of NC_141685.1, read as the reverse complement.
CAGTGGTTTAACATCACTTGCAGGGTGTCCCCCTTGGGATCAAGATGGAGTCCCACTGTGTCTCTGTTGGACTTGGCCCATTTTCCCAAATGTTTTCGTTTTTCACCCCCCTATTTTAGGATGTCTACCCCATGGTAAAGAAATGTATAGGCCATGTGTGGAGTGAGATGTAATGTGAAATGTAATGCAATGGTGTGTGCACTTGTTAACCCCCCCATTGTAAAAATGCACCCTGGTGAAAAGTCGCTCTTAATTTGGATGCCATGGCATGTGTTGTGCCACCTGACTGTGGATGGTTAGCATTCTAGTTGGTTCCCAGCCCTCCCAGCTTTTGGAGGGAATGCCTGGCACCCAGGGTGCTCTACTCCTTCCCCTGAGCCAGTTAAAACCAGTTCCTCAGAGGCTTCTAGAAGCTTCCGGCACTGCCTGGGAGGTGGGATGAGGGGCGCATAAATAAGGGGGCTGTGCCACCATGTGCTCAGACAGAGCATGGACATGAACGTGAGGGTACCTGCTGCCAAGGGGTACTGCCACTTGGGCCTGTGTGCTGTGTGCTAACCCATTTATAACAGTCTCACTTCAGGTAATGGGGTTGTCTTTATCATAGAGGAATTCTTGGCTTAACACCTACACACATGATAGGTACATTTAGGTGCATCTAATGGAAGCATCGAAGGAGTACGCATCTTCTTATCATGTGTTTTATATACTTGTATGTATTCATGATTATTGTAAGATGGTAAAGCTATACCATCCATTTAATTTTATAGTACTTCTAATCGTTTACATCTTATACTGTCTAACGGTTGTGGCAGCTCATCCATTCTACACCAGTATAACAACTGCTCAATAAATACTTGTTGAAAACGCCCAGCCTGTTTATTCTGTGCATCTCTCTGAGACAGACTAAGTAAGCACGAGTGACTGAGCGAAAAGTAGTATACTGTTTCCACTAGGTATGGGCGAATTTTGCGGCTCTGCGGTCCGCAAATTCACGTGAAATCGCAAAAAAGTCTGCAAATTCGCGGATTTTCCAGCGAAATCATGGATTTTTTTTAGATTTCCATCTACTCAAATGTAGTATTTTCTACCGGCTAATCAGTAAGTGCTACCTCGTTGGGTAAATGTAGAGTGCTTTTCCTACACTGCAGCTGCTTAAAGGGCCAGAAGATTTGTCTCCACTGACCATGTGTGCCTGTAACTTTGCCACCGCGTCAAAAGGCGCCGAGGTCCCTTGAGTGAGCTGTCCATCATAGTTGGGAAAGGACGGGTAGACGTTTGAAAACGCTAGTGTGTGGTGCAGGGCTTCTATGCGTGTCAACATGCCTCTTGTGTATGAAGAGCCAGAGAGCAAGCAGGGCAGCAGGTGAGGAGAAAGCAGCCTCCTGGTCACAGGAACTACACGGGGATTGCGCTTGAGACACTCATGGATTCAAAGACCTCCCTCGAGTATTACAGCTAATTTTCGGCGGTAGATATGGGGTTAAAGCACACTTGCCCGGCGTCGACCGTGCTCAATAATATTTTGGGCTGATTAAAACATTACTGAATTTGAGCTACAACTTGGGCACCTGCTTTATTTATATCTGTAAGTGCTTCATGATGAGGTTTAATTTTCGAGACAGGAGCCTCGTGTCAGAATGAATCCTGCCCTGCATAGTTATCCACGAAGATGCCACCGTTTTGTGCAATACCTCTACTTAACTGGAGTACTTTCTACTGGCTAATCCAGTAAGTGCTACCTCGTTGGGTAAATGATCATGCTTTTCCTACACTGCAGCTGCGTAGGGCCAGAAGATGTTTCTCCACTGACCATGTATGCCTCTAACTTTGCCACAGCGCCAAAAGGCGCCGAGGTCCCTTGAGTGAGCTGTCCATCATAGTTGGGAAAGGGCGGGAAGACGTTTGATACCGCTAGTGTATGGTGCGGGGCTTCTATGCATGTCAACATGCCTCGTGTATAAAGGGTCAGAGAGCGAGCAGGGCAGCAGGTGAGGAGAAAGCAGCCTCCTGGTCACAGGAATGTGGATTGCGCTGGAGAAACTCAGGGATGCAAAGACCTCCCTCGGGCATTACAGCTAATTTTTGACGGGAGATATGGGGTTAAAGCACACTTGCCCAGGCTCGACTGTGCTCACTAATGTTTTGGGCTGATTAAAACGTTACTGAATTTGAGCTTCAACTCGGGCACCTGCTTTGTTTATATCTGTAAGTTGAGGAAATATAAATTTTATGGTCAAGAAATGTTCCCTAATGTGTACCCCACCGTCTCCATGTACGAGCTTAAAGTGCATGTAACTTCCCTCCTGTGTCAGCTATGAAGACGCAAATACATTTGCGTTCAACGTTAACATGTCCTCTTTCAGATCCTGGATATTCTGTTGCTAAGTAAGCCTTGCCACCGTCTTTGTATGGTGCACTTTCACGTATTTCTGGCTCTGTGCGAGCTAGGCCCTGTTTTCTGTCATCGAGCCTCTTTTCAAAGTCATCTCTGCCTCCAGAAACTGCAACGTGGGATGCCCCCCCGTGAACTCTGTCCTACTCCCTGCGAGGCGAGCGGAGCCTGGCTCGGCCTGCTTGCCTGCCAAAGACAGTATTTTACCTTCACGTTATCAGTATAGTCAAGCTCAGCTTCCCGAAAACACATTCCAGTCCAGCAGAATAGATAAACAACCCCTCAGCTGCAGAGTAAAGGGCCCGGCCTTTCTGTCTCCATGCAAGTAATTCATAGCTCCCGTTACCATGGTAGGCCCATGGCCCCCTCGCTTTACACTCAGACACGTAGGCACATATGCACGCATTCATAGTCAGTATAGGATAGCCTCTGCCCAAGAGACCTTTCCTTCTAGATAATATGGTTCCCAAACATCAGATATCAGATATGATATAGGAACGAGTTGATCTGACATGCCAGACTTCTGTCTTTTTCCTCTAGTGTAAATGTCAAGTCCCCTGCACCCTCCAGCTTCACATCAATCACACGTCACGCACCTGCGCGCGCATCCAGACCTCAGATTTCCGCTGACATTGCAAGATTTCTGCTACGTACCCACCCACTTGTGACACTTTCATGTGACGTTTCTAGCACACACCCCTGTGTTCACGCCTAGTTCACGCCTTCTGATTACGTATTGCTAACACGTGTGTGCTCTTATCTTGTTTCTCTCAGCTGTTACGCCTTCTGCATTGGTTTTCATTATGTGCTTTAAGTATAAAAGTTATGTATTGTCAATAAAGTATGCTCTATCCCTTCCTGAACCCCAGTGGTGTCAGGAACCCGATATCCGGTTCGAGAACCATTCCTTTTTAAGGAATAAAACCCCTAAGAACTCTAACACCACGGACTCTGCGTCTTTTTTTCCGATTGAGTTATTTTTTTAAGTACTTACCTGCATAGAAATTAGGACAGTAATTAAATATTTACCACATTAATTTGGCGCCCGAATAGGGACCCCTCCCCCACCCCACGCGCCGGTTGGTGCGTTGCAACCTTTGCCCCCTGCCATAGTCAAGACGGACAACTACGCGTACCCGCAGGATTTCCTGTATCTCCCTCAGGCCTACGGAGGTGACGGAGACTGCGATCAGCACCCAGACGAGGCGGTGAGGAGTGCGGAGGATCCCGACCAGAGCCTAGCCGAAAGAAGCAAGGTCCGAGGTGTCAAGAGGCCCACCAGTTCCGAAGTATTCACGTATCGGGTCGAGTCGAGTCCAGTCCGGTCCAGTCCAGTCGAGTTTTCCGAGGCCTTCTGTTCCGTGCTTCCCGGTGAGTACCGTTGCTGGGGACGCATCTAGACGGGTGCATTATTATGTATCCGGTAAAGACGGGTTTGGGTACACAAACACGGTCTGCGCTGTTTTAGACAGTGTATCTGTACTGTTTAGCAGTACATCAGGCATTCAAGTTCTTGCACTGTTCTTGGCAGTGTATCTGTACTGTTTAGCAGTACATCTAGTATCAAGGGTAGTCCATATGTGTTCAAAATGTTTCATGTGATTAATGTTGTGGTATGAGTGACTGTTTGATGTACATTACTGTGTTTTTGTGTAACTAGCTGTGTTCAGAGTAAGTAACAAGTATCGAGTGTCCAGTATCAAGTGACAAGATGCCGTTTTTCAACAAATTAAGACAGATAGGAACTAGGAAAGGGATACTAGAGGAAGAAATTCCTGTCCCCCCTAGGGACACTCCTGGAAATTTTATGTACCATAAGCATGGCTTAGATGCCATACTGTATCTAGATTTATGGGCCGATTATACCAAGCACCTAGAAGAGAGACACAGGTGGCCTGCTACAGGAACATGGGATGCTGAGTGCATCATGAGAGTAGAGGAAGCGCTATGGAAAAAGAAAGCCAGACAATCCCAGAAAGATGCCATAGAATTGTGGCGTAAAGAATCGCATAAACGTACAGAAAAAGCACTCCGAAAAGCAGAAAAACATAGAGAAGAGTCAGATGAGGTCCGAGAAAACGAATTAGTTAGTGAAGGTATCCGAGTAAAAGCGGAACAAGTAGACCGCATGCGAAACACTCTTGCAAACGGCATGTATTTAGTGGCCGAGGGTTTGCCTAAGGCCACTCCAGAAATACCGAAAGATCTGCCGCCACCATTGGTTCCAACTAAAGTAAGTCACAGGACCACCAAAGACATATTCCTTACTTCCTATCTAGACGATGTAGCTCCCGCTTACACCAATTCACGTACCAACGTACCGCCTACTGACGGTGACGGTGGTGGCAACCCACTCCCAGACAATGCCCAGCCCGTACCGCAACAAAGTTCACCCGTCCGACAACCTGTACCACCTGTTCCTCCACCACTTCCTACACCTAAGATTAATACCCTGAATCCGTTTGGGCCTGATCCTGGTAAAAGACAAGTTCAGGTACACATACAGACTCCACAGACAAACAATGCTCAAGCCTCCGCCTCAGGAGGTGCGACAGGAGGTTACCAGACCCCGCCACAAACACACAGATTAAACCTTAGGGACGTATTAAAGCAACGTACACCCGGAACACCAAGTTACGACATGCTTAAAGAACCCCTTTCAATTTGCAGATACGATCCAGTACCCGGTAAAGACGATAGAATGTTGTTAGCATCACTACGCTTACGAAAAGTTACAGATTACTTAATGTTATTTCCAGGAATGACTGAACACCTAGATAGAATATATCATTTTGTCCAGACTGGGGAAGATCCTGACAGTATTAAAGAGGCCCTGGCTCACCAGAAAGCTGACACTCAAGGTTGTATATTACGTTTCTTCATAAATTGTTTAATAAGAGAACGAGACAGGCCTGGAGTAGACAAGGACGAGATGGACGCACTAAACAAGTGGGGTCAGAATATAGCCGATGGAAACCATGATAAACAGAGTTGTATAGCAAGTATGTACAGAAGAATCAGAAAAGCAGTAATAGAAATACACGAAAAGGAACAAGAAAAGGAAAGAGATAGCGACAGGAATAACTCCTCCGAGGAGGACGAACCAGAGGAACAAGACACGGCTAAAGAAATGATAGCATATGTAGGTAAGGGAAATTACCTAAAGAAAGGCATTCGTCCAGAAAGCAAGAGAGTTTTTCTCTCTGGCATCTCAAAAACGAGTTCTCCTGAATATCTGTTTCAGGTTACCGATAAAATTCTTCAAGAACGAATGGGGTACCATGTACTCAATTCTATGGATGAACAAGAACTAGCCCGGTCAGAAGTACTATGGGCTGACAATTCTAGCACATATAATGATGATACAGTAGCACAGACATTTTTGAACCTTTCCCCAGACGAGCAGAAATTAGCTGGTATGTACATGATTCAACATCTCATCACGTTATACAGACATCAACATTCTGATCCAGGTCCCTTACCTGATACATTAGAAGCACTACTTATGAATAGATGGAGAGGCCTAAGTACCAGGTTAATTCAAATAATTCTAGAACAACGGCACAGATATAACGCTTTCTTAGGCCCACAATATGTTCCAGCTCCGCCCCCAGAAAGAAAAATGTTTCATTTTGACAGGCAGAATCCTTTACGAGAAGTATCCCAGTTATGAATAATGATAATACCCTACGACGTGTGTTTGTGTACACACCTTTAACAAAATTGGAATTGTTAGAAATGAAAAAACTAGTACCCTGTCACGATAAAGACCCTGCAGGTTTTCACCGAGAACTTAAGGACATGTTACTCATGGGAGATTACACGTATACGGATATTATGAAACTGTTAAAAGTACTGTTGCCCACGGGCATTTACGAGAAACTCAAGGAAAAAGAATGGGAGGTGGGAGACAAAAAGATTATTTGGACTGAAATAGAGGACGAAGAAAAAACTCGCACTCCAGGGCTAGGCCTTGGGGACAAAGCTAAAGCATTACCAGGTTTAATAGTACAGGTTTTGCCAAGATTATTGACAACTAAAAAGGAAGACTGGGACGCAATCTCAGCCTGTAAACAGAAACACGATGAAGATACTAGTGACTTCTATTCAAGATTCGAGAAATGTTTCATTATAAATAGTGGCCTGAAACCAGGTAGCGAGTCATACCCACACCTTTTTGTAACGAAACTAGTCGAGAATTCCCTGACACAAGTTAAGAACCGTGTATATAAAGTCGAAAGTACATGGCAAGCAAATACGCCATCCCAGATGTTACAAATGTTACAATATCACCAGAACAGAATTAGAGAAGAACAGGATCACGAACAGAGACGTATGAAAGACACGAAAATGAAAATGTTAGTGGCCCAGTCGGTTCCAGCCGACGGTCAGAAAAAGGGTGTGACCCAGATAAGTAATTCAACAGCTCCTGTTAAAGGGACATGCAACTATTGCAAACAACCAGGTCACTACGTAAACGAATGTCCAGTCCTGAAACACAATATATCAACAGGTAAAACTAAAGAAAGACCACGTCAGCCTAGACAAGATCAAGTCCAGCAACAGACTTCACAGAATATACAGCCTATGCATGCTCCACCACATACAGTACAGACCGTAGCGGTATCACAGCCACAGCCCATTGCCGCGACGCAGCAAGTTTCACAGCAGATGTACCAGTATGCCCAATCTGATTATCCCGATTATCAGCGATACACATGAAACAGCCTAGAGAGGGAGGTTGGCTTGCCTCTTATTGAGATTCCTGTAGATCAAGAGGGTCCTTATGTACATAGTCAAGTATTAGGAAAAGACAGAAAGTTTCTAATTGACACAGGGGCAAGTCGCACCACGATCAGTCACGACGAAGTTCCAGGGGCACCCCTCTCAGGCTCACAGAATGTTTCCCTTGGTTTTTCAGGACAACCTATTGTAAATGGAGTATCAGAACCCGTTTCCCTAGCAGTAGGTCCATTATCACGTGTTACAGACCTGTTACTCACGAAGTCATGTCCAGAAAACTTGCTAGGTATCAAGACACTGAAGGCTCTAGGAGCAGTGATATGTTGTTCTCCAGAGGGAGTTAGACTTTTTCTACGTGACTTTAAGGGTCACTATGTATTACGAGAGTTTGATGTCAGATTGAAAAATGTACCGAAACACCTGTGGGCACAAGGCCCAACCGATGTAGGTTGTATGCACATTACACCATACCGTGTTACACTCAAACCAGGAGTTGTTTTACCCCGAATCAGACAATACAAGTTACCGCCCGATGCTGTAGTGGCTTTACTGGAAATCATTGAAGAGCTCATTGCCCAAGGAGTGGTCGTAGAAACCGACTCCAATATCTGTAATCCCCTATCATTCCGATTCTTAAACGTACTGATCCCAAGGCACCGCCAGTATATCGGCTGGTGATTGATTTACGAGAACTGAACAAATGCATTATCCCACAGTATCCTGTGGTTCCCGACATCTCATCCTTATTGACTGCTATTGATTCAGAAGCGACGTTCTTTACTGTAATTGACCTCAAGAACGCCTTCTTCAGTGTACCCATTGATCCAGAGAGCCAATATCTCTTCGGATTCAGTTTAAATGGCCGAAGCTTCAAATTTTCACGCGCACCTCAAGGATTCACAGAAAGCCCCAGCATTTATAGCCAAGCACTGAAAAGACAACTTGACTGTATCCAAATGCCAGTTAACACTGCCTTACTCCAGTACGTCTATGATCTGCTGATCACCGCACGAAGTGAACCCGAATGTGAACAAGCATCACTGACAGTTTTACATTTTCTGGCCGACAAGGGACACAAGGTGTCTCCTTCGAAGCTGTAATTCTGTGTTCAGCAAGTGGTGTACCTTGGGCACTTGCTGTCCAAGTGGGGAAGACAGCTCACACCTGATCGAGTTCAGTTAATTGCACAGTTACCACAACCCAAGACACAAAAGGAAGTGCGGGCCTTTATAGGCCTCACCTCGTACTGCAGACAATGGATTCCTCAGTATGCATTTCTAGCTAAACCGCTGATACAGTTGACAACACAGGAGGCAGCGACTTCGACTGTCCTCCCTTGGACTCAGGAACATACACAGGCTTTTGAGGAATTAAAGAAAGCTTTATGCCAAGCACCAGTTTTAGCGACACCATGTTACAGCAAACCTTTTACACTTTTTGTTACAGAACGTGATGGTACAGCGTTGTCTGTCCTCACACAAGATCAAGCAGGTTCACATAAGCCTTGCGCTTATTTTTCAAGTACATTAGATCCAGTGGCCCAGGCTCTGCCTGCGTGCTTAAAATCAGTTGCAGCAACAGCCCTAGCAATCAGACAAAGCGACTCAATAGTATTAGGACATCCACTGACAGTACAAGTTCCACATTCTGTAGAAGTCCTTCTAAACCGAACACAGACTCAACACCTGACTATAGCACAACTGACAGGTTATGAATTGACACTATTCCAGCCACACATAGAAATCAGACGCTGTAACATTCTAAATCCTGCAACATTGTTACCCTCGGTTATGACAGATTCAGCCCGCATGATTGTATAGAGATCATTAATGCAGTAACAAAGCCCCGACGAGACTTAACAGATGTTGCACTGACCAATCCAGACCTGACACTTTACGTGGACGGTTCATGTATGAGAACAAGCACAGGAGAATTAGTGGCCGCATATGCAGTGACCACCGAAACTGAAGTCAAAGAAACACACCGTATTGATACACTGTCTGCTCAAGCAGCAGAGCTTATCGCTCTGACCCGAGCCTGTATACTAGCCAAGAACAGAAATGTTAACATATACACAGATTCACGTTATGCTTTCGGAGTCGTACATGACTTCGGAGTGTTATGGCAAGAACGAGGTTTCTTGACCTCTCACGGTGCCAAGATCCAACACAGTCCCCTCATTCAAGCACTGTTAGAAGCAATACATCTGCCTTCAGGCATATCCATCATGAAGTGTAAAGCACATACTAAAGTTACAGACTCTATCTCCCAGGGTAACGACCTGGCAGACCAAACAGCAAAACATACCGCATTGACTCACACCCAGACAACTGATGTGACAAAGACAATAGTACCGACACATTGTATGACAGTTAGGGATCCCACACTAGATGTAATCGATATTCAGACACATGCTACTCCAGATGAAATCAAGAAATGGACTGAACTAGGAGGGATCCAGACAGATCAGGGATGGATGACGAAGGGAAAATCTACATGGTTCCTCCCCGACTCTATGGTTCAAGTCATAATAAATACAGCACATAGTCCAGCCCACCTGGGAGAAAAAGCTATGTTAGACAGTTTACAGAATCTCTGGTTCAACAAACATTTACGAGCAGCAGCAAAACAGAAAGTGCGTACTTGCATGATCTGTTGTCAGTTCAATCCACGTAAAAGCGTCCCTGTAGAGCAAGGTGGATTTCATCCTCCCGATCACCCTTTTGAAGTCCTCCAGATGGATTATATCCAGATGGAACGTTGTCGAGGATTCAAGTACGTCCTCGTAGTTGTTTGTGCACTTTCCCGTTGGACCGAAGCATATCCAGTCCCAGATTACACTGCCCCGACCACTGCCAAGCAACTGGTTCAAGAATTCTTCCCACGGTACGGCTTGCCTCGTATCGTGTACTCAGATAACGGACAGCCATTCTCATCCGAGCTCATGAAGCAGGTTTCACTCCTGCTAGGATATCAGTGGAAATTCCATTGCGTCCGACATCCCGAGGCAGCTGGCCTTGTAGAGAGGCACAATCAGACACTAAAAACCCGTCTTGCTAAAATATGTAAAGAGAAAGGGGTCGACTGGATAGTCGCCCTGCCAGTTGCACTATTCTATATGAGAATGGTCCCACATTCGAGATCAGGACTATCCCCGTATGAGGTGGTCTTTGGCCGGCCACCAAATATGTGGGGGACGCCCATGCCTAAGAAAATAACAGATGTTGACTGCAATATGCTGACAGATTACCTTGCCTCCTTGATGTCTGCACTCCAATCATGTCGTTCACAGGTTGCCGCAGCCTTTCCCGGCAACACTGATGTGAAGCCACACGATGTCCGTCCCGGAGATACTGTCCTGATACGCAATTTCGACAGGAGGAGTCCGCTGGAGCCCCGTTGGCAGGAGCCGAAGCTCGTCCTTCTGACCACGAGGACTGCAATCAAGGTTGAGGGCCGCAAGGGGTGGATCCATACGAGTCATATTAAAAAATGTAATGAACTGTTGCCAGAGACTGACTCTTCCACCCCCTCAAAGGACTGCCCAGATTCTAGTGACTCTAAACTTCCCATGGTAGAGAAAACTCCGCAAGAAGAGTATAAATTAAAGTTGCGGTCTAGCAAGTCAGACAGTTTAATTGTTTAAGTCCTCCCTTAGGTGAATCGGTTAAATAGTTTCTGACATGTATCCCCTAGACCCCAATAGAGAGAGAGATAGAGAGAAACAGATCAAGAAGCAACGATATTGCAAATCTCTCAAAAGTTACTGTATTGTTACCTTATGGATTATGTTTTCTTTAAGTCTCACTATTATTGTCACAAGTGTAATTTTGCATACCTATTTTCCTATTGCTACACGTGCACATTCTTCTTCTAATAACACTGCCGAGCATTCTTTCAGTGAGTTACCCCCTCACGAGTTGTCTTACCGACTTGCACTGCGCAACAATACATTCATTAGTATGTTACATCACTCTCATCAGACCAGCAACGCTACAAATTGTTGGATATGTGGCCGACTCCCTCCCTACCAGAAATACAGGGGAGTTCTGCCCCTCTTCCCGTACCGTTCACACACAATGGTTCATGTGGCGCCTGGTTTAGTTTGATTAATTCCTTAGATTCAAATTCCGTAGTTTATCAGGGTAACTGGGTATGGGGAAACCTGAACACAGTTTTGCATAGAAGATGTTATCCTGACAAAGAGGGACTCCCCAAAAGGACAGGGACTGATCTAGAAAATGAAGTATATGGATTAGGAAATTTTACACTCAACCTCATGATTCTGAATGTTGAATCCGAAACCGAGCCAGACTTGCCCACTATGTCAGTACTACCAGTCAAAGGTGAATTATGTGTCAGAAAGAATGGTTCCGTACACCTGGGTCATAGTAAATGTACTACTGTGGTCGAATTTAGTGATAAGGGCAAGTCCACATTCAAAGCTACACGTCATTCCTATTTCATTTGTGGTCAGACAGCATATATACGTTTACCTCTAGATTGGGATGGGACCTGTTACATTGGATTCCTACTGCCACCTGTTTTCCTAGCTCCACCTGATTATCATAGAAATTCCCGTCTAGTTCACAGACCAAAAAGAGATCTCCCGATTGTCGACTATACTGAGACAGCATGGGAACAGTACACAGATTTCAATAAAGGTTTCTTTCCCTATTTAGGAGCTATCTTTAATAGTAAGTCTATCCGTCACTTGACCAGAACCCTTGAAGCAGTAGTAAAAGAGACTACTTCCGCCTTAGGGAACTTGACTGAGGAACAGTCTGCTATGAGACTTGTCGTTCTTCAAAATCGTCTTGTTATTGACGTCATACTAGCCGATCGAGGAGGAGCCTGTAAGGTCCTCGGGTCAGCTTGCTGTGTTTTCATTCCAGATAATGCTCCGTCCGTGTATAAGGCTATTAAACGTCTCCATAAGATAGCTAGTCAGATACATCAGAATCCAGGCACTTGGACTTGGTCCGGTTGGCTCTGGACTACTATTTCAGCTTGGGGATGGAAAATACTGTCACTCCTTGGAACAATACTACTTATAGTATTCAGGTGCTGTCTATGTTTACAATGTGGGCCAGCGATTTGCGGCTTGTGCGCCACATCCTGCACTCCCCATTCAAGTCAACGTTCTAAATCCTATGTGAAAAAGGATGAGCAGATGAATCTAACTACACAAATAAATGGATTAATGAAGATTGATATATCATGAAGGGTCCGTAGGGAACAAGGAGGGAATGAGGAAATATACATTTTATGGTCAAGAAATGTTCCCTAACGTGTACCCCACCGCCTCCATGTACGAGCTTAAAGTGCATGTAACTTCCCTCCTGTGTCAGCTATGAAGACGCAAATACATTTGCGTTCAACGTTAACATGTCCTCTTTCAGATCCACCCTGAATGGGTCGGATATTCTGTTGCTAAGTATGCCTTGCCACCGTCTTTGTATGGTGCACTTTCACGTATTTCTGGCTCAGTGCGAGCTAGGCCCTGTTTTCTGTCATCGAGCCTCTTTTCAAAGTCATCTCTGCCTCCTGAAACTGCAACGTGGAATGCCCCCCCGTGAACTCTGTCCTACTCCCTGCGAGGCGAGCGGAGCCTGGCTCGGCCTGCTTGCCTGCCAAAGACAGTATTTTACCTTCACGTTATCAGTATAGTCAAGCTCAGCTTCCCGAAAACACATTCCAGTCCAGCAGAATAGATAAACAACCCCTCAGCTGCAGAGTAAAGGGCCCGGCCTTTCTGTCTCCATGCAAGTAATTCATAGCTCCCGTTACCATGGTAGGCCCATGGCCCCCTCGCTTTACACTCAGACACGTAGGCACATATGCACGCATTCATAGTCAGTATAGGATAGCCTCTGCCCAAGAGACCTGTCCTTCTAGATAATATGGTTCCCAAACATCAGATATCAGATATGATATAGGAACGAGTTGATCTGACATGCCAGACTTCTGTCTTTTTCCTCTAGTGTAAATGTTAAGTCCCCTGCACCCTCCAGCTTCACGTCAATCACACGTCACGCAGCTGCGCGCGCATCCAGACCTCAGATTTCCGCTGACATTGCAAGATTTCTGCTACGTACCCACCCACTTGTGACACTTTCATGTGACGTTTCTAGCACACACCCCTGTGTTCACGCCTAGTTCACGCCTTCTGATTACGTATTGCTAACACGTGTGTGCTCTTATCTTGTTTCTCTCAGCTGTTACGCCTTCTGCATTGGTTTTCATTATGTGCTTTAAGTATAAAAGTTATGTATTGTCAATAAAGTATGCTCTATCCCTTCCTGAACCCCAGTGGTGTCAGGAACCCGATATCCGGTTCGAGAACCATTCCTTTTTAAGGAATAAAACCCCTAAGAACTCTAACACCACGGACTCTGCGTCTTTCTTTCCGATTGAGTTATTTTTTTAAGTACTTACCTGCATAGAAATTAGGACGGTAATTAAATATTTACCACAAAGTGCTTCCTGTTGAGGTTTAATTTTTGTGACAGGAGCCTCGTGCCTGAATGAATCCTGCCCTGCATATTTATCCACGAAGATGCCACCATTTTGTGCAATACCTCTACTCAACTGGAGTACTTTCTACTGGCTAATCCAGTAAGTTCTACCTCATTGGGTAAATGATAGTGCTTTTCCTACACTGCAGCAGCGTAGGGCCAGAAGATTTGTCTCCACTGGCCATGTGTACTTGTAACTTTGCCACAGCGCCAAAAGGCGCCGAGGTCCCTTGAGTGAGCTGTCCATCATAGTTGGGAAAGGGCGGGAAGACGTTTGATACCGCTAGTGTGTGGTTCGGGGATTCTATGCGTGTCAACATGCCTCGTGTTTAAAGGGTCAAAGAGCGAGCAGGGCAGCAGGTGAGAAGAAAGCAGCCTCCTGGTCACGGGGATGGGGATTGCGCTCGAGAAACTCAGGGATGTAAAGACCTCCCTCGGGTATTACAGATAATTTTCGACGGCAGATATCGGGTTAAAGCACATTTGTCCAGCCTCGACCGTGCTCACTAATGTTTTGGGCTGATTAAAACGTTACTGAATTTGAGCTTCAACTCGGGCACCTGCTTTATTTATATCTGTAAGTGCTTCCTGTTGAGGTTTAATTTTTGGCCCACAGGAAGCACTTGCAGAGTTAAGGCAGGTGCCCGAGTTGAAGCTAACTTTGTAACCATTTTAGAATGGCACCAGCAAGCACTCTGGCAGCTTGCCGGTGCCATTCTAAAATGGTTACAAAGTTAGCTTCAACTCGAGCACCTGCCTTAACTGTGCTTCCTGTGGGCCCAAAAAAAAATCTGCCCGCTCGCGAATTCGCAAATTTTTCGGCAATTTTGCCAGATTCGCGGATTGCGAAATTGCCAAAAATTCGCAAATTTCGCGAGCGGAGCAGATTTTGCGCCCATACTTAGTTTCCATGGTACTAAGGGATCAGGGCTGTCATGTTCGATGGCTGCCAAGAACTATTTTCTCCTTGTTAAGAAGAGGTTCTAGTGGCCCTGTGAGCTCGTTGATACAAAAGTCCAACATACCAGGAGGGGGTGTTCAGAGTCAGTCTGACATCAATCCTACAGCGTATGTTGTCCAAACGTGCTGATCTTGTATAATTGTTATAGGAGCTAAACGGCATGGCTCGGCCAACGTTGGTTGGGTACTTATTTAACAGTAGAATCTGAGTAGTTCAGTTATGCTATTCTCAGAAATCCCTACTCACAAAACACCAGAAACATATGAAGTGGGTGGGCAAAAACTCTGCCACAGCTAAGTAGGCAAAAAATCCTATTTATTTGCTTTTGGTTAATAAAGCTTGAAGGACACAGTGTTCCTAAAAATTGTGCAAAAACCCTTTATCTTAGTTCCCTTGAAAAGTTATTTCTTACTATCAACACAATGACTGTGCAGAAAATAGACCCACTAAGGCAGGCACTGCCCCTCTCAGAAGACGAGTACGATGCAAACACAATACATATTGCAGAAAACTTTAGAAAGGCCATCCGCCTGAAACTGGTTGCGATGGTCTAACACCTAGGAGTTGCTCAGTATCCTTCATGATTGATACACACTAATCCTATAGAACAGAGGTATTTAATTTATGGGTTACATTCCCAACAGCAAATGCAAGAACAAAAACATTTCACTACTACACAGAAAATGAAACACCGACGGAATATTGTCCGTATGAGGACATTAAAGTTCCGCTCACTCACCAGGAACACTTATACTGGTTTAAAGGTGCCCTCCCCATACAAGAAGTAGAATGAGGCTCGGTCCGCCCAGAAGAGAAGGGGGAACATGGCCAATAACATGGCCAATATTAGCGGCCTATACACCACATCCTGACATTCTGAGAATTGCAAAGAGAACATTTGATGGACAGAATGCAGAACAATGTCATTCATTCACCCCAGTACAGAGATCTGGGCCTTAATCCATCGTTTTTTTTGCTCACCATGACATTTCAGTTTGGACCCAGGCATATGCAAATCAGTCTTGACTCTGCGCCAAATGTGAACAGTCCAGACGGAACTGCAAGGCCAGGTTCAGCTGTCAGGTGTCACCTGGTGTCTCAAGAGTAGATTGTCCCTCATGCATTTTGCTGAGTTGTTGATTCCGACAACACAGAGAGCCTTTGTCCGATGGCTCAGGTTCCCTTTGAGTGAGGGGGGGTCTCTGGTACTCTTCAGGTAGCTGTGAGGCCCTCCATACCTGTTGACTGTTTGTTGGGGGATGATTTGGAGAGCTTCCCTTGGGAAAAGGTGGAGAAAACTACTCATTTGAAGATGGTTGGACTGCCTGACTGGGCGTGCGTGACCACCCCGGTCAATGTCAGCCAGTAGCGGTTCACAAAAGGACCTGGAGCCTGAGTGGGAGGCCCAGGAACCTGCCTTAGAGAGAAGTGGCGAGGGGCATGGGAAACCGGCCCCCAAAGTTTCCCCGGCCCAGGAGGAGGTAGACCCTGAGGGTGATGAACTAGAGCCTACCAGAGAGCAAGTAGCTGAACTTGGGAACCTGCCTGAGCTGACCCATTTGCAGCAAGAAGGAGGCCGCTCCAGGGAAGAATTCTGCAGGGAGCAGAAAGAATGCCCTTCTCTTGAGGGCTTGCGGCAACAGGCTGTGAGCCAGGCAGCAGGTGATCAGTCAGGATCACACTTGATTTACTGGGAGAATAGTCTCCTGTATAGTGAGGCTAAGTTTGCTGAACCTGGGTCAGCCTGTGTGCTGGTGTTAACCCAGAAGTTCAGAGCCTTCCTACTGGGGCTGGCTCATAATGTTCCATTACCAGGACATTTGGGGGAGAACAAGACCTTTGAGAGGCTTGTTACCCACTTTCATTGGCCCCACATGCACAAGAGGTCAGACACTCATTGCAAAACATGTCAGACTTCCCAGGCAAGTGGAAAGAGTGGAAGGAAGCACAAGGCTCCTCTCCAGCCATTCCCTAAGATCAGTACCCCCTTTGAGCGGGTGGGGATTGACATTGTGGGACCACTGGACCCCAAGACAGACATGGGCAACAGGTTCATCCTGGTCTTGGTGGACAATGCCACCCGGTACCCGGAAGTCAAACCTCTGAGGACAGTGACGGCCCGTGGTGAGAAGAGTAGTGATGGGAATTTTCTTCCAAGTGGGACTCCCTCGCGAGGTAGAGTCTGACCGGGGCGCCAACTTCATTTCCAAGTATATGAAGTCCTCATGGCAGGAGTGTGGGGTAACTTACAAGTTCGCCACTTCTTACCATCCTCAAGGAAACGGGTTGGTTGAAAGGTTCAACAGGACCCTGAAAGGCATGATAATGGGTCTTGAGGAATCCATGAGGCATAAGTGGGACATCCTCTTACCATGCCTACTCTTTGCATCCCAGGAGGTGCCACAGAAATCTCTAGGGTTCAGTCCCTTGGAGCTTCTCTATGGACACTCGGTCAGAGGACCTCTGAGTCTGGTCAAAGAAGGTTGTGAGCAATCTCCCAGGAAACCTCCCCAAGATATATATAGATACATGCTGGCCTTCAGGAACCAGACTAGGCGTTTCAGGCAACTCACTGAGGTGAATCTGGAGGCCAGCCAGGAGGAGATGAAGAGATGGTATGACCAGAATGCCACTCTGGTAGAGCTTCAACCTGAACAAAAGGTGTGGGTCATGGTTCCTGTGGAACCCTGTGTGCTTCAAGATAAGTGGACCGGACCTTTTGAGGTTGTGGTGCGCAAGAGTCCAGTTACCTACTTGGTGGACTTGCGGTCTCCTAGGAACCCTTCGAGGGTCCTACATGTCAACCACCTTAAGCCCCACTTAGAGAGGTCTAAAGTGGGCATGCTCTTGGCAACGGATGCTGGGATGGAGGAGGAGACTGAGCCTCTTCTTGACCTCCTGTCAGCCTCAGAGCAAGATGGGTCAGGGAATGGTGTTAACCTCTATTCCACGCTGACCCATGAGCAACAGAATGACTGCCGCCAGTTGCTGGGACAGTTTTCTGAGCTGCTTTCCCTGGTTCCTGGTGTCACAGATTGGTTCGTCCATGATGTGGACACAGGAGAGAGTTTACCTGTGAAGCATAAAACTTACAGGGTAACTGACAGGGTAAGGGCTTGCATGAAAGAGGAAGTCTCAAATATGCTTGCGCTAGGGGTGATTGATCCCTCCAGCAGTCCTTGGGCCAGCCCAGTGATCTTGGTCCCGAAGGCTGCAGCACCGGGTACCACACCCGAACTCTGGTTCTGTGTGGTCTACAGAGGGCTCAATTCAGTCACAAAGACTGATGCGCACCCCATTCCCAGAGCTGAGGAGCTCATTGATCGGCTAGGGGCTGCACTGTACCTCGGCACGTTTGACTTGAGGTCTGGGTACTGGCAGATCGCCTTGACTGATGGGGTCAAGGAGAGGTCAGCATTCTCCACACCAGATGGACATTTCCAGTTCTGTGTTATGCACTTTGGGATGAAGAATGCCCCTGCCATCTTACAGAGGTTAGTCATCCAGGTGTTGGTTGGACTGGATAAGTTCAGTGCCGCCTACATGGATGACATCGCAGTGTTCAGTGCCAGTTGGGAGGAACATCTGTGCCACCTCTGGGAAGTGTTGTTGGCGCTGCGGAAGGCAGGCCTCACGATCAAGGCGAGTAAGTGCCAGATCGGGCAGGGTTCCGTAGTGTACTTGGGACACCAAGTTGGGAGCGGCCAGGTGGCACCCCTCCAACCCAAGATTGAATCCATCCTGGCTTTGGAGCCACCCAAAACCCAGTCAGAGATGAGGGCCTTTTTAGGACTCACAGGGTATTACGGGAGGTTTGTCTAGCGGTATGGCAACATTATTCCACCCTTGAAAGTGCTAACTTCCAGGAAGCAGCCCAAGAAGGAGATTTGGACTGACACCTGTCAGAAAGCTTTTGAGGCCCTGAAAACTGCCATGTGCACGGCGCCCGTGCTCCTGGCACCCAACTTCTCAAGATAGTTAATCATTCAAACAGATGCTTCAGAGCATGGTGTGGGGGCTGTTTTGTCACAGATGAATGAGGAGGGCCTAGATCAACCTGTAGGCTTCATTAGTAGAGAGTTACTTCCACGGATACAGAGGTGCTATTGAGCGTGAGGCATTTGCTGTGGTCTGGGCACTGAAGAAGCTGAGACCATACCTGTTTGGGACTCCCTTTCGGGTTCAGAAAGACCACAGGCCCCTCAGATGGTTGATGCAAATGAGGGGTGAGAATCCAAAGCTGTTGAGGTGGTCCATTTCCCTACAGGGTATGAACTTTACGGTGGAACACAGCCCTGGTACAGAACACGCCAATTCTGATGGTCTGTCCAGATTTTTCTGCCTTAGTGATGAGAACTCCCAGGAGTTTGGGTAGTTCTCCCCACATTTCAGCTGGAGGCGACACGTGTTAGACCGAGCACCTTTGGCGTGGGTCTCCCTTCCATTTTTGTGTTTGCCTCATGTGTGTTTTGCTGGTATTAGATACTTTGGGCACTGTGCCACTGTTATTCAGTGCCACAGTGCAAGTGCTCCCTATTGTAAATTGATGTATTAATCAGTGGTTCCATGTTTGGCTATTTGGTTTACTTGTCAGACCCTAGTACTGTGCACTGAGTGTGCCCAGGGTGTGTAAATCCAAATGCTGCTGGTGGGCCTGCAGCACTGGTTGTGCCACCCACAGAAGCAGCCTTGTAAAGTGTGTCTAAGGTCTGCCATTGCAGAGCCTGCGTGCAGTCTGGTACTGTCATGCTGACTGGGCAAGTGCACACACTTGCCAGTACCTAAACCTTCCCTTGTCTTCATATCAGTCATCCCTATGGTAGGCCCAAGGGCAGAGTGCATTGTAAGTATAAGGTAGGACAAGCCCTGATATATGTGGCATGTCCTGATAGTGTATTACAGTCAGTTTCGTTTTTCACTATTGCAAGGCTACCTGTTCTCCATAGGCCAGAATGGGCTGAAAGATTATTACATGTTTATAATCCTAACTGACTCAGAGAACATGGTAGAAATTCGAGTTTAGAATGTCTGAACTCAGAATGATAAAATACATCTTTTAGTGAAGTTGGTATTAACATTCTGTGTTTGCAAATACCACTTTTAGAAAGTAGGCATTTGTTTGCCTAACCTTTCAAGCCTGCCTCTGCTAGGTTGTTTATTCCTTTGTCTGGTTTTGTGAGTTACAGGACTGGGGGATTCCAAGAGACAGGATGAGTCAGCCCAGTGGTGAATAGAGAGATCTGCATCTAGATGGGAGGGAGGAGTTGGACCTGAACCCTGAATAGGGCTACGCCTGCCTTCCACAATGCTGGCTCCACCTCCTGGGGAGGGGCTGATGTCTCTACCCTGCACACTGAAAGAAGAGAAGGAGTCCTGTAAACAAAGTGCTCCAGGACTGTACTTGCGTTCCACAATGCTGGCTCCACCTCCTGTGGGGCGTCTGATGTTTCTGCCCTGCACTGTGAAAGGAAAGGAGAAGTCTGGTAAACAGAGTGCTTCAAAACTGGTCTGGACTGGGCAAAGGCCCCTCTCCACTCAGAGAACAAAGGATTTTGGGGTATAAATATTGGGACCCTGATGCCAAGAAATTAGAGCACTTTGTACTGCAAGAAGAAACCTTTACTGAGGAGAGGAACCTGAAGAAACTGAGGAGAGACTATTCCCAAGCTGAAGTGCTGCTTGGGGGATTGGCCTGCAGTGGTTGCCTTACTGCCAAAGGAAGAAGAAAGGAACTTTGTGTACTTTACTTTCAACTTGTGAAGGATCGCCAAGGGCTTGGAAAAGAGCTTGCCTCCTGCTGAAATCTCAGGGACAACAGACTTCAACCCCCAGCTCCCCAGATATCTTTGGAAGTGCCTGAAAATTGTTTTGGGCTTTCTGAGGAACTGCGTGTCGCAAGGAGCTGGAAGCGTGACTCATCGAGAAGAAGCTTGTCACCGTCACTGTGCCTGCCGTCGCAACTCTGAAGGAGGGTGTCGCCCCTGGAACTGTTGCACCGCACCGCATTGAGAGAAGCGTGCCGCAATGAAGAGGAAGTTTGTCGCCGTCGCTGCTGCTGCTGTTGCAACTCCAAAGGATGGTGTTGCCGCTGTAGCTGTCGCATTGCACCACATC
Organism: Lissotriton vulgaris; assembly: GCF_964263255.1. Classification (NCBI taxonomy): domain Eukaryota; kingdom Metazoa; phylum Chordata; class Amphibia; order Caudata; family Salamandridae; genus Lissotriton; species Lissotriton vulgaris. Next base: position 633,981,597 of record NC_141685.1, on the reverse strand, counting down.
GATATAAGAGTCTCGCAACGAGGTCGGAGCGTGTCGGCGTCGCTGTGTCTGCTGTCGCAACTCCAAGGGAGGGTGTCGCCGCTGGAACTGTCGTACTGCACTGCATCGAAGAAAAGCGCCCCGCATCCCCGAGAAGCACGCCATCGTTGGAGCTGCTGCCGGCGCATCGTGGGAGAAAAGTGTCGTAGGTGGAGCTGCTGCTGTCGCAACTCAAAACAAGGGTGTTGCCGCTGCAGTCCACACATCGAGCCGAGAACTTCTTGCATCCCGGAGGAAGTGTGCCGCATCTGGAAGATCTTCCCGTCTTTATTTCTTTGCACTTGAACTTTGCGGCATTTCCCTCACTGCGACATTGCTTGTCAGGGAAGAGCAACGCAACCTAAGGTACATTGACATACAGTGTCGCATCTTAAGAACTGAACTTAACTAAGCTAAATCTACCATCATAAAGCAACGTTATTGTGTATTTTTGTCTTTTATGGTCTTGTGGTAAATCTGTATAAAGTATACTTATTTTTGATATAAAAACCTGATGTGGTGTCCATCTGTAGTGTTGTCACAGGGTTACTGTATGTGGTCACAAATGCTTTACACACTGCTTCTGAGATAAGCCTGTCTGTTCGTGCCAAGGTACCAAGGGGGTGAGCAGGGGGTATTTAAGGAGTGTATCCCCTTTAACCTGACTAGAGGCAAGGGTCCCTATTCGTCACAAGTACCTACCTGTGCCAACTATAGACCCCCAAATCTAATAAGGGCACTTACTGCCCAGCCAGCAATGGTAACAACAAATACAATACCAGCTCAAAAGACAGCAAACAGAATTTCACCACACAGATGAAATATAAGTATAAATATATAAATAAATATAAGATGTATATGTATATATATATATATATATATATATATATATATATATATATATATATATATATATATATATTCCAACAAAGTTAGCCCCAAACATGAGAGAGGCCACTGGCAATGCAATGATTCGACTTTAATCACGCAGCTTGCAAACAGGTTCCACAGCAGCAAACGATAACCTTTGTAATGCCAAACACGTTTCAGGAACTTGATTCCCTTCTTCAGTGGCTGTCAGGCGCTTTGTGGAAAGCCGCGTTTCCTGTGAACAATTATATTCAAGTCCTGCCCTGTGGGCGTGGCTACCCTCGTAGCCTTCTGGATCTCAAAGTGTCACAAGGTATTCTCCAGTGAGTCCGCTTTAAACACTGCGCATTTGAAACATACTGTTCATAACCCATGTGGGATGTTACTCGAAGCTGCTGGGCTTTCCGTTCCGTTTTCCAGCTGCCTGACACGAATGTATGTCAGAACTAGACCAGTCCCGACTCTGCCTCCCAATGCGCCGACACGCAATATGCATCAGCACAGGGCCCGCTTTTAGGCAGTGGGTCTCTCTCAGCGGCTGGGCTCCAGCCGCAAAAAATTCCAACAAAGTTAGCCCCAAAGACGAGATCCCTCGTAGCCTTCTGGATCTCGTAGTGTCACAAGGTATTCTCCAGTGAGTCCGCTTTAAACACTGCGCAATTGAAACATACTGTTCATAACCCATGTGGGATGTTACTCGAAGCTGCTGGGCTTTCCGTTCCGTTTTCCAGCTGCCTGACACGAATGTATGTCAGAACTAGACCAGTCCCGACTCTGCCTCCCAATGCGCCGACACGCAATATGCATCAGCACAGGGCCCGCTTTTAGGCGGTGGGTCTCTCTCAGCGGCTGGGTTCCAGCCACAATTAATTCCAACAAAGTTAGCCCCAAAGACGAGAGAGGCCACTGGCAATGCAAAGATTCGACTTCAATCACGCAGCTTGCAAATAGGTTCCACAGCAGCAAACGATAACCTTTGTAATGCCAAACGCGTTTCAGGAACTTGATTCCCTTCTTCAGTGGCTGTCAGGCGCTTTGTGAAAAGCCGCGTTGCCTGTGCACAATTATATTCAAGTCCTGCCCTGTGGGCTTGGCTACCCTCTTAGCCTTCTGGATCTCGTAGTGTCACAAGGTATTCTCCAGTGAGTCCGCTTTAAACACTGCGCAATTGAAATATACTGTTCATAACCCATGTGGGATGTTACTCGAAGCTGCTGGGCTTTCCGTTCCGCTTTCCAGCTGCCTGACACGAATGTATGTCAGAACTAGACCAGTCCCGACTCTGCCTCCCAAAGCGCTGACACGCAATATGCATCAGCACAGTGCCCGCTTTCAGGCGGTGTGTCTCTCTCAGCGGCTGGGCTCCAGCCGCAATTAATTCCAACAAAGTTAGCTCCAAAGACGAGAGAGGCCACTGGCAATGCAATGATTCGACTTTAATCATGCAGCTTGCAAACAGGTTCCACAGCAGCAAACGATAACCTTTGTAATGCCAAACGCGTTTCAGGAACTTGATTTCCTTCTTCAGTGGCTATCAGGCGCTTTGTGAGAAAGCCGCGTTTCCTGTGCACAATTATATTCAAGTCCTGCCCTGTTGGCTTGGCTACCCTCGTAGCCTTCTGGATCTCGTAGTGTAAAAAGACATTCTGCAATGAGTCCGCTTTAAACACTGCACAATTGAAACATACTGTTCATAACCCATGTGGGATGTTACTCGAAGCTGCTGGGATTTCCGTTCCGCTTTCCAGCTGCCTGACACGAATGTATGTCAGAACTAGACCAGTCCAGACTCTGCCTCCCAATGCGCCGACACGCAATATGCATCAGCACAGGGCCCGCTTTTAGGCGGTGGGTCTCTCTCAGCGGCTGGGCTCCAGCCACAATTAATTCCAACAAAGTTAGCCCCAAAGACGAGAGAGGCCACTGGCAATGCAATGATTCGACTTCAATCACGCAGCTTGCAAACAGGTTCCACAGCAGCAAACGATAACCTTTGTAATGCCAAACGCGTTTCAGGAACTTGATTCCCTTCTGCAGTGGCTGTCAGGCGCTTTGTGAAAAGCTGCGTTGCCTGTGCATAATTATATTCAAGTCCTGCCCTGTGGGCGTGGCTACCCTCGTAGCCTTTTGGATCTCGTAGTGTCACAAGGTATTCTCCAGTGAGTCTGCTTTAGACACTGCGCAATTGAAACATACTGTTCATAACCCATGTGGGATGTTACTCGAAGCTGCTGGGCTTTCCGTTCCGCTTTCCAGCTGCCTGACACGAATGTATGTCAGAACTAGACCAGTCCCGACTCTGCCTCCCAAAGCGCCGACACGCAATATGCATCAGCACAGGGCCCGCTTTCATGCGGTGTGTCTCTCTCAGCAGTTGGGCTCCAGCCGCAATTAATTCCAACAAAGTTAGCTCCAAAGACGAGAGAGGCCACTGGCAATGCAATGATTCGACTTTAATCACGCAGCTTGCAAACAGGTTCCACAGCAGCAAACGAAAACCTTTGTAATGTCAAACGCGTTTCAGGAACTTGATTCCCTTCATCAGTGGCTATCAGGCGCTTTGTGAGAAAGCCGCGTTTCCTGTGCACCAGTTATATTCAAGTCCTACCCTGTGTGTGTGGCTACCCTCGTAGCCTTCTGGATCTCGTAGTGTCACAAGGTATTCTCCAGTGAGTCCGCTTTAAACACTGCGCAATTGAAACATACTGTTCATAACCCATCTGGGATGTTACTCGAAGCTGCTGGGCTTTCCGTTCCGTTTTCCAGCTGCCTGACACGAATGTATGTCAGAACTAGACCATTCCCGACTCTGCCTCCCAATGCGCCGACACGCAATATGCATCAGCACAGGGCCCGCTTTTAGGCGGTGGGTCTCTCTCAGCGGCTGGGCTCCAGCCACAATTAATTCCAACAAAGTTAGCCCCAAAGACGAGAGAGGCCACTGGCAATGCAATGATTCGACTTTAATCACGCAGCTTGCAAACAGGTTCCACAGCAGCAAACGATAACCTTTGTAATGCCAAACGCGTTTCAGGAACTTGATTCCCTTCTTCAGTGACTGTCAGGCGCTTTGTGGAAAGCCGCGTTTCCTGTGCATAATTATATTCAAGTCCTGCCCTGTGGGCGTGGCTACCCTCGTAGCCTTCTGGATCTCGTAGTGTCACAAGGTATTCTCCAGTGAGTCCGCTTTAGACACTGCGCAATTGAAACATACTGTTCATAACCCATGTGGGATGTTACTCGAAGCTGCTGGGCTTTCCGTTCCGCTTTCCAGCTGCCTGACACGAATGTATGTCAGAACTAGACCAGTCCCGACTCTGCCTCCCAAAGCGCCGACACGCAATATGCATCAGCACAGGGCCCGCTTACATGCGGTGTGTCTCTCTCAGCAGCTGGGCTCCAGCCGCAATTAATTCCAACAAAGTTAGCTCCAAAGACGAGAGAGGCCACTGGCAATGCAATGATTCAACTTTAATCACGCAGCTTGCAAACAGGTTCCACAGCAGCAAACGATAACCTTTGTAATGTCAAACGCGTTTCAGGAACTTGATTCCCTTCATCAGTGGCTATCAGGCGCTTTGTGAGAAAGCCGCGTTTCCTGTGCACCAGTTATATTCAAGTCCTACCCTGTGCGTGTGCCTACCCTCGTAGCCTTCTGGATCTCGTAGTGTCACAAGGTATTCTCCAGTGAGTCCGCTTTAAACACTGCACAATTGAAACATACTGTTCATAACCCATGTGGGATGTTACTCGAAGCTGCTGGGCTTTCCGTTCCGCTTTCCAGCTGCCTGACACGAATGGATGTCAGAACTAGACCAGTCCCGACTCTGCCTCCCAAACCGCCGACACGCAATATGCATCAGCACAGGGCCCGCTTTCAGGCGGTGGGTCTCTCTCAGCGGCTGGGCTCCAGCCGCAATTAATTCCAACAAAGTTAGCCCCAAAGACGAGAGAGGCCACTGGCAATGCAATGATTCGACTTTAATCACGCAGCTTGCAAACAGGTTCCACAGCAGCAAACGATAACCTTTGTAATGCCAAACGCGTTTTCAGGAACTTGATTCCCTTCTTCAGTGGCTGTCAGGCGCTTTGTGGAAAGCCGCGTTTCCTGTGCACAATTATATTCAAGTCCTGCCCTGTGGGCGTGGCTACCCTCATAGCCTTCTGGATCTCGTAGTGTCACAAGGTATTCTCCAGTGAGTCCGCTTTAAACACTGCGCAATTGAAATATACTGTTCATAACCCATGTGGGATGTTACCCGAAGCTGCTGGGCTTTCCGTTCCGCTTTCCAGCTGCCTGACACGAATGTATGTCAGAACTAGACCAGTCCCGACTTTGCCTCTCAAAGCGTTGACACGAAATATTCATCAGCACAGGGCCCGCTTTCAGGTGGTGGGTCTCTCTCAGCGGCTGGGCTCCAGCCGCAATTAATTCCAACAAAGTTAGCCCCAAAGACGAGAGAGGCCACTGGCAATGCAATGATTCGACTTCAATCACGCAGCTTGCAAACAGGTTCCACAGCAGCAAACGATAACCTTTGTAATGCCAAATGCGTTTCAGGAACTTGATTCCCTTCTTCAGTGGCTGTCAGGCGCTTTGTGAGAAAGCCGTGTTTCCTGTGCACAATTATATTCAAGTCCTGCCCTGTTGGCTTTGCTACCCTCGTAGCCTTCTGGATCTCGTAGTGTCAAAAGACATTCTCCAATGAGTCCGCTTTAAACACTGCGCAATTGAAACATACTGTTCATAACCCATGTGGGATGTTACTCGAAGCTGCTGGGCTTTCCGTTCCGTTTTCCAGCTGCCTGACACGAATGTATGTCAGAACTAGACCAGTCCCGACTCTGCCTCCCAATGCGCCGACACGCAATATGCATCAGCACAGGGCCCGCTTTTAGGCGGTGGGTCTCTCTCAGCGGCTGGGTTCCAGCCACAATTAATTCCAACAAAGTTAGCCCCAAAGACGAGAGAGGCCACTGGCAATGCAATGATTTGACTTCAATCACGCAGCTTGCAAACAGGTTCCACAGCAGCAAACGATAACCTTTGTAATGCCAAACGCGTTTCAGGAACTTGATTCCCTTCTTCAGTGGCTGTCAGGCGCTTTGTGAAAAGCCGCGTTGCCTGTGCACAATTAAATTCAAGTCCTGCCCTGTGGGCGTGGCTACCCTCTTAGCCTTCTGGATCTCGTAGTGTCACAAGGTATTCTCTAGTGAGTCCGCTTTAAACACTGCGCAATTGAAACATACTGTTCATAACCCATGTGGGATGTTACTCGACGCTGCTGGGCTTTCCGTTCCACTTTCCAGCTGCCTGACACGAATGTATGTCAGAACTAGACCAGTCCCGACTCTGCCTCTCAAAGCGCCGACACGCAATATGCATCAGCACAGGGCCCGCTTTCAGGCGGTGGGTCTCTCTCAGCGGCTGGGCTCCAGCCGCAATTAATTCCAACAAAGTTAGCCCCAAAGACGAGAGAGGCCACTGTCAATGCAATGATTCGACTTTAATCACGCAGCTTGCAAACAGGTTCCACAGCAGCAAACGATAACCTTTGTAATGCCAAACGCGTTTCAGGAACTTGATTCCCTTCTTCAGTGGCTGTCAGGTGCTTTGTGAGAAAGCCGCGTTTCCTGTGCACAATTATATTCAAGTCCTGCCCTGTGGGCGTGGCTACCCTCGTAGCCTTCTGGATCTCGTTTGCGGAAAAATCTGCAAACTCGCAGATTTGCAGAAATAGATACTGGAGTACTTTTACTGGCTAATCAGCAAGTGCTAGCTCATTGGGTAAATATATAGTGATTTTCCTACACTACAGCTGCGTAAAGTGCCTGAAGAGTTGTCTCCAGTGACCATGTGTGTGTTACTATGCCATCGCGCCGAAGGGCGCAGGGGTCCCTTGAGTGAGCTGTCCATCATAGTGGGTAAATGGCGGGAAGACGGTGCACACCGCTAGTGTGTGGGCTGGGCCAAACAGGCGGGGCTTAGATGCGAGTTCACATGCCTCTTGTGTGTATAAAAGGTCAGAGACCGATCAGAGCAGCTGATGAGGAGAAAGAAGTCCTTTGTCACAGGAACTGCACGGGGATTGCGCTTGTTAAAGTGAAGTATGCAAAGGCCTCCATCCAGCATCACAGCTAATTTTCTACTGTAGATATGGGGAGAAAGCACACCTGCCCAACCTCGACAAAGCTCACGATTGTTTTTGGGCTGATGAATGCATTACGGAATTTGAGCTTCAACTTGGGCACCTGCTTTATTTATAGCTTGAGTTCATTGTTTTCTGGGCTTTACCCATGTGCCTGTGATGAGTGACCATGTGGCTGGGGGTCGTGGTGGTGGTAGTAGTAGTGTGCTGTTATGTTTTTGTCACATAGGCCGGTGTGTCTTTCCATTGTTCCTGTTGGCTTACTGTTTCCATCCCCATTGCTATCTGCTGCAGGTCACTGATGCTGCATCCATCCGACATGATGCACAAATTAAGGACAAACAAGTTCCACTTCCTTTACATTTGTATTTTAGTTCTTTGCTTTTCTTACTCTTACTGAGTGTACTAACAATACTAGTAATTAAAATTAAAGCACAACAAATTCCACACTTGACTGATGTTCTTCTGCCTTCTTTGCTTGTAGGTGTACAAAAGACTGAGGAGGAGGTGACTGTCATCATTCATCGCCCGTTGTACTGCCAGACAGACGTCCTTCTGTGATACTTGACGTGTGGTGTGACCTGACCAGCAACTTGTGCAACTGAGTGCTGCTGACATCTGGAGAAGATTGGCCCAAAGAAAACAGGTACCAGGTCCTCCAAGACCAAGAAAGTTGCTGAGAAAAAAGAATAACAGAAGAAGGAAGTGACACTTAAGTCTGGTGTTGACCCCAAAATCTTTTTTGGAAAACCAAAAAGTACGCCTGCAGCAGCAGTGTCCAGGGGGCAAGCTGGGGGTAGCACCTCAGCATCAGTGGGCCCAACCCACCAACCCAGGCCCAAGCAGATGAGTGTGGAAGAGGTAGCCAAGCTAATGGTGGAAAGCAGTGATTCTGAGCCTGACCTATCTCAAAGTAGTACACAATCAACGCATGAGGGAACACAGCAGATAAGTGGTGAACAACAACAACCGCAACCACCACCAACAATAATAGTTGTTGTTCCTCCCGAAGTAGGGGCAGTTCAGGAAATTGAGCCTCATGCAGAGCAAGCAGAAGAGGAAGCCACTCATGCAGGAGATCCTTTGTCTTCCAGTTCTTTGCCAAGCATCCCATCTGATGATCTAGATCTTACTTGGGAGCCACAACAACCTGAGCATGAGAGGAAGACACATCCCAAGACCAGGCTAGGGAAAAGGAAGTTTTCAGAAAACCTTACACTTATGGAAGTTGATGTAGAGCAGCAGGATAAGGATGATGAGTCTGACCCAGTCATCACGAGCATCACTCCCGGGCCGAGGACATGGAGCCCAACATTTTTACCCTATCCAGAATGGCTGCGACTAATAGGGATGTAGCACGCATACCTCCAACACAGGCAACACCAACACGACCTCCAGCTTCCATATTCATATTAGCAAAGGGCCGGCAGCATCCTACATCCAGCACAAGCACCACCCCAGCAGAAGTAGGTAGTCGTACCACTGTGCAGCCACATAGTCAAATTCAACACACACCCTCCAGTTCTTCCGGCTTTGGAAGTGGCACCTCTAGCAGGAGACAAAAGTTAATCTCCCCAGTGTGGGACTTCTTTACCGTTAGCGTAAAGGAGGAGAACATTGCTATATGCTCCATTTGTCATTCCTATGTCAGTCGTGGTAAGCTTGGTACAAACTTTGGTACCGGAGGCCAAATGACCCATTTGAAAAAACACCACACAATCAAGTGGGTGTTTCTTGCAGCATAAAAACTGGAACCATTGATGTTGGTGGGGATAAATGAGTACAAGATCCACTCATGGTCGGACAAGATGAAGAAGAAGATGGAGACATTCTATCTTGTAGCCCTGTCCCCAGCACTGCAGCGGTACAGCCCACATCCTCCGCATCAGCAACATCTCAGTGACACAAGAGTAAGAGTCAGCCAGAGACACCAAGGAGTACTGAGATGCAAGGTGCTGCGTTGAGCTGAACTGAAAGAAATACCGCCCAGCGTTCCATTCTTAGCATGCTTACTAGGCAGGAGGAAAAGTACGAACTCAAACCACCAATAACACGTTTGTACAATGCGAAGCTGGCTAAAATGTTAGCACTGGACCTTCTCCCTTCTCCCTTTTTCTTTTGTTGAAGGGGTGGGTTTTCTGGAATTTGTCCAAAATGGAAGGTTCCCAGCCGCTACTATTTTGACAGAGTTGCTGTTCCAGCACTACATCACGACGTGCTGGAATTGCTTGGAAAAGCCTAACATCAGAGTGCTGTTCATAGTATCCACCTGACAACAGACATGTGGACCAGTTGCCAAGCCACTGCTTACATGTGCATCACTGCACACTGGATCTCTTTTTCAGGTGTTTTTCAGGTGTCAGAGAAAAGCTATCTGCAGGCGTTGACACTGCTGAGATTTTAAATGACACTCGCAGACATGCAACTGTAGCCATGTTTGCTATGGAGAAATCTCATACTGCTGCAAACATTTTGGCTGAGTTTAACAGCAAGGTCTTTGAATGGCTGCAACCAAGAGGGCTTAACATTGGTTTTGTTGCCACAGAAAATGGCAGTAATGTAGTTAAGGCCGTGAAAGATGGTGGCTAATTCAGGGTCCCCTTGTTTGGCACACTGCATTAACATTGTTGTTCAAGACTTTCTGAAAAATGAAAGCAAAGTCAGCAACTTACTGACCATCTGCAGAAAAATATGCACACATTTCAACCATTCTTTTAAAGCCCGGAAGCAGGCAAGGGTCATTGAACGTGAGCATAAAATGCCAGTCAAAGCACTCCTCCAGGAGGTGCCAACATGTTGGAACTCACCTATTACATGCTTGATCGTCTGTTTGAGCAGTACATACCACTTAATGCTTATGTCATGACAAGAAGATTAGGGGATCCTACTGTGAAAGCCATGACCGTTCAGATGTGGCAATGGCAGACCCCATTAAATGCCTGACAGAGATGCTACTTCCTTTTGAGGTCTTCACACGTGCAGTCAGCAGGGAGGACTGCACTATGGGCCAAGCTATCCCTTTGTTGTACATGCTGGAGCATTAGCTGAAGGAGGTGTCTGAAACATACGAAGGTGTGGACGACAAAGTAGGCGCATGAACAGTAATGCAGTAATTCCTTTTTCAGAAGGGGATGTTGCCAAGTACAAAACTTAAATAGCTGAGGAAGCCACTGATTTAGAAAAGGAACGACTCTCAATTAGAGGCCTGCCAGTGCCAGCCCAGGACAGCGCAAGTACTACAGGGCATCGAGAGCCAAGTTCTTCTTCAGAGCATGAGAGCAGTGTGTTTGCCTCCCAGCAGTCGTCAACACTACCAATAATATCAACAACAGCACCAACAGGATCTGATTCATCAGACACAGCAAAAGCAATAGCTGCTTGGATTCTACGGAAAGAGATGGGTAAGTTCGTTGCTGGTGCAAAGTCAAAAGAGGTCAAGCAAATCGGCGCACCCCTGAACATTGAGCGGATGGTCCAGGCCTATCTGGATGACATGGAGCAAAGCCCATTGGCGTTTTGATATGGGAAAAGAAGCCAATGGCCAGTACTCAGCAGGCTGGCGATAAAATATTTGGCTTGCCCTGTCACAAGTGTCTCTTCTGAGTGTGTTTTCAGTGCTGCTGGTGCCATTGTAACTGTGAAAAGGACCAGTGCCTCGCCCAAAAGGGTGGAGAGGTTAACCATGATCAAAATGAATAAGCACTTCATATCACCGGACTACAAAATACGTGAATCACAGCAGGAAGAGGAGCGCGACTCCGAAGACATAAGTAGTGGGTTGCATGACCTACTTCTGTCCGAACCACCAGAGTTTGAGGAAGAGCTCTTTTTTCCTGACAACTAGGCTTAAAAATTGTTACTTTCTCCCTATCTTTATTTGTGTGTATATCTGTCTTTCTGGTTCAAATCAAACCACAATAAATCCATCACCGCCGTCTCTAATTTTTATTTACCTATTGGAGTTGCACGTCTGTGCATTTATCTGTCCACCTCACTCCTCAGAGTCCTGCTCCATCTTCCTGACTCGCCCTAAATACATTTCAATCTTGCCAGACATTGGATGGAGCATAGTACAATAATGTAGCCTCTAACGGTCCCTCTATAAGAAGTTAAACGTACGTGACTATAGCCATCCTCTGTTTTGTTTCCAATCCTAAACTCATTACTGTCTTAAGGCTACCACCTCTGTCTGCAGGCATACACAACTCTTCACTGTCAGAACTTGAGCAGGCATCCAAAACTAAAGTAAAATCGTCTTCACTTTCAGAAGGCTCGGCATCTCTGATCTGACAGCCAAAGAGAAGAGCAAGACAGGTATATGAGGCCATGCATTGCATTGGATGCTTGCTGACTTTGAGCAAATGTGCATGAAGTCGAACTATACTAGTAGTTAAAATAATAACAAAGTAAAAGTGACTCAAGTGATAGTCAAGGTTTCCATGTTGTTTAATAATAACCAATTGCACTCCTACTACTGCAGGTGCAGTCTGGACCTACTTAATCAGAGTCACTCAATACAGACTGCGTTGGTGTTGGTGTGTTGGACAACACATACACGTACCACACCATGATGATGATGATGACCATACTATCTTTGCATGCAGTCAGTCAGTTGGATCTGAGATGATTGATGGAACAACAGCGTTTCATGAACTGGCATAAAAGGTAAACACAACCATTCGACAAGAACCACAGCAGACCAAGGCTACATGTCCATGCAGTGGTGGAGTCGAATAATGGTATGATGACTGACAGGGCGCATTGATTTAGTCACTTGATTTGGAAAATGCTAGGTTGCTGTATATGCCTTTTGTCTGGATCTGTCAAAAATTAAGGTAAATGGAGTTTGGGTCACGGCCCGGTGCCGTGGGCCTGTTCTGTGCTGGTTCCTGTCCTGTTGTTCTTGTAGATTAATGCTGTGTAAATAGTAGAGTAGGCACAATGTATCCAAGCCGCCTCAGTCTGAAAGTCTTCTCGCTCAAGAGTCTTGTCTTTTTGCACTACACCGTAATTGATCCTTTTTAAAATTAATTTATTTTTCAATACCCCTTTTGTTTTTCCATCAACACTTACAGGCTGGCCTTTTACCCAGTGCTATTATACTTGGAGCAACAACTCACACTTACCTTACCAATCCTCATCAGCCAGCCAGTGGCACCCAAGAATGATGTGCAGAGTGTCCATGGAATAGAGGACCAAGATGAATGACGAGATACAACTGCACATTTGGACCTGGATAATACAGTAACTTTAGTATCATATTCGTCTTTTAAATAGTTTAATTCCTTTTGTATTCTTCATTCATTTTACGACTGTGTGACTTTGTTTGCTAATTGCTCCCTACAACTATTTTTTTATTATCTTTGCTAGCTTTCCGCCCGGTACAGCAGGTAATTAGGGTTTCTCTGAGGGCATACAGGCAAGGTAAATTTCATATAATACTACTTCGCTGTACTGTCTAATTGTGTAGTAGTAGTTAAGTACTACTCATTAACCATCAAGTTATCTTCATCATGCATGCATTGCCTTTTTCTCCCTTTATAGATTTATTGGATAGTGGATTATCGTTGTCTTCAAATATTGTTTTGCTTTTGTTGTCTCCATGCGTACTGTTTTCTTTGTCAAACTTTCCCCAAACCCCCCTTCCCATCCATTCATCAAACCCTAACCCTCTTCCCCCGAGCTGTGTGAATTTATATTGAGGTGTGATGTGACTACATTAAATGTACACCAACAATTGATCACACACTTGCTGGGGAAGATGTGGTGAAAGCAACACTAATTAAATGTCAACGAGGCAGGGCGAGGATCTTCTTCTGCTTGCCCACCCATGCTCAGTCTATGTACAAGCCAGTTAATTTTCCAAAGGGACCCACTGAATACATCATAATTAATATTGATTGTATTTACAGCATTAAAGTTTTAGAATTACAATTGTGTTAAGTCACTCCTTCGTCACAACTTCAGTTTAACTTCTTAGCTTCTTGTACTAGGCTGTCCCCACCACCATTAAGTTTTCTTTTAGTTTAGCAGTTGCAATATTGTTTGTTTGGCAGTCTTCTTATGTACTGTACTTTTCTACTACTCCCACAGTCTCTCTCAGGCAAGTTACTGTTTTTTTTTGTTTGCAAATGCTAGTACCACTGTCTACTACTACCACCACAACCATGGCATCTTCTCCATTCTCTTGGGAAACCATGCAGACATTGCTGTGCCGAACCTAATCCTCATCAATCACAAATAAGATAAGTTTGCTGGGAGGTATAATGGACTAGGAGGAGCAACTGGTAGTACTAGTAGGACAAATATAACAGTTATAAGACGATGACCAGGTATATTAAAGGCACACAACAAGAATATGGCACTTAGTGTTAGACTCCCTATAAAGAAACGTGCTTCAAAGCAAAGAAAGGAAGGTCACCCCTCTTCCCTACAAACCCAGAAAATCAATTCCGGGTATAACATTCAATACATATCCTTGCTGAGCACTTCAAATAGCTACACAAAGTATACAACATAAATCAGTCAGTCCAAATGATAATAAATGTCCACAATATTTAGATCCCAGGATAATCTCCAAATCAAATCCAAGTAAGTACAGCCACGTCTATTGAAACACCAAGGTATGTTGTTGGTTACAGCATCTTTTTCAATTTTTATTATTTAATTCTTTTCTTCCATCAGTCAAAATTGGCAGCCAACACGTGTTTCGTCAGGCATTTGTCTCATGCCTATCGACTTCTTCAGGGCTGCAAGCCAAGAAGATAGTAGTAAACCTCTATTTACAACTCAAAATCTTTAACATTTCTTTCATTAAATTATAAAGGTGAAGTCACCACCTACGTGTAGGATCAAGTCTTGGTATACCTGTGAATTATGAAAAAACTAAGTAAAAAAGCACCCGAATCAGATAGTGCATACACTGGTGTAGAGATAACACAAGATAAGACCCAAAGTACCAAAACTGTCTGTAATGGGTAAATGAAAATTATTTACCAGATTAAGTAATCTTCATCTCATTGGAATTTCCAAACGTATAACCAAACTCGGGCTCTGAAACGATAGGAGGCCATCCTCAGTTCCGCAACTACCATAGAGCACCCATATTCGACAAAAAAATTACTGATAATATACTCACTCTAAAAAAAGTACAGTCAAAGCGTGTATAAATCCCCACTTGTTTATGTCCACAGTTGTGTTTCAATACTTCACTATAGACGCACCAAAAATTCCTGTAACATAATAAATAAGATAGCCTCAGTAAGACGTCTCTTTACTAAAACGTCGGGTTAACTTATAAACTATCATTTCCCGTGTCACTCACCTCAAATCAATATGTCTATTCCAAAAACGAAGTCAAATTATCCTCATCATTCAGTCAAGTACTTTCTTATTCCCAGGCAAACACGGGTACGTGTAACTCTGCCACTTGCTGGTATCGAAAGAAAGAAACAAGAACATATAGTTCTTAGATACTATAATTAAATTCCAAAAGTAAGGTAAAGTCTCCCATAAAACCACTGCTTACCTCCCGTAGCAAGCGTGTACGCTTACACTGGACACACACTCGGCAACTGGCGTGCATCTCAGACGCCATATTCATTAAATAGCCGGTTCTCAAATGTCACTAATATGGTCGCCATCTTGTAGTGGCTAAATTCTGTATTGAACTTCCACTGATGAGACACCAACATATGTAATGTGTCTCTTATTTATAACGATATCATACTCCCTATACGAGCAAGCGTACTCAATCTCTCAATGTACGAAAATACAGCATCTATAATAGTCCATGCCGAACTTCACTGATTCCACAGTCTGTTTCAAATGCATTTTCTAATAGCATATAACTTACTCAATTTTCACTAAAAATATAGTAAGCTAATCAGTTATGTATGTTCGCTAATACTAGTGTCCAAAAATTGGGTAATTATAAATATTTATATAATGTAACCGTCGCGACGTGTATTCGAACCGTATTGAAACTGGTGACACATAGATGCTCCAATGTATGATGCAACCAGTGCCGAGTGCAATCCAGAGAAAAAAGTTTGATGAACACCATAATAATAGATTTGTTAAAAATCTATAAGTCAGATATGTGACTCTCAGCACCGCGAAACCTATGGACTACCCATATACGTTCCCGAGACCCAACCCATGGTATACTTCGAAAATATGTTATTAAGCTAGATGTGTATAGATATGTACACACGGGGGGATAATGTAGGGGTATAAAATAAAGGAAAACAGGTAGAAGACAGAAGAAAGCAACATATGTATAGCATTACCATGATCATAAAACAATATTCTGTAACTTCTGTATAAACATTGCTCAACTTTAAACAGTATAATGTAAATTATCTAAATGAACACTAGTTTAGAAAAACAGAGGTTACGATATAAGCATAGACATCTCTACTATTAAGTTCTGTACTGCTAGGATTGCAATTTTAACAAAAAAAGATATATTTCGCAATTCAGTCATTAATCTCCTAAGAAAAATTGCAATTCAGGGTCTAAATTTAATCCTTCTTCAACTGCTCGTAAAACCATGATCCATCTTGCTTCTCTACGTCTAAGTTTAAAGATTCCATTCCCGCCTCTTCTATCTAATGTTACATGTTCTATTCCATGGTAGGTAAATTTATGCCGCCGCCTCCTCCTCCTCCTCTGCCTGAGCCACCAGCCTGCGGTATTCCTCACAAATGGCCTTCAGTTTCCATGGCCGGGCCCTGGCTGTCAACTCCTTCCATGTTGGTTTTTAGGAAGGAGGATCTATAAAGAAAGAAACAGAATTGTAACCAAAACTCTTAGCAAAACAGTAACACAAAATTAATTCAACACATAGTGGCACAGTAGCACTAGAAAGCGCAGTACATACCATTTGTGGTAAGTATCTATGCTCCTGCTTCCCCAGCCTCTTACATTTGTTGGAGTTGTTTTCTGGCATTACACTTGCCCTAGTACTATGGATGGACTCCAGTACACAGAAGAACACCAGTCTTTTTCTTATCTCTAGTTTAGAGGAATTACAAAACCTTGTTGTAGGCTGTAGCCGGCAAGTCAGCTCAGTCAGCTAAGCTTGCGTCCATGACCAACATACGAGTCAATACGCAGATGCCTATTACTTTTATTTACTAAGCTGCAATTGGGGAAGCTTGTATATTTTTCGATTACGGGTGTCCCTGGCCATACTCTCTCTGTTACATGAAGGGCAATTGCTCAATTTCACTTTCACTGTGCCCTGGCGACTACAAAAAGGCAGATTAATAATAATATAATATACTTCTGATCCAATGATCATTGCTTATATGAAACAACATATCAGTCCAGTAGCGGTCAGAGGTGGGAGTGCTGGCGGGCGGTGACGTGGGGAGGGGCAGGGTGGGGGGAAGCAAACTATGGATTGGGGACAATTACTGGTAAGGAAACATATAAATGAATAAAAAATAATTGTTGTGCGCACTGCATTCAGAATCCATAGTTTGCCACCCCCTTCCCTGCCTCTCCCACTCCCCACATCACCACCCGCCAGCACTCCCACCAACGACCGCTAATGGATAAGGTACTTTGTTCATTGATTGTGTAACCGACAGATAGGCCACCCTTTGCAGGCTGGCTGAGCTGACACAATCAAAGAAAAATTAACATAAGTAGAAAGTGGTCCTTGGAGTCAGAGGAAGGCACTTTATAATATATATATGATGTGCATGCAAACTACTGAGTCATCAACTGTATTCTGAAATGAAATCCTATTTTTATATAAATATATGACCCTCTGCTTTGCTACTCTGGCGCAGTTTCTTTTGCATTCTCTTCAAAGTAAGACTCTAGTCTGCATCCAGTGACAGTCTCCACCTATGATGAATACATCCAGGGGGCATCCATCCATTAAAAGTAAATGTCTATCATTCTTTTGTTATATGTAACACTTAACAAACCTTAGCTGTTTTCAATTTCACTAACAACCACCCATGCGTCCACTCCTTCCTTCCTTGCCTTGGCTTTGAGTTTGACACAAACACTGCTGATGATTCTTGCTATCCACTATCCACCCATATTGTGTCGCCCACCCAGGCAGGCATCTTCTTTTACCTTCCACCCATCCTTCAACAACCCATGCATCTGATTCCTATCAGCCACCTGCATGCTTCTTCCAAAGTATCCTTCTCTGCTAGTCGTATTACATCTTGCCTGTCCTTCCTCCTTCCACCCAAGTTCTTTCCCTTTTTGTTTAACACATCCATCAAGGTCATCTGATCTGACTTTTAGTCTTCTCCATAACTCTCACAGCTGAGTTGGAGTCTGATAGAAGAGGCCATTGGTTACTCAACTAACGCTGGTAATGCTCTTGTTAATGCATTGGTAATGCTAAGTAAAGGATGTCTTCTTCAACCGTTGCAAATTGTTCAGTACAACTTCAAGTTCATACTTACTTAATCAGTCTCACAGTACAGTGAGTGAAGTGTTCCCCTTCCAGCTAGTAATGCCAATAAGTAATAAATAAAACTTACCACCGCCCACCACTGCTGCTTTCTCCCCCCTGGTGCTCCTGCAGGTGCCTCATCTCCAGCTCCCTCTTGAATGGCAGCATTGCCATCGCTGCTGGCCCTGCCGGCAATGGTGGTTGGTACTGGTAGTGCACCTATAAAAATATTACACCTTTTTAGATGCCTCTACACCTCCCCCTATTTTACTCGTTTTCACCAGGAAGGAAGATTGAAAAAACAGTTGAAGTACAACATAAATCATCACTAGTCCAAATTGCGTACTACAGTAGAGTCAGTAGACAGACATTAGTAGTATTGTTTATTAGATAGTCCCTAGGGTCATCTCATCTCTACCCCTACTCTACTCTTTGGAAAGTTAGCCTGAGCCATGTAACCAATTCAGACTCATGTCTACTCTTTTGCGCATGTTACCTCGCAGCTTGTTGCGCAGTAAGATGCCTTTAAGGCCACATGAGTGTTGCATAAAGGTGAGAATGTTGAAAAACAAGCCACTTTTTTGATGGAGTTCGGGTAGTCCCTATTGCTTAGCCATAATGTTACACTTTTTGGCATGACTGCAAAAAGCTTGCATAATTTTTTATACTGTCTAACGTGCCCCATTTTTCTCATAAAAGGCAGAAGATTCCCTTCTACGAACCAGAGATTTGCAGAGCTTGCGAAAGATGAATGTAACCAGTATACGTTCAACGATGAGGGGTCTCCCAGAATTCACACAGATCTCTATCATGCACTAGTTGTACAAATATGTTGGAGATGGATTTAATTTCATGGAACAACCTACAGAGCTTGTTATTATTTGAAATAAATAAACCTTTTGAACTTACACATAGACTGTGGAATTTGGTGTGGTGTTGTGGACTCACAAGTGAGTGAGCAAAAGGGTGTTATGTTCTGGGTTGTGTAATAAAATCATTGGGTATCTTCATGTGGGGGTTCAGGACCTAATGACTAATGAGACACTATAGCTAGTCAGTCAGGGAATGGTGGGTTCTGAGTTCTGACTGAGGTGTGAGTAAGCTCCAACCTCCCATCTCCAACATCCTATTTTCTTGTGCATAGTTCTGTATGTGGCTGTGCAGAATACCCACATCAGTTAGTATGTACGACTATCCTAACAAAAAATACTAGACAAACATCTGGTTGCGCATTTTGTAGGTGGGAATTGTCAAAGCTTAGAGATTAAAGAGGACAACGCAATGGACAGAAGTGGACCCAGTGGCTACGGTTATTGTTCTATCAGAGCTTTATTCAAAAGAAAACGCTAACTAAAGAGTGGCCAACAGGGCAGGCTTAGCTACAGACAGTCTAAAAGTAGTAGCGAAGAGAGTCATAGCAGAGGCAGTTGGAAGGAACTGAAAGGCAGGGAATAACCAAAATTTGGAAAACAGATACTGAAGCTTTTTTAAATTTTTTTATTAGGAAGCGTAAATTAATAGTTTGGAAAAAAGAAGGTGCCTTAAAAGTTAGGAAATATAATTGTTAATATAAGCACTGTAGGACTTACTGGGGCCAGCAGCAGGATCCTCGGTAGAGGAACGCTCCTCCGGTGGTTGTCCCGCCAACTCGGACCCCGTCTTTTTTCCCCTGGGTGCTGATCATGTAAGAAATAATAAAGAAAGAGAGAAACATTGAGTGCTGTGAAAGAAATACATTATTTAAAAAAACGCTCAAACATTTTAGGAAACAACAATTGCAATTAAATTGACCTATCTAATGAAAAAGACTACTGGCTTGTAGCATTAACGGACCGTCTACATATATGAACACTAATCAAATGTTCCATAATCATTCAGATTCCAGAATACTAATGAAGCCTAAGTACCACCTGACCTACACCACCTATTCCAGATGGGCCAATTGTTCAGTAAGTCTGCATTTCCATTTTATTTTTGCCATCAAAAATGCATAGAGGAGATGGAGGACACATGCATAAATTTGTGCATACACCAAATTGTTGGTTGGTTGCGTCGTATGTTGTTCTGCTACAGACTAACAATGCTATTGCTAGGCCAGCCACTCATTAAACAAACTACAAAAAGGTTCTATGGAGGACTGGGGTAAGAAGCATTCAATGAAAGAGGAGGCGTCACGCAGACCGTAAAAAAATATAAACTAATACTAAGTAAACCTATTATCCATCCACCACTATTTCACAGGACAATGGAAGGACTAAACTCTAACATCATTAATCAGCCTAAGCTAGTGTAAAGTTACAAACAAGTAAGAGAAGTGCCGAGCAGCACCTTTGTCATACAATCACAGAAGATTTTGATACGGAATTGACCTGCAATGTAACTAAGCGCACCAGTAATAGTGTTCTCCGTCCAAGAATTATACACAATACTTATACTATTATATATTACTAGCTACTCACCAAGCCCCACGACCTCGACACCTAGCAGGTCCAACAGGTCCTGCTCCCGGTCCAGGATGTCTGACCACGGGTGGGCCAGCTGGTTGTGGGTGTACCGGATCCCCGAGGCGCACCTCCGCCCACCGGCAGTGATACTCCTGGGTAAGGTACCCGGAGCCTGGCCTGCCGCCTGCTGCCAAGGTGATGGGGAGGTGGCGCTGGATGAAAAAAACCAGGGTGGCCACCTCCGCCTCTCCAAAAAGTTATTGGGCCTGCACCCCTGCAGGGCGCATTCTTCTGCAAGGCAGCCAGCTCTTCGGCGCAGGCGCCTTGCCCTTGGAGCCGGTACTGCTGCCCTTGGCTATGGTTCTGGGGTGGAGGCAGAAAAGAAAAAAAGGAAAAAATAAAGTTAGGCAGAAGAAGTAGGAGCTTGAAGAAAGAAGTAAAATAAAACAGTAGAAAAGTAACAAAAACATAGTGAACGTAGAAATAAATCACAAAATATAAACTTTGGGATGATAAATAAAAACAGTGAGAAAAACTGCAAAAATAAGTAAGGATTGCAAAGATTAAAGGTGGATAAAAACTAGGCCTAGAACCATAGCATAGAGTGAAAAACAAGATGGCAGCGCCCATCGCAACCATGTGGGTAAGTTTGCGTGATATTTCTCACGATTACACACGTACCATCGCGAACAAGTAGATAGCGTTCCCGAACATGACATGCACACCGCGAACACGTTATACGCGACCCAGAGCAGGAAATAAGGCAACGCGAGCGGGCGGGACAATTGATAAAACAAGATGGCCACGCCTATAGCCGATCGCATGTGTAAGTTCGTGAGCTATGACCCCCGAGCATGCAGACAGCACCCCAAAAACGCACAACGTGCTCCCGAACAAGAAAAACGCATCGAGAATGGGTCCGACAAGCAACTACGCACGGTTGCAAAGCTACACATAGCTTGTGTAGTGCAAAAACTGCTTCATGTAGCATGACTACGCGCACTACGCCCTGGCCTACTGAATGTAGAAAGAGGTAAGAGATTGTGCAGAAATAAGCAAGAGAAGTACAGAAAAAAGCTTGAGAGGTGCGGAAAGAGTAGGACATGTGTAGAAAGAGGCAATTGAAGTGCACAAAGAGGCAAGAGAGGAGCAGAAAGAGACAAGAGAGTTGCAGAACGAAGCAAGAGAAGTGCAGAAAGAAGCAAAAGAGGTGGAGAAAGAGGCAAGAAGGAAGCAGAAAGAAGCAAGAGAGGTGTAGAAAAAAGCAAGTGAAGTGCAGAAAGAAATAACAGATGTGCATAAATATGCTGGAGAACTGTAGAAAGAGGCAAAAGAGGTGCAGAAAGATGGAAAAGGGATGCAGAAAGAGGCAAGAGAAATACCGAAAGAGGGAAGAGCTGGCTGTAGAAAGAGGCAAGAAGGATGCAGAAAGAAGCAAAAAAGGTACAAAAGAAGCAAAAAATTTGCAGAATGAAAGAACAGAGGTACAAAATGAGGCAAGAGGGGTGCGGATAAAGTGAAGAGGGGTGCAGGAAGAGGCAAGAGGGATCCAGAAAGAAGTAAGATACTTGCAGAAAGAAGCAACAGAGATGCAGAAAGAGGCAAGAAGGGTGCAGAATGAGGCAAGAAGGTGCAGAAAGAAGAAAAAAAAATGTAGAAAGAGGCAAAAGATGTGCATAAAGAAGCACCAGAAATGCCCAAAGAGTCAGGATACGTGCAGAAAGAAGCAACAGAGGTGTAGAAAGACAGAAGAGAGCTGCAGAAAGAAGCAAAAAAGTACATAAAGAAGCAAGAGGGTTGCAGAAAGAAGCAAGAGAGGTGCAGAAAAAAGCAAGTGAATAGCAGAAAAAAACAATAGATGTGTGGAAAGATGCAAGCGAGGTACAGAAAGAGGCAAGAGAGGTGCCGAAAGAGAGAAGAGGGCAGCATAAAGAGGCAAGAAGGTTGAAGAAAGAAGCAAGAAAGGTGCAGAAAGAAACAAACAATGTCCAGAATGAAAGAACAGAGGTACAGAATGAGGTAAGAGAAGTGCAGACATAGTAAAGAGGGGTGCAGTAAGAAGCAAGAGAGGTACAGAAAGAAGCAAGAGGCAAGCTGAATGAGGCAAAAGAGGTGCAGAAAGAGGCAAGAGTGGTCCAGAAAGAGGAAAGACATGTACAGAAATAGGCAAGTGAGGTGCAGAAGGAGCAAGAGAACTGCAGAAAGAGGCAAGAGAGTTGCAAAAACAGCACAAGAGGTACAGAAAGAAGCAAGAGAAGTGCAGAAAGAAGCAAGAGGGATACAGAAAGAGGCTAGAAGTTCAGGAAGAGGCCAGAGAAGTACAGAAAGAAGCAACAGATGTGCAGAAGGAGGCAAGAGAACTGCAGATAGAAGGAAGAGAGTTATAGAAACAGCTAAAAGAGGTACAGAAAGAGGGAAGAGGGGTGCAGACGGAGGCAAGAGTAGTGTAACAAGAGGGAACAGGGGTGCAGAAAGGCAATAGGGGATCAGAAATTTAGAAGACAAGTGCAAAAAAAATCACAATCAGTGCAAAAAGAACCAACAGCGGGGCAGAAAGAGGCAAGAGGGGTGCATAAAGAAGCAAATGAAGTACAGAAAAAGCAAGTGAAGTGTAGAAAGAACCAACAGATGTGCAGAAATATGCTAGAGAACTGTAGAAAGAGGCAAGAGAGATGCAGAAAGATGGAAAGTGGATGCAGAAAGAGGCAAGAGAAGTGCCGAAATAGGGAAGAGCCGGCTGTAGAAAGAGGCAAGAAAGATGCAGAAAGAAGCTAGAAAAGTGCACAAAGAAGCAAAAAGATGTGCAGAATGAAAGAACAGAGGTACAAATGAGGCAAGAGGGGTGCGATCAAAGTGAAGAGGGTTACAGTAAGAGGCAAGAGGGGTGCAGAAAGAAGTAAGATACTTGCAGAAAGAAGCAATAGAGATGCAGAAAGAGGTAAGAAGGGTGCAGAAAGAGGAAAGAGAGGTGCAGAAAGAAGAAACAAAAATGTAGAAAGAGGCAAGAGATGTGCATGAAGAAGCACCCGAAATGCAAAAAGAGTCAGGAGACGTGCAGAAAGAAGCAACAGAGGTGTAGAAAGGCAAAAGAGAGGAACAGAAAGAAGCAAGAGAAGTGCAGAAAGAAGTAAGAGGGGTACAGAAAGAGGCTAGATGTGCAGAAAGAGGCCAGAGAAGTTCAGAAAGAAGCAACAGATCTGCAGAAGGAGGCAAGAAAACTGCAGAAAGAGGGAAGAGAGTTATAGAAACAGGTAAAAGAGGTACAGAAAGAGGGAAGAGGGGTGCAGACGGAGGCTATAGTGGTGTAGAAAGAGGGGAGAGGGGGGCAGAAAGGCAAGAGGGGATCTGAAATTTAGAAGAGAAGTGCAAAAAGAATCATGATCAGTGCAAAAAGAACCAACAGCAGTGCAGAAAGAGGCAAGAGGGGTGCATAAAGAAGCAAAAGATGTGCAGAAAAAGCAAGTGAAGTGCAGAAAGAACCAACAGATGTGCAAAAATATGGTGGAGAACTGTAGAAAGAGGGACAAGAGGTGCAGAAAGATGGAAAAGGGATGCAGAAAGAGGCAAGAGAAGTCCCGAAAGAGGGACGAGCTGGCTGTAGAACGAGGCAAGAAGGATGCTGAAAGAAGCAAGAAAGGTCCAAAAGAAGCAGAAAATGTGCAGAATGAAAGAACAGAGGTACAAAATGAGGCAAGAGGGGTGCGAACAAAGTGAAGAGGGGTGCAGTAAGAGGCAAGAGGGGTGCAGAAAGAAGTAAGATACTTGCAGACATACGCAACAGAAATGCAGAAAGAGGCAAGAAGGGTGCAGAAAGAGGCAAGAGAGGTGCAGAAAGAAGAAACAAAAATGTAGAAAGAGGTAAGAGATGTGCATAAAGAAGCACCAGAAATGCAGAAAGAGTCAGGAGACGTGCAGAAAGAAGCACCAGAGGTGTAGAAAGACAAAAGAATGATACAGAAAGAATCAAGAGAAGTGCAGAAAGAAGCAAGAGGGGTACAGAAAGAGGCTAGATGTGCAGAAAGAGGCCAGAGAAGTTCAGAAAGAAGCAACAGATATGCAGAAGGCGGCACGAGAACTGCAGAAAGAGGGAAGAGAGGTATAGAAACAGGTAAAAGAGGTACAGAAAGAGGGAAGATGGTTGCAGACGGAGGCAATAGTGGTGTAGAAAGAGGGAAGAGGGGGCAGAAAGGCAAGAGGGGATCAGAAATTTAGAAAAAGAAGTGCAAAAAGAATCAAGATCAGTGCAAAAAGAACCAACAGCGGTGCAGAAAGAGGCAAGAGGGGTGCATAAAGAAGCAAAAGAAGTGCAGAAAAAGCAAGTGAAGGGCAGAAAGAACCAATGGATGTGCAGAAATATGCAAGAGAACTGTAGAAAGAGGCAAGAGGGGTGCAAAAAGAGGGCAAAAAGAGGGAAGAGGGCTACAGAAAGAGGCAAGAAGGGTGCATAAAGAAGCAAAAAGGTGCCTAAAGTAGCAAGAGAAATACAGAACAGACAGATGTGCAGAAAGAGGCAAGAGAGGTACAGAAACAGGGACAAGGGGTGCAGTAATAGGCAAGAGGGATACAAGCAGGAGAGGTGCAGAAAGAAGCAAGAGATGTGCAGAAAGGGGCAAGCGGGGTACAGAGAGAGCCATAGAAGTGTAGAATGAAGCAACAGAGGTGCAAAAAGAGGAGGAAGGGGAACTACAGAAAGAGGCAAGAGAGGTGCAGCAAGAGGCAAGGGAGGAGCAAAAAAGGGAAGACTGGTACAGAAAGAAGCAAGAGAGGTACAGAAAGTAGAAAGAGAGGTGAAGAAAGAAGCAACAGAGGTGCAAAAAGAGGCAAGAGAGATGCAGAAAGAGGCAAGAGAAGTTGAATTTGAATTTTGAATTTGAAAGTTTTTGTACAGCGCTCGCATACCCAGCGGTTTCATGGCGCTAGTGGTGAACAGTGGGTGGCAGCAGCAGAAGGATTAGGGGTAGGCGTGCGTAAACAGAAAAGTTTTAAGATTTTTTCGGAACAGGGGGTAAGAGGGAGAGGTGCGCAGAGCAATCGGAAGGGAGTTCCAAAAAGTTGGAGCCAGGACAGCGAATCTCGCTCCGCCCGCCCTCTGTTTTTTAAAGCGAGGGATGGTGAGGAGGGCCAGATGGGCCGAGCGAAGTTCTCTGCCTGGACAGTAAGGTTTGATGAGGGCACAGATGAACTCAGGGGCGGTGCCCGCTCTGGCTTGGTAAGTGAGACAGCCGAGTTTAAACAAGGCACGCTCCCTTATGGGGAGCCAATGCAGAGTTTTGAGTAGAGGGGTGACCCGATGATATCTGGGAAGGCCATGGATCAGGCGGGCCGCCTGATTCTGCACCAGTTGTAATCGGTGGATCATATAGGCAGGGGCTCCGTTATAGACTATGTTGCCGTAGTCTATACGGGACAGTACCATGGCTAGCATGATGATTTTTAAAGCTGGGGGGGAGAAGAAGCGGGAAACTTTTCTAATTACTCTGAGAGAGAAAAAAGATGAAGAAACGACAGAGTTGACTTGTGGGAGGACAGTAAGCTGTGGATTAAGAAAGATTCCCAAGGTTTTCACTTTAGGGACCGGGAGTGGAGGAGCACCAAGGGAGGGGGGCCAGAAAGAAGAAGACCAGGGACTGCAGCCACCTCCGGTCAAGACCAGCTCGGTCTTGTCCGGGTTGAGTTTAAGGTGGCTGCAGTTCATCCAATCTTGAATGAGGGTCATGACGGTTTGAACATTCAGGGCAGATGAAGGTGAGTGGGACAAATTAAAAATAAGCTGGAGGTCATCCGCGTAATTAAACACGGTGACCTCCAGTTGCTGTAACATAAAAATAAGGGGGAAGATGTAGAGGTTAAACAGGAGAGGGGAAAGTGATGAACCCTGGGGGACCCCGCATTCTACCTTACGAGAGGCCGCCGCAAAACCAGCCAAATGGACACCTTGTGTTCTCCCCGCAAGGAAGGACTCCAGCCAAGAAAAGGCTAGGCCCTCTATACCCGCCGCCTTGACACGGTTGAGGAGGATGGTATGGTCCACCGTGTCAAAAGCGGCGGATAGGTCAAGGAGAATCAGGGCTTGCGGAAGGTTGATGTCAATGCCTTCACGCAGCTTGTCCATGACTGAAATGACCACTTTTTCGGTAGAATGCAGGGGGCGGAAACCAGCTTGGCAAGGGGAGAGGCAATGATTTGCCTCGATATGAGTGCTCAGTGTGGAGGTAATGTGAGTTTCAAGGACCTTTGCCAGGTAGGGAAGGAGTGAAATGGGGCGGTAGTTAGAAGCAGAGGAGGGATCGGCGCCAGGTTTTTTTAAAATAGGGATGACAATCGCCGATTTGTGTGAAATAGGAACATGACCATGGTTGAGGGAATCATTGAGGAGGGTCAGAGGGGGAATGGGGCAGGCTAAGTAGATTTCCCTGAGTATGCGGGCAGGGGCAAAGTCCTGAGGAGAGCCTGATTTGACCCGTTGGAGCAGAGGGCGAAGGGAGTCAATAGTTAGGGGTGGGAAATTGGTCAGTTTAGTAGTGGAAGGGGGAGGGGAGGGGTCCACAAAGGTGGAAGAGGGGGGGGGATGTTATGTTTAATTTTTGCAACCTTGTCTATAAAAAACTCGTTGAGCGAGTCACAGAGGGATTGGGACGGGGGGATGGTAGGTGTGGCTCTGGTGGATGAGGCGAGCTCATGGACGGTGGAGAAGATTTCTTTCGATTGTGACTCTGCAACCAATATCCTGTGTGTGTAGTATTCAGCCTTGGCTTCCAGGATGCTCTTTTTGTAGGTTTGCAGAGTGGCCAGATAGCTAGTTTTTAAGGCAGGATCGTAAGTTCTTTGCCAGGTTCTTTCAGCCCTTCTTGCAGCAAGTTTTTTCTCTTTGAGGTCGGGGGTAAACCAACGATTAGCTGAATGGGCCCGTTTTACTGAGAGGCGCTTGAGGGGTGCGAATTCATCGCTGGCCCTTGTGAGCCAGTTGTTAATTGCGGCCAGTTGGGGGGCAGCTGTCAAACCAGTAAGATCCGGGCAGGTCGTGACCAGGGCCGAACATAGGGAGGGCATGTTTACCTTACCCCATTTCCGAGCCCAAGTGTTTTTGGGAAGAGGGGGTTTAACCGGGGGAGCTAAGGCAAGGGAGAACGTGATGGTGGAGTGATCTGACCATGGGCAAGGGGAAATCAAGGGAGGGGTGGAGGGAACATTCAGTGTCCAGATTTGGTCCAGCATGTGGCCATGACGGTGGGTTGGGCTGTGTATGAGCGGTACGAAGTTCAAATTTTCCATGAGGCAGGTGAATTCCTTAGATTGGGGGCTCTCCGCCGGGTCATTGGGCCAGAAATTAAGATCCCCTAAAACTAATACAGAGGAATGATTGACTACCAAAGTGGCCAAAAGGGTTTGAATATCGGGGAGGAACGAAGGAGTCGGCTGGGGAGGACGGTAAATAAGTACAAAGGTGAAAGGGGCTAGATGGGAGGTAGAGCGGGCTACAAGGAGGTCAACATCAGTGATGGATGGGGAAGGAAGGATTAAAAAGTTGAAATCAGTACGAGCTATTAAAGCCACTCCACCGCCCCGCTTGCCATCAGGACGATCCGCACGAATGGCGGAATAAGTAGATGGTAAGGCGGCAAGCACATTGGGCAGGGAGTCGGACTTGAACCAGGTCTCAGTTAAAAACAGGAGATCTGGTTCGTTGGTATCGAGGTAGTCAAATAGCTCGTATTGGTGATTTACGGCGGACCTCGTATTTAGAAGGGTAGCCGAGGTGGAAAAGGATTGGACAGAAGGGGCCGGGGGAGACGGGGGAATAGAGGAGGATGGGGTAGGAGAAGCAAGAAGTGATACTAAACCGGGGGGGGAGAAGTGCAGAAAGAAGCAACAGATGTGCAGAAAGAGGCAAGAGTCCTGCAGAAAGAGGGAAGAGAGTTGTAGAAACAGGCAAACGAGGTGCCAAAAGAGGGAACAGGGGTACACACAGAGTCAAGAGAGGTGACAAAAGAGGGAAGATGGGTGCAGAAGAGTCAAGAGGGGTCCGCAGATTTGCAAGAGAAGTACAGAAAGAAGCCGGGACAGTGCAGAAAGAAGCAACAGAGGTACAGAAAGAAGCAAATGAAGTACAGAAAGAAGCAACAGAGGTGCATAGAGAGGCAAGAGGGATGCAAAAAGATGCAAGAGAAGTGCATAAAGAAGCAGCAGAAATGTAGAACGAGTCAGGAAACGTGCATAAGGAAGCAACAGAGGTGCAGAAAGAGGCAGAGAGATGCAGATAGAAGCAAGTGAGGGATAGAAATACGCAAGGGAAGTACATAAAGAAGCAATAGAGGTGCAGCAGGAGGGAAGAGAACACCATAAAGAGGCAAGAGAGTTGCAGAAACAGACAAAAGAGGTGCAGAAAGAGGGAACAGGGGTGCAGCCAGGGGCAAGATAGGTACAGAAATAAGCAAGAGCAGTGCAGAAAGAACCAACAGAAGTGCAGAAATTGGCAGATGGGGTGCAGAAAGAGGCAAGAGAAGTGCAGAAAGAAGAAACAGAGGTGCAGAAGGAAGCAAGAGAACTGCAGCAAGATGCAAGAGAAGTGCAGAAAGAAGCAACGAAAATGTAGAAAGGGGCAAGAGATGTGCAGAAAGAAGCAATAGAATTGCAGGTCTGATAATGATCACATCCAACAACAGGCCATTTACAATGAGTTCCTTGTTAGCATACTGGCCCTCTCCCATAACAACATTGCATAAAATGTCACCAATACATTTCCATGTGCCCTTAAGTAATATTCTTATTTGTGGAAGCGGATCTCAAGTCAAACCCTACAGGCAGATTACATTTTGATTTAGGGCCTGATTTGATGTTGTTAGGTAGACCATCCCAGAGCTGTCCAAAGTCGGATCTTCCAGCTGACCGAACTGGGATCCAGTTTTACCAGACAACGAAGTACAATGCCAAAAATCCTTTACCTACTGAACCACTCCGATTCTGTCTTTATTGTCCAAATGAGAAGACTCAGCAAACGCAGAATCGAGTGGTCTGGAGGCATTTTCCCAGTCCAATTCTGAACACCCAAGTACGATGCGTACTTCTGATGGAGCGAATTAGTTGCCACAACCAACACGTCAGAGCATCTGGAAGGCAGCTCCGATTTGCACCACAACATGATTTCTGTGAACAAGACAGTACAGCCATATATCCCATTGCGCATGTCATCCCTATACTCTACATTTATGAGCAATACCACAACCCCAACCTACGTGATCATCGCAGACGGTAAGTCAGACACCTACCCTCACCCAATACCACCTCTACCTAGAGAAAGACAACATAAGAGAAATCAGGGGCAAAACTACAGTTTACATTTGGGGTGGGGGAAAACTGGCAGCAGTATAGAGGCAAGGGGTCAGGGGCAATAGGCTAATACTCCCAGCAATGTCCAGGCAAACTTGGGAGGTGGAAGTTTAACACTCCCAGCAATGCAGAGTTAAAACTGGGTTTGTGGGCTAATACCCTCAGCAAAGTACAGGCAAATGGGGGATTGTAAGGCAAACACCCCCAGCAATTTAGAGGCAACAATGTGAGTTGTCAGGCAAATGCCCCTAGCTATGGTGAGCCAATCTGGGGTTTGGGTGGCAAATACCCCAGCAATGTTGAGCCAATCTGGGGTCTTGGTGGCAAAAACCCCCAGCAATGTTGATGCAAATTGTGGGTTGTGGGGCAAATACCCTCAGCAATGCTGAGTCAATATGGGGTTTGGGTGGTAAATACCCCCAGCTATGTTGAGCCAATCTGGGTTTTGGGGAGCAAAACCCCCAGTAATGTAAATGCAAATCTGTTTTTTGGGGGGCAAATAGTCCCAGTAATACAGATGAAAATCTGAGTTTTGGGGACAAATCCCCCTAGCAATGTGCACGTGAACAAAGTAACTAATGCTCATGCAAACTGCCTCCATGCCTACAGGTGCAGTAAATACTGCAGGAATGTCTAAATAGACAAACACAAAAGTAATTTCATGAAATGCTTTCCCATACTGTTGCAGCAAAAGTAATTTGCAACTTTGAAAAATGGGCAGGGTGGAGATGCAAGTGCTCTAGGAACCATTAAAAACAAACAAAGCCTCATCATCTACTAAATGATCCCTTAAAAACATGTGAAATACTGGGGGGCTGATGCGCAAACAAGACATACCAGTCACCTACAGCAGCTCAAGGACTGTATGTGTGTGTGGGGAAGCTGTCTCAGCCTGGGCTGACACACACGATGGGGGGCTGAAGCCCATCGAGACCTCTGGATATTGAATCCTATCAGACAGGATTCAGCTTACCCTTGGATTGGCTCTGCTGGCAATTGAGCATTGGTTGATGGGCTGGAGTACCAGGATCAAACCTGCCAAAATGTTGTGCATGAAAAAGCCCAGAACAAAAAGAAGTAAATAATGTGTTAATTTGTGTTTTGATTAGCGATTCTAATGTTTTTGCCTCATTTCCAAGTCAAAAACTTGTAATAGGCAATACACCCAGTAAGTACCTCACTGAGGGCCTGATTAGGATGGTGGTCGGCATCCCTTTGAGGATTGGACCGACTGCCACGCCGTCGGTGGTCCCGCCATAAGGTTTGTGATGCGACCACCAAAATGAATTCTTTGTATTGCGGCGGGTGCTGTGGGCTGAGGCACACGCCCCAGGACATAAAGTGCCTGCCACATGGTGCAAGGACATGTAGGGGGCACAATGAAAGGGCCAGTAGGGAGGGACATCATAATCTCTACGGCGGTGCCTGGCATGCACCGTCATGATTGTAGGTGTTCAAGATCTCTCCAACAGTCCGACGGACTCCTTGAGCCCATTGAGTCTGTGGCGGTCGGTCTTTCCGACTGCCACCCATCCTCCCGCCATCCTAATGTGGCGGGCGGTAATCATCATTACTATGGCGATGGGACTGCCACCGACGGGCCCTTGGTTTTAGTTGTAATGATGCCTTCCCAATTACATGGCCTAAGTCAATTTCCTATGTTATTCCTTTTTTTAAAAATTTATTTTCAACTGCGACAGTAGTAGTACATACAATCAAAGCATGTAATGCCTCTCTGAGGCCAGAGCATTGTACACTGTCATACACATCCATTCAGCCCACATCCCGGAGGTCGGGCAGCGTAAAATCTAAAGCAATGTTGTGTACCGAAGCCTGTAACACAAGTCATCATACAAAAAAGAAAAGGCGGAGAAATTGCTGTCACTTTTCCAACAATTGAACAACCTAACAACAAACAATGCCCTACTTGTAGCTACATGTGCCGTGTATCCATGGTATTATTCTGTATCTCATCTATGCGTTAATTGGCTGTGGACTGTGCAGTAACTCTGACCTGATGACGCCACCTAGGCCACCACAGTGTCCGAGACAGCATTAAAGTGCGGTTCAGCTGTTTCACCCACTACACTACCGTCGTCCCCCGCCACTGCCGCGACAAGACGGCCTTTATATTCTAAGTACAACCCCCAGAAATTATTGGGTCTGCTTTTAATCGGTAATAGGTTGCTAAAATTCTCTGATTGTGTGCAGCAGTTGGACAAATCCCCATCCCAATGTTCCAGCTTAGGTAGCGGGCCCCTTATCCAGCAGGTAGCCGGCCTCCATTTAGCTAGCAACAGGCCCATATCTACTAAGTGTCTCTGTGCTTTCGGCAGCCTTCTTGAGTATCCCAGCAGCGCAAGGGTATGGCACAGGGGTAACTCCTCATCTAATATCTTGCCCATATTATGGAACACTTTCTCCCAGAACTTGTATACCCCCGGGCATTCCCAGGCTAAGTGATAAAACCCAGCACCACCAGCCCGCACCTGTAACAAGTTGTATCACTGCGTAGCCCAAATCTACACAATCTTTCCGGGGTATGGTATGTCCTATTGATAAATTTAATGTGTATCAGTCTGTGTCTACCATTCAGGAAAATACGCCTTGTGTTGGTGCAGCAGTAGCGCCACATGTCGTCATCCACTTCATTTGCAAGTCACGTTCCAGTCAAGGTGGGCCGTGCTATACCCTGTCGATCTGCCATCAACATTCATCCTGTAGAGGGCCGACACCAATTTTTTCGGGGAGGACGTTTTAATCACATGCGGGAGTTCTAACAATTCGGGAGGTTCCATGAGGTCTTCACCTAGTTGCTCCCAACAGCTTCTCTGACGTGGTAGTATTGATTGCATTGGAGCGTAGTTGGTGCACTCTCTGGTACAAGTACATCGGCAAGCGGTTTAAGCGTCCTGTCCGCAAACATGTCGCCAGCCGTCGCTATGCCTAAGTCATTCAGTGCCAAGAGCACCCCCTTGTCAGTGCACGGCGCAAGCCAGGACATCCATTCAATGGGCATTATAGGAGAGTACAGAAGCGCCCCAGCATAATATTGCACGATCACCTGCCACGCATGACGAGGAGAATTCAATGAGTCTAACAATCCTGTCTGTCTGTCAACAACGTCAAATATCGTAGCCGGCAGTGCCTTCGGGGCCACGTAAAGCCTCTCAAGCTGTACGAACGGCGAATTCTCTCTA
Organism: Lissotriton vulgaris; assembly: GCF_964263255.1. Classification (NCBI taxonomy): domain Eukaryota; kingdom Metazoa; phylum Chordata; class Amphibia; order Caudata; family Salamandridae; genus Lissotriton; species Lissotriton vulgaris. The sequence continues at coordinate 633,949,160 of NC_141685.1, read as the reverse complement.
TCGTGGATCCAGTTATGAACATGTGCGCCCGCTACTCAGAAATAGAGCTCGAAATCTGGCACGCTCAGCCCACCAAGGTGGTATTTTTAGAGTCAAAATGCTCCACTGTACCCTCGCCTGCTTCCCCGCCCACGCCAGCTTTATCATCAATGTTTCAAGACGGCTAAAGAAGCATTTTGGTAAGACCATAGTGATATTAAGGAACAAGTATAGAAGTTGAGGTAGAACTATCATTTTCATTATCGAGATCCTGCCCACCAACAAAAGAGGAAGGCCGACCCAAACATCAACATTTTCTTCTAGCCTCGCTATGGCAGTCCCATAGTTCTCGCGCATGACCACCTCGGGGTTCGTGTGTAGCTGTATGCCAAGATAGCGCACTGAATTCGCAGTCCACTTTAAAGGTAATTCCATTTCAAACTGCGCAGTCGCTGCAGTCAGGGGGAACGCAATGGATTTGTTCCAGTTGACCGTGAGCCCTGAGAGGGCCCCGAACCGCACCACCTCCTGAAGGAGCGGTGACAGATTCTGCTCCGGCTCCCGGACATACAGTAAGGTGTCATCTGCGTAGGTCGAGATGACCAACGTACGTAGGAAAGTTGAGCCCACGATGACTGTGGTGTTCCCGCATCGCACAAGCTATCGGCTCCGCAACGAGAGCATAGAGCGCAGGCATGTGCCCCTCCTTATAGAGATCAGCTCTGTCATGCGATTACCCAGTCGAATACGCGCCGACGGTTCTGCATACAGGACTGCTAGCATCTGCAAGAACCCCTGACCCAGGACCAGTCTTGATAGCACTGCTCTCATGAAAGGCCACTCCACTGAGTCAAAGGCCTTTTCCATATCCAAAAATACTGTAATTGCCTTCCGATTCTGGGCCGTGTGCTGGAAAGCACCAAACACCGTCCTAAGATTGTACGTTATGTTATGACCTGGCACAAAGCCGCCTTGTTCTGGTGCCACCAACTCCGGGGTCAGCAACGCCAGGCGCATCGCTAGTATTTTCGCATAAATTTTGGTGTCGACATTCAATAGTGACAGCGGTCTGTAGGAGCTCCACTCCAGGTGGTTTCTCCGGTTTCAAAATGGCCACAATCAATGCCTTTCTCATGGAAGCGGGCATCACACCTGTCTCACTCATTTCGGCAAATAGGGCTGACAAGTGGGGAAACAGGACATTCAGGAATGTCTTATAGAAACCTACCGTAAGTCCGTCCGACCCCGGCGCACTGCTTGCCCTCATTCCCCCTAGGGTTTCACGGATCTCATCATGTTCTATAGGCAGCATAAGGAATTCTCTGTGCTCGTCCAATAAAAATGGGAGTTGAATGTGCTCCAAATAATCCAGGATATCTGCCTCACTACCCGACCCGCGGGTGTCGTAGAGCTCTGCATAGTATTCCCTAAATCTGGACACAATGTCCTCCTCCGCCATGAGCAGATCCCCTTCCTTAGATCTGATGGCTGTGACCTTTGCCCTCCGTCGCTGTTGTCGGACCAGGTTTGCCAGCACAGAGCCAGGCCTGTCACGCTCACCATACACTCTAGCAGTCGCGTACTTCCCCAAATACTTCATCTCAGTGTCTGCCTCTGACTGAAACTCAGCGAATAATCCCCTGAGCTCTTCTCGAGTGTCATCGGAGTTGTGTCCCAACAGTCGCCTCTCGCAGTCCGCCACCTGTCTCTCCAGATAGGTCAAACGTTGCCGAAAAGAGCAAAGCACCCCCGAATGCTTACTCATGGCCACCCCTCTAATGTAAACCTTAAAGGCCTCCCAAACCGTGGCAAAGCTATCTACAGAACCTACGTTTATCTCAAAAAAAGTCTCTATGGCCTCGTGATGGTCTTCCCGGAATTGCGGGTCCTGGAGGGAATAAGGTGGAAACCTCCATGTAAAGGGCGGGATAACTGTCTGCGGCGTGGTAAGCGTCAGGAGGACTGGGGAATGGTCAGAGAGAGTGCGAGGGAGCACCCGACAGCCCCGCACCAGAGGGAGGAGATCAATATTCTGTCTAACTCCCTGGACTTTTCAGCCTGTCTCCTGTCCGGACTGCTTGATCTATCCAGCTCCGGGGAGCGGACCATATTAAAATCTCCGCTCCAAACCACTTTCAGGCTTGAAAAAGTCTGCACTACCGAAGCCAGTTTTTGATAGAACTCAGGGCAATCATAATAGGGTTTATAAACATTCACCACCAGCGATTCCATCCCTCTCCCCACAAGTCGTGAAAGGACATAACAGCCTCCTGGGTCAGCACTTAACATATGTAAGGTATATAGTGATCTAGGGTTCACCCAAGTCAGTACTCCCCGCGCATGTGTAGTGAAGCCTGCTGCATTATTCTGCCCCTTTAGACCCTTAGCGTGTAACCTTGGACTATTTTCAGACAAGTATGTCTCCTGCAGCAGCGCCAAATCTATATGATGCCTCTGTAAGTAGTGCCAGACCTTACGCAATTTCCTGAAATCGTTCAGCCCTCGGACATTCCACGTGATAGCACTAAGTGCCGCCCTCCTAGCTCCCACATCTAAACCATCATTCGCCATTCACAAAAAGCACTGCAACAGCCAGAGCGCACCAAGGTGTTTGCGGCAATACCAGGTGTCTTCCAACAACAGTAGTTTGGCATCAAACAACATAAACCATACAAACCACCCCTCGACCCAAAAACCCATCCCCACCCACAGTAGACCACCTCCAACTAGGTCGCGAAATGTCCAGATCCCTGGGCCAACCCACCCTCACCCCCAATCCAACAAACACCCCCCCACTCAGTGTCGCCATATGGGTGTGGAGGTTGCTCTGTGCCAACAGACATTGTAGGGATGAAAGTCAAGCTCAGTGCGTGCTACTCGTCTCGCCTCCCCCAGCCGGCAGCCAGGGTTCTGGTCAGCACCAGGGGCGGCCCCCAACAGTGACAAAGTTCCACACGTAATCCTCACAGTGCTACTATCGCTCAAGGCGTCGTGCCCCAAGACAAAATGTACCCAGAAGAGGGAAAATACCTGTAAACTAGATTTTCAGTCCTGTTCATCGAAGCCACCTCCTGAGGCCTCCTAAAGAGGGTCACGGATCGGTGAGACCCGTCGCTCTTTCATCCAGTCGTTTATAGCTTTCTGCAAAGCTCTCGGATCCGTAAAGATATGGGACTGACCATGCCTGTTTACCTTCAACTTAGCCAAGTATAGCATGGCATAGCCCAGCCCTTGGTCCTGTAGTTGTTTTTTTCATTGGTAAAAAATGCTTCCTCGCCTCCTGTACTCTGGTGGTGAAGTACGGGTATAGGGAAATGGTCGAACCTTCATACGACAGCGTCTGTTTTTTTCTGGGCCGCTCCCAAGGCTGCGTCTCTGTCCCTATAGTTGAGGAATTTTGCTATGATGGGACGTGGCGGAGTCCCCGGTTTCGGTCTTGGGGCCAGTGAATGGTGTGCTCGTTCGATAAAGAACATATTGGAGAAGACCTCTGCCCCCAGCAGGGTGATCAGCGATCATTCAATAAAGAGCTCCATCTTACCAGTTGGTGTGGATTCCGGAAGTCCGATTATTCACACATTGCAGCAGCGAGAGCGCGCTTCTAAGTCCTCAGTTTTATCCTGGAGCAGCTGCATCCCCTTCCGTAGCTACTTATGGTTAGAATCTATTGGGGTATGTGCTTCTTCCACCTCCGTGATCCTCCTCTCTGACATATCCAGGTGCTCCGCATGTTTATCAATTTGCTCGCCCATTCTGTCCAGCCTGCATGTGAGCGCGTCCATCTTGGCCCCCAGCGGTGATATGCCGTCCTGTAACCCCTTCTCCATGGACTTCAGGAGGGTCTTGAGGTCTTGCTCCTGTTCCGCCGAAGAGGAGGCCCTAGTGTCATCCTCCGGAGGCTTGTCCTGCATTTTTGCGCTTTTTTGTGGAAATGGCAATTTGGACTGGATACGGTCAGACTTCCCCATCCCGTTGCCGCAGCTTAAACTCAGTCCAAAGGCCTGTCCGCTCTCCGCTGCCTACTCTTGAGTTGTAGAGAGCGAGTTCCGCCACTGTCGTAGCCCAGGTGCGGCCCCCTTGTGATCCTCTGTATAGTGGCGCTAACTGCAAGGCTCCGAGGCCCCCTCGACCAGCTCCAGCAGGGCAACTTTCAGGTCCCGTCGCTCAGTGGGGGGGATGCACAGCTCGTCTCGGTGCACTGCGCAGCCGGTGCAGCTTCAGGCCCGTCAAAAACCCCGTCGCCAGCAGCATTCAGCAATAAGGCCTGTCCGGGTCTGGGCACTTCAAGAGAGGGTAGCTCTGTCGTCCACAGGGGTAGGTCGCTCAGCAGGGGGAGCCCTCTGTCGATAGAACGCCCCCACAAGGATCCCCACAGGGGACCCAGCCTGCTGGTTTGTGGTCTCTCCTCGGGGGCCAGCGGGGGGACCAGAAACGGGAGGCGGACACAACACCGCCCGCAAGGCCGCCTCACCTCTGTCACTGTAGGCGCGCGGTGTCAGGAACCTCGCCGTCAGTATTAATTAGGAGCCCACCTCCGGTTGCAATGACACCAGCTTATGTGGGGGCAAGGAACGGCCAATCTCTAGTGCGGTCACCGCCGCCAATGGGATGTTCGGGTCTCTGTCATCGCTCCCCGCCTCCAACGTGGTCCGGCGTTTCCCGCAGCCACAGGCACTTCACTCTGGCCCAGGCCGCACGCAAGGGCACGTCGCCGGGCAGGAACATCCAATTGAGGCCGGTGCTTAAGGGCCTGGTCGCGCCTTAGGAGAGCTTCGTTCCGCGTGATCTCCACTGCTCCCGCTCCCTCGCCAGGGACCACCGGAGGGGTCCACGGGTTATAATTAGCACCTCAGCTAAACAGGGGTGCCCCCAGCACCTCCAGGGTACAGGATATTTAAAGGATTATTTGCCAGCTGAGCGGAGCTCGAGACTCAAGCGTCCATCTTGGTCTCGAGCAAGCTCCGCCCCCCAATTTCCTATGTTATTCCTAATAACAACATTTCAATAATCTGATTGGGTATATGATGCTTCACACAACACTCCTGCTATTTCTAAGCAAAAAATACCAAGGGTTACATTTATGACGGCTTTGCCTCATGCTGGCAACACGCAACGTGGTGCATGCATGATGCAAACATTTAAGTCATATTTAGGAAGCCACGCAAGGCCACTTGCCGTGGTTTGAGTGGCACCACAAGGCATTCCATGGGCACTGCAGGGAGTGTTCCCATGCAAAATCCCATGGATTGTGGCACATTCCCAGATTTAGCAAACCTGGTAAATCTAGGAATGCTCAAAAAAGATAAGCCTGCTCGGATCAGGCATAACAAGGTGAAATATCTTTATTTCTCCTCGTTTTTTCTTCTTTCCATGTGTGCATCATTCTGTAGCACACATAGAAATTGGAAAAAGCCTCTATTGATTGATTATGTTTAGAAGGTGCTACCTAAAAACAATCCTGCCTACAGCACAGGCACTCTTGCACCATGGTGCAAGGGTGCCTGCCATGGCACTGGGCTGCCAAAACAGCGCCAACGCAGTGGGAAAGAAAAAAAAGTTGCCGTATTGAATAAATACAGTGCATTTCTGCCCTTTCTCTGTGATGCAAGGCAGTTCAGTAAGGTAACTTTCTGTGCTACCCCTCACTAGAATTCTTGTAAATATGGTCCCAAGTGTTTTAAGTTGCTTTTAATTGTGCAAAATGTAAGTTCACCATGGGCTACAAATTTTCTGTGAACATCCAAACTGTAGGAACCTAATCATATCAGCAGAGGGAAATGTAATTACGGATATAGATAGTTTTTTCAAATAGCTTTAAACTGAGCAACAGCCATCTTTAAGCATATTTAAGCCTCACCGGTCATCAAGTCGTTTTTGTCAATTTTAAACCATCTCAATAAATTCCTGCAACAATACATTATGCATTCCTAATAACCCTTGGCATTCTATTCATAATGCTTTGTTCCGTAGTCAAGTAGCATTTACACGCATTAAGAGGGTGTACTGAAAGTGTTCAGCATTACACAGTTCTTTTAATGCCAGCAGTGAATTGCACTGAGCATGTGAGCCTGGTAAACAACCACAGCATTCCGTAGGTGAGTGTTGCAGGATTACCACTTCCAGAAACAGTTTTGGAAAATAGGGTGAAAAAATGTAAATTCTAGCACATTACATTACATATGCCGGCTATGAAGTAGTTCTGAAGGAATATAAATTAAATATTTGAGAACTCTAATGTGTAACTAACGAGAGCCTGGTGAGTTTTGCCCCACCATGTACAATACCATAGCCAAGCCATTTCCCCAAATGTACCATTACTTAAAGTGCTATCTCTAAATGAGTAACCACGGGGCATATTAGCAAGAAGCTCGTTAAAATGATCACCGTTTTAGTGGCAGGAAACTGACGCTAAAGCGGCGATAATGGGCTTAATAATATGCGATATAGAATTCCAACAGAAGCCCAGGTTAGATGTCCTGCACATCTAACCTGGGCTTCTATTGGAATTTCATTGCGCATATTATTAAGGATCTTTCTCAGTTTAGGAGTCCTAAAGTTAGGAGTCCTAACTTTACTACTCCTAAACTGAGAAAAATCCTAACTTTAAGATGTTTGGTATTCACTGAAGGCATTTAGGAATCTAAAGTTCGGAGTCCTAACTTTACTACTCCTAAACTGAGAAAAAACAGAAATTTAAGACTTTCGGTATTCAAAGAAGACATTTAGGAGTCCTAAAGGTAGGAATACTAACTTCTGTGAATACCCAAATGAGTATGTGCCTTCTGTGAATACCAAAATGAGTAAGTGCATTCTTTGAATACCAATGGTAGTAAGTTTAGGATTTTGTCTTAAGTTAGTTCTGTGAATCGGGCCCTCAGTATGCAGTAACCACGACGTCCCTGAATCTAAAGCACTGATATTATCCATTCTCAAAGGAGGATCGTGTCTGCAATGAAGCAGCATAGCAAGTTGTCCTTTTGTGCATGGTCTCAGACTTAACCCATTATTTTATGTTTGGGGCACTTCACCCATAATCCTTGATAAGTTTTATTTTTGCACTAAAGGTATCCAGTCCAAATTTGCCCTTTTCCCCCCATGATTGGGATTTTAAAAATGGAGGGAACCAGGAAAATAGCCAATATGTAGCAATATATGGATTTTTTCTTTCTCAATGGGAAAATGATTGCTGGGCAAGAAAGTATATATAGTCTTTTTAAAAATGGGATTACAAATTATGTGCTAAGGAAATCCTCTTACCAGCTTTCAAGAACAAATAGAGTTGTAAAAAATTATCAAGTTATGAATTTTTATTGCTTTTAGTGTAAAATGCCATCTACAAGAATGATCAAAGCATTAATAATGTTAAGAACCTCGGCGTCATCATTGATAAGAATCTTTCTCTTAAGCCGCAGGTCTCTCAGCTCACAGCGTCTTGCTTCTCTACTCTGAAATGGCTCCAGAAAATACTCTGGCTGATTCCTCTAAGTGCCCAGAGAACAATGCTACAGGCTCTGGTCACATTCAGATTGCACTATTGGAATGTACTTTATCAGGGTGCGGATAGATCTTTGGTTGATTGCTTACAGATCATCCAAAATGCAGCCGTCCACCTTCTTTTCCGGCTACCTAAATATGCACAATTTGCATTGGTCCAAGGTTGACAAACATATTAAATTCAAGGTCTTACGTTACATCTTTTGCGCTTGACACAGACTTGCCCCTTCTTATATTCAAGCTCTGGTGTCTCCTTCTGTCCCCACCCAATCGCTGAGATCAGCCAACCTCGCACTGTTTACCATGCCTAGGTTTCGTCGGGCTCGTATTAAGGGGCGCTCCTTCTCCTTTTTAGGACTGAAACTCTGGAACACTCTTTCGTTAGCTCTAAGGAACTGTAAGTCATTGCTTGCTTTCCGTAAGAACCTAAAAACATGCTTTTCAATTGCCCTGACTGAGTTTGTGTTACCTGGTATGTTGATGTGTCTCCAGTTTGTCATAGCATCTCTGCTTACTGTCTCTCTCTAGCACCAGCAGACCCCTTGGGGTAGCTGCATGTTCTATAAGATTCTTAAATTTAGCACCAATCATGGGTATCGGATGGTGCAGGACCAGGGCAAAGTAAAAACGTACGGTCTACCATAATGGAGTGCGGGTTCGATACAAGGGGTGGATTAGGCCCTGTCCCTGCATACCTTTAAACCTAGAAATCTCCTTTAGGAAAAAAAACTGGAGAATGTAGAGTTCAGAGGGGCAAGGCTGCAGGCTGTGTCCAAGGACGAGTTGTTGTCACCAGTGAGCTGCTGGATATCCTGGCTGTGTAGGTCATCATCAATGGCGATCTGGTCACCTACAGATGAAGAATTTTACCTCCAGACTTAAAAGATATTTTGGAATTCAAAAACCTCCAGCAGGATGAAGATGCAGGCTGTTGATGTAGAGGGCCTCATGAGCTCAGATGCCTTCATCGAGGGATTGGTGTCGTTACAACGCAGGCTATTACAACGCCTGCTGTTACAACGTGGTTTTTACATCGCATACCACTACAACGCATAGTGCTTTTAAGCGCTGGATAGTGAATTATTTAATTTACTATTCCAACTCCAGTCCCCGTGTATAGTAGGGAAGGTGTTGGATAGTAAATTAAATATATTCCCTATCCTAGAGCGCCCCCCAGCGCAATGCGTTGTAATGGTTTGCGTTGTAATGGTTGCGTTGTAATGGTAGTGCTTTGTAATAAATGCGTTGTAAGTGATGTTTCCCTCATCGAGAGGTCCCACTAAACAGGATTTGCTGATACAGGGAAGAATGTAGCGAGTGTTACCTCGAACATTGGTGGGCCGGCGATGCACCTTGGGTGGGCCGACTGTCAGGGAGGTCCCAGTCTTCTATTGGTTCTCCAGAAAGTTTTATCTGAACATTTTTCTAAATCCCAAGTTTTAAAGTTAGGCAGGAGCAACACCACTTCCAGGAGTAGAGGACCTAGTGGATACCAGTTCAGAAGTTCATACCTATTTTTCTCTACGGTGTCCAGCCGCACGGGTGCACAACTTTATTCTTAATGCCTCACAAAGAGACATTTGGAGCACACACTCACTCTGAAAGGTCTGAAAATTAATGATGATAGGTTTACTGTCTCCAGAAAAAGTGGGTTATGCGCAATCCCCCCAACACATCTCGGCAGAAGCATACAGACACAAAAGAGAATGATATTTGGGGATTGATACACAGCAGTTATTTCAACTCGGGGAATTTTTCCCATGCATGGGAGCCTAGTCCCCAAGTGTAACTCATAAACAATTTAACCACTCACTGAGTCTTCCTCAATTCTTTCACATCTCTTTTTATTCTATTTTTGAAATATATATATATATGTAATGTTGACACACAAAAAACATTGTACATACAAAACTCAATAATCTGACAAAAAACTCCTAAACCTTTCCATACCCATCCATTTTGGCACGGTTGGAATAAAATACATACATGTAAGCAATCCGAGGGGAGGTAGTCCTTTACACACACAGAAACAAAGGGAAACTCCTCCTCTATTCAATCCATGTATTGTGTGTGTCACGTTCCTATATAAATATTTTAATTTGATGGACTCCTCCTCTTCTTCTAGTCGACGCATTTCGGTTCACTGATTCGGGCCTTATCAGTACATGGGTAACACAAGGCAACCAAAACCCACAAATGAGCTTGACACAACCCAGGGCATGTGGACTTTGACTCGACAACTCGTCCGCACCTTCAATATGTCCTCTGCAATATATCGCCAATTCAACCCTTCGGTTTGAGTGCTAAAGAAAACTTCAGGCTGCAGGATGAGTCTAGCAGGATTACGCACCTTCCGTACTAGCTGGTCTTCAACAAAGCATTCTAATTTTCTCTGCTTCACCGCCAGCCGTGAGGAAGAGACCATCCATGGTGAAGCATAGAAAAGTAGAATGCATGCTTGAAGACCAGCAAGAACGAAAGGTGCTTAATCCTACTAGACACTGGCTGAACAATGGAGGAAATGATCTATTAGGCAACAGAAATGATGAATGGATTTCAGTGTCAGACCAGAAAAAGCTGTAGACTGAGATAGCACTCCATGGTCACTGATGATGGAATATTAAAGAGCTAATTTTGCCTCGAATGGGCTTCTGCTCACCACACATCTTCTTAGAAGATATTGGATTCAGAAGGGAAATGTTGCAAATCACTTGGAAGAGTACACCTAAATGCCTGAAACTAATTATCAACACAGGCTCTCTGATAACTTACTGATACAGACCTCAGTGATTGATAATAATCTAAAAGCAGGCATTAATATTTCCACCTACAAGAGCAGACTTGCTGAAATCAATTCTGAGACGGAGGAACACAAAGATCAAGTGATGCTTCAGAAGGTTAACAAACTACTTTAAGACATCAAAGGATTTATGACCAGAAAGTCTATAAGCCTTTCAAGCTCCATGGGGCGACAGTTCCTCAGATGACGACTCTTCCAAAAGCTGTCCACAGTATGGATCATTCAGCAGCTCTTCAAGTAATGATAGCTGGAACAGCCACGGAAGTAACAGCGGTCACCCACCACAACCTATGTATGGATACCCAATGGGCCCCTTATTTTGACATCAACCACCGTGGAACCCAATGTTCCAATGTTCCAAATGCCTGAAACACAATTAACCCCTCTGTACCAACACAATCCCAATTAGGAAGAGGCCGGGACAAGGGCAGAGGCAGAAGAAGAGGAGGACACAAACATGTTCAGTGGCAAGACCAACTGAAACCGCAATCATCACTATGAATGGAATTCAGGAGCAAGAACAACCAACAAAGCTAATGGTGAACCTTTAACCCAAGGTGCTGACCCTGATTGAAAAAAAAGTACTAGAAACTAAAGAGGCCTGAAATTTCGATCAACTCCCCAAGAAGACCGATTCCGACTCAAAAGAGAACTCCCCTGGTTCTTTAGGAAATTGAGACTTTGAGCATGTTTCCAAGACACAGAACCCTGCACCTATGACACAGGCCTGAGAGCCCCATCCAAATTCACACTGCATGAAGATATGACACTCCATGAGATCTTGACTTTTAGACAAGCTGTCATCAAGGACATAAGCTCCATGGATACTAAGACACATTTCAACAACATCTTGTCCCAGCAAGTGATAGTCCTTACAGTAGTGAAAAACACATTTAGGAGTTTTTCAATACCAGAATATCTAAGCCTTAAACCCACATGTCCTACTTCATGAATGCAATGCACCCTCCCTATAGGCATTTATAACCTACCTTAGTGTGATATATATGTATTAAAAGGAAGGTTTTGTCCTGACAAAAAGTTTATTTTGCCAGGTCGTAATGGTAGTTTAAAACTGCACTACTAGCTGCAGTAGAGAGCTTGAAACATGTTTTAAAGGGTTACTTTAGTGGGTGGCACGATGAGTGTTGCAGGCCCACTGGTAGCATGTAATTTACCTATAGTAGTATATACCAGGGGCTTATTAGTAAATGAAATGTGCCAATCAGGTGTAGGCCTATTTTACCATGTACTAGGGAGAAAGCGCAAACACTTTGGCACTGGTTGGCAGTGATAAAGTGCACCGAGTTCTAAAGCCAAAAAAATTAATTTCAGAAATCAGGGGGGGAGCAAAGGTCAGGGGGATTACCACAAGAAGGATGACAGATTTAATAATCCACACCTGTATCTTGGTTTTATTGGAAACACCTTTTGCCACAAATTCTGTTAGCTAACAAGGAATCCATTTGGCTAACATCTGGTGGCATGCACAGCATTCTGATCCAATGAAGAAGCATCATGGAATCTATGACATGTCAGTTCAAATAGCAAAGAACCTGGAGGAGACACAGTTCGACCCCCCTCTCCCCCAGCAGTCAGTGTTCGATGTGATCAAGCATCAGCATTTTTGATGGACTAGTATTAGCAATAGTATATAAAAACTCTGAGTATATTACTGAGATTAACTAATATCCAGTTCATTGTTGTAGATCATTATATAAGGAATGCAGATCTGGAGTTTGGTTCATTATCCATAAAATGTGGTGAAGTCCAGCAGTTTAGATGTTTTCATACTTACTATTTTGGATTAGTAGCCTAAGCTTTCATGGTTGCAAAGGGGGACATAGTGAAATGAATGATCAAATAGTAGGTTTTATCATGTACAGCTTTGTTGGACCTTTTTAGACATTTTATATAACTATAGTATTTCCAGTAACATGAACCCTGCCATCCTTCAACAAGTTCTTGGTAATGGCGAGAATTATGTGATTTTGAATATCTAGTAGACAAAAAATATCATATCAAGTCTGTAAATCTCTGTGAATTTTTTTTATCCTGCATATTGAATACCCTCTGTACCCCTATATTGAAAACAAATTATAAGCTACATCTACTATGGCTGCAAATATCAGCTGCATCTTCTATAAAAGTATGTCGTTGATAGAACCTTAGCCTGATTGTTGGTGCTGTCACATGATGATAGAGGTAATACTGGTTTTAAATGACTGGTATAAGACACCACAGATTCAGATAATGGCAAATTGGTAAGAGGGGGATGGAAATAAATTCACAGTATGCCACTCCAGTGGAAACTGCATTTACTCTACTAGTCCAAATGTGTAGGGTTAGGTTTTTCCTGGTTATCATTTGAGTTTTCCAGCGTAAGAAAACAAAGAATGTTGCCATTCCTGCTACGTCTGCTTTATGGTCTAATTAAAAGTGCAGTGTAATATATGAATATTGTACAGCATACATAACCTCTTGACATTAGCACTAGGCTCTGATATTGTTTCCCAAAAGTAGTTGTGATAGCTTGAAATGACAAATATAATGCACCCCATTTTTCAGCATGTATTAATGACAGATGCCCCTAAAGAGTTTTCATGATTTTGTTTTTTTTTAAAACGTCTCTATTAAAGTTTTACATTCACTCTGGGAGTACACTAGCGCCACCTCGACACAAACAAATGCAAGCAGGACATTGCAGGTAAACAATACCATGTACATTACGTGACGAAGTATTGCGATGGCATGATCATTCCAAACAAAGTTAACAAAACTTAAAACATGAGCCTAACCATCCCATCTGCATCAATGTACACCCCAGCTGGGTACAGAAATATGCACATCACACCCAAGAGTAGCAGAATAGGGAGGTGAATGTGCCCAATACTAGGAAAGAACTACAAATTGATTATCGCAATAATGTACATGCATTATTCTACTTTCCCCGTGGGGATGGGAAGGGGTATGAGAGAGGGAAGGAAGAGGGGGAATCTGGTCAGGCATACCAACAAAAACCAACAACCTCCCAAGTGTTAGCAGAAGCTTTCATTAGGTCCTGAAGAATGCAGCCACACCTTTGTTGAGGGTATCAGGCTGAAACATGTTGACCTACTTTCCCACACAATGGCAGGTTGAATTCCCATCTGCTGAGGCTTATTTTTTAATCCTGGCCCAGTGGTGACCCAATAAAATTGTTTGCGTACCTTGGAGCTAGTTTTCGATAATTTTTCTTTGCTCTGCATTCCTCGCCATTCCCAGCTGATCTACAATATTTAGGATAAATCTCCCTATCAAAACATCCCTAGTACACATTGCGAGGAGGATACCCTATGATGAATCATGGGACCTACAGGTGGGTGAGTGAAACCATCCTTTAAACGGACTATTTTGATGGTACTCTTTCTTTTCTCCACCTAGATCCAGGGGTTTCTTTATGTGTTATTGTTCACTGAATAGGGGAGTCAACCCCTGGGGGTCTTTGAAACATCCTCTAGCCCTTCTAGTGTTGTGAAAGCCCCAGAACCTCCTGGTCCAGCCCTCACCTGTGCCTCTTATGTGGTGAAGTAGGGGGTCCTTGCACGACTCACAATCTTCAATACCAGGAACTCAAAGAAGTAGGGGAAAATGCCTCCACACAGACCACAGGGTCCACATACCATGGGGAAAAAGTGACCGGGCCACAATGCCGGTCACTCCCTGGATGCCACCAGTTTCTGGAACAAAAACCACTCCAACCCACTCTGCACACCCTGGCAGCATCACTGATCTTAGAATTCACTCCCACCAAGGGGGTAAGAGGAGCATGATGGCAGTCGCCACTCCAGCTGCTATCCAAAGCCTCCAAGGCATGCCAGCACCAACTCGGCATCTTTGCAGCCGGTGTACTGCAATTTAGTGGTGCCGTGCAGCAGGGTACCTCCTGGCCTGAAACCACTGCAGTCCCAAACCAGGGCCCCTCTCCAATACCACCAATCGGTGGGCCATTCAATGCAAACCGATTTATGGATGCCCTCTGCCCCGGAACCCCTCTAGATTGCAGCTGCCATCTTGTGACACCTGGACACATCCCCTGTATTTTCCGTGATGATGCTGTATTTACCACATCACTATAAACAAAAAGGCAAAAAATAATGTTACTAAGGTCAATGCTCATTATTTACCCTAACAACAACTGCATAACAAATATTCAAATGTAGCCACCAGTTGTTGGTAGTAGCAGGGCCCAGAAATGCTGTCAAAGAAGTGTTGATCTCTTTTCCAACTGACAACAGTGAGAAAAAACCCACTCAAATCTCTAGGTGTAATATAAATTGAAGCAATATTTTAAATCCAGCAAAGCAAACTTATATGGATAAACATGTTGAAATATGCGACAATTATTATATAAACTTAAACAGCCCTTAGGTATTCACACACTCAAGCACTTCAAAATACTTCCTTCTGAGTATGCATAGAAATGAGTCATAGAAATACTGTTTTAAAATATATTCTCACGCTTGTTTATCAGCTAACTGTACTCATACCATGAAATCAAATTAAATTTCATGTATTTGATCAAAACAATTCCAGGAAATACAAACAAAAAAAGTGAAGAAAAAAATAAACAGCTATTGACCACTGTAAATTATGCCATTTACTTAATAGTAAATATACATAATTTATCACAATATTGCTTATTAAATACAAACGGTGCTTATTAATCCTATTATCTCATTCACACCTTTGTGCTGATTAATACTGACTTTTCACAGCAGTAGGAACGCAGAAATTAAAAACCAATTAAGTCTGACATATTTGCCTTGATTTATCTAATTAAATACGAAACAGAAACATCTCAAAATGGAGTAAACCAGTGATGCAAAATCATTGATGGAATAATATCTTCTACAACCCCGCATGAAAACGCATTCAATTTGGTGGCTAAAAGTCTCCTGTATAAAGCCCTTCTCACTGTAACGAGAATTCAGATTTAGGCACCTGGGATAGAGATATCCTCACTTAACTGACTTTAGCTCCCAATTTCTTCATTTTATACGAAGTAACCAGAAGGCAAGGAGTGATGTAGAACTGTCTAAAAAATAAAAAAATAAAAATGAACAATGAAATACATGCATATAGGAGTACCATTTGTACGGTCAAAAAAATCACAAAATACTAGAAGCAATTTGGGACTTTTTGAAGCAAATATGATATTTTGCAAACTGCCCTATGTATGGTTTGCAAAATACACAATGGAAGTAGGTTGCTGTTCAACCTACTTGATGAGGTAAGTAGCACATTGAAACCCAGTATGATTCATCTCCATTGCAGGCATGGTCTCCCTTCCCATTTGCAACTGGTTTACCACTACCTTTTCTGTAGTTTGTAAAATATTAATGTTTTGCTATCAGATTTTGGTCCCAAAACAATAAAACATTTGATACTGCATCGGTATTTGGGAGAGACACCCTAAATATGCCCGTTCCAAATACTGAGTCTGATATACTGATATGTATTCACCTCAGTTGCCATTCAATAATGTGATACAGAATTGCAATTTGAGTTTGATACATACAAGAATGCTATTTTGCCGTTGCAAGTGATCCAATTTTGCAAATCAAACTATTTGTGACCGCAAAACATCTTAGTACATCTGGCCCAATATACATCAAGTATCCCACCTGAATGCTACTTTTTCTGTCTTTCCTTCATCTACCACTTCCCATGTGTTACCTTGCATCTCGTACGTTCCGATTATAAATGATGCAGGCTTCTTGCATCAGTATTCCCCTGTCTGGAAGTAAAGGTACCAAGGACATCAGAATTAAAGATGGAGCAATACGGTGCTAAGCTCTAACATTTTGATTTCCTAATCGAGGAACAATGGCATTTGACGTTTTCTTCCTGACCCATTTATTTGATCCACATTACTGAGGCTGCTTTTCACCAGCATAATGGAATTGCTTTTAAATACATGGGTTTCATATAATATTTGTAACTCTCAATTAGGCCAGCTAAATATGGAAAAATGGTAGACTCAGATTGAGTTCTTTTTTGCTGTTACTATGATTCCAGCTTTTCCATCATGCCGGGAGATATGATAGCGGTTGATGCAAGGTTGACAAAGAAACATTGGTCTTGGCCAAAACATAAACATTTTATTACTGGAGAATTTATATTAACCAAGGTGATGAGTCCTGTTTTTTTTTGTTGCTGTTGCTGTTTTATATAGCACAAACTCATACCAGGGGCATTGGAGAACTTAACATGAGCACAAGCTTACATTAAACAAGGTTACATTCATTTTTATGAGTCACAGAAAGATTAATTGATTTGTCCAAGATTTTAACTAATTGCTGGGACTAAAACCTGGTTCCTCAGTTCCAAAGTCAGCAGCTCTGGCCATTAGGCCTCATCTCCTCCTCCAGAAAAAAATACATAATATTACTTTTAAGGTTTCTGTTGTATACAGGGGGTAGAATTAGAAAGTATGTATGTTGATGTGTGATTTGAAATGTCGATATGTCTTCCTTGGGTGCTGGACTGCTGTGGTTAGAATGTGAAAGCAATTAGTGCCTCAACTGGTACTTGTTGGTACTTAATCTATCAAGGTGGCAGAGGACATTATATCCGCCACCCTGACAGACTACCCCATGACAAATTTAGAGATTACCACTGGCCCACCGGTGATCTCCGTACACTGAAATGAACTGCTGTTACACTGGTAGGTGGCTGCCATTAAATATATCAGCCATTCACCAAACTTTTTCAATTTTTTAAGTTTTCAGAAATAAGCTTCCATAACAGGCATTTTCGTCTGAAAAAAAAATACTATCTCCCATGGTGAGGCGATTAATGCTGGGTTTTTTTCTGTCCCTCACTGCCCGGTTTTTCGTCTGTATAATATCATTACTCTGTCGGCCCATTGAGGGGAACTTTCCTTCGACATAGACAATGGTGTCCCCATCGACTAAAAACAAAACGTCTTCCCATCTCTTTAATGAGGTGGGAGGAACCAACATTTGTGAAAGTCTACTCTGTCTATCAATCTCTAAGTGGGACCCTATGCCTCTTACTTTTCCCATGAACATTTAAGGAACCCATGACTGGTCATGGCAAGAATATCACTTGAGCAACTTGGAACGGCAGCCAATTGTTAAAAAGGGCGATATATTGGTTTACTATATAGCCTACATATTGTTGACAGTGACCAACCATTTATCCACAACATTCAGTAGTTTAGTACAGCGAGCCTTCACAAGTGTACATTTGATCAGTGCTCACACCTGTGTGCATGTGACATATCACTCTCATGCATGTTTATTGAATTGTAACTGCCATCCTGGTCAGCTGCACAGACCCTCACATGTGAGAAAGCTAATTAACAAGTCAAAAAAGTTCTTGATATACTTTTTTTATTGCTAACTGTAGGCTTTTAACTGTACATGACAAATACATTTGCACGAGTTACCCTGTTTGTAAAATTGAAACATAGCATATGGCTGAGATACCCGCCACCCCCTCTCAACACAATCCCCAAAGGAGGGAAACCGGAAACAGTTCTTGAAGTTTTTGGAAGAGGGAGGGAGTGACCCTCCCCGGCCGTATTTATTAAAACAAAAAATTAAACGTTAAACAGTTTCATATTAATGTACAATTTCATAACCACATTGCGATGTTTGGCTAACCTTAACAGATTCTCTAATACAGAGGTTCTCCTAGCCGAACTAACAACCTACAAAACATTTTCTTGAAATAATGAAATTGTACATCCTAACGTTTAAGGGCCAACGGCAAGGTCGTAACCGGTGTCAAGATCCCTAACCAGAAATACCCCCCCCACTTGGGAGGGGCGACAGCACTGAGGCGTACCCCAAGTGCAACTACCAATTTCCCTTGACTTGACGGGGGCCCCAACAAACTCGACGCCACTTAAAGGTCGTTCGAGGACTCGTGTGAGATCTAGAAGGTAGCGTAGACCTCCCCCCAAACCCCACACAACTTACCACATCTGCCGTCGCAGACGTCACTGGCCCCGGGAAATTCCCCAGGAGGGGGCTGTAACCCCTCCTACACAGGAAGGGGCCTTGACCGCCTTTCCTTTCCTTCCGGCGGCCTCTCCTTAGACAGGACCGCCTCCCCGTTGAGGGGCCAAAGGCCACCTCTCCCGAGCGCTCCCATCCGTGTTGGGTGACGCCCACTCATAGGGATCTTCCAATTACTGCTCACCGATCATGACCTTACCGCCCGACCAAAATAAATACGACAATGCTAACTAAACCAACAATACATTGGCCACTATGACCAGAATAATCATGCTTATAAACGGACACTAAAAACCGAATATCTTTAATCACAAAACATACATAAAATCGACCAACTTTATTACACACTCACTATCAACATGATAATACCACAACCTGTAAACGAAAATAGAATTATCGATCTATTTTAAAACAACTGGCTGTCCTCAGGGGCTGGTGGGTGGGTCAAAATTGGCTCTTCGTTCCGTCTCGAGCTCACGTGCAGCGAGGAGGTGCAGCTTCAGAGCACAGGAACAAGAGAATGTCTTCCGGTCTTGCGTCCCTTTTTATCCGTCTTCAGGGCGGGCGTAAACCCGCCCCTGCCTGCCCCGAGGGCGTGGCCAGCCGCGTCAGTGTCTAGGCCAGCCCACTCTAGGGCGGGAAAGAGCGCGCCCCGGCTACGCCGCTTCGGGCATACCAGCCGAGACGCGCCTCCCGCCCAAAAATGGCTTCCCGGGGGGATCGAGGTACTCTGCCATACGTTCGGGGGGACCGAGTGGTCGCCCCTTTCCATATGGCTGAGATACCCGCCACCCCCTCTCAACACAATCCCCAAAGGAGGGAAACCGGAAACAGTTCTTGAAGTTTTTGGAAGAGGGAGGGAGTGACCCTCCCCGGCCGTATTTATTAAAACAAAAAATTAAACGTTAAACAGTTTCATATTAATGTACAATTTCATAACCACATTGCGATGTTTGGCTAACCTTAACAGATTCTCTAATACAGAGGTTCTCCTAGCCGAACTAACAACCTACAAAACATTTTCTTGAAATAATGAAATTGTACATCCTAACGTTTAAGGGCCAACGGCAAGGTCGTAACCGGTGTCAAGATCCCTAACCAGAAATACCCCCCCCACTTGGGAGGGGCGACAGCACTGAGGCGTACCCCAAGTGCAACTACCAATTTCCCTTGACTTGACGGGGGCCCCAATAAACTCGACGCCACTTAAAGGTCGTTCGAGGACTCGTGTGAGATCTAGAAGGTAGCGTAGACCTCCCCCCAAACCCCACACAACTTACCACATCTGCCGTCGCAGACGTCACTGGCCCCGGGAAATTCCCCAGGAGGGGGCTGTAACCCCTCCTACACAGGAAGGGGCCTTGACCGCCTTTCCTTTCCTTCCGGCGGCCTCTCCTTAGACAGGACCGCCTCCCCGTTGAGGGGCCAAAGGCCACCTCTCCCGAGCGCTCCCATCCGTGTTGGGTGACGCCCACTCATAGGGATCTTCCAATTACTGCTCACCGATCATGACCTTACCGCCACAGGTCCGGATAGTTGACCGGCTATCCGGACCCCCCACAAAGCTCCTACCTAAAGGTCATGCTTTAACGTTTTTAACCATGCTAAGAAGTCTCCTATGAGTAACTCATTCCCCACCCGAGACAAATGCACACCATCCCCCGAATACATACTGTCATCATTAATACAGCCATGCGAAATAGAATGCAATGTCCCGGAACGGAACAACCTACTCACTTTGTTATTAAGCTTTCTAACAGACTGATTCAAAGCAGGAATAGAAATGGCCCCCCGCCACAGCTTTCGTGGGATCATATGGGACCACGCAATTGTGCACCCCGGAACTCTCCTCGCCAACCAACTTACAGTGGAAAGCATCGCCTCCAGGAGAAGTCGTCTACCGGTGGTGACCAAATCATTGCCCCCTAAATGCACTATGACTATAGACGGCGGTGACCTCGTCCGCCCTAACAAATCCTCAAAATATGCTTGAAACTGGTCAATACAGAGACCGCCTCTTCCGTAGAAGGACACCCTGTACCCGTATTCCCCAGCTACGTGAATCATGTCACCTGCTTTGAATACATCCGCGGCACGCCTCACGTATGAGTGGCCCACGACCCACACCTCCTTTTTCACAGCCGGTGATGTCTGACCGCTGGCCCGGTGTTGGGTCGACTGCATAGTCCGCCCCGCCTCGTAGGCTTGCGCAACTGAAAATCAAACAAAAAACAAGAGGCGTGAGTACGACATTACAGCTTTACAACATGTGTAACCGCACATACCTCTTATAACAATTGGAGGACCAACGCCCCACTCGTTTCACTTGTTCAACATTAAGACCCCTGGCTGTAGCTTCCGCAGCAGCCCCTATCCGAAAGGAATGGGTCCCAAACTCGCCCGGGTTCAAGCCCGCAGCGGCAATTGACATTGCAAGCACCCGCTGAAACTGAAACTTCGTCAGTGGGGTGGCGTCCGCGTGTCTCAACAAGGTCCCCCCCCATAATGCCACCCTTCGTGCTAGGTAATCTTCTAAACACTTTACCGGGCACATGGAGGACCCGGGAATCCTGCGTATGATTATGCAGTCACCCATCCCGTCTTGATCGGTCTTGGACCTGACAAAGGAGACCGTCATTGCCTCTCCTCTGATCTGAACGTGTCCCTGGCACAAACCCCCTGCCACATCCCGTTTGTTCCTTGCCACCAGTTCGCTTACTCGCATCGCCCCGTGAAATGCTAGCGTAAAAGCGGCTCGGAACAACACCACCTCAAACTGAGATGAACATGTGGCAGGGAGTGTAGCCAACAACTGGGCCAACCTATCCAAACCTATCGGGCGCCTCTCATCTACTCTGCGACCCTCAAGGCGTTGCCACCCCCGCAGCGCTTTCTGTACAACGAAAGACGCTGTCGGGTCCTGGATACTATGAGCCCTGGCAACAAAGGAAATAGCAGCACGATGCCTCTGGGCCGTAGCCACAGATTTCCCGGCCCTACGTAAGGACATCAGAAAATTCACTACCCATTCCTCGTGGCCCCAAAGCCTCTCTCTATCAGTCCCCAAAAAGGCTAAATAGGACCTAAACGCCCCTTCATATGCTTTCCTCGTCCGTGGTGCTAGACTTTCTCCCACGAGGTGACGAAGTTCGGGGCACCGAGAGACCAGAGAGCTTCGGGGAAGGGTGCCGGCTCTGGGTCCGCTGAGGGAAGGAAACCCGAGAAAGCCTGCATATGAAAACGAGACAGTGCATCAGCCGCCTGATTCAGTACCCCTGGGACATGTTTTGCTCTGAACAGCACATTCAGTTGCATACACAGTAAAACAATCTCTTTGAGCAGTCTTAAAATCAGTTTACATCGTGCTGCCTGACTATTGATGCACTCGACCACGGTCATATTGTCAGACCAAAATATCACAGAGTGATCTTTGAACCCTTCCGGCCAGGTTCTCAGGGCCACCAAAATGGGAAAAAGTTCAAGGAAAGCAATATTACTTGTCAGACCATTGTCATGCCACCATGTCGGCCACCTTTGTGCCGACCATTTTGTGCCGAAGATGGCACCAAAACCTATGCTACCTGCTGCATCTGTCCATAGCCCCAGCTCCTCAGAGGATACGGCTGGTTTGTTCCAGATGACTCGACCATTAAAGTCCGCCAGAAATGCTAACCAAATACGCACGTCCTGGCGGACCTCAGCCGATAGTCTCGTGCGATGATGGCCCTCCTTTAAGCCGACCATAGCTTGGGCAATTGAACGAGAAAAGGGGCGGGCCATCGGTATAACTCTCAGGGCAAAATTCAACTGTCCCACCAACTGCTGTAACTGATGCAGCGTAACTTTAGATCCATTTAGACACACTTGCAGGGCTGCCCTGAACTTCCACACTTTGTCAGGTGGCAAACGAAAACAACCTTCTCTGGAGTCTAACTCGATCCCCAGGAACTCGAGGCAAGTCGCAGGACCCACCGTCTTACCTGGTGCCAATGGCACACCAAACTGCTTCATTAACACACAAAATTCGGCCAAGACCCGGCCACATTCGAGATCCCCGGCTGCCCCAAGGAACAGAAAATCATCAAGGTAATGCATTACATGTTGGAAACCCGTCTTCTTTGTGAAGACCCATTGTAGAAAACTACTGAATTTCTCGAAATAAGAACAAGATATAGAGCACCCCATCGGCATACACTTATCCATGTAATAATAACCCTGAAACATAAAACCTAGGAGACGTTGATCGTCCTGGTGTACCGGGAGCAACCGGAACGCTGACTCGATATCTGACTTCGCCATCAGCGCCCCGGGCCCCAGGCGATTCAAAATGGCTACGGCCTCATCGAAGGATGCGTACCGCACCGAACACACTTCTGGGTCTATTGCATCGTTTACAGAAAGACCACGTGGGGCTGACAAATTATGAATCAGTCGAAACTCACCCGGGTCCTTCTTGGGGACCACCCCTAAAGGAGAACAAACAAAATTCTGTACCGGGGGTACACTAAATGGGCCGGCGACCCGACCTCGAGTAACCTCTTTCCGGATCTTTTCCTGAACCACGGTCGTATGCTGCAGGACGGAAAGTTGATTTTTACACTTCTCCACACCCTGAAAGTCCCCTACCGGGATGCGGAAACCATACGAGAATCCGTTCCGCAGCACCCCAGCAGAAGTACGATCCGGGTATTCACTGAGCCAGGGAATCATCGCCAAGGTATCAATCGGGGTAGGTAAAGGCGCCCCTCGGACTACGTTAGACCTGTTTGGCGCCTCCTCTCCCCCCGTTATCACCCGTTTTGGCTCTGCACGTGGACTCAGGATGGGACGACCCGCACCCACTACATTCATGTTTAAATTTACACGATCCCTGGGGCCTGGTACATTTACCTTTGTTGAAATTGAAGCAGAACCCCCTTTTTCCTGTATTGCCGGCAGGTCTCGAGTAATCGTCGGTACTCGTACCTGACCGAAAGGGCGTCCCCCCATAATGGCGGGAGGATTCGCCAACATTACTTCCTACCAATGGCATTTTCAACATACCTGTCTCCTTCATTTTATCCCATGTCAAAGAATCATAACAATCCCAAGTTAAGCTTTTATTATGCTCTTTTGCCTTTCTAAAAAGATTATCGTAGCAGAACCAATGGTTACCCTGGTGTGATGTCGAGTACCCCATGATTCTTGACTGATAGGTCGGCAACTCGGAAAGCAACTCGGGCCTACGTTCCCCCAAGATAGACGTAAAAATTCCCCATGCATTGCCCCAATTGCCGATAGACTCATTTACTTTAAAGGCGGCCATTTTTGCGCGCCAAACACTCGGATGCATAAGATCTTTCTGACCCTTAACATGCTCCACCTCATAATGATCAACAAGCAACGAGAAGATGTTCACATATTCCCCCGCCCAAATCTTCTCCTTAATTGCCAAAGGCACATGTTGACCCAACCTTTCTCTACGAGAGGGTGCTGACTCATCCCTCGCAATCGGCAATGGCCGCTTACCTGCACCGGACGCTGCATCTGCGATCACAATCGTCCCTTGTGGCTTGTCAACTACTGCAGCCGGTGCGGACGCCTTGGCTGCATCCCGTTTCTCGCGCAATTGCTTCATCAGCGCCTGGGCCTCGGTAGCCGTGGCGCCCTCACTACTGTCGCCCAACCACGCTGCAAGTTGTGCTGCCAGCTCGGGCGGCATATCCTCTTTGGACACCGGGGTGACCACCACAGGAATCGGATTCCCCTCTACTGGTACTGGGGTTGGCGCTTCGAGCGGGGTACAGGGAACCGGGGCGTCTCCCCCAGCTGGTCCCCTCCTTGGCCTCTTGGCTCTTCCTCCTGGAGCTGCTCCAGCCGACGGACGCTCCGGCCCCCCTTCCCCATCTCTCTCCGCCACCCGCTTCTTCAGCTCAGTCATCTCCTTCATGAGGACCCGAACCATCTGTTCGGTCGTCATTCTCTTCCCGCCTTTCTTGGGCATTTCTCAGACAGAGTATCTGTAAGACAAAAAGAAAGATTACAACGCTCAAAATTGGCTCTTCGTTCCGTCTCGAGCTCACGTGCAGCGAGGAGGTGCAGCTTCAGAGCACAGTAACAAGAGAATGTCTTCCGGTCTTGCGTCCCTTTTTATCCGTCTTCAGGGCGGGCGTAAACCCGCCCCTGCCTGCCCCGAGGGCGTGGCCAGCCGCGTCAGTGTCTAGGCCAGCCCACTCTAGGGCGGGAAAGAGCGCGCCCCGGCTACGCCGCTTCGGGCATACCAGCCGAGACGCGCCTCCCGCCCAAAAATGGCTTCCCGGGGGGATCTAGGTACTCTGCCATACGTTCGGGGGGACCGAGTGGTCGCCCCTTTCCATGATTTCAGTTTCAAATGATAGTTTTCCTCATCTGTGTAGCTCATTCTTAGCTAACAAGATGTACCTTTTTAAGGCTGGAACTCTGCTGTCTGTAGCAGAAGTGAAAGTCTTAATTGTCTGTTACATGAAGTTTTCCTCTCCATGTTACGGGGAGGGAGTAAAGATGTGCAAAAACATGAATTATTGCGATGTATTTTAAAGTTGATATTCTCCTTCTGGTGACTAGATTAGATTAATAATAATTGTTAGTTTATAAATGTATTGTGTAACTGTCTTTGACAAAAACTTGTGTCTGGACATAAAGAGGACGGAAATCAAGAGAAATGTGCTTCATTTAATGCAATATTTAAGTTTCCGAAATCTGTTGCTGATGTTATGTATTTTAAAATATTTTTTAAATTTTTCTGCATAATGTATGTTGTTTCGATCTTTATAAATAGGCTTGAGCTTTTGGTCTGAAGTTTATGTTTGTTTTTGCTTGAATCCCTGCTTGTTTGCGATGGTCTTTCTACGTAGAGATATTTTTCTAGTGCATATATTTATAGTGCATCTACTTCTGTATTTTCACATTTGTTTATTTTTGCTTGGCAGTTCAATTGACTGCAAGCTTATTCAACTAACTTACTTGGCACAAAAATGGTACTGTTGATTTTTTTAACTTAATGTCTAACTTGTTCCATAAATGCACAATTCACAGGCTCTTTCTATGAGCACAGAATGTTGCTTCTCATGCAGGGCACGTTACTTATTGTAAATGACCCGTGTTATTTGTTTGACTTCTTTTTAGGCTCGATCAAGTATGTTTTCTTTTGACAATATATGTGCCAAGAGCTTATAATACATTTTCTGTATTATATTATTTGTGCTGGTTACATTGACATTGTCACTTTTAAGTAATGATAAACTAGAAAAGTGAGAGCCTTTTTAGTAAATAATCTTTTATTATATTTTTTTAATTCCCTTTGTCTTTCAATGATTCTGCTGATTGACATTTTCTGACAAGAGGAAATCTTTGACAGTTTTTGGTGGAAAATACTGGCATTTAGAATTTTTTTAATATGTTCAAGAGCAACAGTTTTAGTGTTGTTGGAGAATTCTAGGTTAATTATTTAATTAATGTGTTTTGTGGATTGGAGTGTACACTGCCGCAAGGCATTCTCTCTTGGGATTCTGTCCTAGAGCTGAACTGAGGTGCACTGGCCATGCTATCCCGATGTGCTGTCCTGGTGCTGTACTGGTGTACTGTTCAGTGAAGAAGTGACCAATTTAGGATTGGTGAGTATGAGATGCATTTGATTTAAGTGGTAGATGTGTGTATCTAGTGTGGTTCAAGGTTGTGCTATTGTGTTGTGCAATTTTGGTTGTATTTGTATTATTATTGTGAAGATTTTCTATTAATTAATTAATTCATTGTTGTTTATTTTTTGTTGACCCTATATGTAATTTATGTGTTGACTTTTTTGTTTTTGGCAGCCTCGTGATGCAAAAAGTCAACTATAAGGTGAAGAAGTCTAGTATAGAGTTGGGTGAGGAATAAGGATGGGTCATGTCATGTTACTCTTGGTTTTAAGTGTATGATTCCCATAAAGGTCAAAGTGTGAGTGTATTCTATTTTGGGATAGAATAGTGGTAGTACTTTGGGGACTATTACCAAGCAATAGCGATATTTGCAAAAAAAGGTAAAATTATTTCGGGTCCTGAGTAGGCTGGCGCTCGTCGAGTATGGTGTGTTTGTGTAGTGCTTCTAAGCACTACTTGTGGTGAGTTGAATTTTCTTCTTGTTACCTGGTGCCCAGAAACACAATACTCATTATATTTGTATTCATTTGCATTTGTGCATTAGTTTGAATTTTGTTTGAGTGTGTAACTTTAACAACAGTTGCAAAGTCTGGTAAATGTGAGAAGTTGTACAATGAGACATAACCATTTCCCCCACTGAGAACCCCATTTCATGAAAATAATATTAACGTAAGAATGCACACGTGAGTGATACAAATTTGTGGATTTCATTTAAAAAGAAAGGGGTAGATTTTCCCAAAGTAACACAATTCAGCGCAGAACCCCGCGAGGCTGTGCCGCGTTGTGCAACAGGGAGGGAGCGGGAGAGCGCCATATCTTGAGAGATATGTCTCTCTCCTTCCCTTTCATCAGCCCAGATTTCAGCTGCCAGCTGCCATGCGCCATGCACACACCTTAGCTTAGGTTTTGTACAGGAAGGGTACCCTTCCTATATAAAATAGTATGCTAGGCACAATTCAAAGCTTTTCCCACTTTGCATATGTGCTGCTCAGTGCAACACGCATGCAAAGTCGGAAAACCACTGAGTAATGAAAGCATTTTTCCTGTTAGTGCCTCATTTTAAGGGAAGTTATCTTTTGGCGCAAAACCATGTTTACTATTCGTTGTAAATATGGTTTTGAGTCAAAAGGCATAGGTGGTTGCATGGGAACACCCATGCAACGCCCCCTCTGTGCAAAGTAAAGCAAAGCAGTGATTCACACTGCCTTGGGCTACTGAGAGGGTGCTTTCCAGCGTGAACAAGTTTTGCCCTGGAAAGAAAATAACAAAATAAATTTGCTTTGGCTAGTGTCACCCTAAACCAGCACAAAAGGTTAGGAAATCTCCCCCAAAGTATTTCTGAGATGTTGTTTTCATACAGAACCTCATCCAAGACCGACACAATTTGAAAAGTTAAATGAATGGTACACATGAGCAAATGAGAAAGCAAGTCAGATATGCATGAAAGGGTATATTAGCGAATCGAATCAGGACTGGATGAATACTAGAATGTAGTAAAATATAGAGAATTGTTAAGGGTATGTGGTCTTTCCATTGTGCACATTATTAGACACCACAATTCAGTTGAAAGAAAAATCTGAATGATTCTGATGATGAGGATGAAGTGATAAATTAATTATTGAAGGGACGACTTCAGTCCTATAATGAGAATGGAATGCAGAGACCACAGAAAGATCATGTTTTATCCATGGTCGTGGAGGTACTGGAGCCTATAGTGTTGCCTAATGAAGGTAGAGGTTCAGCATGCAAGTTTAATCAGGAATATTTTATAGGCTCTTACTTCTAAAGTTAGCATCCGATGAGTTCATATTTTTACTTTTAGAACTATTTGAGAAATTGGAGAACTTAGAACAACAGATAATTTTAGTCTAGACAAAAGGGAAGAATTTAAGACTTTTATGGATTGAACATTTCAAAAGATGAGTTGCGAAAGGAGACTTTTTAAAAATAAAAGCTATGGAGAAAAATAGAGATAAGAAAGATGTTGAAAGAACTAAGCATGAATGGATTTCAAAGTCAAAGGGATATATTCACAAGAACGTGTGCTAAACATCACCAAAAAATGCTAACGCACCTTTACACATTGCAGCCCTGTGTTAAAGTGGAATTCACAACACAGCGGTACCTCATTTGCGATCAGCAACATCAAGTTGGCGATGGCGAACAAGGAAAATAAACCTCCCGGCGAGATTCTCAACGCCTGGAAGTCAGGTTTCTCATTGCGAGTGGTCACGTATGCTCGCGACCGCTCGCGATGAGAAACTACCAGTCCGCGTTGAGAAAGCTGCAGCTCGAGTAAAAATCTACTCGAGCGGCAGAAAATGACAGCTTGCACTGTGCGAGATGCCGTTTTCAATGATTGCACAGTGCGGACAAGCATACGGCACTGTGCAATCATCTCAAACAGCGCACTACGCAGTTCGCGTAGTGCTACACGTAACTCACGTAGTGCATAGTGCACTTAGCGTAGCGATGCGCAGTGCAACTACGCAATTAACACCCAAGGTTACCCAGGACAGAACTGGCTATGGGCACTTCTGGCACAACAGGAAACTGTAACATGACAATGTACAAGTACGACCTGTAGCCTGCAAATATGTTTTATTCACACATGCTGTGTTTTTGGCCATTTTGTACTGTCCCCTGATTGCCTGGGATGGCCACAATGTCACGTGCTCATGAGTAGTAATTGTCAATGATGGTGTTCCTATGGGCCATTCCTGCCACAGCTGCAGTTGGATGTGGGCCACCTACCCAATCCTACCCATCATCGTCCGGTACTTCTAGAACTGGGATCCTTGGGGCATTGATGCGCACACAGGTGTTGTACCATACACAACATGCAACGATCATCTTGCACACAATGTCCGGGATGTACAGGAGCTTTCCACCTGTGCCATCCAGGCACCTGAAACGTGACTTCAACATGCCAAATGTGCGTTCAACGATGCCCCTAGTGAGTATGTGGGCCGTGTTGTACTGCCTCTGGGCGGGTGTGTTTGGGTCTCGGAGGGGGGTCATCATCCAAGGACAGAGTGCATAGCCTTGATCACCTGTGACAGTGTAGGGAAAAAAGAGTCAATACCTGGTTCGGCAGGATGTGATGGCAGGCCCAATGATCCAGTGAAGCCTGTGCTGGCTGTGTGTCGGGTGAGTGTAAGACAGCCATCAGGGGGTAGCTTGTGCTGGCAACAACTTCAACAGTTATCACGCATTCAGAAATACAATGTCAGAACAACAAGGGGGGTGACTTGAGTCGCACAGGGCTAGTGGCACCACGTGTCGCCGCCTTGCGTTGAACAGGGTTAGCAGCACCATGTGTCACCGGCTTGCGTTGAACAGGGTTAGTGGCACCAGGTGTTGCCGGCTTGTGTTAATCAGGGTTAGTGGCACCATGTGTCGCAGGCCTGCCGTATGGAACTATGCCTCACTGATCTAAGGGAGTCTGGTGCTGTGGACGCCGCCACGGACTTGGGGTAATTGCCATTCAGGATTCAGGACACATTTCCACATGTGGGACCTACTGTGACAAAGGGCACGCCTGTGGAGTATGTCAATGAGGAAGGAGTAATGTGAGCCAGCTGCGTGGGGGCCAGCGATAGTCTGCAGAGGCAGCAGAGGTTGCGGGATTGGGGCATGGAACTTGCTCAGCATGTGGTGGGCCCTTTTTGATACACAATGGTGTTGGTAGGTGAGCAGTGCGGCCTTGGGGCGCTGGGGCGGGCAGGCCTGGTCTGGGTATCATCGTCCTGGGGTGCAGCAGGTGCACAGGTTTGCAGGCTCTGCTGCTCACAGCATCGGCATCGTGGTGGACTGCGAGGCGCCGCCCTGTCAGTGACGTTGGCCTTTCTGGGAGAGAACCACGCTCTGCACCACATGGTTTTTGTCCACACCCCTGCACAGCACTGGCATACTCAGGGACCACCCACTACACTCACGCACACAGGGGGTGACGCAGCGAGTGACATTTCCGCTATCTAAGCCACAACCTGGTGTGACATAGTTGCATTCACTGTTTACTACTCTCCAGTCACTAGCAGTTGTGGTCTGCATGGACATATCTGTGGTTTGCATACCCATGTCTGTCCTGCACATCCACGCCTTACTTGTCGTTTTGTACAGTCCCATTCACGGTTCACTTGCATCCTATGCACATGGATGCATTCCACATCTACACAGGTTCTGCTGTTGTGAGGCTGTGGTGCAATGATATAGCTGTATTTTGTGCAGGGGCAGCCCAGGATCACCATGGAGTAGTGTTGTCGTGTCTGGTAGGTGGGCATGTTGATTGCCATGTTGTATGTGGTTTGGTCACATGTGCATTCCCACAGTTGTGCATTGTGTGATGGTAGCTTTGAGGTGTGTGGTGTGTTTATTTGGCACTTACCAACGAGCAATCAAGTTCCCTATGTGCCATCCTGGAAGCTCTGGTTGATGATGGACTGTCGGAAGATGTAGGAATCATGCACACTGCCGCTGTAGTTTGCAATGACATTGGTGAAGAGTCCCCGGTGGTCCACTATTGACTGCACATTGATGGAATGTGTGTGCTTTCTGTTGTGGTAGTGGTGTGCAGTATCCTCAGTGGGCACAAGTGGGACATGTTGAGGACTCGCTCGCGGTCCTAAACTTCAAGTTGCCAACCGCCAGGGAGCAAAATGACATCCCAGCAAGACTTGACTCAACACGGCCGGGAATCCAGCTATGGCGTGAAAGCTGTGATTGGTCTCCTGTCGTTCCTGCATATTGTGGGGGAAGGGAAGGTACTAGGGTTTGAAGATGAGGATGGCATCCAGGACAGGTGTGATGAACTTTGATAGGGCTGGCTGTGAGACCCCTCCGACTCTGGCAGGTGTTGGTTGGATTGTACCAGAGGTCAACAGGTGCAGCACAGTCAGCAGCTTTGTCTGCATATGGGTGTTGGTTCTCCACTGTGTTGGGACCATCAACCTGTGGGTGATGGGGGTCATGATGCTGATGATGGTTGTCCTTTTGATATAACAAAATGAGGGAGTGAAGAGGTAGGGTCATTGAACGGACACTAGGGCGGATACGTCCTCCTCTAGTATTCAGTAATTAAATCAAATGGATCCACCACAGAGGTCTGACTGTCTTCAGGGAAGTGTGTTACTCATCCTGGTGTGGATCCACACAGTGTTTGCTTAAATACCCCTCACACTCCAAAAGGGCCCTTGGTGTCATGCTTCATCATAGGGGTCTCCCCGCCCCGCTGCAGGACAGGGCTTGCTATGACCTACGACTACGTAGAAGCACTTGTTGTAACAATACTATGTGCACTTGTAACAATACTATGTGTAGTGATACAAAAGTGAATAATGAAAAGATGCATGAAATGTTATGGACTTAATACTATAACTAATAGTACCATCTATGTGTTAATTATATAATGTAGGAGTTAAAACTCCATGAGCCTCTTGTAACGGGTAGGGAAGGTAATTGCCAAACATAGTTGGTCTGGTCGATTCAGCCGCGGGTAGGCATCATTTTGCGGCGAGGCTGAATTGATCAGACCAACTACGTTTGGCGATTCCCTTCCCCACCTGTTACAAGAGGCTCATGGATTATTAACTCCTACATGACACAATTAACATATAGATGGTACTATTAGGTATCGTATTAAGTGCTTAACATTTCATGAATCTTTTCATTTTTCACTTTTGCATATATAACACACCCATTTGGGAAAACTAGCATAGTGAGTAGTGACGGGATCTTTCAGTCTTGATGAAGAAGCCATTGCTTCGAAACTTGTTGACTTTATAGGAGTATCCGCACATTATAGGCAGGACATCTCCGCATCACTTTTTTAACAGGTCCAGCCTCACCGACCTTTTAAAGTGTTTTAAGTCCAGGAGAACAGGTCCTTTTTAAATCACTTACACATACTCACTCCTGACCTCTCCTCTCACTACCCGATCACTACACATAGTATTGTTGCAACAAGTGCTTCCGCGTAGTCATAGGTCGTAGCACGTCACGTCACGTCCCACTATGTGGGAAACACAGTCAGTGACTTGGACAAGGACTGGGAACTGGGTAGAAGACGTACACAGAAAGGAGGAGTACAGTGCTGCCCAGGATCATACAGGGAGTCAGAGGAGAAAAAAGGATCCAAAGGGGAAGCCTGTACAAGTGAACAAGATGGGTAAGACTCAGAAAGGAAGGGCACTCACAAGGCAATTTAGCATTCAGACTAACTACACCCAGGAGGGGACGTGCAAGACATACATATAATACAACATTAACAATAAAGAGGGTTGTGGGGTAAAGCACTCAGGAGCTCAGCATGGTAAGACTGAAGCTCAGTAAGTTTCTTACCCACAATTGCTGTTACAGATACTGACTGCAAATACCCACATGTAGGATATGCATGCAAAGGCAGGGTCTGTGGAGCGTATACCTATAGTGATGTTATAAATGTAACTCAAAGACAAAGCTCACAGTGAACAAGAAACACCACCTAGGTAATCAGCTGAGCCCACGGATCCTGGCGATCAAACAGGAATGCGCAAGGCAGTAACAGCAAAGGGATAGAACTAAACACAAGCACAATAGACAAGGAGCTAGCAAAGAGGAGTGCTTAACAGGAAAGGAAGGAAATGACAGGGCACACTTGTCAGAAAGCAGGTAACAAACATACAAGGTAAGAGAAGTAAGACAGCAGAATAGAAATGCAGCAAAATAGAACTGAAACCAAGGAAATGGGAAACAAGGCAGGGACTGGAAATGGATATACAGAAGGGGAGGCTACAAGGGTATACTAGAATAGTACAGGTTAAGGAATCAAGAAAACAAAGTAGCATAGAAGGCAGTACTGGGGCAGGAACAAGAAGTGAGCTAAGGCTCAGGAGTCAAAGCAGCACTCCTGGCAGTGCTAGTTCAGGAACAGGGAAATTACCAGAGCTTAGGAGTCAAGGTATCACTGCAGGCAATACTGGTTCAAGGAAACAGGACATAGCTACAGCTCAGAAAACAAGGAGTCAAGAGAGCACTGCAAGCAGTGCAAATCAGGAACAAGAAATAGCTAAGCCCAGGAACAAAGAATAACTATAGCTCAGGAACTCAGGAAACAAGGTAGCACTGCAAGCAGTGCTAATTCAGGAGAAGGGAAACTGCTGCAGTTCAGGAACAAGCAATAATAAGGCTATGGGGTCAGGGTAGCACTGCAGGCAGTGCTAATTGAGGAACAGGGAAAACAGCAGCAGGTCCGGAACAAGGCATAATTAAAGCTCAGGAAACAATGGAAACAAGATTAGCAAAAGCTCAGGGAACTCTGGAACCAAGGATTGGTCTCACCGGTAAACAGCTACAATGACCAACCTTTGCCTGAAGGGAGCTGGGGCTTAAAAGAGCTCACAGTAATCACATGCAGCTGGTGTGAGCAGGCTAGCTACAGCCAGCCACAGGTAAGCTGACTTCCTCCACCCATCCTTGGCCTGCAGGCGTGGAGAAAAAGCAGTGAGCAGGGAATTCTGGGTAATTGAGTTTCAGGCATGAGTATGCTGGCTTTAAGTCTAAGCAGGCTGGCTTTCACAAAACCCGGCATGGATTGGGAATGGATGTCAATTCTCAAATAGTGTCCAAATGGCTGGACGTCAAGATATGCATGCAGGGGAGTGTCAGGAAGCACATTAGAATACTGGAGAGTCCCACAGTTCAGCCCCCTGGTGGTGGACACGAGAACATAGGGAGCGAATTGTGACGCTTTTGGTATGTGAGGGGTATTTAAGCAAACACTGTGTGCATCGACACCAGGATGAGTAACACACTTCCCTGAAGACAGTCAGACCTCTGTGGTGGATCCTTTTGATTTAATTACTGGTTGTCCTTTTGAGCCTGTAGTGGGCAATGACTCCCTCAGGCGTTAGGTCTGTGAGACTGGTATGTTTTCAGTAGGCCCGCTGCCTTACTCAGAGTTGCCTCTGTGGTGGTCCAGGGGGGCTTGTCTGGCTCCTGGGGGGGGTGGCGGTGGGTGTTGCGGCCCTGTTGGGGCTCCCAGCAGCATGATGAGTAGCTCCATGGCGCTGTTTGTTATACGGGTGTGGCTGTGTGTGGGGCTCCATTGCCGTTTGCAGGTAGTTGTCCGTCTTTACTCCTGCAGGAGGCAGGTGTTAAATACCTGCTGCTACCACTGCTTATCACATGGTTTTGACTTGCATCACGGATCTGGCATGTTGTTGTAAAAGTGGTGTTGTGTTTTTTTTGTGTGTTTTTGCATGGGAACTCCTACTCTGCATCTCATTAGGGTTAGTTGGTGGTGTTCCACCGTGGAGATCATTTTTGAGGCAGTTATCGCAGGAATACTGCGGATGTCTGCAGTTTGTACCAGCTTGTAAATGGGATGTTAAATCTATCTCCACTTTGATGCGTTAAGGTGGGGATAAATGGGAGATAAGTCCTTGTGAATTTCCCTCAAAGTCTTTGTAAAGTAATGGAGGTAGTGGTGCAAATAATTTATCATGTTGTGCTGTTGAAGGGGAATTTTAGGTTCTTGGCCCTGCTTCAAATGGGCAGATAAATATTCATATACCTCGGAGCAGACATCGTTTATTGGCAGTTACAAAATATTTTCCAACTCGGAAAAAAGAACCAGAAAGATGCGATTTAGAATTTGATAGATTTGGTAGTATGTCAAAGTTTTTATGGGCAGATTTTAATGTGATGTTTTCAATTATAATACCATGGGTTTTGTGGCTGTAATGCATGTTAGTGGTTATTTGGCCAGAGAAGGCACCTGAAAGGAAGGAACCTGACAGGATGGCATCAAGTCTTCTCCAGAAGGTATGTGGCAATATAATGAGGTTTTTAATTACTTATTATAATTAAGTCTGTATTTGCATGATTAATTAAAATCTTTGCTAAACAGTATTGGTTAACTATAACTACTGCAGACTTAAAATCTCAATTCGCGGGGCGTGGCTTGGACGCCGACCGGGATGGTGGCGTAGCGCGATACCTCCGACGCCTTTCTCTGGCTTATCCTACATTCCGGCAGCCTGGCTCGGTTTCTCCGTGAAATAAACACAGCATCTTAAATCGGAACATGAGGAGAGTTGAAAGCCCCCATTGTTTTCTGGTTTTATAAGCGTTTCGCAATTCAGCTCGAAAATGCGAATTTCGACGCTCGCGGCTGCCATTTTGAGCGCTGCTAGCGTCTTTTAATTACGATTGAATGTCTGCAGCCTGCTTTCCACAGAGGAGAACCGTTCGTCCATCAGTGCTTCTCTTTGCATCTGCGATAATTTAGTGAGCCTAAAATGAGGTTTGGTGTTTTTTTCCTCTACATTCCTCCTCAGTAATCACCTGTATACTTCCACAGGCGCCATTTTGTTTTCTTCATTACCTGAAGTCTCTCATAAATGAAGCCTTCTCTTCTATGCTAAGCACTTTTGTGGCTTGTGCCTGCTTTCTTATGCCTCTTCTGCTGCAACAGACTAGCTTCCACTGACTGGCATTTTTTCTTCAGACTGTTGCTCCTCTCCTTCAGTGCTTTTTTCGCTGCAGGCTCCTTCTAGTATTCTCTTCAATGTAAAATGGCCAGAGACTTCTAACTACTCAATACAGTTTCGCTACCAACTGTTTGCTTCTTTATAGTTCCTTTTTTGGACATCTACGGGGTCTCTCCGCATTTGACTTTCAACGCTTCAGCTCTATCTTCACAGGTCATTCCTCTTTGACCCTCAGTTGACTTTACAGACCCTGTGTTTGCTGTGGTTTTCATGGGGAAGCTTCGTAATCTGAAGCTCACAACTGCAACTAAAATTCCAGCTGGATGAGATTCCGACTCTCCTACTCACGACATGGCGGACGGCGCACCTTCAAAATCTGAAGCATCGCATGGAGCAGTCCCTAAAGCTCAAGTTGCAGGCAAGTTGCCATCCTCCTTAACCTCTTCTAAGCGTCTGAAAAAAGATCCGCCTTCTCCGGGGAGTACCTCCCCCTCATCCTCTATGGATCTCATTTTGGAAGAGTTGCGTGCTTTTAAGCCTTTTATGGAAGCCACCAATAAAAAATGCAGGCTATGCAGGAGAAATGGACTTCTTTGGATTCAAGAGTTTCATCCTTGGAACAATCCACTAACTCTCTACGGTCCTCCTGCTCTCACATCTCATCATTGGAAGCGGAGATATTGTTACTTAAGCGCCAAACAGAGGATTTGGAGAACAGAAATCGTAGGAACAACCTACGCCTTTACGGCCTTCCGGAACTTTCAGAAGGGTCTTACCCCACCACCTTCTTCCTATCCTTTCAGGCTAAGATCTTGGATGCTCCTGCTTTATCTTCCATCAACATCCAAAGAGCTCATCGTCTTGGGCCTAAGATTGCTACTAAGCCTAGAGGTGTCATCATGTTGTTTTTGCAATACACTGATCTTCTTCAGGTTCTTTCAGCTGCGAAACTCAAGAAGCAAATCATTTGGGAAGGTCATCGACTATATCTGTCTCAAGATGTTTCAAAAGCCACTGCTGATTGGAGGAAGAGATTCTTGGACATGAGACCACAGCTTCGAGCCATTAATGCCAGATATGGCCTCCATGCATCCTTGCCTTTTTAAGGTTACATATAAAGAACGAACGACCACGTATGAAGGTCCTACGGTCCTACAAGATTTTCTCCGACAACTTGGCCCAGATGCTATGGATTTATCCAGACCTGGCTGATAGCATGTCTCAATTATTTCTTTTATTATGATGTGTTTTTGATGTTTCTCTTTCAGTTCTCTTGTCATTGACACATCTTTGTTCTTCTTGATAATTGTCACTTCTCTCTATGTTTCATATTGTTTCACAATTGATGACATATTCATGTTTTTCTTTAGCTTCTGTATTTTCTTCTTATTATGTTTTTCCTATTTTGCAGTTGATTCCCATCCCTACCTCCTACTGTTATATCATATTGTCTCCACGTGCTGCCCTTCGCGTTCTTGTTATGGAGGTCTGGTGTTCGTGCTGGTCGCTCTCGTCGTCATTCCTCTGTGTCACCACCCCTACCCTCGTTTGCGTTTTTCTGTTATCATAAGTATGTTGCTCAGTCGTTCTTTTTGGACGTTCACTGTCTTCTTGTTCATTTATGTATCTGTCCTTTCTTCTCCTCAACTGTTTCTACTTCTTCACTCCTCTCATATTCCTCTTATCATGGACTCTTCTCAACTTTTCTTTTCTCCGTTCTTTCTTTTTCTTTATTGTCTTCCTCTCCGCTCTTCTTTCTTCTTTTCTGGATTTAGTATTACTGGTTTATTCCTCTTTTTCCTTTCTTTCTCATCTTATCTTTATCTCTTTCTTTGTTCTTTTTTCATACTCACTCTTCTTACTCTCTCTCTATGGAATTTCTTTTGCATTACTAAGCATGTTACACTCAAATGTTCTTCTAAATTGTTTAGTTCTGTGTAACGACATGGAATGTCAAGGTATTAAACAATCCCATTAAGTGACAGAGAGTTCTCTCACATTTAGCGAGACTAAAAACTGATGTTGCCCTCCTTCAAGAGACTCATCTTGCTGAGCCGGAGGCTTTGAAACTTAAAAGTTCTTGGGTGGGTCATGTTAAATGTTCTCCTACGACGTCTAGGAAAAATGGTGTTGTACTTTTGATACATAAAAAGTTAAATGTTTCTTCAATTACCCATGAATGTGATGCTGGTGGTCGTTGGCTCATTGTTAACTTACTCATTTATCCCACTCACTTTATTTAATGTGTAT
Organism: Lissotriton vulgaris; assembly: GCF_964263255.1. Lineage (NCBI taxonomy): Eukaryota > Metazoa > Chordata > Amphibia > Caudata > Salamandridae > Lissotriton > Lissotriton vulgaris. Next base: position 633,911,485 of record NC_141685.1, on the reverse strand, counting down.
GCCCCACTGGGATCGATAGATCCTTTTGGCCTGCTATCTCCTCCAAGTTGTCTTCCCTTTCTGCAGATTATATACTTCTCAGAGGAGACTGTAATCAGATTGTTGATCCCTTCCTTGATCGTCACTCGAAAGTTACTTTTGTTCCCTCTAGAATGCACTCACAGTTTGTCAACTCCTTTCAAAACAATGCCTTAGTAGATATTTCGAGACTATGCAATCCCGACCTTAGAGAATATATTTTTTTCTCCCCTCCTCACCAATCCCAATCCAGCATTGATCCTATATTTCTCAGCAAATCCTTGTCCCAACATGCTATCCATTCTGAAATTGGCTCCATCTTACTTTCCGATCATGCCCCAGTGTTTGTGGACCTTGACCTTCTCCCATTCTCTCCTCACTCTGGCAGATGGCGGCTTAATAATGCTTTACTTTTAGAACCCTCCTTTTGTACTGAATTTACTGCCTTTGCCAAGGAATTTTTTCTTTTAAATCAAACCCCTGACTCCCCTTTTGTTATGGTTTGGGATTCATTCAAAGCAGCCTTTAGGGGTTTTATTATTAACTTTGTATCTCGACGCAAGAAAATTCGAGAGGCCAAGTCGGAGAAAATTTTGGCTGACATTAAAGCTCTTGAACGTGCTTATTTTGCTTCTAAATCTGATTCTTCCCTTAAAGCTCTTATTGATGCAAAAATCTCTTTTAACAAATTCACTACAGACGCTGCCTCTAATACTCTATTAAAATGTAACTCTAGATACTATGGGGGTAGGAATAAAATGGGAAAGCTCTTGGCCAATTACTTAAAGATTTGTAAAGAACGCACAAAAATTCAATCTATCAAAACTTCTTCTGGAGAATCTACATATAAAGATAAAGAAATTCTCACTGAATTTGCCAAATTTTATGATACTCTTTATACCCCAGAACAAGTTCCAACGTCTGATGATCTCCTTTCTTATTTTCAATCTCTTCCACCTCCCTCAGTGTCCCATGTTGACTTTCACACTTTGGAACAAGACATTTCACTTTCAGAAATATCTCATGCAGTATCTACACTTCATCATGGCAAATCTCCAGGCCCTGATGGGTTTACTATTGAATTCTACAGTCACTTTGCCTCTCTCCTTCTTCGTAAACTCTTACTTTTATTTCAATCTTTTTCTGCTGCCGGTTCATCTAGTGGTTCTTTTCAACAAGCCTTAATTTGTTTAATTCCGAAAGAAGATAAAGATCACTCATTATGCAAAAACTATAGACCAATATCTTTAGTTAACACTGATTACAAAATCCTAGCGAAGCTATTAGCACTTTGCATGGATCCCCTCTTACCAGCTATCATTGGCCCAGAACAATCTGGCTTCATAAAAGGGCGTCTCTTTTCTGATAATTCCCGGGTTTTTCTTAACATTCTTAGCAAATCTCCTTCCTTAACTCTTCCTTTTGCAGCTATCTCCCTAGACGCGGAGAAGGCTTTTGACAGGATTGGGTGGGATTTCATGTTTCAGGCTTTATGTTGGATTGGTATCCCTTCTAAATTCATTTCTATTATATCTTTACTTTATTCTGACCCTCAAGCCTCTATTTTTGTTAATGGGATGTCCTTGGATTATTTTTCTTTACACAGAGGGGTCCCACAAGGTTACTCTTTATCACCCTTACTTTTTGTTTTAGCTTTATAACCCTTTCTTACCAAAATTCGCTTAGATGACACTATCTCTGGTTTTCACTTTGGTTCCCAACAAGTCAAATTTTCGGTTTATGCCAACGATATTCTTTTTTATTGCTACAACCCTATCAACTCTATTCCCTCCTTTCTTAAACAGGTCTCTTCCTTTTCTGCAGTTTCCGGTTACCTCTTAAACGCCAACAAGTGCGAAATTTTACCTTTGAATCCTCTTTGTCAGAAACATCTCTTTTCCTCTACAGGTTTTTCATGGCAACCATCTAAAATCAAATACCTAGGAGTTTGGTTTGCTCCTTTATCATCTGATACTCTCAAGTTAAACTTTGATTATATTTTCGAGAAAATGGACACAGCCATCACTAGTTGGCATCCACTCTTTTTGTCCTGGTTGGGTCGACTCAACTCTATAAAGATGATGCTATCTCCCTTGCTTCTCTTTACTCTTTCCATGCTTCCTTTACACATTCCTCTTTCCTTCTTTAAGAAATTTGACTCTTTATTACTAAAATTCTTATGGAATGGCAAACGTCCTTGAATAGCTCTTGCTACTTTGCGGAAGGATAAAGCTCAATCTGGAGTACGTTTTCCTGATTTCAAACTATATCACCGTGCTTTTTCCATCGACTCGTTGGTTTTCAACTACTATGCCTCACTATCCTCCTGTCTGGCTGAGCATGGAATCCTCTTTCATCTTTCCTTTTACATTCCGAGAATTTCTGTCCTTTACGTCTTCTTTAACGTGTCTTCGCTTACCTATTCTTTCACACTCTCGAAATCTTCTTTCTCCTTACTTAACTTCATCCTATCCATCCCGCCTCTCCACCCACGAGCAACCAATTTGGAATAACTCACATCTTAAAATCCGTAATCGTACTATTTATTGGAAAACTTGGCACTCTTGTGGAATATGTTGAATCTCTCAGTTACTATCTCAGGATACACCTCTTTCCTTCCAGGACCTTCAATGTATTTTCTCTTTACCTGCTTCCGCCTGATTACAATATAACTCCCTTCACCCTGTCTTGCTCTCCTATCTCCAATCTCTTTCACCTTCCAACGAGATTCCTTTGGTTCACAGACCTACTTCTCTTTTGTTGGAAGCTTCTCCTCCTGCATCTGCTCTATATAACTCTTTTCATTTTCTTATTGGTAGGGTGAAATCTCGCATTGAACTTGCATGGGAGCTAGATCTCTCTCAGAATTGGCCTGTACTTTTTTGGGATAAAATTTGGACTAAACTTTATAAGACCTCTAGAGCTGCTAACACCACCCAAACTTTATTTTTCATTTATCATAGAACTTTATTTACTACACTTGCTTTGTCCCATTTTTCACCAGACACTCCTTCTACCTGTTGGTCTTGTTCCTGCCCTTCTGCCTATCTTAAAGATATGTTGTTTGAATGCCCGCCTACTTCCCATTTCTGCCAATTGGTTTGGCAGCAAATTCAGAGGATTTTTCATTTTCAGGTTCTTTTTTCATCCTCACTAGTTTTTTTCGGTTCCCTCTCTTCAGACCTTCCCCAATCTCCCAACCACTACCCTTTACTTGACCTTTTCATTGCTATTGCCTTTCATATTGTTACTTCTAACTGGAAACAGGCCACAAATATTTCTTATCAGTCCTGGTGGAATTCAATTTGTTTCAATCATCGTTTAGACACTAATTATGTATCCCCCATTTCCCTAGCTATAAAACGTGACCTGACTTGGCTCCCTTTAGTAACATACCTCTCTTCCTCCTCCCCTGTTCATCCCTCTCCTGTTCCTGAAACAGTCGAAGTTCGCAAACCCCGTGAAGTGCTCATTGCTTGTTTTTTCTTTTTTTTTACTCGATTACCTATAATTATTAAGCCGTAATGTACTATGTTTTGCATTCTATTGATATGTTCATGCCTTTTCATGCTTATAATGCTTACTTTTTTATGAAATTACTATTGTTATTACATTGTTTATTTCTTTGATCCGCTTATTGTAACTCTTCGCCCTCTTCCCCTTTCCCTCCTTCCCTTCTTATCTTCTTCTCAATAAATCAAAGTTAAAAACAAAAAAATCTCAATTTGCCATAAAGTGCAAAATGTTTACAAAACATATTAACACATAGTGCATGAGGGTTCTCTGCAACATTTACTAATATAAAATTAGTGTATGCTGTAAAATGTTTGTTATTAATTTCAAAATAGCTAGGTGAAACTAATCTTCATGTATACATACATTTTGACCATGAAGGGTTCTCTAGAACTACTGCAGATTTAGAATCACAATTTGCCACGAAGTGCAAAATCTTTGCAAGACATGTTTAATACACATTGCATGAGGGAACTCTACAACTTTTATGAATATAGAAAAACTGTTTGCCTTAAAAAGCATGCTTTAAAATGCTGTATAACTGAGAGCCATTAATTCCTTGAAAAAGAAGCTTCCAGTGAAGCAGGAAAATTGGCAAAAAATAATGAGGACAACCCAAAATATAGATGAGTCAGTATATGCACATTATGTGAGACTGGCGCAGGTGCACAGAAAATATAGTGGGATAGAAGATTCCACTAAAGGTGATGAATCCGTTATTTGTTAGCTTTTGTGTTGGGATTGAAGCCTGAATTAAGCACACAACTTCTCAAAGTGTGATGTGTTGTCAAGCAAAGTCATTTATTGAGATTTTGGCTTATGCAAAACACTGTAGTAATTATTGTGAGCCTAAAAAGAAGTTACAAGCCCATTGCGCCACTTTTGCTTCACTTTTCACATGTTAAAAATGATGGAAAAGTGGCGCAAGGGGCATGTGAATCTGCCTCAGAGTGTTTTCAGCAGGAAGATAAGTGACAATAGCCCAGAGGAACAATTCTATGTTATTTCATGGTGTTTAAGCACCTGGCCCTCCAAAATATGGAGGTAGAAGTCAAAGTCAAAGTAGAAGACTAGCCTTTAAGAATAATAGTAACATTGGAATGATAAAGCATTGGGTGCGACACAGAAGTGGTTAAACTGAACACTGCAAGAGATTGTAGAATAAATATACAGGAACAGCTGCCTGCCAATGAGATGCAGGTGGTATCAGTGATGACTCCGTAACACAGAATTGGACATTGATGGTGTAAATTATTCCAGTGTAAGAGACACATGCAGAACACAAGGCAGTTCTACAGATCTATGCCTTCAGCACCATAGTTAAAGCCACAGTGAAATAATAATGCCATATATTACCACTGAATTTACAGGTGTTCCAGAATTCAGAGCACCTGTCAGTGATTAGTGAATAAGTTTTCACATTTCACAGCTACCCTAGGGGTACCACAAGGATCTAGTCAGACACAATGAAGATGCCTGCCTGGGGAGGAGCACAGAAATTCTTGAAGTAGACCAGACAAGGTACATATGTGGAAGATGCATGTAATGGTTATCCAGAGTCTTTCATAGTTGATGCTGGTGCTACTCCTTCCACAATTTTACCTGTGGAAGTTACTAACCTACCCATCTCTGGAAAAGCAGTTCAAGCTGTAGGGATTAAAGATAAGCAAGTGGTTCATATAAGGTCCGCTTCTCTTCCAGTGAAGATAGTTCAGTTGCAGATACGCATGAGTTTATGATTAGTGAAACAAGTCCTGTGAACTTTCTGGCTTGAGATTACTTTGTATATCGAATTGTGTAATTTATTGTGAACCAGATGCTATCTACACTCATACAAATGACCCCGCTACTGAGTTTAAATATAAACCAAAGTCAGATAAGCTCAATTCCTTTCCAGTTCCTATACAAGAGGACATACCTCCAGATTAAATACAGTTTGTGAAGAGGGAGGTTTGGGATTTGACAGGTAAAGCCATGTGACTTATCAAAAGTGCTAAAAAAGTGAAGGTTACATTAAAACTGGGAGCAGTCTATCCACATATATCACAGTACAGACTTTCTTGTCAAACTGAGGAAGGAAATACCCCAGTGATTGAGAAATCATGGGTAAAACTGGGCATACTAAAGAAAGTTTTGGAGAGCCATGTAACACCTCTATAGTAAGGTAATACAAGGATAACAGAAGTTTGAGAACTGTTCAATATTTAAGAGCATTTAATTATATAATGGTCCAATTTTGTGCAGTAGTTCCAGTTCCAGCAGTGATACTGTTTTAAATTCTAGCAGGTGTAGTGTGATTCACAGTGATTGAATCCTGTTCAGCATTATTTTGTATTCATCTTCATGAAGATAGCCAGAATATATCTGCTTTAAAATTTAAAAATAAAGAACTGGTTTTGGAGAGATTGCTACAATGGTGTACAGAATCACCATCAATCATTCCACAAGTTCATAAGAACGATCTAGATCTTATGTTATGTTATGTTATTTATTTTTGTATAGCGCTGGACTCGCCGGGGGCATCCCGGCGCTGCCTAGCAATATTCCTGCAGCTGAAATGGGAGCAAATGAAACTAGAATAGGAAAGCTTTAAGCTGTTTCCTGAATGATCTTAGATCTTATGATCACTATGATCTTATGATTACTGCAAAAAAACAAGGCTTTTAAATTGGACACTATTGGATTGTTAAACCAATTGGCTGAAGATGGACACAAAGTCTTGTAAACAAAATGACAATACTGTTAGACAGAAGTTACTTATTTTTAGAAATCACATTTGGAATTGAGTGAAGAAGTTCCAAGCCCATCTATCCAATTCTGAGAAAAAGTTTTCCACATACACAGAGAGATGTAAGAATGTTCTTGGGAATGCTACTGTTGTCGGTGCATTCTTAATTTTTCCTTAATAGCTAAGCCATTACTGAGGCTGACAGACATCAACATAATTGATCAATTGCACTGAAAGAATGAATGCATGAAAGTCTTCAACAGGTACTGTGCATAGGAACTGCTTTAGGAATGCCGGATTACTGAACACAGTTTTTTTGTAGATTCACAGAAGAAATTAGTGCTCTGTTTCTGTTCTGACTCAGCAGCATAGCAGTGAACTTCCTGCTGCATATTTTCCTGAAACCCTAGATCCAGTCTCCATTGCTTTACCTGGATGTTTGAAATCGGTTACAGCTACAGCCAAAGTGACTCAATGGTTTTCGAAATACATTAGTTGTATTTGTGCCACAATCACTGGATACACTATTTACTACAATTAGGACCAGATATCTGAGTATTGCAAGACTGAATAAATATCAGCTAATACGGTTTGCAGTCCGAAATGTGTCAGTCAGAAGATGCAGTGTTATAAATGTCACTACTCTTCTGCTACTTTCAGGAGTAGAAAATAAAAATGATATCGACAATGATGTTAAAGAACATGACTGATAGAGCTCGCCGGACAACTAGTTCAGTTTACCACACTCACCTGGGCCCATAAACATTCACACTTTGAACTAGCTGTCCTGCCTGTGAATTTTTCTATCTAATCACCGATCAGTACTTTGAGCCCTTTTAGGACTAATACCTGTAAACCATGACTTACTAATTCTTGTCACCGCTTCAATAAGTCTTAAGGGTCAAAAAGGGAGTTAGAATAAACAGGCAATATTTAAACACATTTACTTTTCCTGTAATAACCACAGACTCTGGGAAAGTTTTAAAAGCTTTATCTATGAAAGATTTTCTGAGTCAAAATGAAAAAGGCCACAATACTGTTACTAAAAATTTTACAAGTAGGAATAAAATCAGTAGGACATAAAGCTTGTAAGAAATCACAGTAACACCTTTAATCATCGGTACCTGGGATGGGTGAGAAAGGGAAATAGCACAAGGACATACCACATAGATTATACTTACCTAGAATGGTGCAATAACCAATCCTGGTCACGGGCTAGGCAAATCAGGACCAGGCTCCTGACTAATCAGGTGCCCACGGGACAGGACAGGTGCAGAGCAGGAAAGGTGACCTCCGCTAAGTGCAACGCCAGCGTCACACCCCTATCTTTCAGCAATCCAATTAGTACCCAGACTGGGTAATCGATAATTTCCCCCAACGCCCCGATTCTTCTGACAGAGTGATCCGCCAGAACCTCTGCACTAGATCTCCTATAGCATGAGTTGGGTCAGTGACAGGTCAGCTATTCGGACAAGTTGGAAAATTTCTCTATCTAAACCTATCTTAGTTATACCATGTTCAGGGCAATGTACCACCCCTAAATGTTGCCAATCTATGTGTTCCCCTTCAGTGATTGATCAGAAAGATGAGGAGAGGTCATCAGACCATACTAAGATGAGAGCATTTCAATTGACTTGTATTGATCAAGTCTCCAACCACAATTTATTTTCCCATGTCTTTATTCCGTCCAACAATATTGGCATACAAATTATATACATTGTATTTGTTTGAGTCTTCTTGCTTCCTCTTTAGAGGTCAGTAGAGCAGGTTCCCAGGAACATCATGGGTAAGGAGGGTGTTGGCAGCCTTTCAATGCCAATGACTCCATGACTTTATAGGATATGTTGCACAGGCGCGGCTTTTTCAATGTGGAGTTTTCGTCTCATTTAAGGCCCATAATACCAGCTAGTAACAAAGTCAAAGAAAGACACATTAGAATACAAAAATAGATGAATGCACTATATACTACCTATCTCTACTCTAACCCCATTACTTTAGTTTAACTTTTGCATTAATAGTTAAGCAGAATGAACAAGCTTAGTACAAGCAGCAGAATGAGAGTTAGCAAGTGAGATTTAAAGCGGCCATTTCTAGAACTAGTGCGTAGAAGCGAGAAATTCCCTCCAAAGTAGAAATACGTCACACCACTTAGATGTGGAGGACGCATGCGTAGTACAGTTCCGGCATTTTGGGCGGCCATTTTAAGACACTGGGGTTAATGTTAGTAAAAGCACATTGTCAAGCATCCCCTAGATACTAACAATATAGTGAAATGCAAATATTAGTAAACAAAACATGTTGATTAATATATTATACGTTATTATCGAGAGGGCTGAATCCAAGCAAGTCTCTGCACATGTGAGACCTTGCTCCATTAATCCCCTCTTTGATATATCATCACAAATTAAGGAACCAGATGCCAACTTCAACACTCTCCCAGTTCAATTTCTTCAATTACGTTGGGAGTTCTTTTTCCACGCTCATCCTGGAAAACTTTCATTCTCTTATATATGTCCCCTTTTAGTTCTTCCATTTGAACTTCAACTAATTTTCTTTTCTTCTTTTTCTCATTTACTATATATCTTTTTCTATTTCTGCAGCATTTGCACCAAATCATTATCGCCAATATTATTAGTGATATTCCCATTATTGGCATCAGTACCTTACCTACAATACTTCTACCTACATTAGAAATCCAATTACCAACAGAAGAGAGAACATCAGTTAGTCTCTTCCATGCACTATCAACCTCCAGTGGTTTCAGTTCTTCTTCCAAATGAGTAATGTTCCTTACCTACCTTCCAATTTCAACAATTTTATCAGGTATGTAAGTGCAACAATGTTGCGCTTTCAACATTCTACAGACTTCGCCCTCTTTTGCTAATAGGATGTGAAGAGCAAGTCGATTTTGTAAAACCATTGATCTGATAAAAACCAATTCAGTATTGATCAATGAGAATCCTCCAGCAGTGTCAGTTGATAAGCGATCCACCACTGTAGACAAATTACAGATTCTTTGTGTATTTAGTATTATTCCCACTGAAGGTATCAATGCACTAAATATATCACCTACAATTTCTGCAAAACGAGCTCTTTTATATCGTGTTAGTTCATTTTTCGTGTTCATTGCTTCCAGTGATTCTTTTTACATGGTATACTTTTGGGAATACTATTCTGAAATAGCAACTCCCATACCAATGATCAGGCAGCTTAAAATAATTTTTGTTCCCACAAATATACCAGACTCAGGAAATACTGGATCAGTCCTCCCTTTTAGCCCCATCCCCCAATTATTAGGAAATTGTGTTCACATTCACTGGAACCGATGAATACATTGTTATACTCAATTCTCTCTCTATGGGGACAGATTTTCCCCTTCTTTTCAAGATTCAAAGACATAGCAGAATGAGGTTTGCCAGTTGCCATAAATTCCTCCCTTTCAGCCCATTTGGGTATCTGGGGTTTCGTTTCAGTGGCTTTTCTGTGGAAATCCTGTCTCCTTTTTTCTACTAAATTTAAAAATATCTTTTTTTCTTTGTGTAAATTACATGTTAAATTGTCTTTGTGTGCATTAGTTATTAATATTTCTTTTATTGTTAGGAAAAATTCTCCAAAGAACTGTTCATCTTTAGCACTAAGTACAGGATTTATTTTTCAAAGTATAGGAATTTCAGGGAAAATGACATCTATGTTAGAATAGAAATACTGTAACCTTCCTGTCTTATAAAATACGCTAGTTAGTACACTACAGGAAATGCCATAGGTCAAGGGTAAATGATGGTAGGTAACACCTTCAGCTACTGAAGTAAGTAATTTCTTACAGACATAGCAATCACTAATTTGCATAGTCTCTACATATTGTACCAATATGCTAGAGAATACATTCATATCAGTTTTGGTTCTGTTTCTAACGAGATGTAATTCTATCTCATCTGGTGCTTCTAAGTCTACTCTATCTTGTTTGTGGTGTGCTATCTTTCCGTGCATACTAGTGTCATTCTGTTTAGCAGCCATCAAGTAAGGTATTGATATTCTCAATCCTAGCCATACTACAAGTACTATAAAAAGACTACACATACATATCCTACAGCATGTCTTTATACAATTTCTTTTTGAGTTTCCAGTAACTCTTTTATCAGCCATTTTAACTAAGGAGGCTTAACCCTCTTTGAGAATTTTACACAGAATACATCTGTGATTTTCTCTCAAGTTGGCCTCACTTCTTCAATATTTTGATCAGCAATCAATTCTTCATCACTTTCATCACTGATTTCCACATTTTCGAAATCTTCAAAGATGATGTAAGTCCATTCACGGCTTGTGAATTTATTGTTCAGGTTTTTCTGGTGTGGACTTCTCCTTCTTTGATTGTTTGTAGAAGGTTCAGTTGGACTGGTTAGTTCGTCCACCTGTTCAGGTTCTTCATCTATTGTCACTAGGCGATATTTCAGTCTTTTAACAAAACCAGGCCATTATCGCTTTTAGCTGGCACTGTGCCTTCTAATTCTTCAAATGTTCTTTTGTTTTCTTTAAGTTGTAGCACAACTTGATTTTCATCTACCTCAGGTATCCTCTCTAACTGACTTTGTCCAGGGCTTATTATGATTGATGGTTCCTCCTGGATGTATTCTTCTAGACTTATCTGACCTGATTCAGGATATGACTTTGTTGGGCCTGGAGTTTTTTTTCCGCCCTTGACCCGCTTTGCTAATCCTGTCTAGTCCTGCACAGGTCTTGCAGATTCTTGATTGTCTTCCGCCTGTGGGTTTGTCTAGTACCTATCTGTCCCTCCTCAGACAATGGAGTTCTGGTAGGAGTTTTGTTGGTCTGAGTATATTGTTCTTTCCTTATCTGGTCCTCCTCATGATTACCATTAGCTTGTATTTCTGTAGTCTGAGTATGTTCTTCTAAAGCAATCTCATCCTCACTATCACTCTGACTATCTAAATATGTTTGGCTTCTGGTTCTTACTCTTATTTCAGATATGTCAACCACTGGGATCCATTCATCCTGACTGGTACTCGGTTGTTCTTCGTAAACTACTTCGGGATCAACTTCTTTAGACCATTCAGCTGAACAACCTTCAGCCACAACTTTGTCAGGTTCGGTTACCCTATTAGTGTGGCTTGCGTGGATCCAGTTGGGGATTCCCTTGCACTTTACAGCTATTGTGTTGACCAGTATCACTTGATGTAGCTCTCACCACCTTGGTGCTAAGCACGATTCCCAGGTGTGATTTTGTATCACTACCCAATCTCCAGGGTTCAAATCGTGTGCTGGAGTTAAATGTCTGGCTTCAGTGTTTCCCCATCCTGGTGAGAGATAGAATTCACTTGGTCAGCTAACTCTTTGAGGGACTCCAACACTAAATCATCAGATATAGTTGACAGCTGATGTCCTGGCACACATGCTTGTCTCATTGCCCTTCCCATGAGTATTTCATGGGGACTCAAGCCTGTTTCCTTGTCTGGAATGCTTCTGAGTCCCATCAGAACAAGAGGTAAAGCATCAGGACATTCTAATTGGGTAGAATCACACATCTTTCCAACCTAGCTTTGATTGTGCCATTCAATTGTTCTACCACTCCAGAAGCCTCTGGGTGGTCTGCACAGAGCAATTTTTGCTCAATTTTAAATGCTTCAGAGATAAGAGCAATCATTTCATTATTAAAATGTCTTCCTCGGTCTGACTCAATCGTAACTGGAAAACCAAACCGGGGAATGAGCTCTCGCCAAAGGAGTTTGGCTACAGTTAAGCTGTCATTCTTGCGGGTAGGGTATGCTTCCACCCATTTTGAAAATAGGCAGACAATGACCAAGACATACTTTAATCCTCGACAAGCAGGTAACTGAATGAAGTCAAGTTGGAGTCTGATAAATGGGCTTTCTGCTTTCCCAATTTTCCCAGGACACACTACAGTTGTCTTACCAGGGTTTAATCGCTGACATGTTAGGCATCTTTGGCAAAGACCCTTTGCTATGTTCCTGAACTTCGCATTGAACCAGTCCCATCTGAATAACCTCAAAATAGCATCTCTCTCTATGTGTGTGTCCCTATGGTACATTCTGGCCATTGGTGCAAGCATACAGTCAGGTAATACTGGTCTCCCATGTAGGTGGACTATTATGCCATCTTCAGGTCTTATTTGACACCCTATTTTCTGCCAGTCTTCCCTTTTTTTTGGCACTGCTTCACCTTGTAAATCTTTCGCTTCTTAGCATATATTCACACCTCTCAATAGCATAAGTTGGCACCTGTTTCCACATGCTTCGATTTTCTTGTTACTGCCATTTAATATTTGGCACAGTGTTGGGCCACTTTGTCAGCATAACAATTACCGGCTGTCCCTTTGTCATGTCCAGATTGTTGAGTAGCATATTGAATTGCTTCAAGTAATTATTTTACAAACTGTCCATTTTTAATTGGGGTTCCTGAAGAAGTCATGAACTCCCTTTGCATCCATAGCTGGCCAAAGTCCTGCACAACCCTGTAACCATACTGGCTATCAGTGTAAATTTGTCCCAATTTTGCAAGCTTTTATTAAAGCAATCAATGTGGCTACTTGTGCAGACTTGACTCCTGGTAAATAGGATGCTTCAACTATATTGGATAATGTGCACACAGCATAAGCAGCGCTTAGCCCTCCTTCCTCATGGCGCATACACGAGCCATCTACAAATAACTCATGCTCTGGGTCTTTTAAAGGTTACTCCCGTATGTCTGCGCGAGGTTTAGTACTAAATTCAGTTACGGCGATACAGTCATGTTCGACTTCTACTCTCACTTCCTCAAAGTGAGAATTTGGCAATAAGGTTGCTGGATTTAGAACAGTGCACCTCACTATTGTCATGTTTTCTGAACCAATGATAATTCTTTCTTATTTAGTCATCCGACTAGGAGTTAAATGCTGAGTACGCGTTCTGGTTACCAGGATCAAGACTGAATGAGGAAAATATACTGTTACAGAATGTCCCATATTGATGGATTCACTTTGCTCAAGACTCATGCATGTTGCAGCCACCGCTTTCAAACAACCTGGCAGTGCTGATGTCACTGGATCCAATGTTGGGGAGAAATATGCCACAGGTCGTCGCATTAACCCATGAGTCTGGGTTAAGACTATAAGAGCCCAATTGCCTCTTGTGTCACAAAATAGTGCAAATTCTTTTGAATAGTCATGCATCCCTAATGCTGGAGCTTCACACAGACTGTTGCGCATTTTTAAGAAAGCAGTCATGCTTTCATCGTCCCATTCAGCTGGATCATTTGCTTGTTACTTTGTCATTTGAATCAATGGCGTTGCAAGCACTCCAAATCACACAATCCACTGCCTGCAGTAACCCACAACTCCGAGAAACGTTCTGATTTCTTTCTGAGTTTGGGGTAATTTCATGTTTTGAATTATTTGGATTCTTTCAGATGTCACTCTTCTGACCCCTCTTTCTATCTGGTGTTCCAGATACTTAACTGAAGTTGTACAGTATTGCAATTTCTCTGGGGACACTTTATGTCCACCCTTTGCTAAATGGTTCAACAATGCAATGGAATCAATCACACAGTCATTTCTTGTTCTCGATGCCAATAATAGGTCATTGATATAGTGCACCAGAACAGATTGTCCGGGCAGCACCAGTGCTTCAAGACACCTTTGCAGAATTTGAATAAAATTAGATGGGCTTTCCGTGTACCCCTGAGGAACACGATTACAAACGTAAACATGCTTGTCAAATTTGAACAAAAATAAAAAATTGCTATCTGTATGCAGCGGGATAGAAAAGAAGGCATGGCATAAATCAATTACATGGAACCATTCTGCTCCTCATGATATTTGATACAGAATCACTGCTGGATTTGGCACTATTGGGCAAAATGGGACGGTAATTTTACTAATTTTACGGAGGTCTTGTCCCACCCTGTACTTTCTGTTAGGTTTCTTTATGCCAATCGTAGGTGAATTGCATTGCAAGGACTGCTCATTATTTCTTCTAGAATGCCTTGTATAACCAAACACCCTATTTCTTGTGCAACTCCTGCTTTTATTTCGGGACCCATTTTGTACTGCTGAGTATTTGGTTAAACTGCACCTTCTTTCTCTGTCACTTTTATGGGATCGACATCTGCCATTAGACCTACTTCTTTTCCAGTAAAATCCCATATATCAGGATTTACAAAAGTGTTTAGTTTTCCTGGTAAATCTTCTAGGCACATCTTTTTAACTTCTGTTTCTTGTCTGGCTTGCATAATTTTATACACACCTTCTTCATCTGGAGTCTGTATTTCAACACCATTTGGTGTACAAAAAATTGTGCAGTTCATTTTGCACAGTAGATCCCTTCCTAGCAGGTTTTACAGGGCTAGAATCACACACTACGAATGTGTGCATTGTTGCCAATGCAGTCTTCCATAGGTTCTGCGACAGGTGTCCTAATTTGTTTATTAGAAACACCCACTACGCTTCTCCCGAGAGGGGTAGGTTTGGACTGTCTGCTGTTCTTACAGTAGAACGAGTAGCACCAGTGTCCAACAAAAAGGTAACATAATTTCCCTCCACTTTCCCTTCAATGTAAAGACCTGACTGATCTACCAGTATTGAAGCGCCAAGTACGCTATCCTCTTCCCCCCCTCTCAGACACAGTCAGTACGTATCGTTTTCAAAAAATGTATCCTGTGAAAGAAACTGTGGTGTTACCGTATTTTTCTCACCACTTCCCTCCCGAAATCCGGTGTCCACACTGTATTTGGGTTGACTCATAAAATCTGGCATTGGGGCTTGAGGCAACTGATTCTGTATTACCTGTTGCGGCTGTCTCATTGACACCTCATTCTGCGCCTTTGGATTTAAATTTTGATTTTGGAAATTATTATTCTGTATTAATTTACACTTGTTTCTCCAATGCCCTAATTTTCAACACCTATGACAAGGAAACTTTTTCTTCGCCTCTACTTTACTCATTTTCCCTCTTGGACTGCCCCCACTTCCTTCACTTTTGTCTTCCCCTCTTTTCTGATTATTTGCCTGTTGACTTCATTGAAGCTCTTGTTATTCTGCCATTTTTACTTGAGCCCACATTACCTTTTCTTCGTACTTCTTTAGTTTATTATCAATTTCATCCTCACAGTATTTTGCATACTTGAGAATTTCGTTGACAGGCTTTGCTTGCCAACACAGTTTATGCTCTTTAATTGTTTGGGAGATTTCAGGTTTTAATCCGGATACAAAACGATAAATAAAATGTGTCATGTCCTTATTATCAATATTTTCTAAACCACTGTACGGTTTAAATACCTGCAAGAGGCGTTCATAATATGCATGTACAGATTCATCTTTATTTTGGGTAGTTCTGTCTATTTTAGTCCAATCTGTTTCTTTTGGAGGAATTTTTCCCTTTAATTAAGTTATCACCTGATTGTACTTCTTCATAACATAGCCTGATTGTGCTCCTGTTTTAGAATCTCTAGGGTATTCATCATTTGGCCAATCCACTGTAATTTTCCACTTGGTCCACAAATCAGCTGGAACGACAATGTCAAATAAACCATCTAAATCTTTAAACAGCACTTTCAACACTTTCACAAGCCTTTTACCTTGTCGGTACCCTTCTACAGGTTTTTCTCTGAGCTTTGGGAAATCATTAGTAAATGATAAAATATCCTGTCTGGACCATGGGACTTGTACATAACCTTCTCCTGGTACTTCTATCATCAGACACAACCTTTCAACTTTTTCAGCCTCTTTTAGTAAATACTCAGTAGTGGTTTTATTTGCCTGTGCCTCTTCCTTCTTCATTGTCCATCTAGCTTTCCATTTTTCTAAATCTCCCCATTTTTGCAACAACGACAACAATTCCTTTATCTGCAACTTATATCCTGATACATTCATATTTTCCAAATCTTTGTCAGAAAATTCAGCTCTATATGGTTTCTGTAATACCTTTGATTTACCAATGTCAATTCCCATTTCCAAAGCCAAATTCATTGACTTTTCATAGTATATTTTTGTATTTCAAGTAACACTTCTGCATATAAACAATAATTCATCTTCATCAAATGAGTTCAGTCTGTCCAATCCCACATTTCCTGCTACCATTTCTTCTAATTCCACCCTCAATTTGAATATGTCCAATACCTTTTCTATGTTTCTAGTCCATCTATCTAAATCTTCTGGGCTCACTACAGTAGCATGCCTCCCTTCTGAGGATGTCTCAATCTGTAGCTCTTTTGAACATCGAGGAGTAATTTTTCTGATTGAGTCATTTACTGGTTCTCCTATAGGTAAATCCATTAGGGAAATTACTGACTCACATTCACTTGCTTGATCATCAACTATTAGGGTTTCTTTTCTTGGCTGTACTATGGGTGTAGTCAGAACGGGAGCTTTGGGATTAGTTTGCTTATCTCCATATAAAGGAACTACCGGACCTATTGTTACGGGTATTGTCAGGGCTTCAGGACTTGTATTTAATTGGGGAAATTTTCTAAATTAATTCACTATGCTGTTTATTTAAAGCTTCCTTTTCTCTTTCTTGAAGTACCTTTCCTAATCAGGTTTCATTTATCACCTGCGGAACTAAAGGTGGTTGCAAGAACAGAGCACTAGGAGTAACTCTTTGTGTTTCTTCTTGGTGGCAGATTTTTCATTTAAAGTCATCTAAATAATCATCATCCGAAACACCACTAGTCATTACATTTCTCGTTTTCTCTGTTCTTTTACTTCCCATGGTTCTTATGTAGTAAAAACAGGATATAATCCTTCTACTAGCATAGATTGTCTCCATCTTTTCATTTGCTTATCTCTTGCTTCTTTGGGAAATTTAGGATAAAATTTACTCCAATGTCTGTCACTTCTGGACCTGCTTTGCTCAAATGCCTCTGTCTCCCACTCTTCTAGAGCTTCAAATTGCGTTAATCTTGGTCTGGGGTCTAATTTAGTCATACGATTTCTTAAGTTATACAAAATTAAAGGTGCCATGTTCTGGAAATGCCAAAATACCATCTTCCTTAGTTTATTCTATCCAGTTTTCCAACCACACACGTGTGGTAGCCCCTTTCTACCATCATGTATGATGCTGGCATCTTAGGTGGTGGACTAATAATCCCTTCTCTGGTTTTAATAGCTCTGTCTTTTTTTAAATAATACTTCATTCTTTTGAAAAGCGATATCTTTATTTTTCTGGGTACATGATATAAGGTCTTCCTCTAATCTGTTGTTCTTTAGCAAATCCTAAATATTTTCTATCAGGGCGATTTCCTATAAATGCTGGATCTAAATACCACATACACCACTCTTTAATTTTTTCAGTAAATTTGATTAATTCAGTTTGTTTGCTTGCAGGAATATTTCCCCAATACCAGTGTGTCTCTCAATCTCAATCACCAATGAGGTTTTAACTTACAAACAGTGTTAACCAATGATTGGGGGCTTTTCTGTGAAGTGAATCTCACTCTCTGCACTCACCTCTCCTTTACAATTTTCTCACGGCTACACACCCGCTGTTTCTACCAATCCCAGCGTGGCTCTCTATGACGTCAGTGCAGCACCTGTGCCTGACTACCTCTTTTTGCAAGGTAACACGATAATTCAATTACGTTCAAAATTCAACTGTGCATTTTATTATTCGACAAAATGAAAACATTCGCTACTGTGCCTGATTTACTAAATTCAAAGGAAAGATTAATTTCTTTTACAACGAGCAAACTTAATTCCGCCTACTCTTCATACACTGCAAGTAAAACAACCTTCCGCTTACTCTTCACTTAAGCAAAAAAAAACCTGCTACTCCTTCAGAATTACCCTTTCAAGGTCATTTAAGACCAAAGTTTCACCAGCGAACTTCTTTGCTACCAATCACTCTCACTTTTATACTAGAAAAAAAACCTAAATAGTGCTTCAATTTTACCTAACTTTATGCACCTATTTCCTCAAGGCAAGTAACCTCACACCAGCTTGGCTTCTATTTACCACCAGCTTTCCTTAACCCGGGATATTCCAAACAACATTTAACAGTACAAGTGGATTTTGGTTAGTACATAAACATCAATAACATCAATAATCAATACACAACTAACTACCTATTTCTAACTAATCCCTAACCATACTACTGCTACCAGAAGTATACTGATAAAGCACGCGGGACAACTAGTTCAGTTTACCATACCTGCCTGGGCCCATAAAACATTCACACTTTGAACTAGCCGTCCTGCCTGCAAATTTTTTCTATCTATTCACCTATCAGTACTTTGAGTCCTTTTAGGACTTATACCTGTAAAACCATGAATTACCAATCCTTGTCACCTTTGCTATAAGTCCCAGGGATCGAAAAAGGAGTTGGAATAAACAGGCAAAATGTAAACACATTTACTTTTCCTGTAATATCCACAGACTCAGGGAAAGTTTTAAAAGCTTGATCTATGAAATATTTTCTGGGTCAAAATGAAAAAGGCCACAATACAGTGACCATAAATTTTACAAGCAGGAGTATAATCAGTAGGACATAAAGTTTGTAAGAAATCACAGTAACCCCTTTAAACATCAGTACCTGGGAAGGATGACAAAGGGAAATAGCACAAGGACATACCACATGGAATATATTTAAAAAGAATGGTGCAATGACCAATCCTGGTCAAGGGCTGGGCAAATCAGGACCAGGCTCCCGACTAATCAGGTGCCCACGGGACAAGACAGGTGCAGATCAGGACAGGTGACCTCCTTTAAGTGAAACACCAGCGTCACACCCCTATCTTTCAGCAAGCCAATTAGTACCCCGACTGGGTAAACCATAATTTCACACCAACACCTCAATTCTTCTGACAGAGTGCTCCGCCAGCACCTGTGCTGTAGATCTCCTATAGCATGCGTCGGGTCAGTGACAGGTCAGCTATTCGGACAAGTCAGACAATTTCTCTATCTAAACCTACCTTAGTTATACCATTTTCAGGGCAATGTACCACCCCTAAATGTTGCAAATCTATGTGTTCCCCTTCAGTGATTGATCAAGACTCCACCCACAATTTATTTTCCTATGACTTTATTCCGCCCAACAATATCGGCATACAAATTATATACATTGTATTTGTTGGAGTCTTCTTGCTTCCTCTTTAGAGGTCAGTAGAGCAGGTTGCCAGGAACATCATGGGTAAGAAGGGTGTTGGCAGCTATTCAATGCCAATGACTGCCTGACTTTCAGGGATTTGTTGCGCATGTGCGGCTTTTTCTATATGGAGTTTTCGTCTCATTTAAGGCCCATAATACGAGCTAGTAACAAAGTCATAGAAAAACACATAAGAATACAAAAATAAATGAATGCACTGTATACCACCTATCTCTTCCCAACTCCATTACTTTATTTTAACTTTTGCATTAATAGTTAAGCAGAACGAACAAGCTTAGTACAAGCAGCAGCATAAGCATTAGCATGTGAGACCTAAAGCGGCCATTTCTAGCACTAGTGCGCAGAAGTGAGAATTTCCCTCCAAGCAGAAATACGTCACACCACGTAGATGTGGTGGACGCATGCGTAGTACAGTTCCTGCGTTTTCGGTGGCCATTTTAAGATACTTGGGTTAATGTTAGTTAAAGCAAATTCTCAAGCTTCCCCTAGATAATAAACATTTTGTGAAATGCAAATATTAGTAAACAAAATATGTTGATTAATATATTATACGTTATTTTTTTAGAGGGCTGAATCCAAGCAAGTCTCTGCACATGTGAGACCTTGCTCCATCATGACTCTTCGGAAGTAACAGAATTATGCACAGTACCAAGACCTGATGGAGATGTGCCCTTGATTTCAGCTGATTTAGTTCTATCTGCTGATATATCTTATTCAAGTAACATTGACAAAAATGGATGTGCAACATGTGCTGGCTGAACATGAGTGTACATTGCTGAAAAATCATAATTGTACAATGCATTTTCTGCATAGGATTCATGCGCTTATTGGTAACAATTACATTCATAATCAGTGCTCTTTTTGAGTTTTGCATGATTTTGGTCAGTTATGGTCACTCCGTTGTTTTATGGCTTCTACTGGAACACCAATTTGAAATGGAACAAGAATTCTTGATTTATTGTATCTTTGAGATTTGAATGTTCATCATGTGGACCCTGGAAGTGATGATGTCACTAAAAGAAATAATTACGCTGATGCAGTTGCACGTCATTGTGCAGCACCACATTGCCAAATACTAGGTGATAATCACTTGGCATCTGTTCATACTTGTGTGTTAATATAAATATTAGATGAGGTGAGGGAAATATAAGATACAATGTCAAATGATGGAATGAAAGAATGAGAAAAGCCCAGGTGTAAAGAGAGATGGCTTTTGGAAAAGAAACAATGAAAGATTTTTGTTGCCAAATGAACTTTTACCACACTTGTTAAGTTATTTAATGGTCTTTACATATGTGAAGAGACAGTCTGTTCAATACATATAATGGACACCGGTTCAACTCTCACTTTAAGAATAATGTAGAAACTAATTGGCAGAGGTGCACAGTCTGTCAGGAAAACAATGTTGGAAAGAAACTTCATGTAGTCATAAGTCATCTGGTGTGTATTTTTTCAAACTGGGTTGAGGCATAACAAACAGAGAGATGCACTGACAGTTTCCGAATTTGTGCTCAATGATTTGATACCTAGATATGGAATGCCATTCACAATCAAGTCAGAAAAGAGTGGAGACAGTTCAATTATGATCATAAAGATGATTTGCGATGCTTTGGACATTGAGCAAAATGTTAATTGTAGTCATCACCCACAATCATTGGCAATTGTTGAGAGATGTAATGGTGTCTTGGAAAATAAAATGCCAAAAGTGTGCACATCTACTGCTTTGAATTGGCCAGACGTGTTCCCTCTGGTGTTGCTGAGTGAAAGATAATCTGAACAAAAGAATTGATATAAGCCTTCAGAATATTTTGATGGTCCAGCCAATGAAGATTCCTGGCATCCCATCAGCATGCTTGCTTAGTATTACTGATGATTTGATCATGCACTATTGCAAGTGCTTGGCTGACACAGTACACTCTATCTCACAGATGCAACTTGCCACTCCTTCTGAGCCATCAGGTGCGTGATCTACAACCAGGAAATTGGATTCTAGTCAAGTAGGATGTAAGACGAAATTACCTTGTAGAACAGGCCTCTTTAGATGTTCCCGGTGACGAACATGGTTGTGAAATTTAAATGTCCTTCCTGGATTCATGCATCACACTCTCTAAACTGTTATCTTAAGTTGTCGAGTCAGAGGGCCAAAAAATGCAAACTAATGAAAAAAAAGAAACAGATGCTTGTGAGCCCTGGTGGAAGAGTGTGTTGGACATTTGTGTTTATACATACGGGTGGCCAGGGAAAGAGTCAGCACAAGTGACACTGCACCGCGCAGGAGCAGGTAAAAGCTCCCAGCCCACCTGATGTAGTCCCCTAACTAAGGACTTAAGGTAATACTTGACCATTTCAGAATTGGGCCAATCAAACCCAGATTCAAGGAGCCCCCAAACAAGACACGGCCTCCACACACTCTCTAGGTCCTGAAGAAAGCCCCCCTGACCCACATGGGCAACCACAAGGGCTGAAACATGCCAACCTTTTTATTGACACTTTCAGTGTGTTACACTAATAACAGGTCTTCTTACTCACAAGACGTTTTTAAGTATCTTGAGCCCAGACTGAATAAATGTAGAAATCTGGATATACGAGATTTTAGCATCCCCTACAATAATTCTCACTGCACCAGAGCACCCTCCCCTTTCTCTGATCACTACTGCAATAACCAGTGGTTTACCTCCGGATGGAGGAGGCATACAAAACTAACCCACTGATGATGCTGTCACGTTTCTAAAGCAGGGAGGAGTACCAAGATCGGTATACCACGCAAGCTTTACAAACCCTGGTTACTCAGGTCAAGTGAATCATTCCCTATTGATTTTGTTTACTGAAAGATGACCCTTCTCTGGCAAAAGAAAAAGTACCATGTGTCAGTCATAATGCCTAACTTGTTTATTTTTTTCTACTGCAGGACTCTTCCCAGAGAACCAGTTGCCCAATTATATCTAACTTTTTTCTGTACCGCTTTGTTCCCCGTAAGTTGGCAGGGAATGCTCAGACGTGAGTCCCTTGCTCACTTTGCCACTGGATTCAAGCAAGCCTTGCTGAAGACGGCTGGAATGCCAGAAACAGGTCCTAGGAAGCTTGTTTCCGGTCGACGGAAGGCCTGGCTTGGCAGTTCGGGCTGGACTGTTCCCATGACTCACAGGGTCAGACTGATTTGCATATGGCCATGTCTGAACTGGGGTGCCAGAGTGGACTAAAGAACGGGGATCACCACCCCCTTTTGTACCGCTTTGTTCACCATAAGTTGGCAGGGAAAGCTCAGACGTGAGTCCCTTGCTCACTTTGCCACTGGATTTAAGCAACCCTGGCTGAAGAAGGCTGGAATGCCAGAAACCGGTCCTAGGAAGCTTGTTTCTGGTCCAGGGAAGGCATGGCTTGGCAGTTCGGGCTGGACTGTTCCCATGAGGCACACGGTCAAACTGATTTGCATATGGCCATGTCTAACCTGGGGTGGCAGAGTGGGCTAAAGAATGGTGATGGATTTAACTCAGATCTGTTGACTGGGTGTGAGTGTTTGATTGGTTCAGATGCTCCGTCCATCACCGACCCCCTTTAGTATAACTTTTTTCTGAGGCCTAACAGCTTCCTGCCCAATGCATGCCTCTCTTTAAATGTTAATTTCTCAAAAATTAATGAATGAGTTTGCGCCTAATCCTAGCATTTTGCCAGTATTGGTGTAATTTCTTTTTATTTTCTTTCTGTATCAAGAGGTTTAAGTGTAGTTTTTTTTAATGGTTTTCCACATTCTACCTGTTGCTGGGCTATTCCTTTTTAAAATAATTTTAGTGTGTCTGTTTATGGCCTTGCATTAAACGCTAATGTGGTTTGCTTTATGTCTGCATGAGGCTATTGATAGCTATCCATCGGGCGGCTCCTCGCATCAATGCATACAAAGTCAGATTTGTACCTTTGTTCTCCTCTACTTTCTTCTCTGTATGCTTAGTCACCATTTGTTGTAAATTTGTGTATGAGTGACATTATTGATTTTGTGCTTTACCTATTTTTGCAACTTTTTGTAGACGTATTTGATGTTGCCTTGAGCTGCTTGTGATTGTAATTTCCTTAAGTTCATTTCATTTTCTTTTTTGACATTAAAAATATACTGTTGTATAATGTATAGGCAGATTTCGGGTAAATATTATTTATCTGTGCAATCCTTTCCCTTTGGAGGGGGGTGCTACCAGCAGGATAGGGCAACCAAGTTTTTTGTGTTCATGTTTCCTTCTCTGCTGTCCATGCGATGGTAGTTATTTTATGTTGCCAGTATGTGTCTCTGTCATAGGCAAGATCAAGAGTGGCCAGGTCCCAAACAGGGGGCTGGACTCACACGAGCACAGTGGGGGGGGTTAATACTGTCAATCACTCAATTTTAGAACACTTTTCGTTACAATAATCAATGAAAATACAGTTTGTCGTTCTCCTCGTACAGTTTAATCATTGCATGATTTTCATATATACTTTTATACAAAGAACTTATTCCAATTGCCAACAGTGTTGTATGAATTACAATGTAGAAATTCAGTGATGCAAAATAATACACAATTCCAAAATAAACATAGCCCAATGCATTTCAGGACGCCTGTCCCTTTGTTAGGGGTGAATCTGTAGGAACATATAAATGCATGTCCTTTTCAATGCACAGAGAAAATAACAACATATACTATAATGTAAATTCATGATATCAACAGAAGACGTTATAAACACGTGCCAGTACCCTTCTCGAATACGCATGCCAGACGCCAAGTGCCTCAATGTGCGAGATAGCCACAGCGTGCATTCCCGACAAATTGACATGCAGACAGTCTCAATCATGTATGTGTTTGGTGAAAACCACGAGTTCAACAACCAACACCATTGATATTGTCAAATGTATGTATGCTTAGTGAATATGAAGAATAGTCTCTCTACGGAGTAGAGGGGCTGAACACTCTATTAAAGCAACTCAAAGATCATAAGAGAATGCCTCCATGGAACAAAGTCATGCAAAGTTCTAGAAAGTATGTCGGAAACATGTGCAAACCATACCTTTTTGGATACACACTATGCACATTTCCACAGTCTATAACTGGACTCAGCATATGCTAGAAAAGATAAAACAATCCAAATGTGCTAATTAGTGAGAGTGATTTTAAGCGTGAATAGTTCTGTAGTGGTGGGTGATCTAAAAAATCCTTACCAACGCTAAATTCAGACCTCGCAATGAGTTTCAAGTTATGCTCAAAAGTTAAAAACACTGCAACGAAGAAATGCCAATCAGCCCCGCATTCACCAGAGACAAGTACCATGAATACGCTAATCATATTGGGCCTCTCCTTACCCGGGGACAAAAATCCTTCTGTTCCTCGTACTCCACAGACTACACAGGCTTCAGTTCTACTAGAAAGCAACTATCTTCATAAGAGGTTCGTGACCCTATGGAACTCACTAATCACGTCAGCGCCATATTGAAATAGACTAAGAGGACTTCAGTTTTATTAAAATGATTGTCTCCACAACTATTGCCCTGTGGGCATCAGGGTATTTAATTTTTTCATCAAATATATTTCTCTTTGCAGGAGCAATTTCAAAATTGTCTACTCCATGCCGAACGGAAATTTGCTCAATGATTTGAAACTTCACCTGGGCAATGGTGTGCCTAGCTTCTTCCCAATGTACAGCAAGGTTTGAAGTGTTGTTTTTATTCCTGATCCTGCTCTTGTGTTCTGATAGGCGAGTCTTCATTTTCCTGTCCGTCTTTAAGACATACAGTAAACCACACGGGCATTTAATGGAATAGACTATGTGTGTGGAATTGCAATCAAACGCATGTTTTATCTGTATCTTTTCTCCTGTTCTGGGGTGCACTAAAATATCACCCAAGATAGCATTGTTGCAGTGAATGCAATTGCCACATCTGGTCATGCCTGATTTTTGCACAGTCAAACTTTTCTTTTGATTAGATAGAATTTATTTTAAATTGTGAGCTCTTGTAAAAGAAAATAACGGTTTCAGATTGAATTAACCATTGAATTCCCAGCGTTTATTGATAATATTTTTAATGCTGGATGAAACCGTCGAGAATTTAGACACAAACACCAGTCTGTTGCTGCTTTTTTTGGGACGTTTCTGTAGGAGATCTATTCTACTACATTTTCGTGCTCTGTTTACATGTTTTTCCAATAGTGTCTTAGGGCATCCTCGTGCCATGTAATTCCTTTTTTGAATTTCCATAGATTCCAGGCTAATATCAACGTTTGTGGGTATGCGTTGAATCCTCAAGGAGTGTGAGTATGGAAGACTTTTGATGAGTGAAGGTGGATGAAAACTTGAGAATTGAAGAGCGTTGTTTCGATCTGTTTCCTTTGTGTGTACTCTCGTGGTAATTACTTGTGACTTTATTTTGATCCATGTGTCAAGAAAAGCGATACCGCTTTTTTGGATGGTGCTTGCAGACTGGATACTCGCGTCAATGGAATTCAAAATTCTGATGTTATCTTTTAGCACTTTTCTTCCATATTAAGAAAATGTCATCGATGTATCGAATAAAGAATACCAATCTTTCTTTCCAAATGTTGTTGTTCAGGATAAAATCAGCCTCAAATGTAGCCATGAAGGAATTGGCGTAGACTGGAGCTCCTGGAAAGCCCATTGAAGTGACATTAAGTTGTAAAAAAAAGTTTTCCTTCCATCCAAAATAGCTATTCTGTAGACAGAACTCGAGGAGTTCTAACACAAAACTGCTCTGCTGGTTTTCATTGGATTGTCACCCGGATCCAGCAGCGAGAGGTAGGCGCGAGAAGAGCAGCTCAGGAACCCCCAACCTTGTGGTGGAAGACCTTACCTGAAGCTTTACCAACTGGATACTGTTACTAACAGAACATTATACTTTTTAGGTAATGACAGCTTAACACAGACATACACATTGAATAAGGGTTCTAAACAATAAACAGAAGCAACCAGCAGCTGACCAAGGTTTCGCACATCCACTTCGTCTGTTTCAAAATTATTAGGCGGTGCGGCTACTCTCACCATCCGCTGCCAAGGATGTATATCAGACCAATGGTTATGTAAGAGCAGAGAGGCGCACACAGTGAAGTCAATAGTATAAGGGAGTCCAAAAAGAATTGTAGATCTTCGGTTCCTATTTGTAAAAGTTTTCTTTATTTTCACGTACAGCGGCACAGCCAACGCGTTTCATTCCCATTCGTGCCTTGGGAATTTCATCAGGGCATGTATTAGACAGTCTAGTCTGTGCGGTTTTTCTCGAGGTCGTACTTCTTCGAGAACAATTTGAAGGACAGTCACAGTAGGTCACAATGTGTACCTGCAGGATACTTTGTGTTAAGTTCGAAGTGGAATGAAGATCCAAGTTCCCACGAAATATCAGGTCACTGTCACTATGACAAATCAATAAGAGTAGAGATTCCGGACCCCTCGGGGGAACTCCGGAGGGGAAGGGGAGTCCGAGCGCCCAGAGAAGTCTCCGGCTTCAATAGGGTCTGCAGAAGCGTAGTAACGCCACGGTGCCTTAGGTATGGCCCCCGTTCTCCGCTGCTCCTCCTCCTGGAATCATGGATGCCATTGTGACCTACTGTGAAGATCTACAATTCTTTTTGGACTCCCTTATACTATTGACTTCACTGTGTGCGCCTCTCTGCTCTTACATAAACATTGAATAAGGGTAACATAGGTACAACACTTGTCTCCCCCCTGTTTTTTCCAGTTGTGAATAGTTTTATCCCCACTAGTGTACAATTTGAACACATTAGTGACTCACTGTAGACAGTTACCCAGTAGATACCTGCTAAATAGTTCTATAGATCCTGACGAATCGCCCGTTAATAAACACACGCGAGAAACATGTTGACCAGACATTATCACTCTCTGGAAGGTCCCTGGAATCATAATATTACAGACTCACCCTCTAGAAATTATTTTTAATTAAAGCAGTGGACCGCCAGAATAAATCATTCCTTGGTACCCCTAGCTTTATTTTAACCAACCTCAATACGTCTACAATCCTTACTGGCCCCATACCTGCACTTCATCTATACGGCTGTTGGAAAAAGATCTCCGCCAAAGAGCCCCTCTTTGAGGTGTTGCCCGTTGGGTATTGCACCGCTGACCCAACGAGGAGCAAGCCCAAATGATGAAGCATGACACCTGCAAAGGTGTGTGTGTTCCGTTGCCGACCAGCCCAACACCGCAGGAGTGAAGAACGTCCCAATCCTCTGCCCTCACCGTGACCCCAACACCCGCAACCAAAACGGATGGTGGAGAACACGAAGCCGGGAAAAGGTGGGTAACAAAACAAGGGAACCCAAGGTCTTGGGGAACACAACTCGTCTCCTCTGGCTTCTTGGCAGCTGACAGCTTGACACAGACGAGACCGCTAAAATGAAAGAAGGGGACAAGATTAAATACACCCCTATTACTATGACCAGTGCCAAGTACACACGCAAACCACTGACCTCCCTGCTTACCCCAGATAACAAACGGGTGTAGCTTGATACGAAACAGGAATTCTTCCACTGCAATCGTATTGGTTGTTTCTTTGTGTAACCCCAGACCAACCACGCCCCCTCGGGAAACACCGGGAATGACTAAGGGGGTGGAATTCACAATTCTTTGGACAAAAAAGGGACAGGGGAAAAATGGTATCACAGGAATATGAAAGACACCCAAAAAACCCCTGCAATCTAAAAAAGAACACGAAGGTAGCGCAAAAACGCCCGTTATTCTGCTCCTTCATGAAACCACCCAAACAATGCGCAT
The DNA here is from genome assembly GCF_964263255.1 of Lissotriton vulgaris. Lineage (NCBI taxonomy): Eukaryota > Metazoa > Chordata > Amphibia > Caudata > Salamandridae > Lissotriton > Lissotriton vulgaris. The sequence continues at coordinate 633,883,360 of NC_141685.1, read as the reverse complement.
AACAAGATGGTTTGGATACAAAAAAGGGATAATTAAAGGACGATACAACTCAAGGAAACGCAGCCGCGAATCCTGAACGTCACCAAAGAACAAACACAGGTCCCCAATAAAAGGATTCAGTAGTGCCCAAGGGAATAGGAAAACAGGGGGGGGCAGGAAAACAAGGGGGGGTCAAAACCCAGCACTAGAAAAGACCGCTGGAATGGAGCTCGAAGGAAGGGAAACAAGGGACCAATATAGAAACCAAGCACCTGTTTCATGTTGGCAGCCCCCTTTTAAAGCAAGCCCTAGGGAGCGTCCATAAATTCACATATGCACTTGGCACTTTTAAGGATAATTCACTAACGGGGAACTAGACTAAAGGACCCAGGCCCCCTTGAGCCCCAACAGTACCCCCTCCTGAAAGCCTCCCTACAGGCCTTGGCTTCCGAGGGTGCAGGCGATGAAACAGATGAACCAACCGGGCAGCATGAACCCTACTTGCAGGAACCCAAGAACGATCCTCTGGGGGATAACCCTGGCAAAGGAACAAAGTGAGCCATTTTTGTGAATTAATCCACAACAACTAAAATGGCCGTAAACCCTGAATCAAGTGGCAAATCGGTCACAAAGTCCATACTGACCGTATGCCAGGGGGAAGGAGGCACTGGCAATGGGTGCAACAACCCAGGCGGAGACATGTGCGAGGACTTACTAACAGAACACACCGGGCATGAGGCCACAAATACCTGTACATCATGGGCCAGAGACTTCCACCAAAGCCAACGCATACACAGCTCTGTGGTCTTATTGACCCCTGGATGTCCAACCAAGGATGATGAATGACAATATGTAAGAACCAGTGTACGCAATTCGGGGGGCACAAACAACTTCTGATACAATAACCCGCCCTTTAACATCATTCCAGGTTCCTACAACCACAGAGCCAGGTCCAACTGCTTCATTTCATCCTGCACTTTAACCATGAAATCATCCATGGAAGCACAACCAACTATCTTATCACCAGAATTCATAAAACAGGACTCCTCCGTCTTGTTTCCTTGTGACGGATCCGCATAAATCCGAGATAATGCATCAGATTTCCCCTGTTGAGCAGCTGGCCTTTACGTGATGGTAAAATCGTATTCATTAAAGAATAGCACCCATCCCATCTGTCTGGGAGTTAAAGCACTAGCGGACCAGTAAAACTCCAAGTTCTTGTGATCCATATAGATGGTATTGGGGTACTTGTTCTTTATCGTGACCTTATTCAACGCTCTGTAGTCCACGCAAGCGCGAAGATCCCCCTCCTTTTTCGGCATAAAAAATATGGAAGAAGACACAGGCGAAGAAGAAGGCCAAATAAACCCTTTCTTTAACATCTCATCCAAATACTGCTGTAGATGTTTCTCCTCTGGCTCCGACAACGCATAAACCCTACTACAGGGCAAAATGGCCCCCGGAACCAAATAAATACGGCAATCAAAAGCCCTGTGTGGTGGCAATACACACGCCTGGTCCTTATCAAACACCTCCTTATATGCTACAAACGAAGGAGGCAAACCACTCGCTGCACAAGACAATGGAGACACCAAATCAGTCGCCTCACAATAACAGTGAAGAAGACAATACTCAGAATGAAGCGTAACCAGCCTCCGCGCCCAATCGATTCCGGGATTATGGGCCTGTAACCAGGGTACCTCTAGTACCACCCCAAAGGCCGGTGCGGCAATCAGATCGAAACAGACCGTCTCAGAATGCCCATTATCGAATGTCATCAACAAAGGTTTGGTTTGTCGAACGATCAACCCAGAAGTTAGCTCCGTGCCGTCAATAGCCCTCACCGGTTCAGGTTGTTTCTTCATCACGCAGGGAACCATCAACGATTCGGCCAACCCAATGTCCATAAAGTTCCCTGTGGCCCCACAATCCAGTAATACCGACAAGGAAGCTCTACCACAAGATGAATAAGCGAAGCAAGCCGATACCGTGAAATGATGCGGGACTCTTTGAACCGCCCCTTGTACATCATATGGGTTACCATAAACCTCTATCATGGTTTAAAGGACGCTCATAATCCCTTCCCACAAAAGCCACAGCCTTATTCTCCGTGATCCGGGACGGTTTCACTGGACACTCTCGAGCAAAGTGTTTACCCCTCCCACAATACAAACACAACTGCAACAAGCGCCTTCGCTTCTTTTCCTCCTTGGATAAGGGACCCCGCACCCCACCCAAAGGCATAGGTTCAGGATCTGTTTTCACGCCCCCATTCTCAGATGTTTCTCTCTTAATTACAGTTGTTCTTGGGGGTTGAAACCTCATCTTTTCCCCTTTTCTTTCACTCATTCAATGGTTGAGTTTGACAACCAAATTGATTAACTCAACACAATCTGCAGGGGGGTCTACAACCTGAGAGACTATATCTTTTAAGTCCTCGCATAAGCCCTGATAAAACGAAGAGGTTCTTTTTGCCATGGGCCATTGTGTCTCTGATACTAGGCGATTAAAAGTAGCCACATAACCCAAACAATCCTGCTTACCCTGCCGTAGTTTTAACAATTCAACATCACTTACCTGCATAAAAGCATGCTTAGCAAACAAACTATGCATCTGGTTCTTAAAGTCCGGGAAACTATTCAATACAGCATCATTGTTTCCCACTAAGGGAACCGCCCAACTAGCTGCAGTACCCGAAAGATATGAGATCACAAATGCAACTTTAGTAGTGTCATCAGGAAAAGCGGTTCGTCGACACATAAAGTGCAAATGGCACTGGTTCATAAATATAGCGTATCTGCTACTATCTCCGGTAAACCTCTCTGGAGCTGCTAGAGGCACCGGCACGGGAGTGTTTACTGTAACGGACAAAGGAGAAGAAGAACCGTTCTGCCCCCACTCCTCTCATATTTAAATGTGGCTGGTTGAATCAAAGGGGGCTTAGTCTTAACTTCACTCAGTGTCCCCCGTAATTCCTGATTCTCCTGACGCAGGGATTGGACTTCACCCTGCATATGCACTAAAGCCTGCATAATATCCTGCATCGAAGAAGCCCCCCCTGCTGCCTCCTCATCCATTCTTCACTCGGGCGGTGTGTTAATTCGTGGGCTTGGTTTTCTGTTCCGTTGCCGACCGGCCCAACACCGAAGGAGTGAAGAACATCCCAATCCTCTGCCCTCATCTGACCCCCAACACCAGCAAACAAAACGGATGGTGGAGAACACGACGCCGGGAGAAGGTGGGTAACAAAACAAGGGAACCCAAGGTCTTGGGGAACACAACTCGTCTCCTCTGGCTTCTTGGCAGCTGACAGCTTGACACAGACGAGACCGCTAAAATAAAAGAGGGGAAAAGATTAAATACACCCCTATTACTATGACCAGTGCCAAGTGCACACGCAAACCACCGACCTCCCTGCTTACCCCGGATAACAAACGGGTGTAGCTTGATACGAAACAGGAATTCTTCCACTGCAATCGTATTGGTTGTTTCTTTGTGTAACCCCAGACCAACCACGCCCCCTCAGGAAACACAGAGAATGACTAAGGGGGTGGAATTCACAATTCTTTGGACAAAAAAGGGACAGGGGAAAAATGGTATCACGGGAATATGAAAGACACCCAAAAAACCCCTGCAATCTAAGAAAGAACACGAAGGTAGCGTAAAAACGGCCGTTATTCAGCTCTTTCGTGAAATCCCCCAAACAATGCGCATAACAAGATGGTTTGGATACAAAAAAGGGATAATTACGGGACGATACAACTCAAGGAAACGCAGCCGCGAATCCTGAACGTCACCAAAGAACAAAAACAGGTCCCCAATAAAAGGATTCAGTAGTGCCCAAGGGAATAGGAAAACAGGGGGGGGCAGGAAAACAAGGGGGGGTCAAAACCCAGCACTAGAAAAGACCGCTGGAATGGAGCTCGAAGGAAGGGAAACAAGGTAGAACCACAGGAACAGGAACAGGAAACACACGGCAAGGGACAAATATAGAAACCAAGCACCTGCTTCATGTTGGCAGCCCCCTTTTAAAGCGAGCCCTAGGGAGCGTCCATAAATTCACATATGCACTTGGCACTTTTAAGGATAATTCACTAACGGGGAACTAAACTAAAGGACCCAGGCCCCCTTGAATCCCAACAAAATGGATACCCAGGGGTAATTCCTCTTTACCCTTACAACATCCTCCACATCTCTTGATGCATATCTCTCCTTTTTAGGAACAGCTCAGCATTTTTTGTAATAACTTGATCTTGTGGGCAGTAGCTGTAGCTGGACCTTCTACTTACCTTCAAGTAGTAATAGCCCGGTTCTCCTCTCTTTGTGCCCATTGTCTGAGCAGTGCCCATTCTGCAGCCTCAATGCCCAAAGCATGTGGTATTGAAGTATATAATGAGACCACACCAATGGTAAACAGTAGCCAATCTTCCCCCACTTCTTCAGTTAATGATTCAATACTCTTAAGGAAATTGCTGGTGTCTTCAAAATATGCGTGCCAATTCCTCACAAAACGTTGTAAATGTGCATCAATGGATCGTCCAGTGTTCTCGAATAAAGATCCACAGCCTGAAACTATTGGTCTGCAAGGCGGGTCTGTCAAATTCTTATGCACTTTTAGTCACATGTATAATTTGGGTGGCCTGGGGAACTGTGCAGTCAAGAATTGTTTGGTTTTCCCATCTATCCTTGATGAAGTTACTGCTCTTTTCAAAATGACTTCCAGTTGATTGCTAATTTCCAAATTTGGATCATATTCAAGTTTGGCGTAGGTGGTGGTGTCGTTCACATGAGCGTACACTTTGGTTTCATAAAATTCCAGATCCAATAGTACAAATCCACCTCCCTTTTCAGCTTTATGGAAAACAATTAAGTTGTTGTTACATAAATTCTGTAAGGCATTGTGTTTAGCACAACTCAAATTTTTCTTGACTTTGGAAGCTTTCGAATAGTTGATTTTATCAATATCCTTTTTCACAAGAGTTTCAAAGGTGTCCAGAATCATATGCGACACCGGGGCCACAAACGTGCTTTTCGGTCAGAATGACAACTCCACAGGTGTGGAAGTTGGAGGCATTATATAAGTAAAGACATTTTTCAGCCTTAATAGGCGCATAAATTTATTGAAAGCAATTTTGTTTTCCAATTTGGTGCTTGTTTAAGTAGGAACGAACAATGTCCCTTCGTTCAAAATGCTTTCTTCTGACTTGGTTAATTTAATTGATGAAATGTAAATTATGAGGTTTTGTACTATCTACTCAATCCTGTTTTCAATTTTTGCTTTTCTTTTTCCTCACTGGGTTTTCTTTGTTGTTGTTTTGTTTGGTTCTCCGGTGGCTTTCCTAGAGTTCCCTCCTGGCCTAAGAAAGAACCAGATGAAGAATTTCCATGCGCTACTCCATTATCCCCGATGGTGATTGCTTGACATTGTATTGCTATAGTGCCTATGGGGGCTCTTCTTGTGTCACTATATTTTCTGTAGTCACGATTTCTTCAGATGAACCTACTATTGTCCTCCTTGTGAATCGTTTTGGGGCATATACTTCCGCCCACGTGTACGCTTTGTTTAATATATAATCTGTTGTATCACATTTAAACTTCCTCCGCTTCATTTCTTGTAGCTCCTTCTCACACTCATCCAGTTTGAAATTGAGGTCTTCCAAAAATTGTTTCCAAGCTGTTTCCTCCATTCTTGCTGACATGTCTCTCTTGATGTTAAAAATCTCTTCTTCCTAGTCCTTGATGGTTTTTGACAGTTCTTCAATCAAAAGTAAAATGAGATCCAGCGCACACTGATTAAGGATCACGTACCACTTTTCCATAAAGGGGTGGTTATGCTGTAATCTGAATAACATTGGTTTGATGGCTAGTCTAAGTCCACAGGAAATTCGTTTCCCTTTGTGATATTGGATTAAAGTTGCTACATGCAGACGTTTATTCAGTTCTCTACGTGTCAGGAATTCCAATTGCTTCAGTTGTTGGGAAATAGTTCCACTCTGTGCATCAAAAGCCTTTGTCTCTTGGATAAGACTGTAGATTACATCTGTTTCCTCGGAGGTGCAAGCTTTCGTATTTGCTCAGTTGTCCGTGATATTGGCCATTGTCTCAAAGGACATGTTTAAACTTGGGTGCAAGAATCCAAGGGTAGGCAAAAATGTGATGTAAAAAGAAGTGTGGATTCTGCACACCTATGTGTCTTGCGGTTACTTAGGTTATTTCTTGTTTATCTCATATTACGTGCGTCATGTGACTGATGTTTGCCAAACATGGAAGTCAAGATCAAGCAATAATATTACAACTAGCCTGGTGAGCTAGATCTTAAGATTGTCTGACTTCAAAATTGTGCCAATCATCATTGATTACCTTGTGTCACACTAAACAATGTTTCCTTCTGTCTCTGGTTGACATCTGTGGGTAAGGTGAACGCAGATTGTGTTATATACTGTGTGGCCGCAGATAAGGGGGAAGCTCCGTCCTCTTCTTGCCAGCATCTTTTCACCATAAGGGACTCCTGAATATTCCATGCATTTAGTGCTCATGCATCCCTCGGGTCCCGAAGCTGTACTTTTTTCCAGTACCCATGTGGAAGATCTAACATATTTGCAAGCACATTTCTTCACTGATGCTTCTCTCTCTCTGGATAAAAGCTCCAAAACGACAGACTCTGGTGCCCAAATAGTTTCCAGCTGTGACTATTGAAGTTCTTGCTTATAACTGCCAGAAGCCAATCTTTTGAATTTCGGTGCCCAAAAAACAAAAGGAAAACTACTGCTGCTGTAGAAAGGCTGTTAAAACACAGCGAATGTAATGTCAGAAATATGGTAGGAACCAAACTGAAGAGTTTTTTTAGGTCTCGCAGAGAGACCTAATGCCGCCCATCCACAAAGCTGACTTTTACTATGAGGATTTTCAACAGTTCACGAGAAGCGAATCACATGACAAGCTCCTCGTGCACGAGCTTGCCCGAGCCTTCCCCCTGCCAGCAGCATTTGCCACATCAAAGGCTTCCGCTGCCCCGCCCCCCGCCGTCACTTATTCAAGGCCGCATGCCGTGACTCGCATGTACTTCCCCGGCTCTGCTCTCCGCCCCGCCTCCTCTCTATCCCTGTTTTGGCATAATGTTGATGTCGGGCATTGCCCGCCAGGCCACTTCAAAGGGTTCCGCTGCCCCGCCCCCTGCTTCACGGCCATCTGTTCCCCAACACCTCCCCTTTCTCTCCCCTAATTATTCACTGCTGGCCGGCTGGCACATCGAAGGCTGCTGCTCCCCATGCGTCTCGTTTATTTTTTTTGTCCCCTCTTGTTTTGATATAGTGCCTAATGCTGCACATTCAGTCTGTTTGCAACTTTAACGAGAACCGAGACTTGGGAAAATAAGCGCTTTTGTGCCGAGGCAGCTTTCGTGATGTGGCCGGTAGTAAATCCTGTAGAGATTTTAATATTGTGGACATACTTTAGCAGTGCTGCACCCGTTTTACGAGCGCTGCACTGGTTTTAATTTCATTCTTGTTTCGAGTGTCTTGTGACCAGGCATGGAAAATGTTGTTCTCTGTTGTGTGACTGGTGACATTAGCAACCGCAAAATGCATGACTCCAATTCTGCATAGGCGCAGCCCTGGTCATTAGCAGTCACTAGAGGCTCGTGTGAAACTTTTCAAAGCTTGTTATTTGAGAGCTGTTTCCTTACCGCGCTTCCTCTGTGTTTATTGCATTAAATGCGGATGTTGTTCTTTCACCCATTCAAATGTGACTGGGAACAGCATTTGCCCTGGTTAGTTTCTGGCAGGCTGCTTTGACCTCCATCAAATCAAAAGGAATCACTTACGCTATGTGGATCTTCTATGTACTGCCACAGGCTCTGGTAAAATGATTTTTTGGAAGATACCAGTCATGCAGCATGTTGTTCTGGTTTGCTATGAATTAAATAGGACGACTCGGCATATATTGTTTCGAGATCTGATTAGTTGTTGCAGCTTTTGCTGACAGTCTGGTGTCGTATCGTGTTGTTACATGTCGTCCTTTGTTGTCGATCTATCTACCTTTTGTAAAATCTTATTCGGACACATTTGAACATCTACCAATGTTTCCATAATTAATTCCTGTTCCCCTAAACCTTAATAAGGCCCTAGGTTGTTTATATTCAGTGAGGCAAGTGAGAAATTTATGTCCGGCTAAGAACTGTATTTTTTTGGCATAATGTTGATGTCGGGCATTGCACATATCTGTCATCTCTTAAATAAAGTCTCTGTATTTTTACCCTTTCTGCACCATCATTTTGGGATTCCACTAAGTTCTGGGTACTGTTTACTTCACTCCTCCATCGTGTACTTGTGTAAATGGTAAATGTTTCCTGTTTCGACTCAACATTCTCATAGCAACAGTGAGGCCTCTTGCAGGTCCGGCTCGGTGGCTTATTGGGGGCCTGATTACCAAACTCCTGCACTAGTATATGATTAGTTGTTCCATAGTGTTAAAGTGATCTTGTTGAATTTGTATCATGAGATAACAAAATTGGGAGAGTGGAGGGCGGGGGGGGGGGGGGCATTTAGGAATTCCGTAACGCCCACAATAGGTTTGATATCCATTTTTACTGGACCCGTATGGGTGTTAAAATGAAAGAATCCTCTCCTTACTTTTCAAACCTGTGAGAGCTCTAGACTAGTGAGCAACAACACCTGTTCCAGCGAAGGGAATACTTTTGGAATGTGTGTGGTCTACATTTTTTCGGCACCATGGGCCCTGTGGATACAGTAGGCAACAGTGTTATTCTGGTGTTTCTAGGCCACAAATACATGTATTCCGAGGCTGTGCATGGTGCTAGGGAGCAGACCTCTTTCAAGGCAGTGCAAGCTACCTTACACTGTCCACATGGTGTGTTATTTATAATTTGTAATCCTTACTTGATTTCTGGCAATGCTAGGAAGGTCTCAACAGGACAAGACAGCCTAGTTGAATATGACCTTAGCAAGAGTGCTGTTGGAAAAGTTTTGTGTCCAGTTCCGCAGACCTGTACCTCTTGCCTGATCAGATGGGTGAAAAAGTGATGTTGGAATTCTGACAAGGATCGAGCTATGGATTCTCTTGTGCTCGCCTACATCGCAACATGAAACATCCAACTCCCTCCACCCAGGAATGCGTGTTGGACGCCTGCCTTCAGTCCGCTTCCCAGGAGCAATCTGTTGAAGCCACCGCGGTCTCATCCTCATAGGAAGCTTTAACTGATAGGCCAGTTCTAAATAGCAGTGCTCTGTACAAACCTTAGCTGGGAACATTGAGGAGATTGAGCTTTGCTGTCTTAGAGCTTAAAATCATGCTATCATGTAAATGACGTATCACAAGTTGGACATTTTGGAGATTTGTGATATCTTGATATCTTTTAAAAATGTTTTCATTTAGTAACATGCTTTCATTGTCCATATTTTCACTGACCACAAGAGGCGCTGCTGACCCAGCCCTCACAGCGGAGCACCGCTGACCCTATCCTTGCAATCAGTATTGATATAGAGAAACAAAATGTAATTTGTACTGCTATTTCATGCACTATAGTTGAAATACAAAGGAAATATTTCCTCATAGAAGCACTCAAATCCCACTGTGCCAAAATTAAAAGGAGAACCCATAGGACTACATCCTTGCCCACCCTCACACTCTCACCCACCCTCACACACCATCACTCATCTTCACACCCTCACACCCTCACACCCCCTCACCCTCACACACCCTCGCACCCGCACTCACCCTCACTCACCTTCACCCCTCACACACCCTCACACAACCTCACTCACTCTCACACCCTCACCCTCACACACATCACTCACCCTCACACCCTCACCAACCCTCACTCACCCTCACACACCCTCTCACCCTCACTCACCCTCACACCCTCACCCACCCTCACTCACCCTCACCCTCACCCACCCTCACACCCTCACCCTCAACCTCACCCACTGTCACATCCTCACACACCCTCACTCACCTTAACACCCTCACACCCCCTCACCCTCACACCCTCACCCCCTGATCCTCACACACCCTCACTCCCCCTCACACCCTCACATCCCTCACACCCTCACTCACCCTCACACACCTTCACCCCTCACACACCATCACCCTCACTCACCCTCACACCCTCACACCCTCACTCACCCTCACACCCTCACTCACCTTCACCCCTCACACACCCTCACCCTCACACCCTCACTCACCCTCACACCCTCACTCGCCCTCACACCCCCTCACCCTCACTCACCCTCACACCCTCACAACCCTCACACCCTCACTCACCCTCACACCCTCACTCACCTTCACCCCTCACACACCTTCACCCCTCACACACCTTCACCCCTCACACACCATCACCCTCACACACCCTAACTCACCCTCACACCCTCACCCTCACAATCTCACTCACCCTCACTCACCTTCACCCCTCGCACACCCTCACCCACCCTCACCCACCCTCACACCCTCACCCTCACACACCATCACTCACCCTCACACCCCCTCACCCTCACACCCTCACCTTCACTCACCCTCACACCCTCTCACCCTCACCCACCCTCACCGACCCTCACCATCACACACCCTCACATCCTCACACCCTCACCCACCCACACACACCCACACCCCCTCACCCTCACCCCCTCATCCTCACACACCCTCACCCACTTTTACACCCTCACACACCCTCACACCCTCCCCCCTCATCCTCACTCACCCTCACACCTCCTCACCATCACACACTCACACATCCTCACACCCTCACTCACACCCTCACCCTCCCTCACACCCTCACACACCCACACCCTATCGCCCTCCCTCTATCTATTGCCCTCCCTCTATCTAGCTATTGCCCTCCCTCTATCTATCTATCGCCCTCCCTCTATCTATCTATTGCCCTCCTTCTATCTATCGCCCTATCTCTATCTATCTATCGTCCTCCCTCTATCTATCTATCACCCTCCCTCTATCTATCGCCCTCCCTCTATCTATCGCCCTCCCTCTATCTATCTATCGCCCTCCCTCTATCTATCTATTGCCCTCCCTCCATCTATCACCCTCCCTCTATCTATCTATCGCCCTCCCTCTATCTATCGCCCTCCCTCCCTCTATCTATCGCCCTTACTCTATCTATCCTTCGCCCTCACTCTATCTATCTTTCACCCTCACTCTATCTATCTTTTGCCCTCCCTCTAGCTATCTATCACCCTCACTCAATCTATGGCACCACGACAGCATCACCCAGCGGCACCACTTCATCACTCAGGGCACCACAGCATCACTATGCGCTACCACAGCATCACTGAACGCCACAGCATCACTCGTCGCCACCACAACATCACTCAGAGCCACCACAGTATCAATCTGTGCAACCATTCAACAACAACTGGTACAAATATGTTCTCTCAATGTTTCAAGCTTTATTACAAATGTCACAAAAAGATGGTAATATTTCACTTCTGTTCTTGGATTTTCGTCACAATAAAATACACTGAACATAATCTTCACAAAAAATAAATTACAAAACTTTAAGCTATTGCCATTATAAATTACAAAAACTTTTATTTAAGTATTAATTATTTTAAAAAAATGAAAAGCCATTGTTATTTGTAATATCAATACATCTAAGTCACGTAAATACAAAACATGTTGCATTACAAATGCTATAGGTGTCACATTTGCAAAAGATAAAAGTATTGGCATTGTAAATGACAAAGCTATTAATTTCGCTATTTTCAAAACCAACACATAAATAAAAAATGTGTCATTTACAAGACCAATAGCTCAACCTTTCCTAATGCGAGACCTATTGCATTGCAAATGCTTGTTACTGTGAGTCATTGGTCACATGGTTCCTTTAAAAGTACTGCAGTATACTGCTAAAGTTAATAACAAAAGTGGAAAGTCAAGGAAAGTTATATTAATGATGTTAAATATCAGCATGTTTACAGTCTGTCAGAAAACCCATAATTCTGTAAAACCCTTCCAAGTAAACTTGCTTTTGTAAAAACGTCATGGTCCTGTGAGATTTGTCCACTCGTGTGGGGTGCGAAATAGGAAGTAAAACCCATGTGCAATTACTGTGAAAGTATTAACATTTTCCTGACAGTATCTATGGGAGGTAAAAAATAAATAAAATATAAGAAGTCTATTGATTGGCTACAAGAAGAAGAATTTCAAAAAAAGAAAACTTGCCACAGCCTATATAAACATCAAGAAACACATTTCTTGAATACCATTTCACATTTCTAATTTAGAAAGGCTGGCTTATCACAAATATTACAAAGTCATCCTGTCATCTAGAGTCACTAGAAATAAAGGGGCAGTGATTACTGCAATGAGAATGCCCAGTATTCTCCTGACACAGTGGATTACAAAAGTATTGCAGCACCTTCCACTGCACAGAGCACTGCTTTTTTTGGTTTTCACTGTACCACCTGGGAAAGAAAAGTAAACTACTATAGTGTGTTTTACACCATCTGCAACTAAGAGCTACACAGTGGCCAGTCTGGGCAGTGCGCAATAGGAATATCAGGGATCTGGAAACATGTGAGATCCATGCATCTAAAAATCATTGCTTAGGCAGAGTACCAGAGGGATCAAGCAGCAGAACAAGATGTCAAAACTGCTCCTATCAATGTCACTGAACAGCAACAAGAGGATGAAATGATGCTGTTGCTTGTGACTTAATGCAAAGAATGCCACTGAATTGTGTGTTAGGACGACACCAGCAAACACGTTTATGGGAAAGTGCTAGAGACCCACTTAAAAAAGCATCACAAAAATGTGGACAAAATTGCGCCGGGGGGAGTATTTGGTAAGAATGCTACCAATAAATCTAGGACTCCTTCCATGAAAGGCTTTGAAAGCTAAACAGCCTACCTTGAAAGAGATCCGGTGAGCTATTGGCAGCCAATGAAGTTCGGACAGGTAGGGTCTGACTGAAGACCATTGAGGCTGTTTAAAGATGAGTCTAACAGCCTGGTTTTGTATTATCTGCAGTCGTTTTTGCAAGCCAAGAGGGAGTCCAAGATAGATTGAGAAATCAAGCCGTGAGAGGACGAGGGCAATCACCACCTGGATCAGAGCAGAATGAGTTAGCTAATGAGCAATTTTCCTTATTTTTCGCATTTGGTGAACACTGGAGGAGATCACACAGCCGACCTGTCCATTGAGTGAAAGGTCAGCGTTGATGGTAATGCCGAGACTTTTCACAGAGTGGGACAGGACAGGAGGAGGACCGAGTTCAGATGGCCATGAAACCCTTGGGTGTACGCGCGCTTAATAAATTCCTTTTAACAATAACAAACACCTTCAAGAATCCAAACACCACTTAATAAAGTTAATGAAAGTGTGCAGAGAGCAGATTGTTCAATGTGGCCAATGTGTTTAATGATTTGAACATACAGTAGGCCAAAATTAAATTTGTATGCAAAGACTACTGCCCTGCTTCTCTGGTACCAAATGAAATAGAAATACAAAGACTTGATAAAACAACCCTATCCCACAGCCACCTACCATTGAGCAGGGCTCATACGGTGCACAGTGGGGGTAAAATGCTTTAGTTGCCTGGGTGAAGTCCAGCCCACCACTGTACACTGCAGCAGGGTGTGTCTTGAGGGCGTGTGCCTGTCTGCAGGGGGTTTAATATGACATTATAGGTAGATGATGATGTTACACCAGAGCTAATGTTTAAAAACTGAAAACCACAGAAATTCTGCAATAATAATTTAGTGGGCCAACCATAACTTATACCCCATCATGCACAGCTTTTGGCCCCACATACTGCACCATTCATGACTTGTTAAATGGTATCATTAATCACATCACTAATGGCAGCGTCCAAGCTACTGCTACTCAAATTGCTCTATAAGCCCATAGATCATATTAAAAAAACGATGCTGCTAGTAAATGACTTATAATCATATTCAGCTAAGCTTGACTTTATGTACATGTGTGCATGTAGAGAAAAGACATAACGCAGTCCTAGAGACATATCTGATTCAGTATGGTAAAAGGTACATGGTGAACGCCTATTGCCAAAAATCTGTGGGAAGTGCTAACGCTTCTGCTACAATACATTAATCACCAATGGATATCTAGATACGATACCACGTCAAATGTTTAATGTGTAGGTAACCCACTCGATCATAAGTGCTATTCTAAAGATGTATGCAATTCTGCTCAATTCTGGAAATATGTACTCTTTTTTTTTTTAAACTAAGAAGAGTTATCCTTTGAGCCTAGCTGCACATGCCTTGGCAGAAGCTAATGTATATATGCAAAGCTCTTTAATAACATTGTATGTTAGTTGAGGTATTTAACAGGCACATTTCATTAGGGTAAATTAATAACAAACATTTTTTAAAGTTGTATGAAATTTGAGGTGGGGAGGGTACATACCCACCTCAAGTAATATTCACCATCTTTGTTAGGATGAACCCTCAAAGTCACTAAATTTACTGGAGCCCAACTTCCTGCTATTCATAGCGCACAGCAGACAGGCTTAACTTTGAGGCAATGAATAACGAAAATAAGTACTATTCTAACAGTGATAAAATAAAAACATAACACCAGATAAAACATAAACCAGTGTAGAAAATGAGAGTTAACTTTCATAAATAAAATAACACCAAAAAGACAAACATCTAAATATGGAAACTGGAGTTATCCATTTTTTTAAAGTCAAAATGTAAAAAATAGTGCCAAAAAGTGTTATTTGCCAATTACGGTCATCTGCATGTGCTTGATCATTACCTAGGTGCAAGTTAAGGCTTACCATGATGAAGCACTGGTGGGATACAGAAAACCGTTTTTAACCCATTTAGAAGTTTTACATTCAGACTTAGGGCCTGATTTATATGTTGGCAGAGAGGGAAGTCCATTGCAACGGTGTCGGAGTTACCTCCCCATCAACACAGTAGTCTGTCTGACCGATTTTGATGTGAACAGGCCTAAATGTTGGCCACAGAGGTGATTACCCCATCATGGCTGTGGCCAAACTTCTCCAATGGCCCAAAAGAGTATGAGCTTTCACAGAACTGGCAATATGTTCATCCACACAATTAGGATAAGCAGACATATAGCCATTCTTTTACTGTCCATTACGGTCAGCCAAAGCCTAAGGGTAAGGGAAAGTAAAAAGAATTAACATCCCCTTACCATGTGAAATGACTTCCACAATGAGGGGGCAGTATCTTTTCCATTAAAAAGAAATCCAACTTTAGGATTTTCTTTTCAGAAATAAAACAAATAAATTGTATGGTGGAATGCACTATCAGGGTACAGACAGCAGGCCCCATACTCTTGCGTTCTTTCACAGGTCCAGAAAGTGTTCTGAGGAGGGTACTGTGGGTGGCACATTGATGTCTGGCACCAGCCTGTGGAGAAAACCTTTGACCACCACCAACCAATGAAGTAAAAGCTCTTAGGGGTGAATGTACCTACTATTACAATTCCATAGTGCCCTTCTTTACAGAAAACCAAGATATGAGTACCTCCCCTCCCCTGTGCAGAGCTCCTGTGCCCCCATAGAGGGAAAACGGTTTTGGCAGAATCTCCTCTAATTCTGGGATTGTTGCATGACTGACTTAACACACAAAGAAGGGGCCAGACCCAGGAGTGAGCCACATGTACCTGTGACAGGTAGGCCATTTGCAAGATTACTTCCTCAGCACAGACCAGATGGTCTTCTCGCTATAGGAACAGAACAACTCACCACACCCAAGTCCTTTGCCTTAGCTCTGGGAGCAAGATCATACGTCATCACAGGGTCTATTCAGCTTCTGGACAACAGTTCTAGCTCATGCAAATGGGATTCTAAAGACTCTAGGGAGCAACAAAAGTGACGTTCTTTAAGTACCACTTCTAAAATATGTTTTACAAATCTAACTTCACCAGAGAATCGGTCTTTCAATAAATATTTTAAAAAGTCTAAAAATTAACATTGTAGCTGCTTGCTAGACAGAGATGGCAATATTAATTTAATGCTGTATCCCTTGCTATCCTATGCAACAGCCGACCCTACTTCAGTAAAGATAGCTTTTAGGGCCTTTGTATTTTTGGGACATGCCTAACGTTAAGCTTTGTTGGTAAACACACAATATGTACATGGGTAGAGGGATAAAGAGAAAGAATGAAGATCACTGCTTCTGTTCGGACAAGAACCTCACTCACCCTAGGGTGACATGCTTCATCATAGTGTCCCTTACGCACACTGGGGCTGCAAGGTACCCAGTGTGGGCCACAACTGTCCTGTGGAAGTAAAGCAGGGGTGTCCTATAGCGTCTAAAGTACTACTTCCTATGTTGGTGGAGTGAGGGGCATAGTGCAAAGGAAAACATTTATAAAACAATCTCCTGGGTGGTGAACAACTTTATTGTGGCGGCCCCAGTGGATAGGTGTAAAAGAGCAAAGTCAGCTGAGATGCCATCAGTGACATCATCAATGGTGCCATTTAAAATGTCATGAATAATGCAGTATGTTAGACCTATCATCCTTACGGTGGTCTTCCCCCAAACTTTATGCCTGCTTACCTCTTCTTTCGGCTGTGTCTTTTTATTGGTCTTAGGACTCTGAGCACTTTACCGCAGGTTAACCAATGCTAAAGTGTATGTGCCTCTCCCCTAAACATTGTAAAATTGGTGTTTACATGATTGACAGATTTAGTTTACTTATATGTCTCTTGTAATATGCTATAACATATACATAGGGCCTGTAATCTAAATGCTACTAGTTGGCTTGCCTCATTGGCTCTGCTACACTCACAAGTAGCCTTTCAAACCTGTCTCGGGCTTGTCATTGCATTGCCTGTGTGTGCAGTTTACTGCCACTTCAACTTGGCATTTAAATCCATTTGCCAAGCCTTAAACTCCCCTTTTATCCATTTTATTACTCTTATGTCACCTCTAAGGTAGACTATAGGTAGCCCTAAGGGCAGGGTGCAGTGTAACTAACAGGTAGGACATGTACTTTTAAGTTTTATATGTCTCGGTAAAAACAAAACACTACAGGCATATTAGCAAGAACCTCGTTAAAATTATTGCAGTTTTAGCAGCAGGTAACTTCCGCTAAAATGGCGATAATGGGCTTGCTAATATGGGTTATAGAATTCCAATAGAAGCCCAGGTTAGATGTCCTGCACATCTAACCTGGGCTTCTATTGGAATTCTATAACGCATATTAGCAAGCCCATTATCGCCGTTTTAGCGGCAGTTTCCTGCCGCTAAAACAACGATAATTTTACCGAGGCTCTTGATAATATGCCCCTAAATTTGTTTTCACTACTGTGAGGACTACTCCTCTTATAGGCTATCATTGGCAATTCCTTTAAACATGGGGTCCACAGCAGTGCATGCTGGGGAAAAAAATGATAGTTAGTTAGCTTTTTTTTATAACTGGTGAATTTCAGGGGCTTTCCAGCTTTTAAACATTAGTTTGTGTGTGACTTAATCACCTAACTATACTATCACTTTAACCTTTGTTTTTAGTGAATTTTAGTTTTATTCCATAAGACTATGTCTTATTATTATACCTAACTCGGCCCACACTGTAACAGCTAGTTCACAAAAGGTATGCATTAAGCTTGCAGAGTTTTTCCAAGCAAATATTGCTAACATCTATAAGGATCTTGAATAATCTATACAAGCAGTGGACAGTTCACTGCCCTTCAGCAATAAGAGTGACAATCAAAGCCACTCATCTCCTCTTATCCCACAGAACTAACTGCAGTGAGGCTCACCGTATTCCCTTTCCCTACACCTGAATTTGTGAAGCAGTTTTTTCTTATCACTAAGACTGGCTCCCACTTAGAACCATGTGCCCCTAAGATCCTTCACATAATGGCAAGTGTGGTAGCGCACACCCTCTCAACCATAATGATTTAAGCTATCTCCTCCGGGAGCTACCCTCGAGTGTGGAAGGAGGCAGTAGTGAAGCCCCTTCTCAAGAAACCTTCCCTGGACCCCAACGACCTTAAAAACTTCCAACCCATCTCTCTTCTCCTGGTTCCAGCAAAGATCTTGGAAAGACATCTCAATAACCATCTGTTGGTGTTTGGGGAAGAGCAGAATTGGTTGGATGTGTCACTGTGCAGATTCTGGAAAGATCACAGAACTAAAACTGCATTGATGTTGGCTAAAAACAGTATCAGGCAAAATTCTGGATGTGGGGTAAGGCATGCCACTGATCCTACTGGATCTATCTGGTGCCTTTGACACCAACTCTTTTGATTGATCGTACATGCAAACTTGGTGTCTCAGTGCTGAAACTCAATTATAGATCTCTTAGGGTGGCAGCGATTCACTGTCTATCAGACTTGTTCTTTGCCATGTGAGGTGCAGCAGGGCTCCTCACTAAGACATACACTTTTCAATCTGTGCATCTCTCCCTTGGAAAGATTATTTGTTCATTTGTGCTTTAGGTGGCTTCCTATGCCAATGACACCCAGTTTATCAGGTCAATCACAGAAGACAAGGTAGCTACTGCAGTCAATTCCAACCACTACATGACAGTAGTAGCAGGGTGGATGGGGAGGAACTACCTTAACCTCAATGTGAAAAAGTCCGAAGTGCTGCTGTTTGGAGCTCAAACATCCATTTGGAATCACAGCTGGTGCCCTGAGACAGTTGGTACTATATCAATGCCTACTGAGAACGCAAATAACTTGGTTGTCTTGCTAGATTTTCAGCTCTCCCTAGAGCTCCAGGCCAATCGGATGGTATCAAAGTGTTTCTGGCTGATCAGAATGTTAAAGAAAATCTATCCTTTCATTCCCCTTGTAGCACACAAACAAATGGCTTTGACACTAGTCATGTCTAGAATCGACCATGGTAATGCCCTATACTTGGAGACCAAAAAGAGCACTCAAGCTAAACTACAACTAGTGCAGACCGCACTGACCAAGCTCACATTCGACATTCCTAAATGGCAGTCAGTGACTAAGGGCCTGCATGACCTTCACTGTCTCCCTTTAAGGAAATCTATTATGTTGAAGGCTGTCTGTTTATTGCACAGGGTCCTGTATCAGATCTGCCTGGCAGGGTTTAGGGTTATGTTTTCACAGCTATAGCCCTTGTAGAAATCTTTGCTGAGCTCACCTTAATAAGGTGACAGTGTCTAGATTCCAAAAGAAGAAATAGAGAGGTGGAGCCATCTCAGATGCAACAGTGAGACTGTGGAACTTACTGCCAAGTTATTTTACCTGTATTCGTTCTCATTTCTCCTTTGGGAAAGCAATAAAGACCTGGCTGTTCATGCTATAAATTATCTTTTGCAAGGTAATGTGTTTTATTTCTTGTTGGTGGATCCTTATCACTGCGACTGTATTTCTGTGACACCTCAGAGCAAATCAAACTATAACATCCCTTTGATACCACACCACCCATTTATGGGTGGTAACGCTCCTACCTGCCTCTCCTCTAGAAAGACATCTAAGTCCTTCTTCTTTCTGACACATATGCAAGCCCAACTCTGGTTTTCATTTGCTCTGGGTGGAGTTTGAAGAGTTCTGCTATGCGGAACTCTGCACAGTGCCTTAAAACCTCTGACATGCTCTGCAGAAGTCCATGAGTGGCAGAGTGTGGTAAGTCACACTGCTTGGGCTTTTTTTAGCCCCGGAAGTTTGTCTTGCACTGTAAAATCAGTGCAAGTGGCACCACTTGCAGCGCAAGAAGATGCTGATTCTCCCAGCCGCTCAAGTAGATGTTCTACTCGAGCTGCAGCTTCCTCAACGTGAGTGGCAGATTTCTCAACATGAGCGGTAGCATCAGCTTTGGGAAATCTTACCTGGAGGTGGTCTAGCATATGATTTTTCTCGCTCACAAACTTATTGTGTGTGAGCCGTGTGAGAGGGAAAAATCTGCTCCTCCTCGCTTTGGAGTTTTTAAGAACTCCATGCTCCACGCGGAGTGGGCAAAACTCTACGAACTCTGCCGGTGGAGAAGAATTTGTCGCCCACCCCTAGTTTTGTTTAGCATGGGATCAGAGGGAGAGCGTAAGTTTACTAGCAAGTAATTAGGACATTACTGTTTGCAACAATCTGAAATGGGTTTTATGCAGCTGCTAGACTGACAGTTAACGAAGGAGCAATGGATTGTCCTATATTTGATATGGCCACTGTTATTGCTGTTTGCAATTTGTTAATGCCATTGGCAAGCACTTGACCCACTTGTGCACATTTAGCTTCTGAACATTCAAGAATGTTTTTGTACCAGCCAAATGATAATTCTAGTAGTGCAAAACTATTCTGCCTAAAAAGATGTTTTTGTCTTGAGGCACCATATTTCTCTATCACTTGCTACCTTATACATTAGGGGACTGGTGTGCAACTTTTAATGGTTTTTATGTATATTCTGAGATAGTATGAATTTACCACTCATTCATTCACCACCAAGGTTTTTGCATCGCAGATTTCACAACTCATACCACTACCATGAATTTACGTTCACTCACATTTGACACAACTTCACCACGCAATCCACTACCATGCATACTGTTACCACGCTGTTACAGAAATATCCTGTCACAGTCTAACACTGACGCGTATTGTTCAAAAATGATAAATGTATTCCTAATACATTATTAACTATGTATATTTTTTATAACACATTACATTTTGTCATGTGCAGGTTTGCTTCTATTTTCTAATTTTATATTTTTGGGGGAAGACCCTCAAGCCCCTTTTTGAATTAGCCATAAAAATAAATACATTTTATCACATAGACAATCACTGCCACCTCCTGTTCTAATGCGTGGTAAATACTTGCGCGCAAACAGTCTTTATGAAATGAAATTAAAATGAAAATAGAATTTGTAAAGCGTGAATAATACCCTGTGGTGTCTAAGCACTAATCTTCTGTAAACTGCAGCACATACAAGAGTCCAGGAGCAAATGAATACTTTACGGGTAAATAGCCACATTTAAAAAAAACTTTTCCTGAAGTCAAGCAGGTTTGATTTTTTCTTAAGTGCTAAAGTTGGGAGTTCCACAACCTTGATGTGCTTGTGACAAAACTCTTACCACCCCATCTAACTCTTTTAAGCCTTGGAACTACAATGATTCCCCTAGAAGAGGAACAAAGAGATCTTGTATCGCCATAAGGTTTGAAGCGATGTGACAAACAGACTGGGCCTAGGGTATGAAGGGACTTAAAAGCTATGCACAGGGCCTTTAACGTATTGAGCTTTTCCACAGGAAGCCAGTGTAACTGAAACAAAGCTTGAGAAGCAGAGTTCTGTCTGGGAATATCCGAAAGCAGAAACGTCACTGTAATTTAGAGGGTCTGTAGTTTTAACCCTTTGACCGCAGCGCAAATTCCGCTACGGTGTGTGCATTTTAATCAGTGGGCAGGGTTTGGACAGCCCCGGGCCTTATCCCGCACACGCCCGCCATCACGTGGGACGGCCAGGAGCCGTCCTCAGCATGGAACGGGTTAAGCAGCATTTTTGAGTGCTAGTAAAAAATGCATTGCATTATTCCAGTCTTGAGGTGATAAGGACCGTCACCACTGTGTTATGGAAAGCCAAAGGGATATATGAAGGAATTTCCTAAGAATTTTTAAGATGAAGAAAAAGGAGGATGTGATATGAATAATCTGGCCATCAAAGATCATCCCCTGGATTTTTTACTTTAACACTTGGGGTTGGAAGGGAACCTAGCTCGCAAGGCCACCAAGTGGGGGACCAAAAAAAAAAAGGATTGCTTCCAAACAGTATGATATCTATTTTTGAAGAGTTTAACTTTAGACAGTTGTCTGTCATTCAACTGCCACCTGAAGCATACAATCCTAGGAATGTAACTGCTCTGGTATCTGGATTACCAACAACTGACACAACGATTCAAGTGTCATCCACATATGATACCAGGGGGAAGCCAAAAGATTGATTCAAGACAGCCAGTGGGGTGCATATAGATTGAAAAGGTTGGGGCTTAATGAAGAAGATTGAGAGAGAAAGTCTTCCAAGCTCACTAACTGACCTTGATTTGTGAGGAAAGAAGTTAATAGGGTTTTAGGCTTAATTAGTAATGGCGATGGAGGCGAGTAGGCCAACCAAAAGATCATTGTTGACCATATTGAATGCGACTGACAGTTCTAATAAAATCACAGCTGCGTTTCCTCCAATATCTAACGCAGAGGTCTTCAAACTGGATGCTGGGGGTGCCGTAAGTGATCTCAGGGGGGCTCCAGTCTCTGGCTAAGTGAAGCATCATGTCGTTAAATACATGAGTGGCAGTAAGCCACCTCGTAATGGGCCATCACTAACAGCTTCTATCATTTAAATCCTAACTAGGAGATAAAAATATGTTTAGACATATTTAAACATTGCCAATTTAGTAGAATAATTGGGAAAAAATTGAAGGGGGACGAGGATTTTTGTTTTTTTACAGGGGGCGCTGCATTAAGAAGTTTGAAGACCACTGTCTAAATCCTGAGTTCTTCGGTGGCAGTATTTAGATTAAGCGCCATACTGTGATGGCTACGAAACCCAAACTGTGATGTAAAAAATGCGTGGCAAATGTTATAGGAAGTAAAGTAAAGGCTATTTCCCATATTCTCACTGTAGGATGATATTTGAACACACGAGATTAGTAACAGTATTTGCGCCACAAGTAACCATGTATATATATAAAAGCTAACATGCAGGTGAGTGCTGCTTGAATCTAACACTACCACTTCCAAGTTGCAGAATGAGCGAATGGTGTATTGAAAGGGATATCCTTGCATTGTCATGTTGAAACAGGACTGGAGTTGAATTCCAACACATGTCCTGATTTGCTAAACTGTGTACTACCATTCCATTCCTTTGAATATTGGTGGAACACGTGGTAGCTCGGAAATTCAATAAGTACAGACAGTATTCTTTTTATTTTCCTCAACCTGTAGTTTTACACGAGATCAAATATAGTATAAATCTATTTAACAGCAGTTACGTTAGTCAAAGTAAGTTCATGAAAAAAGTGTATCTGATGAGTATGACGTTCAGGTTCCCTTCGAGATGTACGAAATAAAAAGTATGCAGCGCAAAACAAATTCAACCCTCCTACCCTCCCCCCCCCCCCCCCCCCCCCCCCCCGAACCCAGTCATGGTCAACTAGCCCACGGTGCAAGCTATAATACAATACACAGTGGCAACACATTCACGCAGGCCTATTTCTGTGCAGCACTGACATGCCGCTGGGAAATTTGGCAAAGATTGCACTGTCACCACCCACTGCTATCAGACAACCAGCCGTAATGATTCACTAACCCACAGAGGTCTGATGTAACCACTAGAGGCATCACAGACCTACACCAAGATGAAGGATCGCATCAGTGGTACCTGAGAGACAAACGCATGGAAGCACTTCAGGGAGCACGGAGATAGTGATGGATGCCTACAATAACATATGTGTTACAATTGCTCCTTATCGAATCCATATTCTGACACTATTTCACCTAATGGTTGTAACAAGTGCGCAGCTCATGCATGCGGAACTGTTTTTAATCACTGCCGAGTATTAACCTAATAAATATACTTCCATTGTTCATACGCGTCTCCAAATAGGCGCTCTCTTCAAATTATCAGACGAGTTGATCGAGTTACACGCTAAGCAAACAACTCCCACAATGCACTGGTGCAGCCTGGGATGGGTTGCAGAGCGCGGAAGCCAAGAATAATTATGCAGCATGTACAGAATGCTAAAGCTCTATCGGGTTTCCCAGCTTACATTGACAAATTGTTTGATTCCATTATCTGGCATTTTTTTTAGAAACGGAAATAGAAGTCTCCAAAGATGTTTCGTGTATGCACTGTGGAACGCCAAGTATTTGATACATATTTATTAATTGCATGAGCCATAATAGTCTCTAATGGTAGGGGAAATCTGGAATTTGCAATATTACCGTGGAGCCAGGGAAGCGTCTAGTTTGACAGCAGACGTAAAGGGCTGATTTCGAAAATAATTGAGTTTCTGTGTTTTTTTCCTTTTAATTCCAGTACCTGGTGATACATGAGAGGAGTTGACTTTATTTCACAATCCCATTAGGTACCATTATGAGATCCTATTTCCCAGGTTTTTAAAATCTAATTGTCAGTCAGTGTGTTACAGTAAGCCTGGCCTTGCTCTGAATCTCAGGGCTACACAGTGTGGGAAAAAATAAAAGAAGTATGCTCCATCATCCTGTCAAGGAGGTTTCTTAACAAATTACCTTTCCCTTCGAAAGAAAACATTGAGCTCTTTTCTGTAGCAACCCTCTTATTGTAGCGTGTATTCCTTTTCAACACATTAAACGAGGAGAAAAATAAACACTGCAGGGACTGACATCCGATTATGTAAAGATTTATGGAGAGAAGCGGTAATTTAATAACAGGATCTCACAATTCCTAAATTACATTTTTGAACGATATGAATAACCTCTGTTGACTGTAAATTATGAGCACATGCATGCAGGCACAGCAAATGTATGCAACTGCATACAAATGCCAACATACACTGCATAGACTTATAATTCATTTAATTTTTTGGAACAAAGTATTGTTGCGTTCAGCTATGCTCAAAGCAAAATCTGTCAATAAAATAACCCCGCAAAAATCAGTAAATAAAAGGCCACTGCTTCCCCATGTTATTTAGGTTGTGATGAACTTTACTGCAGTTCCATTCTCATGCAAACAAATCGGCAGACTTGTTGGAACCAATGCCGTTATTAGCATTCTATTGCACAGACTTTCCCCATTAGCATTCATGTAATTCATTGATGCCCTCTTCCTCTGAACCTAGTTATGCTGAATGGCTCCAATGATATAAGGAACTTTCCAGAAGTCATGATTCTTTCTAATGCATTTTGTGGAACATATGTATTTGTGTTTTGTTTCTGAACAATTAGCAACAAAATGTTTTAGCTTTTGAGTAATAAAATATTCGGGTCAACAGCTAATTAAAAAAGTGCCAAAATAAGGAATTAACGGAATAAGCACTTATTCATTTAGCACTTTAGAGCTACTTTAATGAGGTACAGAATCATTGCTCCATTTGCAGAAAGATTTTTAAGCCTGTGTGACCATTGTTACTCCAAGGGCAAAAGGAATAGGCTCCCTCGATTTATAAAAAAAAAAGAAAATAAGAAAATGAATCATCACCTAAAAGAACTAGGGAGGTCGGGCACCTCGCAAATTGCACAATACAAGATCTATCCAACTTTCATATATTTGGTGTGGTTTCTTAAGCAGAGAAAAAACTCCACGTACTGTTATCTTCATTATGACGTGGATTATGAGAAGAGGGATTTGTTGATGTGACAGGAAGCATCATATAGTTAAAGGCAGGCTCACATGCATATATTTTTCGCAGGCCATGATTACTAGTGGCCCTATAGGTCTGACGGGGCTGTGATATATTATAGGCCCCACCAAGTATTTAAGAACATCTCTGTATCGTGGTGTTTCACCAAGAGATATCCCCTAAGCAAGAAGGCGAAGTGACTGAGTGACATGCAGGTGGAAATCAGCTCAGCAAATTCCTTTTCTACATGTTATTCCCCGAGATCTCATAATTTATGTTACGTACTCGCCTTCCGATTTACCTGGACCCTTGTTGATGTAAATTGTGGGGTGGAGATATAACGGGAATTAGTATGGATCACTCATAATGAAGGCTGTCTATACTCCAAAGTCCTGATGAAATAAAGGGCTAGCTGCCTATCAGTGCATATGAAGCCCGGTTCTGCATCTTCAAATCCTCATTTGGCCTTTAGCAGGATATTTCAAACAAATTAGTATAACAAATGTGAGAAAAACACAACTCCAAGGGGCATATTATCAACGATTGGCATACAACATCGCCAATCGCGCTTAGCGCAATTTTTAATATCACCGTATATTGACGGTTCACATGCCGTGTTAGCGGCGTATTTGCAAAGATTTTCCAAACAGGCGATGTGAAATCCGGCGATATACAGCGATTTTCATCAATATCGCCTCAAAACCAACAATATTACAACTGCGCTGATGGACATGTTGTTAATAGGGAGAGGTGTATGTAACCTTACAATCCACCTCCCATTATGCACATGGCTAATTTGAAATATTTGTGGACGTTAGTTTTCCCCGATATCCACGGTTAGCACAGCTTTTTCCTTTTGTACGTGAGTACTGGCCCGGCTTGTAAATACTGCGATGTGCGGTTAGCGAATATTTTCATGTTGTTCCCTGAAATGTACGCCTACTTTGCATCTCATTAGCGATGTGAAGTGAGGCGATACCAAAACGGCTGCTAACGTGTGCTAATGCATTTTAGCACCGCCGTGTTGATAGGGCAATTAAATTATCGCCACTTTAGCAGCAAAAAGTGCTGCTAAAGCAGCGATAATTCCCTTGTAAAAATGCCTCCATATTTTCTTTACAAAAACATTTCACCAGAAAAAAACTGTTGAAAATTGCATGGGACAAAAAATCGATCAGGGAATCAGAAAAACGACAAGCCTTGGTGGAGAAACACCGATTTCCATGGTGTTTCACGATTTCAGGAAGAAAACCCTTCAATTGTATGGTATTCTCAAACCTTGGTGTCAACGATTCCCATGGTTTGGTGTTTTACCTCCAAGCTGAAAAACCTATTTATGACAACGGAATGAAATCGCCCATTCCACAAAACTGCTTCTGATACTACTGCCACTGTGGCCCTTGTTCAGTGCTTACAGTCCTAGTTGGCCTCCTTTGAGGGACGGAGAAGTAAACTAGATGAGGGTGATCTCATCAAGGACCCATGAGGCTTACACCAAGAGGGAATTTGGTTCAGTCTGATCGAAGTCAAAGATGTACTCATGAGCTGACAGGGGCACCATCACCAAGCCCATGTTTTTGGGCGTGCAACTGGGGCACCCTCACCAAGTCTACGTTTTTGGGCGTGCAATCGGTGGTGTCGGTAAGTAGATCGCTGGCCCACCATGGTGTACTTGGATTTTGAAAACATTGGATGAAAGATGAAGCCACAGCGTCATGCATGAGCGATTGAAAGGATGGGTGAAAGTGTTGGTGGGTGAAAGAATGGGTGAAAAGGGGGATGGGTAAAAGGATGCATGACTTAAAGGATACATAAGTGAATGGATATATGATTGAAAAGATGAGTGTGTGAAAAGAGTCCTAGGTAGGTGAAATGATGTTTGAATGGCTGAAAGGATTTATGAGTAGGTGAACGGATTGGTAAAAGGGTGGATGGGTGGAAAGATGGACAAAAGGGTGGATGGATAAAAGGATGCATGTGTAAATACCACATTGTGTGGGTGGGTGAATAATTGAAATGATGCCTGTGTGGGTGAAGGGATGTGTGGGCGGGTAAATTGATCAAAGGATGAGTGGGTGAAGGGATGGTTTGTAAAAAGGTGAATCTGGAAAAGGATGGGTGAAAAGATGGTTTTAATTGTCTCAACAAGCTGCATCACTTCCTCTGCATAGGCAACAATATGTGCAGGAGTATAGTGAACCCCCTGCTTTGGTAGCTACAGCAGGTGCAGAGTTCTTGATGGGCTTCTTCTGTCTGCAGACAGAGGCTCATAAATAACTTGAAAGTGAGGATGACTGGCGGGTACATTGAGTGAAAAGCAGCCTCGCTGGGTCACAGGCCTCTTTGTGTGTAGAGCAGGATGGTTCTGCCACCAACCAGGTGTCAGTGGGCCTTGTTCAGGAAGTGGTTACCCAAGGAGGCTTAGCCCTCATGACACTTGTCCAGGGGGTAATACTGACTCTCAAAGCACTCATCACAAGCTTCTTGGCACAATCAACTGGGAGAATATAGCAACCACCGCTCAGTGATCAAGGCAGCTTCTCTCTGAAGGGGGAAAGTGCTCCACATGCACTTTCCTGCCAAATCTCTGCCCACACACATGCGGCGCTCTCTTTAATATGAAGAACAGTCTAGCCCTTCTCCTGCTCCAGACAGGAGCAGCAACTGCAGGATGGCTCACCCCACTCACATTAGGGGCAGCACTCCTCACATACATCTCTCAGCTCACCTTTCAGGCAGTTTACCTTCGGATCCATCAAGAATCCTTCTTGAAGTCTTTGATTTCCCTGAGACTTCCAACAGGAGGAAAGCACACACAAGCCCCTGGAGGCCTCCTCAGGTTGGAAAACACAGCAGGGTAAAAAGAGTCAGTCTTTTCCTCTGCCCACAGATAAAAGCAGCAACTTCAGGCAAACTCAACCCTCGCGCAGAAAAGGCAGCACTCCTCACACAGCTCTTCAGACCTTCTTCTTGGCTGGGTCATCTTGTTTCCATAAGCAATCTAAAATCCGGGGGTTTAAGGTCTCATACTTATACCCCATTTTCTTGTTGTGCTCTTTTTGGCAAGGGTATCTGAGCCCAGTCCAAACCAGTTCTGTCCTCCATTGTCCGGCTTGACCACAGGGTGTAGAGACAGCATTGTGCAAAGGAGGCACAGCCTAATCAGGTGATAGTGAACTCCTCCCACCACTTGAAAAGCAGACCAGGTCTATTCAGCCTAGCAATGAGTCACCCAAGCAAGGCAGCACACACCTCAACCCCCCTTTTGACTGTCTACAGTGAATGCACATCCCCAGCTCCTGTCACTCCAAAACCAGATGGTGAATACACAAACAGGCAGAGGCACACAGAATGGTAAAGCAAAAGAAATGCCCACTTTCTAAAAGTGACATTTTCAAACACACACTTTAATTACCACCTTTACTAAAAGGTGTGTTAATAAATTCTCAGTTCAGAGAGCCTAAATTCCACTTCTTTATCTTGTCTCACTCGATTGTTATTCTTTTAAGAGGATACAAGGCAGCTTCCAAGTTAACCTACAAGACAGACAGACTTTCAATACTGAAAAGCACACTGCACAGTATTTCACTATCAGGACATGTAACATACCTGCTTGTGTCCTACCTTTCACATACAATGCACCACGCCCATGGGGGCACCTTGAGCCTACATGAGGGATGCCTTACATGTAAGAAAAGGGAAGGTTTAGGCCTGACAAGTGGTTGCCCTTTCCAGGTCAACGTGGCAGATACAAACTGTGTGCGCAGACTGCAGTGGCAGGTCTGAGACACATTACAGGGCTACTCATGTGGGTGGCACAATCCAGTGCTGGAAGCCCACTAGTAGCAATTGATTTAAAGGCCCTTGCACACACTGTGTACTATACTAGGGACTTACCAGTAAATCAAATATGCTGATCACGGATAACCAAACATAATCACAATTGGCTTATGCACTATAGCACTGATCTGTAGTGTAAAGTCCAAGAGTTCTATAGCAAACAAAACCAGGGTCATAAAAATAGGAGGCAAAAAGCAAACTGTTTGGGGATAAAACTGCAAAAAGAGTCAGGTCTAACAGGGATACATTATGCTGAGGGGTGTAGAATTAAGTGATTAGTATTATTTATGGTAACAATTAACCTACTGTAATATTGCTGTCAACGTGGGCATGGCCATATCATGTGTATACATTTTCTATCCTGGTGACCACATCTTCAACATTCTGGTATACATTTTCTATCCTGGTGACCACATCTTCAACATTCTGAACAGGTAGAAATTTAAGCTTTTTGTGAATGTTGTGCCATCCTCTAACTGCTTATAAAAACTGAACTTCAAACTAGCCTACCAAAAGCCTTTTGTCATCCGTTTCCAGAAATTCTGACCAGCTGTCATCCAAATATTCCTTCCTAAACTTGGTTTGCTATTTATCCTTCAAGAGGAGATACGGCAACTGAGAGGTGTGTTCTTCTACTAAAGCTTTGTACAGATCTTAAGTGACTCCTGAATAGGCGCTCCACTTCTGTAGGTAGTCTTTTGACCACTGATTTCTGAAGGATGTCAGGTAACTGAATAAGTATCTGTCTCAGACAATGGGGCCCATTACGATGTCGTTCGGAAAGGATCCGATTGGGATTCGCTATCTAAGAATCCAATTCCAAACCCTTGTTTCAGACCAATTCGTACACATTTCCCAATGACCGATTATGATGCCTGGAAACTGCTTGGGCTGTCCGAATCTGTTCTGAAAGGCATTCGGACAGGCCGAGTCTTTCGAAATCGAATTGTACAGCTCTATGGACATAGTTTCTGAGTGAGCGATTACAATGACCTATTCGGACAAACTTTCCGATTCGGTCTGCTCAACATGAAACAGCTGTTGGGTAGGTGTTTGGGGCCAGTTGCAGATTACGCTGTTAGACCAAAGTGGAGCATTGTAATGAAGGTTTGGTCACCCATGCAGCTGTTTATGTGTCAGTTGCCAAGTTTGTATTGTTTCTAAGATTTCTGTGTTGTTTTTACATTCCTGTGATGTTATGGGTCCATATTTAAAACTAAACTGGTGGTAGAGGGTGCACTGCTAGTGGTTACGCTAATGTTTTAACAATAGAATTGGTACAATTTTCAAATAGTTGGGTGCTCTCTCAGTTAGCGTCTCCGTCCGGGTGGCGCATATGTAATTCTGATGAATTGTGCACGCTTAGAGTGCAAATGCATCCCTGTTATAGAGGCATTCCTTGGGGTTCATTAAAACTCCAAAGTTAGTTATGAGTTTCTTTTATTTTTCATAAAGTTGTTGTCGGTTCATGATATTAATGGCATATCAAAAATTAGATAGGTGCAAATTCAAATCATGATAGATTCCATATGGTTAAACTCCAATGCATTTCGGGCTACTCCAGCCCTTTATCAAGGAGTACTGAAAACGAAGAAGATATGACAGGCTGTCAGATAAATGGAGTTGAACAGATAAAGTTATGGGATTAGAACAATGTGCAGCTTGCCCGTGATTAAAAAAACGCTAGTTAAAAAAACGTGACAAAACCATAATGTGAGGGGAGGTGTATTGATGGTGGGTTAATTATGTTGTGGTTTGGCTGTATTTGGGATTCTAAGCAGTGTGAGTAGGGGGGTGTGGCGTAAGCCATTACTTACGGAACGCGGAACACCGCTTAGGGCTTTCAAGCTAAAGAAGACAAAAAGTGGCAAAATCACTTAGTTGTGGGTTAGTTAGAAAGCAGATATCAACGTAAATCGAAGGCGATTGCGAGAAACTTACTTAGTAGTGTGAACGCCGGTGCAGTTAAACGACGCCGATGTGCTCTCAGGGTGGAGTTACATGGGGGAGCGTAATGGAGTATTAAACATGTGACAATAGTTAACACGCCCGGTGAGCGAGGCTAAAAATGAATGATGGACTAACGTGGAGACCATACTGGGTAGGGGAAAATAAGGGTTCTGACCAAGGCGAAGTAGTAGAACAGAATAGTAGATGTAGATAAGATACAGGATGAATTTGCATGAGGACACATCATAGAGCGATACATTATATATCACATTTACAAGTAACAGCTAAATTCTGTGCGATCATTAACCACATCAATGCTAAGGGAATTTTCACCCGGTGCTCATATTTTTGAAATCCCATTGTTCATGACGAGCTCAGCTTGTCATGAGCACACGACCAGTGTACTGCATGACGAGCTGAGCTCGTCATGAGCATCGAAGGGGTTAAGTACGAACGGTTTCAGTGATTGAAGACGATAAATCCATTCCATTTCTCATTGTAAAAGAAATTTTCGGTTGTCTCTTCCTTCGATTTTAGTGATGGTTTCTACAACTATGAATTTCAGTTGGGCAATGGTGTGTTTAAATTCAAAGAAATGGGTGGCCACATTAGATTTATCATTCTTGGTGCGAATGTTCGACTTATGCTCTTTAATGCGCACTTTAATTTTTCTCTCTGTTTTTCCTACATAGATTTTTCCGCAGGGACATTTGATGGCATAGATTAAATTTGAGGTATCACAGGTGGCATTGACGTTGAGTTTGATGGTGTGGCCTTTCATGGGATGCGTAATGTTATTGCCTTTAATGATGCAATTGCAGTTATTGCAGTTCATGCATGGGCGGGTTCCTTTGTTTTCTTTGTCGATTTCAGTTTTTTTGCCAATATTTCCTTTATGTTATTGCTACGAGTGTAGGCAAATAGAGGTTGTGTTTTGAAAATGTCTCTGAAATCAGGTTCCATTTGTAAAATGGGCCAATGTTTGAGAATGATTTTCTTGAAAGTAGCACTAGACGTCGAAAATTTTGATACAAGTACCATACGTTGGTCTTTTGGTGTAGCGTTCTTTTTTAAAGCTTCCTATCTGTTAGTTACTTTGGTACGTTTAATAGCATAAGTCGAACATTCGCACCAAGAACGATAAATCTAATGTGGCCACCCATTTCTTTGAATTTAAACACACCATTGCCCAACTGAAATTCATGGTTTTAGAAACCATCACTAAAATCGAAGGAAGAGACAACCGTAAATTTCTTTTACAACGGGAAATGGAATGGATGTATCGTCTTCAATCACTGAAACCGTTCGGACTTAATGATCGCACAGAATTTACCTGTTACTTGTAAATGTGATATATAATGTATTGCTCTATGATGTGTCCTCATGCAGATTCATCCTGTATCTTATCTACATCTACTATTCTGTTCTATTACTTCGCCTTGGTCAGAACCCTTATTTTCCCCTACCCAGTATGGTCTCCACGTCAGTCCATCATTCATTTTTAGCCTCGCTCACCCAGCGTGTCTACATTTTGATTAGAAAACGTCCTCTTTTCTATCTAGCATGGTTCTCACGTTAGTCCATCATTTATTTTTAGCCTCGTTTACACGGCGTGTTAACTATTGCCACATGTTAAATACTCCATTACGCTCCCCCACGTAACTCCACCCTGAGAGCACATCGGCGTTGTTTAACTGCACCGGAGTTCGCGCTACTAAGTAAGTTTCTCACAATTGCCTTCGATTTACGTTGAACTAAGTGATTTCACCACTTTTTGTCTTCTTTAGTTTGAAAGCCCTAAGCCGTGTTCTGTGCTCGTAAGTAATGGCTTACACCACACCCCCTACTCACACTGCTTAGAATCCCAAATACAGCCAAACCACAACCTAATTGACCCACCATCAATGCACTTCCCCTCACATTATGGTTTTGTCACGTGTTTTTTAATCACGGGTACGCTGAACATTGTTCTAATCTCATAACTTTATCTGTTCAACTCCATTTATCTGACAGCCTGTCATATCTTCTTCGTTTTCAGTACTCCTTGATAAAGGGCTGGAGTTGCCCCAAATGCATTGGAGTTTAACCATATGGAATCTATCATGATTTGAATTTGAAACTATCTAATTTTTGATATGCTATTAATATCATGAACCGACAACAACTTTATGAAAAATAAAAGAAACTCATACCTAACTTTGGAGTCTTTAATGAACCCCAAGGAGTGCCTCTATAACAGGGATGCATTTGCACTCTAAGCGTGCACAACTCATTCATATTTAAAACCACTTTTTTGAAAAAGTAGTGGCCAGCTACACCAGATGATGTGCCTTACAATTAAGGCTCCCAGTTTTCAGTTTTTACTGATTTTTACAGATAATTTAAATACAAAAAATTGTGGTTCTCGTGAGAATCTCCATGCTGCCTTTCATGAACTCTAAGCAAAAGCTGAGCAGATAGACAGAATGGGGAGATAATAAACAGGATAAGATTTCTTTAAATACGGGTATATGTTAACATAATTTTGTAGTATAATGCTAACATGTACCTGTTATATGGGGCTACTTAATTTGCTTAATGCGACAGGCATCCACATTTTAGTGCCCATCTAAGGGGTCCATTACGATGTCGGGCGGATCGCCACCGCCATGATTGCGGTGGCGATCCGCCCGACATAAATGCCTGCCCGCCACCCTTTTCCCCCTGCCACATTACAATGGTGGGGGGACCGCAGCGGAGGCAAACTCAGCCCACCTCTTTTCCACCCCGGTCGCCTTGCGGCTGGGGCGGAAAAGGGATCATATGGTGGTGGTGTCTAATAGACACCGCCACCATATGATCCCTTTTTCTCAGCCATATTTGGTTACCTGCAAATGGGTGCCTTTCGGTGGCGGCATCGGCAGGCGGTCTGTGCTTTGTGGGGCCCCTGCGTGCCCCCCTGGTGAAGGCTGAGGTGGGGGTGCACAGGGGGGATACCTATGGCACCACCCTTCATTTGCATGTACAAAGTGGCAGGCACCGCGCGGTGCCTGCCGCTTTGTATATGCAAATGTGAAAATGCATTTTTAGCATTGTGGCGGGCGGTGCAGAGTGCACCGCCCGCCACAATGCTAAAGATGAAGGATGTGCCCGCCACTATGGCGAGCACATCCTAATTCCCCCAACGGGACCCCCGCCCCCTATGCCGATAGGGTGGCGGGCGGACAAAGTCTGCCCGTCATCATAATGAGGCCACGGTGGCGGTGGCAATCCGCCCGACATAAATGCCTGCCCGCCACCCTTTTCCCCCCGCCACATTACAATGGCGGTGGGACCGCAGGGGAGGCAAACTCTGCCCGCCACTTTTCCGCCCCGTTCGCCTTGCGGCTGTGGCGGAAAAGGGATCATATGGTGGCGGTGTCTATCAGACACCACCAGCCATATTTGGATACCTGCAAATGGGAGCCTTTCCGCGGCGGCGATGCCGCCACGGAAAAGCAGGCGGTCTTTGCTTTGTGGGGCCCCTGCGGGCCCCCCTGGTGAAGGCTGAGGTGGGGTGAACAGGGGGGGTACTTATCATTTGCATGTACCAAGCAGCAGGCACGCGCGATGCCTGCCGCTTTGTATATGCAAATGTGAAAATGCATTTTTAGCATTGTGGCGGGCGGTGCAGAGTGCACCGCCCGCCACAATGCTAGAAATTAAGGATGTGCCCGCCACTGTGGCAAGCACATCCTAATTCCCCCAACGGGACCCCCGCACTTATGGCGGTTGGTCCAGTATACCGATAGGGTGGCGGGCGGACAAAGTCCGCCCGTCATCCTAATGAGGCCCTAAGAGTTGAATAAATGAGGAAATATACAGTTTTACAACTCAATTTAATCTCAAAACAAAAAATAAATATGGATAAATACCACCAAGATGGCCCAAAAATAAATATGGATAAATACAGACGGAAATGTTAAAACAATAAATTCCATAAAACCGGGAGCCCTACTTATAATACATTGACATATCGGTAAGGCATAACCCCTCTGGTTCACTATGTGCTTGTAATTTTGTTTCTGACTGTCCCAAGCATAGTCTTTCATCATTTTGTTGAATCACTGACAAAATATCGAGTACCACAAAAATATCGAAGTCAAGAATACCGACATCCTATCTAGATCATGGTGAGAACAAAAATATAAAAAATACATAATGATGTCTAAAATATCATGGTTAAAAATATCGTCTTTTTTTAAATGTTAAAAAAATAATGTCAAATAAAGTAAATAATACATATAAATAAACTAAACATAGTTAAACATATTTTTTAAATATCATAACAAATACATATAATGTTAAAATAAATTAAATATATACCTTTAAAATATTACATATATACTTAATAATATTCGTAAATAAATATTTTCACAACTTATAAATTGTTTTATAAAATATAAATACATATATACACATACAAAAATAATATAAATGTATTTATAAAACATAGATATTACAAATAAAAAACTACAATATTTTTTAACTTTTTAAAATAAATTAAAACAACATCAATTAAAAGAATACAGAAAAATATTGGACAGCGGAGGGAATATCATTACTATTCCAACTGCAGAGAGTGCAACAGTAGGGCAAGTTTTGGATAGGGCAGGGGTAAAAATAACTATTCCAACTCCAGAGAGTGCAACAGTAGGGAAAGTGTTGGATAGCGTAGGGGTAAAAATTACTGTTCCCACTCCACTGAGTGCAACAGTAGGGAAAGTGTTTGATAGCGTAGGGGTAAAAATGACTATTCCCACTCCAGAGAATGCAACAGTAGGGAAAGTGTTGGATAGCAGAGGGTTACATATTACAATTCCCACTCCAGTCAGTGCAACAGTAGGGAAAAGGTCGGATAGTGGTGGGATAAAGATTACTTTTCCTAATTCCACTGAGTGTAACAGTAGGGAAAGTGTTGGATAGTGGGGGGGTAAAACTTACTACTCCCAACACAGAGAGTGCAACAGTAGGGAAAGTGTTGGATAATGCAGGGGTTATAATTGCTATTCCAACTCCGCAGTGTGCAACAGTAGGGAAAGTGTTGGATAGTTCAGGGGTTTAAAATTACTATTCCCACTCCAGTGAGTGGAACAATAGGGAAAGTGTTGGATGCGAAAAGGTTAAAATTACTATTCCCACAACATAATGGAAAATGGAAATGTGTATATCCTGTCAGAGTGATTATATGATGCAAAAATGAAGCTTATGTACCGAAATGTTATGCTCTGATTACTATACCTTCATTTATCCTGCCAATAAAGACATTTTCAAAAAAAAAAAATATATTATTCCCACTCCAATTGTTGCAACAGTAGGGAAAGTGGTGGATAGCGTAGGGGTAAAAATTACTATTCCAACTCCAGTGAGAAAAACAGTAGGGAAAGTGGTGGATAGGGTAGTGGTTATAATTGCTATTCCAACTCCAGGGAGTGCAACAGTATGGAATGTGTTAGATAGCGTAGGGGTGAAAATTACTATTCCCACTCCAGTGAGGACAACAGTAGGGAAAGTGTTGGATAGCATAGGGATAAAAGTTGCTATTCCCACTCCAGTGAGTGCAACAGTAGGGAGAGTGTTGGATGGTGTAGGGGTTATAATTGCTATTCCTACTCCACAGTGTGCAACAGTAGGGAAAGTTTTGGATAGAGTAGGGGTAAAAAGTACTATTCCCACTCCAGAGAGTGCCACAGTAGGGAAAGTGTTGGATAGCAGAGGGTTACAAATTACAATTCACACTCCAGTCAGTGCAACAGTAGGGAAAGGGTCAGATAGTGTGGGATAAAGATTACTGTTCCCACTCCACTGAGTGTTACAATAGGGAAAGTGTTGGATAGCGGGGGGTGAAAATTACTATTCCCACTACAGAGAGTGCAACAGTAGGGAAAGTGTTGTATAGTTCAGGGGTTTCAAATTACTATTCCCACTCCAGTGAGTGCAACAGTAGGGAAAGTGTTGGATGCGAAGAGGTTAAAATTACTATTCCCACTCCAATTGTTGCAACAGTAGGGAAAGTGTTGGATAACGTAGGGGTAAAACTCACTATTCCCACTCCAGTGAGTGAAACAGTAGGGAAAGTGGTGGATAGGGTAGCGGTTATAATTGCTATTCCAACTCCAGAGAATGCAATAGTAGGGAATTAGTTGGATAGCGTAGGGGTGAAAATTACTATTCCAACTCCAGTGAGGACAACAGTAGGAAAAGTGTTGGATAGCATAGGGGTAAAAATTACTATTCCCACTCCAGTGAGTGCAACAGTAGGAAAAGTGTTGTATAGCGTAGGGGTAAAAATTACTATTCCGACTCCAGTGAGAAAAACAGTAGGGAAAGTGGTGAATAGGGTAGGGGTTATAATTGCTATTCCAACTCCAGAGAATGCAACAGTAGGGAATGTGTTAGATAGCGTAGGGGTGAAAATTACTATTCCCACTCCAGTGAGGACAACAGTAGGGAAAGTGTTGGATAGCATAGGGGTACAAGTTACTATTCCCACTCCAGTGAGTGCAACAGTAGGGAGAGTGTTGGATAGTGTAGGGGTTATAATTGCTATTCCAACTCCACAGTGTGCAACAGTAGGCAAAGTTTTGGAAAAAGTAGGGGTAAAAATTACTATTCCCACTCCAGAGAGTGCAACAGTAGGGAAAGTGCTGGATAGCAGAGGGTTACAAATTACAATTCCCACTCCAGTCAGTGCAACAGTAGGGAAAGGGTTGAATAATGGTGGGATAAAGATTACTGTTCCCACTCCACTGAGTGTAACAGTAGGGAAAGTGTTGGATAGCGGGAGTAAAAATTACTATTCCACCTACAGAGAGTGCAACAGTGGGGAAAGTGTTGGATAGTGCAGGGGGTTAAAATTACTATTCCCACTCCAGTGAGTGCACCAGTAGGGAAAGTGTTGGATGCGAAGAGGTTAAAATTACTATTCCCACTCCAATTGTTGCAACAGTAGGGAAAGTGTTGGATAACGTAGGGGTAAAACTCACTATTCCCACTCCAGTGAGTGAAACAGTAGGGAAAGTGGTGGATAGGGTAGCGGTTATAATTGCTATTCCAACTCCAGAGAATGCAACAGTAGGGAATGTGTTAGATAGCGTAGGGGTGAAAATTACTATTCCCACTCCAGTGAGGACAACAGTAGGGAAAGTGTTGGATAGCATAGGGGTACAAGTTACTATTCCCACTCCAGTGAGTGCAACAGTAGGGAGAGTGTTGGATAGTGTAGGGGTTATAATTGCTATTCCAACTCCACAGTGTGCAACAGTAGGCAAAGTTTTGGAAAAAGTAGGGGTAAAAATTACTATTCCCACTCCAGAGAGTGCAACAGTAGGGAAAGTGCTGGATAGCAGAGGGTTACAAATTACAATTCCCACTCCAGTCAGTGCAACAGTAGGGAAAGGGTTGAATAATGGTGGGATAAAGATTACTGTTCCCACTCCACTGAGTGTAACAGTAGGGAAAGTGTTGGATAGCGGGAGTAAAAATTACTATTCCCACTACAGAGAGTGCAACAGTGGGGAAAGTGTTGGATAGTGCAGGGGGTTAAAATTACTATTCCCACTCCAGTGAGTGCACCAGTAGGGAAAGTGTTGGATGCGAAGAGGTTAAAATTACTATTCCCACTCCAATTGTTGCAACAGTAGGGAAAGTGTTGGATAACGTAGGGGTAAAAATGACTATTCCCACTCCAGTGAGTGAAACAGTAGGGAAAGTGGTGGATAGGGCAGTGGTTATAATAGCTATTCCAACTTCAGAGAGTGCAATAGTAGGGAATGTGTTGGATAGCGTAGGGGTGAAAATTACTATTCCAACTCCAGTGAGGACAACAGTAGGAAAAGTGTCGGATAGCATAGGGGTAAAAATTACTATTCCCACTCCAGTGAGTGCAACAGTAGGGAAAGTGTTGGATAGTGTAAGGGTTATATTTGCTATTCCAACTTCACAGTGTGCAACAGTTGCGAAAGTGCTGGATAGCGTAGGGTTTAAAAATAACATGTGTATCAATAAGTTATTATTTTGTAATTAAATTATGAATTAATAATAAATTAACAATACATTATGTATAAATACCAATAAAATACATTTAATAATTACTTTAAAAACATGAAATTATTTCCCACCCTATTGCCCAATAAACCCCAACCTGCTCCACATAAAAATCAACACAATTATCAATGAAAACAAAATATTGACCAATTAATATTTAATTAACAATAAATTAGTTATCAATACCAATAAATAATAATTAATAAAACACAATTATCAATTAATAATTAGTTAACAATGCATTAATTATCAATACCAATAAATATTAATTAATAATTACTTAATTATAATAAATTACTTTCAACCATATCCCCTATAAAAGCACAACGCGCTCCTCAACTAAATTAACAAAATTAATATATTTATAAAATTAATAAAAATTAATTCACAAATAACAATTAATGAACAATAAATTGATTATCAATACAAAAAAAAGTAATTTATCATAATAAATGAATTCCCACCCTTTTCCCCTATAAACCCACAACCCTCTCCAATAAAAAATTAACCCAATTAATATAATTACCAATTAATCAATTAATAATAAAAATTGACTAATTAATGATTAATTAACAATACATTAATTATCAATCCCAATAAATCAAAATACATCATTACTTAATTACAGTTAAAGTGTTTCCCACCCTATAATTTTCTATAATTAAATTAATTCCCACCCTATTCCCCTACAAACGGACAACCTGCTACAGTACTAAAAAGCTAAATTTACTTTTAAAAAATTACTAACTTCTAATCATTTAATAGATATATTCAAAAACAAATACAAAACATAACAAAACACGAGAAACACATAAATATAAAATGCATACTAAAATACATTGTTATATTTCATATCGGTACCCTGATATAGGTCAAACACTTTCCCTACATCCTCTTCCCGTCATTTAATATGAACGAGCCTTATAAGTACATAACTCCGAAAAAGGACAGAATGCCTTTATTAGACTACACTTTTCACCTAGTTCCATGCCGAATGTGGGTTTTTCCCAATCGATATTGCTAAGACGTCATCCTTAGCACATATGAATAATTTATAAGTACACTCTCGAGGAGGTACACTTCACCTCTCCCATGGACGCACAAGGTTTAATCCCCAACGTCATCCTCATACTGAACAATGAGGAACACGTGCAAATAGACTGTATAAATACAGCATCTTTTGCTATCAGGAGGCAAGAGGGAACCCAGAATTCAAGGCCGACACACTGACCAGAGATGCTGCGGCTCCAGCATGCCATTGCTCCAGCTGACAGTGTTCTGACTATCCCTTAAGGGGTATCCAAATAAGGTCCAGGACGAAGTCGTACACTCTCACTAATCAGGTATGGGGGCTCAACTAAATCCTAGCGGGATTCTTGGCTCTTAGACTCTTAGGCTCTAGGCTTAGGCTCTTTCGCACTCATTCACATGGTAGGTACATTTAGGTACATCTAGACAGGCATCTTAGGAGTACGCTCTTTATTTTATAAATGTGTTTTATATTCATGTATGTGTTCATGGCTATTGCAAAATGGTAGAACAATACTATTCCTTTTTATTCACTGTACTGCTGATTCTATACCTCTGCTACTGTGTCACAGTTGTAGCAGCACATTTGTTTTACATGAGAAGAACAACGGTACAATACATTCTTATTGTAAAGATGCCCAACTGTTTCTTATGTGTATCTCTAGGAGAGCAAAACAATCAACTGGGTGACTGGGTGAAAAATAGTATATTGTTTACACGAGTCTGAGGAATCAGGGTTTGTTGTGTTCTGAGGATGCCAAAAAATGATCTCCATGATAAAAGGATACACTCCTGGCACTGCGAGCTAGCTAATGGAAAACATAGGCAAACATATTCGGTAGGGGTGTACAGAGTCAGTCTACCACAACACCCACAGTATATGGTAACTGTAAACAGCACAGGTCTTGCATGAAGGGAGCAATAGGAACTACACTACAACATAACACTAGCATAAACATCAATATTATTAACATCAATATTTTTGCTATTGATATTACTAACTTCAATATTTTCTTTTTTTTAGTCCTCATCTCACTTATAAGTGTATAGCAGAGTGTTACAGCCGTTGTTACGTCTCTGGGCTCCCTCCGGCCAACTGCAGTTGCTTCGGTCTCCCGACCAACTCCTTTCACCGGAGTTAAGGTGTAATCATAGGACCGGGTACCTGTGCTGTTAATTACCTAAGCAACCTTAGGTCTTGGCCCATGTTCGCAAGGGGTTGCCAAGAATTAATCTGGGTGCTGCTGGGACCATCACGGTCAAGGCGGGCCATTGCCAATGCCGATTTGAGCCACTCTTCCATTCTTGGGGGGCTAGGATCTTTCCACTTTGCACAGATTTCCCTACGGGCCAGCAAAATAAGTCATAGCAATAGTCCTTTATCTCTCACTGCCAAGTCCTTTGTTGAAACGCAATCATCGGCAAAAAAGACCAAAGACATATTTACGACTATGTTCAAGTCAAAGATATTACGGAGAAAATTCCCAATCCCTTCCCAGAACAGGTCCAATGCCGGACACTCAAAAAAACCATGTATGTCATCGGCTTTAGGGGCCATACATTTGTAACATTTAGGCACAGGGGTGGGTGCAATCTTCGCAATTTTTGATAGGGTATTGTATAAGTTTTAAGGAAGGTTCTAGGAGATCCCCTATAGTGGACGCAAAGGGAAATCGATTCCATGCAGAGGCCTGTGTTGGGATATTCTGATTGTCTACTTCCACCAGTTTCCTATATCAGATTGAGACTTCCTTCTTCAGCGGTTGTGGTGATAAAAAAAGAAGCTCTGTATCCCAATCGCCCCTTACCCCCGATCTCCACCTCAAGCCAGGACTTCAGTTGCAAAAACTTAAACTTAGATATACCAGGTCCTATACTTGCTCTTAATGCCTCCCATGGGTGTATACCATTCGTGTCCCCCAGATCTGACCAAATAGAGACTCCCGCTCTCCTAATAGGTACAGCCAACCCAACTTTAAGGCACAAAGGGGTCCCAGGAGAGCCCCAAACAGGGGCATGATCCGCGTATTAACTTATCCTGCACCTATTCCTTACTTTAAGCCAGGTTTCAAGTGCATTCCTTAGGACCTTCAGACAAACTTTCTTTAAAAAATGTGTGACCCAAATTTATAGAGAAACCCTTCTGTATTATCGCCCCCCTTGTTCTAGACCAGCTCTCAAAGCAATGTTCCCCATGCAGAACCAGCCGGGTTTGCCAAAAGCAATCGAATGGCTTTAAATTGGAATGCTACCAAATACCAGCTGATATCTGGGAGGGCTAGCCTGCCCTTAACCAACCGCCGCCTTAGTTTCTTCCAATACAGTCTCACTCCTATGTCTCCCCATAAAAAACTCTTGATCTTACTCTGTATTTTCTTAATACCTTGCTGTGGGAATGTCAGGGGGATGGCATCAAAAATATAGGTCAGTTTGGGAAGGATAGTCATCTTGACAATGTTTACCTTACCAAATATGGTTAGGGGGAGGTTCTTCCATCTTGCAAACAGACAATCTAATTCCTTGGTAACTTTCCCCAGATTAAAAGAAGCAATCTTGTCCTGTTCTTTAACTATTGTAATGCCTAGATATTTAAATTCCGTGCTGGCCTGTCCCCTCCAGTGCTTGATATTCCAGCACATTACCTCCGTCTTGGAGGAGCTGGCCAGATAGCAAGAAATTAGGCCAAATTCCCCCAAGAGGGTCTCGACCCTCGGAATGGTTGCTGCTGGGTCGCTAGTATAAAGGATAATATCGTCCGCATATAAAGATATTTTTGACAAGTACTGCTTAGATTTAAAAGGGAGAATTTGATCAACTAGCCTTATTGCCTGAGCCAACGGCTCTATGTATAAGTCAAACAGCAAGG
This sequence comes from Lissotriton vulgaris, assembly GCF_964263255.1. NCBI lineage: Eukaryota > Metazoa > Chordata > Amphibia > Caudata > Salamandridae > Lissotriton > Lissotriton vulgaris. The sequence goes on along the minus strand of NC_141685.1, from coordinate 633,840,377 downwards.
GCGATAGGGGACACCCTTGCCTGGTTCCCCTCTGTATCTCAAAACTAGGAGTGAGTGAGCCATTAATCAAGATTTTAGCTGAGGATCCCTCATAACATTGTCTTAGGGTGTGAATAAACACCGGACTACAACCCATTACTTCTAATACCTCCCAAAGATAGGACCAACAAACTCTGTTGAACGCCTTGGCGGCATCTAAAGCGATTACCGCCAAGGGTTCTGCTCTAACTATGGCAAGATCGATGTTACCTATGAGAAGCTACGTTTGCTCCTGTATATATCGTCCATTAATAAATCCCTTTTGGTCAGAATTGACCAATCCGAGAGCCAGTTCGGCTAATCTCCCTGCTAATATACCCATAAAGATTTTATTATCGGAGTTTAGCAGGGAGATCGGATGGTAGGAATCAGCTCTCAGGGGGTCCTTCCGGGCCTTAGGTATTAAAACGATGGTTGCCTCTCTCCATGAACTGGGGACTTTCACTGTAAGATTGTAAATTGATTGTAAATTGATTGAAACAAAGTTCGGGACCAACACATGCAGCGGGCCACCTTCTTGACCCCGTACTTTTGAATCTCCAGACTATAGAGGCTAACCCCCCTCACTATGCTCTGGAAGGATCATTCTCTCATCTCTCTGCACCTCTGTATAGATGGCCCTCCTCTGCAATCCCCGACAATCCTTAATGAAGCGCCTGTGGCGCAAGTTAGTCCTGACCACTTTCACAGCTACTTTAAACTTGTATCGCCCAGAATGGTCTACAGATATCTTCAGAGGATGGGTTAATAAAGCTCTAGACTGCTGCATCCCAGTAAAAAGGACCAGGCTAAGCGTATACAAACGCACCCATGGTATGATGATTATTTGATTGCGGAAAAAAAAAACGAGCATGGAGAAGTTCATATGATCTCAGAGCAAAAACTATCTATAGGAACGCAGTCAAAGTGTACCATAACCTGGTCCGGAAGAACAAGGCAATGTTCTATGCCAACATGATTACTACGAGCAGCAATCCAACTAAAACTTTTTTTGCCCTTATGAAAGAAATGGTAAAACCCCCGCCTGTTGCCAACAGCAATACATCTTCTAATCTTCAATGTAAAACACTGGCAAAAAAATGTATTAGCAAGATGGAATGCATTTATAGCACATTTTGTCTGGGGAAGGCTGCCCCCAATTATAGGGATAATTCTAAGCATGGGCTGAAAATTCGTTCCGCTCACGGAATTTGCGGATTTTCTGCGATTTCGCGATCCATGAATCTCGCGAAATCGCGGTAAATTTCGCGAATCAGCGGGGACTAATTTTCAGCCAAGCACTTACAGGGTTACAGCAGCAGGTGCAAAAGTTGAAGCTAATTTTTGGTAACCTTTTACAAAAGGGTTACAAAGAAATTATGTTCAACTTGGGCACCTGCTGCTGTAAGCCTGTAAGTGCTTCCTGGCGCCTTGTTGCCTACTTGCAACTATTCTCTGACCCTGCTCTGACCCTTGAAGCAGGGTCAGAGAATAGTTACAAAAAGGCAATGAGGCGCCTGTCACGAAAATTAAACCTCAACAGGAAGCACTGACATTAGGAAAGTTTGAGCTATTGGTCTTGTAAATGACAATTTTTTTTATTTATGTGTTGGTTTTGAAAATAGCTAGATTAATAGCTTTGTCATTTACAATGCCAATAGTTATAACTTTCGCAAATTTGACACCTATAGCATTTGCAATGCAACATGTTTTGTATTTACGTGACTTAGCTGTATTGATATTACAAATTAAAATGGCTTTTAATTTTTTTAAATAATTAATACTTAAATAAAAGTGATTTTAATTTATAATGACAATAGCTAAAACTTTTGTAAATAACTTTTGTGAAGATTATGCTCAGTGTATTTTATTGTGACGAAAATTCAAGTACAGAAGTGAAATATTAACATCTTTTCATGACATTTGTAATAAAGTTTGAAACATTGAGAGAACATATTTGAACCAGTTGTTGTTGAATGGTTGCGCAGATTGATGCTGGGGTAGCGCTGAGTGGTTCTGTGGTGGTGCTGAGTGGTGCTGTGGTGATGCTGAGTGGTGCTGTGGTGGTGCTGAGTGATACTGGGATGGTGCTGAGTGATGCTGGGGTGGTGCTGAGTGGTGCTGTGGTGGTGCTGAGTGATTCTGTGGTTGTGCTGAGTGATGCTGTGGTGGTGCTGAGTGGTGCTGTGGTGGTGCTGAGTGATAATGTGGTGGTGCTGAGTTATTCTGTGGTGGTGCTGAGTGATGCTGTGGTGGCGCTGAGTGGTGCTGTGGTGGTGCTGATTGGTTCTGTGGTGGTGCTGAGTGATGCTGTGGTTTTGTTGAGTGATGCTGTGGTGGTGCTAAATGGTGCTGTTGTGGCGCTGAGTGATAATGTGGTGGCACTGAGTGATGCTGTGGTGGTGCTGAGTGATGCTGTGGTGGCGCAGAATGGTGCTGTGGTGGTGCTGAGTGATAATGTGGTGGTGCTGAGTGATAATGTGGTGGTGCTGAGTAATGCTGGGGTAGCGCTGAGTGATGATGCGGTGATGCAGAGGGCAGAAAGGCACAAAAAGCAGTCTAACAAAGGGCAGAAGGGCAGAAAAACAAGGGAAAAACGAGTCTAACAGAGGGCAGAAGGGCACAAAAAACCAGTCTAACAGAGAACAGAAGGGCAGAAAAACAAGGGAAAAACGAGTCTAACAGAGGGCAGAAGGGCACAAACAACTAGTCTAATGGGACAGAAAGGCAAAAAAACGAGTCTAACAGAGGGCTTAAGGGCACAAAAAACGAGTCTAACAGAGGGCACAAGGGCACAAAAACAAGGGAATAACAGAGGGCAGAAGGGCCCAAAAAACGAGTCTAACAGAGGGCAGAAGGGCAGAAAAACAAGGGAAAAATGAGTCTAACAGAGTGCAGAAGGGCACAAAAAACGAGTCTAACAGGGGCAGAAGGGCAGAAAAACAAGGGAAAAATGAGTCTAACAGAGGGCAGAAGGGCAGAAAAACAAGGGAAAAACGAGTCTAACAGAGGGCAGAAGGGCACAAAAAACGAGTCTAACGGGGGGCAGAATGAATCCCGCCCTGCATGTTTGTCCACGAAGATGCCATCTTTTTGTGCAATACCTCTACTCAACTGGAGTACTTTCTACTGTCTAATCAGTAAGTGCTTCCTCCTTGGCTAAATGTATAAAGGCGGATTTACAATAACTGGCGCATCCCCAGGGATGCGCCAGTTATTGTGCGCCGCAGCTCCGCCACCCATGGTGCGCCGCATTTACAATGCGGCGCACCATGTGGCAAAAACGGCACAGATGCATCACGCATCTATGCCGTAATAGCAGCGCATTACTGGAGCTGCGTCGCGCTTGCGACGCAGCTCCTGCAATGCTCTGGGGGGCCCTATCTCCCCAAAGCTGCTTCAAGCAGGCGCAGGGTTTTGACGCAGCATTGGCCTAAAAGTGACTGAGTGAATTCTTGTAGATTTCACTCAGCCACTTTTAGGAGGCGTTCCTGCGCAGGAACCCCCTCCCCTGCACCGGAACGCCTCTTGATGGCGCAGGGCTTTACAACGTGACGCATCTCTCAGATGCGTCACGTTGTTAATATCCAGCACCAGGGCGCATCTTTTGTGCTGCGCTGCATCACAAAAGGTCTCGGTAGAGGGTGGGAGTGGTGAACCAGAGGGTGGCAGTGATGAACCAGAGGGTGACAGTGATGAACCAGAGGGTGGCAGGGGTGAACCAGAGGGTGACAGTGCTGAACCAGATGGTGACAGTGCTGAACCAGAGGGTGGCAGGGGTGAACCAGAGGGTGGCAGTGATGAACCAGATGATGGCAGGGGTGAACCAGAGGGTGGCAGTGGTGAACCAGAGGGTGGCATGGGTGAACCAGAGGGTGGCAGTGATGAACCAGTGAGTCGCAGTGGTGAACCAGAGGGTGGCAGTGCAGAACCAGAGGGTGACAGTGGTTAACCAGAGGGTGGCAGTGGTGAACCAGAGGTGCTGTGATGAACCAGAGGGTGGCAGTCTTGAACCAGAGGGTGGCAGTGGTGAGCCAGAGGGTGACAGTGCTGTACCAGAGGGTAGCAGGGGTGAACCAGAGGGTGCTGTGATGAACCAGAGGGTGGCAGTGGTGAACCAGAGGGTGGCAAGATGAACCAGAGGGTGACAGTGGTAAACCAGAGGGTGGCAGTGGTGAACCATAGGTGCTGTAATGAACCAGAGGGTGGCAGTCGTGAACCAGAGGGAGGTAAGTGGGGATCCAGAGGGTGACAGTGCTGATTCAGAAGGTGGCAGGGGTGAACCAGAGAGTGGCAGTGCTGAACCAGAGGGTGGCAGGGGTGAACCAGAGGGTAGCAGTGGTGAACCAGAGGGTGGCAGTGATTAACCAGAGGGTGCTGTACCTATACACGAACCCATGGGTAACTTCGCCATGCAAGCGGCCTGCGAACACGCAAAAAGCCCCGTGAACACGCAAAAAACCCAGCGAACCCGCAAAAAACAAAACTCCGCTAATCTGCACGAATTCGCGGATTTTGCGGATTGCAAATTCGATTTTGCGTGATTTCGCGGAACAGGAATTCGCAAATTTCGCCCATACTTAGATAATTCATTTTTGGTTACTACACGTCACTTCCTCCATGACCTTCTGCCCATGTCCTCCAAAGACATGGAGGCTCTGTTGGCCAAGGTAGAATCAGGCTCCCCTGATGACCCTCTAAAACCAGACTTTTTCAGGAAATTCCGCAATTGCTTTCTCTCAGAGGGTAGGGAGCTGATCAATAGGTCACTGGCAGCAGCAGTGATCCCTAAGTCATGGAAACATGCCAAAGTCATTCCCCTTCTAAAGAAGCTACGCTGGATGCGTCTCTACCAGAGAACTTCCATCCAATATCCTTGCTTCCATACCTTGCTAAAATAATGGAGGCCTATGTTAACACCATTTTGACTCAATATCTGGAAGCAAACTCGATCCTAGATAGGTCACAAAGTGGTTTCTGGCCTAGACATAGCACTGAATCTCAATAACTTGCAGTTACAGAGCAACTTCGGTCCGCCTTGGATAAGGATAGAACCGCGGCCTTGATACTGTTAGACCTTAGCGCGGCCTTTGATATGTTTTCCCATAGGATCCTGCTACATCGGTTAGAGGATATCAGGGGTGAAAGCTGTGACTAAAAGACTGCAATGGGCACAGAATGTAGCTGACATGATGCCTTTTGTACTACCTAAGTACTGCCATTCCTCAGACCTTTTCCACCAGCTCCACTGGCTACCCAGAACAGAGTGTCTACTTCAAGACGTTATGTCTTACTCATAAGATCTTGCATGGTATAGGGCCGCAAATTCTGAACTAGCTCTGCTCGCTATATGTTCCAGCTCGAGCCGTGTGCTCCTCGGACCTGCATTTGGCCTGTGTCCCAAAATTGTGCAGGACAAGAGCTGGTGGTGCTCGTTCAGGGCAATAGCACCCGCCCTCTGGAATTCCATTCCTCTTGCTGCCTGCGGCACGCAGGATCATTGGGCCTTCGAGAAAATGATCAAGACGTGGCTTTTCTTCAAACTTTAGTTTAATTCTCTTTCCGGTCTGTTCCTGTTAGTCTTAGCTCTGGGACGCCCCATTGCTAGGGCAGCCAGGCGCTCTATGAGAACAGTTAACATAACATAACATATGTGTGTGACTGCATCGATCCGTAGACAGAAATCTACCTACTCAGATGGACCCCACCTCAACATTTCTACAGTGCTAGCATAGGGACTGTTAAAAATGGAATCTCTGGCTGGCCAAGGCTTGTGCCAAAGTCAGTCAGAGACCACCACTCTAAGTCAGGGCAAGGGAGTTACACGCCAAGATAACCCCTGCTCACTCTCTAGGTAATGTGACGCGAGCAGCAAGGCTAATCTCGGAGGCTATGTAGGTTAAGTGTTTGCGCGCGCACCCAGCAACAACCCCCAAGGCCCACCACAAAAGAAACTCCACACAAGGTATATGTAAAAATAGCCTTTGTATTGCAAAACACATTAGATAGAAAAACACACTTTACAATGTGCCAACAGGCACGGGCAGAATTTACAGGGGATATGTACAAGACAGGGCAACCTGGACCACTGTCAGGGATAAGCGCATTTAGAACTTAGAATAATAATCACTGTAGGATAAAAATGAAACATAGAGCACACAACCAGTAACTACTGGTAACAGGTAAGTACCACCTACGCAACCCTAACCACCTTAGGAGAATGTCACGCATGGAACCAGGACCTCACTAGCAACACCTGTACTAGGAGAAAACAACCACCTACGTATCACCATACATTTAGGGGTATAGGCATAGGAATATTACACATGATGCATCACAACATTCAGAGGTGTAGGGAAGGAAACACATGATGCATAAAACACATTCAGCAGAGTAGGAAAGCAACTTTGTACATGATGCATAAAAACACATTCAGAGATTACAGAACACAGGGTGCGCAAAACATACAACACACAGTACATCTCCTAGCACCCTAAGAAGCACATAACTCACAACAAAGTCCAGGTTGCGCCACTGCGCCAAAAACCTAAACGTAGCAGCTGCCCACTACTTGCTGGGCAGCTGAGGACAGGGACAGAACAGTGCCTAAACGCTGCAGCTGGCACTAAGTGCTGCATAGCTGGGGAAGGCCAAAGTAGGGATGAAGGAGTGTGACTCACGTCTGAGTCAAAGTACATGTCCCTAGGGAGGGAAAAACCTAAACGGTGCAGCTGCCCACTACTTGCTGGGCAGCTGGGAAGCAAATTGGGCCAGGGGCTCTCACTAGCCCCTCAGGAACCAACCACTGTGCCAAACTGAGCCATCTGGCTCTGGGAATACCTGTAGCGCACAGGAGAGCCCTCTAGGCTCTCAAATTAACAACTGTGCCCTTAGGAGCCTCTTGTGGGTTTGAAACAAAGGGGCCCGCTGCCAACTGGGGCCGCTCTACCCTCCAAAATGCCCCTGCAACCATGTGGGCGTAGATAGGAGCCTCCCGTACGCTCAAAATATACAGCGGCCTTGGAGTCCTCCGGCTCCTTATGGAGATAACTGCCCCCACCGTAAGAGCCACGGGACTCTGAAAAACGGTGGGGCGGCCCTCTCGCAAGTGAGGGCTGCCCAGTGAATGCAGAGGGGGCCACTGCGCCTTGCAGGCACCCGCAATATAGAGCCCCCGTCACCGTGGCTCCAAAATAGAACAATCTTTGGGGTAGCCCTCTGTTGAGCGGGGCTGCCCTAGTGAGATGCACCGGCCCTGTCTACCGCCCCACCCTCACTCACCGGTTCGGGCGGGCTCTGGGGCAGCCTCAGGCTCTCCTCCGGCGGTAACATCTCCTCCTTCGGTGCTGGGCTCCCCCAGGCTCACGGGAGCCACGTGCTGATTTCCGCCAGCACTTGTCTCTTTTCTGAGCTCGACGAGGCGGGGTCACTTCTGTCCGGTGGCCCCGCCCACAGTCAGGCGGGCCGCGGGCGGCAACAGTGGCATATCGGGGGCAGCACCGGGTGGTGGGCACCCTCGGTGCGAAACAGAAACATCGAAGCGGGGTGGGCACCCCCTAGGGCACCTATAAAAAAGGGGTGGCACACTTAATTGTACAATCATGGGAATTGGGCACAATGCAGGGTCGGCACCTGCTTCTCTCCCTTCCAGCAGTGGGGGGCAAGGTTGCAGTCGCTCTGGGCTGCGGAGCCCTCGTGCTCTTTATCAACTGGGCTCAAAAGAAAGATAGCGCTTTCAGCAGCGCTTAGTCAATCAAAAAGTCCTGGGGTAAGGAATAGCGCACAAAGGTCCCCAAGGTCCTTAAATAAGGACATAGAGCCCCAAAGGTTTCAGGACATCCATCAGGCATCCAGGGGCTGGGCAGGGCCCAGGGAGGCAAGCCTTCCCCTGGGCCCGAGCAGCAGCACGCCCCTGGCTGGATTCAAGTTGCAAGACCAGTACATTTGACAAGAGGTCACAGCCTCTTTTTATATAGAGAAATCCTTTGTCTAAAGGTGCAGGGTGGGGGCAAAACCAGGCGCAGCTGGTTTGGGAGCACTCTTGATGGGCTCAGCCCCTGTCGTTATTCACTGGACATGCTAGGGTCATTAGATGAACCACAGGGGGCGGAGCCAGCATTGTGTGGGGAAAGCCCAGCCCTATTCGGGGCATTGTGCACTCCTCCCCAGCCATCAGGATGCTAATCTCAACACTCACCACCGGGGCAGGCCCATCCAGACTCCTGGAGCCAGGCTCACCAGCCAGCTCCAGCCAATCACACGCCAGCAACCTTACTGCACATGCACACCAATGTCTAGAAGTGGCACTTCCACACTAGACATATTCATGCCGCACACATCAGTGCGCAGCATTTAATCACACGAGTCCACACATACCAGACTCAAGCCTGCACACCCCACGCATCAGGAACTACCAGGGACACATACATTCCCCATGCATTCCTATTTGAGGGCAGGCCTATCTCACCACATGTACTCAGAGTGCGCACGCACTTTCCACTGGGACACAGTGAAAGTGCCCAGAAACCAAAAAATCACCATCACCAGGTCACCATTAAAAGCAAAAAGTTTAGGGGTGAACCTGCCAAAACAACCCCCTTCCAGCCAAATCGCAGGTGAGACTAATCACCACCGTGATGGATTTCCCTGCTTTGGGCTACTGCAGGGACACCCTCCTGTTCTACGCCACGGTGAACCCATGGGGTTCCTTCTAAAACCACTGTCTGGACCAACTGGGCTACCCCACTGGTACTCCCAAGCTGTCCGCGGCCAGGGCCAGGCCATGGGCCACCCAGGTGCCACTGGTTCTTGCCTATTCACAGAGTGGGGGGTAGTAACCCCTGGCACATAGTAGCCATTTTCCACTCTTCCTGTCTGCAGGACAGGACTAGACTGCCACTGGTTCTCCAGCCTAGGGTCTACAACCTCAGGCGGACCAGGAGTCTCAGGGAAGGCTCTCCTCCCCCTACCTCTTCTCCTAGGGTTTCTCCTCCTCCGGCGAGGGGTACACCTAGAATGCTATTTAAACCCAGGGTTTAACCCCTCAGGTTGCACCAGGGTAAGAGGTGGGCACTCCCACCCTCTGCACCCCCTTCCAGAGTCCTGCTCCCTACCAACTGGGGCGGTACCTCTGGAAGAAGAACCGGTCAGGACACTGATTACAGTCGTCCTTCCCCCCAGGTCAGGCGGATCCTGAACCTGGCATTCCAACCTCGGGTCTAGAACCTTTGGTGGAATAATTGCCTGGCCCTCCAGGACTTCTGGGGATTTGCACACCATCCCCCTGAGGCTTACAAATGACACATATGTTGAGTGAGTGTCTGTCTGGTGCAGATCTCCCATCCCCTGTCCACCTGACAGTGTGCGAAGATCCCCAAGTACAGAAGTGGTGTCACCATGGTCACTACATGGGAACCTCGCCCAACGGGGTAGTCCCTGACCCACTGGTTCTTCTACTGGGGAACTCATCCCCCAATCACTCCTCACGCTGGACTCCTGTACCCTCCCTACCGGAGCGGTACTGCCTGACTCTAGAACTACTGAAACCCTGTTCACCGATGTTCCACGTTCTTCAAACACTCTGGGAGATCCTCCTCAAATGACCTATTGGTACAGCCTAGGCCCCCAACCTGTCGTTCCATTCAGAAACATTCCAGGGCCTGACATTGGGTTTCAGGCACCTGGAGACACGCAGTCCCACCCACTCCTTCTCCTCTGAGACAGGGCATGAGCCCCTACACCGAGACCTAGCTGGGCTACACTGAACCTCTTCCACCACACTGGGCTGGAAGACACCTCAACCACTCCTTTTGGGATCACTCCACCCCCTATGTCTCCCTCCTCCCAGAACCTTACCAACTCCAAAATTCTGTCTCTAAACAGACCACAGAAATCAAAAGCAGGCTCCACTTCTGCAGACGTTCTTGGGAAAAGTTTAACACACGGAACTTAGGTATCTGAGCAAAACAAGAGTACACAAGTATTCAACAAGCTCCCCATCCAGAGAACTCACACCATTTATCCACACATGCCCCCCCCAGACTGGTAAGGCAGTTTCTACCACCCCTGATTTCTCAACCTGACCACACATGACACAGGTACCATTACTCCAGGAAAAGGACGGGGGACACATGTACTGGACACATTTTCGCTGCCACCACTGGATCCCACGCTTCTGGTGAATCCAGAAAACACACTGCAATTAGGGGATGATTTACCCTCCAGAGATAGGGACACCTAACTCACAGTGCACAAGAAACACATTGCCACAGAAATGACATTTTTAGAACCAACTTAAAAACAATAATCCCCTTCCATGCGACTATCTAAAATGCAGAGTTTTATAGTGAGGCCAGTTGTCGCTGTGGTACTGCGCTAATACAAGTCCATATCCCACCGCTAGCCAACAATGTTAGAAATGGAATCTCTGGGTGGCCAAGGCTTGCGCCAAAGTCAGTCAGAGACCACCACTCTAAGTCAGGGCAAGGGAGTTACAAGCCAAGATAACCCCTGCTCACCCTCTAGGTAACTTGACGCGAGCAGCAAGGCTAATCTCGGAGGCTATGTAGGTAGTGTTTACGCGTGCACCCAGCAACAACACCCAAGGCCCACCACAAAAGAAACTCCACACAAGGTATATGGAAAAAAATAGTCTTTGTATTGCAAAACACATTAGATAGAAACACACACTTTACGATGTGCCAACAGGCCTAGGGCAGAATTTACAGGGGATATGTACAAGACAGGGCCACCTGGACCACTGGCAGGAATAAGCACTTTTAGAACTTAGAATAATAATCACTGTAGGATAAAACCAGTAACTACTGGTAACAGGTAAGTGCCACCTATGCAACCCTATCCACCTCAGGAAAATGTCACGCATGGAACCAGGACCTCACTAGCAACACCTGTACTAGGAGAAAACAACCACCTACGTATCACCATACATTTAGGGGTATAGGCATAGGAATATTACACATGATGCATCACAACATTCAGAGGTGTAGGGAAGGAAACATATGATGCATAAAACACATTCAGCGGAGTAGGATGCATAAAAAACACATTCAGAGGTACCAGAACACAGGGTGCGCAAAACATACAACACACAGTACATTTCCTAGCACCCTAAGAAGCACATAACTCACAACAAGTCAAGGTTGCGCCACTGCGCCAAAAACCTAAACGTAGCAGCTGCCCACTACTTGCTGGACAGCTGAGGACAGGGAGAGAACAGGGCCTAAGCGCTGCAGCTGGCATTAAGTGTTGCGCAGCTGGGGAAGGCCAAAGTAGGGATGAAGGAGTGCGACTCACTCCTGAGTCAAAGTACATGTCCCTAGGGAGGGAAAAACCTAAATGGTGCTGCTGTCCACTACTTGCTGGGCAGCTAGAAAGCAAATTGGGCCAGGGGCTCTCACTAGCCCCTCAGGAACCAACCACTGCACCAAACTGAGCCATCTGGCTCTGGAAATACCTGTAGCGCACAGGGAAGCCCTCTAGGCTCTCAAATTAACAACTGTGCCCTTAGGAGCCTCTTGTGGGTTTGAAACAAAGGCTACTAAGTGGGGGGAGCGGCCCGCTGCCAACTGGGGTCGCTCTACCCTCCAAAATGCCCCTGCAACCATGTGGGTGTATAAAGGAACCTCCCCTGGGCTCGAAATATACTGATGCCCTTGGAGCTCTACTGCTCCTTATGGAGATAACTGCCCCCATCGTAGGAGCCACAGGACTCTCGCAAGTGGGGGCCGCACAGTGAATGCAGAGGGGGTCATTGTGCCTCGCAGGCACCCGCAATATAGAGCATCGAAGTGGGGTGGGCACCTGCTAGGGCACATATAAAAAAGAGGTGGCACCCTTAATTTCACAATCACGGGAATCGGGCACAATGCAGGGTAGGCATCTGCTTCTTCTTAGTGTGCTTCACCCATGTGACGTAATTGTAATGGTCCTGATGAATGCTGAGCTAATTTGGGCTCCCTATAGCAGAAACATGTTGACCTATTATTGTTTTCTTTTTTAGGACTGGGTGGTTCAAACTAACATAATCACCAAATCGTCCGACTTTTCACCTAGATTTTAATGAAGTTAGAGCTACCCCCTCAATAAAGTAATTTTTCTGGGGAGTTGCCCATACTTCTTTTAATTCACTGATTCACTTTTTCCTAAAGAAAAGAACTCAATGAAGACAAATGGCAACCAACTGTCTTGTTGGTGCCTGAGGGCTCTTTTTTCTTTACTTTGTGCATGCAACTTAATTCGGTATGAATGGTTATAGTCTGTAGAATTTTCCCTGTAATGATAGTAACTGACTAACTCTCTTTCTTCTTGTCACTCTCCTGTTAACACTCTCTTAAGTGCACATAATAGTTTTGCCCACAGTCTTGGGCCAGCCAAACCGTCATCCACCCATGGCATGCTCTCCACCAGGCTGTAATGCATATCCTGGATGGAGAACTTGCCCAGGCTAGCAGTCTCCATCTGAGTGCCGAACCACTTTTCTAAGACAAATCACGATCCTGCTTTCAGCAGCGTCATGATTGGCATGGGGAGTCTGGAACCCTTGGTACTTCTTGTTCCTGCTTCCCTGGAGTCCTGTAAGTGGGCAAAAAAAATCTGGAGGAAGCGGCTGGCCAATGGCAGCCATTGGAAGATTAGCAGGGCCGGGAAAATATGGTCACAATTCTTGCAACCTAACATGAAGATTGCTGCTGTATGTAGAGTTGTTCTCAGTGGGCCTAGATGACCATTGGGAGTGCCTGAGAGAAGGGCAATTCCCTAGTCTATTCTGGAGAGGACGAGAAGCTGCGCCACTGTTTTGAGGTCTTGTTGCTGGATCAGGTCTTTGAAGCCTCAAAGTTGTCTGAATTGGTGTTGTGTGCTTTTGGCCATGGCTGTGATGTGGCTGTGGAGATTTAGATGATTATCAAGGGTGATACCAAGGGATCTAGCACTCTGGCCAATGGCAGGGCAGCCATACAGGACAGGAAAGTTGGCCATCCATTCCTGAACTGGGGATTTTGCTTTCAGAGGTGAGATGAAAAGATATTCTGTTTTAGTTGGGTTGAGTTTTAGGTGATGGTTAGACATCCAGTTTTGAATCTTTAAAAGCATGTTTGAAAGGAGGGCAAGATCATGAGGGAAAGAGATTTTCATGTATATTTGTGTGTTGGAAGAGAATTGAAGCAGTCCTGAAAATCACACACAGGGGTTCTATACAGGTTAAAGAGTGTTGGAAAGAGGATCAAGCCTGTATTGACACCCTTGATGTACATTGACCTGTCCAAAGAACAAGGTGATCATTTTGACAATTTGGTAGCAGTTTGTTAGGTAAGAGGAGAACCAATTGAGGACTATTTCTCTACAGTCCATATGTTGTTCAGAATTGCGAAGGAGGTCCAGATGGTTGACAGTATTGAATGCAGCAGACAAGTCCAGGAGGACCAAGAGGCAGGAGTTTCCAGAGTCGAGACTATTAAGGGAGTCGTTGACTATTTGTAGGATCCTAGTGTATGTACTGTGGCCCAAGCGGTAACCAGATTGGAGAGAGTCTAGGAGGTTTTTTGTTCAAATATGTGAAGTGAGCTGGGAAGCAAAACAACTTTCAATGGCTTTGCCTAAAGATGGAATTTTCGAGACTGGGTGGTAGTTGTTTAGGTTCTCTGGGTTGAAAGATTGTTTTTTCAAGAGAGCAGAAACTCGACCCACTTCTAGTCATTATGGAAATAGGCCTTGTTGGAGCGATTAGTTGACCATGCTGGTCCATAGGGGGATTAGTTATGTGGCAAGAGATTTTCTGACAGACCCTGTAATGGCATCCTGAAGGTGAGGTGAGGGTTTACCTTTGCAGATTGTTCACCTTAGGTCTCGTTGAGAAATGGGAGAGAATGCGGACCATAATGAAGTTCCTTGCACAGTAGCATCTCAGTGTTTGAGGTAATTGATGTGTAACAAGGTATGGATGTCTCTGACTCTTCTGTCAAAGAAATCTTCAAAGTTGTAGCAGCAGTCCACTGATGGCTAAAGAGCCGATGGGGTGGAGGGGTTTGTAGCTTGTGCTTGAACCTCAAACAGGTGCTTTGGTCTGTTCTTTGCAGAATTCACAAGTGCTCTGAAGTGAGAGAATTTGGCTCTAAAGATTCGATATTTGTACTGTTTTTGTGCTATATGAAGCTCATATTAGCCAGGCTCATATTAGACCTCCCACGCAACGAACACATCTCTGGTCACCTTAAAGACCTCCACTGGCTACCCGTCAATAAGAGGATCACTTTCCGACTGCTTACCCACGCACACAAATCACTCTACGACATCGGACCAGACTGCCTCAACTCACGACTGTCCTTCTACACCCCCTCCCGCCAACTACGTTCTTCCAACCAAGCCCTCGCCATTGTACCTCGCATCAACAAGACCACCATGGGAGGCAGATCCTTTTCATACCTGGCTGCTAAAACATGGAACTCACTCCCCGCTTACCTTCGCCTTACCCAAAACCACCTAGCGTTCAGAAAGCAACTTAAAACGTGGATATTTGACAAGTAATCATCCTTCCCTTCCTAAGCGCCTTGAAACCCTCTGGGTATGTAGTGCGCTATACAAATCCTATGACTTGACTTGACTTGACTTCATAGTCAGGCAAGAGGGCGCTAATCTTCATTCTTTCTCACTCTTTCTGATAAGCTTTCTTGCTTCATAAAGTTCTTTTGAGAACCAGGGCTGGGAGATTTTGGTCTAGATAATTAGCACTTCAGGGTGCAAATTTATCGATAAAGGAATCCATGAAGGAGTTGTATTTGTCAATGGCCTCATTAGTATCAATGGGGGCTGTAATCAAGATTAGGGTAGGAAGGGCCATGATGGCCATGGCTTTTGTGTCAAGGTTGGATGTATCCCTGAACCATATTTTCTCATTCTTGGTTTCCCTGCCATTTTGGTATAAGAGCCGCAGAGGGAGAATAAGATGCTCATGCGGTCAGACCAGGTGACTTGAACAGAATCGTATGACTGTATATTGGGGGAACTGGAGATTATTAGGTCAAGGATGCCATATTTGTGTTATGAGGATTGTCTTTGTGAAAGGCTGAAAAGGTGTCAGCTGAGCTGTTGTCCTCGATTCCCCAGTGGATGTGGACGTCTCCAAGGAAGATCGTTTGGTCTGAGTTGATCAGCTGAGAGGAAAAGAGATCCATACATTCCTGGCTTAAGGAATTAGTATTATCACGTGTATGGTAAATAACCTTCAGTCTGATGTTGGAGGAAGTGAATATGGGTATCTCCACTGACAAGCATTAGAAAAACTGAAACTGAGGCATTTGGAGTAGCCTGCATCTCAGTGAGTTTCTGTGAATGAGTGCACAATCAATGACTTGTCTATCTTGCTGGTAAATGAGAGGAAGTGGAAGGTATAGACCAGAGTTAGATGAGTTGTTGAGCCATGTTCCAGTGAGTTTAAGGATATCAAGATTATGGCTAAGTATTGAGGCCGATAACTCTAAACAGTGTTTGACTGCAGACCAATATTTGTGTAGCATTGAGTTCAGGGAGAAGCTGTTGACTTTCTGGCAAGGTTGTTCATGGAGGGAGGTTGGGATCTGTATCAAGTTAAGAGGGGGATGATCATAATCCAGGATGCTGTGTGTCAGATTGCCTGCAGTCTGAGATAATGGTGGGGATTGGGTTGCCCACTACGGGAATAGAGGGGGTGTGGAATGTGAAGCTGCATAACTTTCTAGGAAATAGGATAGTTCTGAGATGTCTATGGGAGATGGTGTCCTTTTGGATATGGGTAGACGCCTGTCTCTTGGGATGAAAGAGGGTGCGTGAGGTACAGGAAGGAGAAGCAATGGGAGGATAGAGATGGAAAAGAGCTGATGAGAGAATGCCGATTCTATGAGAGTGGTGCGGGAACGAGTAAAGGAGCTTCTAGAACAGAGGCAAGTTATGTTCATCAGTTAGGATTAGGGAGATGTCGTGTTAGGAGAAGTTATTGCGGTTGGTAATGAAGCATGGGAGAGGCGAGGAGGCATTTTGGGTTGACTGTGGGGAGGAGTAGAAAGTGGGGAGGGCGACTGGTGGAGGGTATACTGGTGTGTGGGAGGTTGCAGATGGCCGATGCGGCGATATTCTGAGGGGGGTGTGTTCATGGTCTGGTGTTGGGTGTGAGCAATGGGCTGATAGGGGCATGTCGGGCTGCAGGGGAGTCCAGGGAGCTAGATGGTATCTGGGTGGGCCATAAGGGGTAGGGAGTGGGTGAGGGGTGTTAGAGAAGAATAGAGAAGGGGAGTGTGGAGGGTCATATGAGGGCTTGAGTGTAGGATAAATTAGGTTGATTGTGGCCATGATTGTGTTGTTGGCTTGAAACATGATTTTCCTGCTGTTGTCGATGGAGATGTGGAAGCAAAGGATTTAGGTCCTTGGCGGGACTGAGGGAGGGGGCTGGACCATTTAAACTGTCAAAAACAAAGAAGATGCCCAAACCCTCTTATCTTATAATATGGAACTTAATCGATAGAAACCAAGTACAACTTTATGAAACCTGGTAAGGTACTTTTATTTATACCTATTACTCTTGTTTTTTGATTATTTTTTAGAAAAAGAATTTTTGGGCAAAAATAGATACACATTTACACACTATTTTACAATTATACAGTTTTGACAATGGAAAAACAAATCAAAAAGATATCACAGTAACATAGCACATTACACATTACGAAAAACATTTCATCAATTTTTTCAAATGAATTCCTATTTGTAGACAGTGTGCGACCCAAAAAGGTATATTCGGACACTCCGTGGGCTGCACGAAACTTATACCTGAATCCAGTTGGGGTTACAGGTACGTTCCAGCCCAGTACACAACTTGATTTTTACACCACCAGACACACGCTGGTCTTACTCGGTCCCCCGAGTTTTGATTAGGTTTCATTCTTTCAAACAGGTCTTCCCACTAAAACGCAGTGCCAGTAAGAGGTCGTAATTGACTTTGATTCTGGACACAGACACAAGGTACGGGGCTCATATAATGATGATAGATAACTTTGGTCCAACATCTACACGGCCGCGCAAGAATTGTATTTCCTTTTTGATTAGGTCCATTCACTTAGTGATCTCAACCTCCTCCCTTCACGAGGCGCCGGACGGTGCATAGTGAGGTAGGTGGAACTAAGGGATGTTTGCTAAAGTACTTTACATTCTTTCAGTAAGACTGATTTATAATCTTTGACACAATCAACGCTTCATCCATTGTAGATTTGAAGCTTGAAGCACCGTCCCCCAGGTTCACGTACTAAAATACGCTCTGCCTGAAAGACACAGGTATTTTCTCCATTATTTTCTCAAATAAGAGACGGTATTAATTGAGGCAATCAGATTTCCGACAAAACTTTATTATTTTTGTGTCCCACACAGACAAATAACAAAGCCCTGATGAGGGTTCAAAAACTTGCTATTCGAACCTGAAACGCGTCGGCACATCCACAAGAGCCAGTTATATCATTGAGTGATTTTTTGAGATACATTATATTCTGTTCCTGCTCTTGTTTGCACTTTGCTTTGTTTTGTTTACAAATATGAATTCATTTGAAAAAATTGATGAAATGCTTTTTCGTAATGTGTAATGTTCTGTGTTACTGAGATATCGTTTTGATTTGTTTTTCCGTTGTCAAAACTGTATAATTGTAAAATAGTGTGTAAATGTGTATCTATTTTTGCCAAAAAAATCTTTTTCTAAAAAATAATCAAAAAGCAAGAGTAATAGGTATAAATAAAAGTACCTTACCATGTTTCATAAAGTTGTACTTGGTTTCTATTGATTAAGTTCCATATTAAGATAAGAGGGTTTGGGCATCTTCTTTGTTTTTGTTGTCGATGGAGATAGCAAGATTGCCCGAGAAGCCAAAAGGAGAAAAGCATCTGAGTTTGCGACCAAAGGGTATGCTAGAGAGAGAGGAGGATTGGAGAAAATTGTGTATGGAGCTGATCGATAGGTCAGTGTTCTGCGTGAAGAGGAGGATATTGGTTTTGAGGATGCCTGTGCATTGGCAGAGATATTGGTCTGTCAAGAGGGTTTCCGGGTGGTCTCTCATGGTACTGTGTTTCAGGTTTGTCTTTGCATACTTGGAAAGATTTGTTGGGTAGTTGATCTTGAAAGCATTGCTGCCAGACATGGACAGGTGCAATAGTGAGGAGCTGTGGCCCAAGGGTGTCTCCGTCATGTTAGGAGCTGGTAAGAGACGAAAGGTGAAAGGAATGATTCAGATAACCAATGCTAGGGTGTGGGTGTCCTCACTGGGACCACACCTTTATAACATCTCCTGCAAGTCCAAGATGACATAGATGCCAACTATCTCATTTTTGCGGAGACAGTCCCGGCAAGTAGGAGACTGTCCCGGATTATTCGCTATCCCGGGACAGACCCGGCTATTGAACTTCCTGCCCTGCCAAGTGTCTTGCAAGTATTGCAGTGAGAATAAACGTGCAGCTTAATGTGTTTTACCCACTGTTGTTTGGATTTATTGTAGCCATACTCTGAACAGCTCCAGACCGTCTAAATAGCAAAAAAATAAATGGTAGCACCAGCCACCTCTAGGCAGGGCAGGAGCTCGAGAGAATGATGGATGTGTGCCCAGGCCTTCACGAAACCAACTCTCTGTGCACCAGCGCTTCAGATTTGCCCAATGCTTTAGTCAATCCAGCACAGCCTATTTATGCATGTTGTGCACATTTAAAGAATGAATGTATTGACAACACTTTTGCGGAACTGAATAAATAATTATTCTTCTGTATTTAGTCTTTGACATTAAACATATTAAAATAACAAAATAAATCAGGGAGAGCCTTGAGCAGTCACAATTTGCTGACCATGGTAAAGACAGCTGTACTTTTACACGGAATTTATAACCCAGCACTGCTGCTAGTTTAATTTCAATTTCGTAGACTATTATCTTGAAACTGGAGACAAAACCAATTCAGTTTCTTGAAGTCAGTTTCTTAGGTTCACAAACGCAACACTGTTCAGGTCAGTAAAGCAGATTGGCAGGCTGCTCTTCCCCAAAGAGAAAAACCAAATAACCATTAAGACTCCGAGTCAGTGTAAACGTCTGAGAAGAGGACCAGGGCCGTAAAGTAAATATATTGCGCCTCAATCAACCTTTGCTTTATTTAGCTTGGCTTGGACAATTGCAACATTATTACATTCATTTTGAGTGACATTTAAAAGTTCAAGCAGCAAAGAAATATCAGGTGAGGAAGCTTTATTGAAACGGTTGTCTTTATTTCGCATTGATCCCCTTTGCTGAGATTTAACAATGAGATTAAGGCTTGTTTTTGTATTCATGTGGTGCATTTGTCATCATGTGAAATGTGTTACTCATTAAACGAGTTGTCACTCAGATCACTACTGTGGCGATAAGCTCCACTGCAATTACTACAAATAGTCTGGGATAAATAACGTTAACAAGCATTGTGTCTGTGCCAGAAACATTCTTTCAGACATTGTACTGTGTGAAACCGGCATACCCATGGGAATATATATGGAGGCTGGGAGAGCTTTGGGTGCTGGGAAATTGCAATCAAAATAACATTCTTCCTCAGTGGAATCGTTCTTTTATTCAAAAAGAAGGTTTTGTAAAGCCTATACAATGCTCTTCCAATAAATAACAAACATGCATTGGTTTATAATGAACTTATTGCAGAGTTCGCTCAACAACTTATGAAGGAAACCGTGAATAATGGCAAGGCGAATGGAATTAATGGGATTTTGCCCCTGCAGCGTTTTCTGCATAGTTATGGACTTGCCGCCTTTGCCACATTGTCCACTAGGGCGCCAGCCATGCAGGATGTGAAGTCATGGCAGACACCTCAGCCTACTTTTGTGATTTGCAGAAACTGAGCCCCAAAGGGGCAAACTGATTCTACAAAACAAAATAGAGAACAAAAGAAACGCCCTTAACATGCACAGAGTTTGCGACCTGCGCAAGAGAGGGTTGAGGTATTCCTTATTTATTTTGAGTTCATGAGTCAGTCATGTCTGATGTGCTGGACTCAGGCACGGAAAATCTCCATTGACAGGACATCCCAAAGTAGAGTGGACCTCTTAGAGCACTAAAGGTGGTTGTCAAGTGACACTTGGGCTGCTGCCAATAGTTGTGTCCTGGCAGAGCTCACACAGTCGCCACCAACGCACAACAGATTTCCAAACTATTAGGAGAGCCATGGGTTTGGTGGATCATTTTCCTGACAATTTGCTGAGAGAGCTTCCATTCTGCAATTCCTAAGTAACCATTTAGAATACAGTCTTGTCCATGTTGAAATTGTCTCTGCATTAAGCTCCACCATTGGAGTAAAATGTAGCCACCAAACACCTGCTTCACCAAATTGCAACCTGATGTCAGTCAAGGAAAAAAGTTAATAGTCATGGAGAACATTGGAAAAAAACAACAGCAGGACAAAATCAAAATAAATATTAGAATAGAAATGTAGAACAAATAAAGCAAGCACAGGTACTTTTTGGCATTTTTTTTCTGAGACAAGAGTTACATTACTGTAAATTAGGAATTTGCTCTGTTCACAAAATGCGTTTAACATGAAGCCCAGTACATTTCCCTGGAGACGTCAAGGTGATCTCTAAAACATGAAGTATAATTAAAGATCTTAACTATGTCAAAAAAAGAACCAAAAGTCCTGATGCACTAAATTACCCAAAATATAGACTGCTCCTGCCTTTTTTCCAAGTCTGAGAAGCTGTGTTGGGCTATCACAGCTACCACTTAACTAAACTAGGATTAACACTCAAGAAACCCTAGCACGCCAAATGGTTGTTTTAAGCGGGTATGTAAAATCCAGGTTTTTCACACACTCCAAAAACACATGGTGGTATTATTCCCATGAAGGTCGTGAACTTTGATTATGACTGCTAGCATGTCACCGTAAGTACGAGGAAAGCGCAATGTGCGTACATTAAAATTGATATTAGCTGTCAAGCTACCAATCAATGATGAAGTTTACAAAGGCCCATCATGAAGACCATATTGTCTAATTTATTGTGGCCACTCCTAGTGTGGGACATGATCTCGAGAAACCTCTGCAGAAATCCATGAGCAGTTTCTGCTGAACTGCTAGATCCCTGTGGTTGGACTATTTTCACAGGAGAGCCTAAGCCTGTTAGTTCCATATAGAAACAAGATGGACATCATCACAAGTGTACATATATATAACAATGTTTGTCTTGCAAGTCATTTGTAGAGCAGATGGATTACATTTCTATGATTTTCTATCCATAGTCGTTCTCTCATCCTTAGAAGTCTGATGAGATCAATCAGAGAGAAAATAACATGCAACCTTGTACGCCATATTCTGGTTAGAGAGAGTACAAGGTGTAGGTACACTGTGTAATACTGTGCTACGAATATGAGCATTTACCTTCTTATGGTTTCCACCTTCTTTTGTCCTACTAGTCTTGCCCATGCCACACCTGATTATCTTATAAAGCTCAAGAAACAAATTATGAGCGGACTGCTAAACAATGCAAACATTCACCCCCAGTCTCAACAAAATCTGGGTTTAATCCATCGTTCTTTGGCTCACCACGCCACCCCAGCCATATGCAACTCAGTCTTAACCCTGTTTCTAATGGGAACAGTCCAGCCCTAACTGTCAAGCCAGGTCTTCCCTGGACTGGAAACAGGCATCCTATAGCAGGTTTCAATCTTATAAAGTTCTCCACTTCATTTGTCCATGAATAGCTGACAAAATTGGGCCATGGTAAAATGTGTGGAAACTCAAATACACAAAACTTTATGGGTGTGGAGAAACCTCCTTGATTTCCAATTATTTTTGGACAGATGTCTCTACAATGAGATGAGAACATTTTCACAAAAAGATACCTGCTGAATAATTCTTAAGTGAGTGATGAATGTCAGCCTACTACTGATTTTTCATATCTTTGAATCCAAGGAGGAACATGTTTAAAGTCAGAAAGATTAAGAAAGATACAATGGAAAATTGGAATATCATAAAAAAAATTCCTAGATTAATAAGTGTCTTATCTGGGGCTGCTGAACACTGCTCTGTTTCAAAAGAGAGACAGATGGGTGAAAAGAGGAGAGAAATCGGAATTTGTACTTAAAATCACGTGCAATAAACATGGAACATATTTTTACAACTAATTGAAAGTTAACTTTGAGGTGTTGCTCTTTTGGGCCAGAAACCATCCTATGACATCACGGATCTGCCCTTGCTTACTTTTGGTTTAATTGAAAGGATGTTTCTTTACTCTTGCGTTGAGATATGGACATCATTTATTGTCATTTGCTTCCAAACTAGCAATTAGCCCATATCATTTTCTTGCTCTTTTGATTCGAGGCTTCAAATTTCATAGCTGACTTACCATTAACAGACATTTATTCTAATATTTGGTCAATAATTGGCAGAAATGCGCCTATTGAGTTCCGCCACTGTCAGAGAAAGTTCTTACTGCTCCCTAGCCACCACTGTTGAACAAGTGATAGCAGTAAAACATTTTTTTCAGACAGATGATAAACCTATACTTAACTCTAACAAGGCGTACCTGCAAACAAATATTGAGGAAACACTTACAAGCGAGTGAACCTAAACCCGTTATTTACAACTATTGTCTTATAACATCTACCTTACGTAATATGGTGTCGTCTGCTCCCCAAAATTCATCTAAGTACAGCAGTTGAGGCGTCATCTTTTCTTCATTGAATTTGTTGAAGCCGTCCATTCCGTCTTAAAGATGGTTAGTTGGCATAAGGTCTTTCAAGGTAATACTAGCTATAACAGAATGATCTAACGAGGAGCCCTTAGTATTCATTAGCATGCCTAAATAATTCTAAACCAAAAAACGTAAACATATTTTCATCTTTTTTCCCCCAAACTCAGATTACCCTCTCCCAATGACATGGCACTGGCCTTGGTGCACTTGATAGCCAATTCACAGATTACAAAATGTTTCAAACGGCATTTACAGGTTTTGGAAAATAAATATGACTGCGTCAAATGTAGTGAAGTATGCATACATTTAGAGATTAATGTTGGAAATGCCCCTTCAACCCACAAAGGCATCAACTTATCGCCTAAAAATAAGTTTAAAATGCTTGGGGACATGCTACAAACCTGCTTTAATCCAGCAGCAGTATGGATTTTAAGAGGTAAGCCAATATCAACATCATCAGCTTAGCCCCAGGACTCAGGATGAAATATAGGGGATATATTATCAAGACAGGCGATAAAATTATTGCCGCTTTAGCGGCAGAAACTGCCGCTAAAACGGCAATAATGGGCTTGATAATACGCTCTATAAAATTCCAATTGAAGCCCATGTTAGATGTGAAGGACATCTAACATGGGCTTCAATTTGAATTCCATAGAGCATATTATATAGCCCGTTATTGCCGTTTTAGCAGCAGTTTTCTGCCGCTGAAGCGACAATACTTTTATCGCCTGTCTTGATAATATGCCCCATAGTTATTGGGGATGATTCACCAAATGGAATAGTACTACAGGAGAACAAATTTACATATTCTTACACGCCTTTGTGAATAAGCCCTAAAATGTCCAACTTCGAAGTTCTAAAAGTGCAAACAGGGCAACGTAGTTTAATTTTGTGCTAACTGTATAGAGATATTTCCTGACAATTCACTTTTATTTCCATTGTAGATGTTTTAGGGCCAATTCACAAAGGCATGTAAGTGTACTAAAAAAGAGTAGTAAAGCGCTTCTACTTTCTGTACTCCAAAATGCCTTAGTGATTAGGGCTTAGCAAACACGTGCAACAGTTGGCTAGGAGGATGAGAGAGATCTGGGGGCCAGGGAAGGAGAAGGCAGTGGAGGTTTTGCATGCTGCTCCAGCGCAGGTGAGTCACGTTGAGCTTTGCTCCCTTGTTGTTCTTGATTTTGCACCACTAACTTCATGGGAAATTGTATGTGATTGCGCAGCTCTATTTTAGAGACAACACAGTATCTGAAAAGCATTCAGGTAGAAGAAAAGTAAGCCACGAAATAAACATGGTAAGTGGTAGTTTCATATAAAATTTTCCCACTGGTTAATCTAAAATCCATACACTATAATTATTTTGTCAAATTATACAGAATATTAGTTGGGCAGATTTATAAAGAGATAGTCAACAAACTGTGAAATAGGAAAACAATAACAAAGAGAAGAATTTTACCCATGAGGTAAAAGCCTTGAGATCAAAATCTCAGTTCATAGGATCCTAAATGGTTTTACTCATGATTCCCTTGGTTTTCCTAACTGAAATTCACTTTGCGCTCCCCTCTCCCCCAGTGAAATTCATTGTTAGATGAGACACGGAAAAAACTTTAAAAAAAATCTTAAGATGGAAACAAAAACCCAAATTTCCAGCCTCGGGCAGATGCCAGTATTGCTGGTGTAGCTGCTCAGCTGTTGGTAAAATGTAGAATTTCCCACTTTAACAGCAACCATAGACTTCCCTCTTCTAGATACCCTAATCAATCAAGCTATACATATTGGAAATCGTCTCTAAACACTTTGTCAAAAAAAGTTAAAAGAAGGAGCGGACGGTGAATACTAGTGCTAATGGGAAATCTGCAAAAGTAAGAAGATTGCAAAGGGTAAAAATCATAGACACAGGAATAATTACATTCCCAGAAGTCCTTCTTTAGGCAATAATGATATGAAATTCGGCCATTACTTTGATTATGTTTCATCAATGTACCTCAATATCCTACGGATTGGTTAACACTTTTGGGCAATTTTAATGCAAACATTTCTATTCCCTATGAGGAAGTCTTGAAAGATAAGGACTTGGACGGACCATGATCAAAATCATCAATTACCTGGCAAACAGACACAAAAGGTGTCCTTTTCTTCTGGAAATTAAGAGAATTATATTGGGTAAATGTAAATGGGTGTTTTGAAGAATATTCACCTATTTAACCTACTAGATACAGTCCTGTTAGTTGTTCAATATAGATTGGATGATGTCCAGTAATGCATTGTTTATCTTCTTATTTGAAGGCCAGATAATAAAGAATACATTCAGTAATAATGTATTTTGTCAGCTCGGCTAAAATAGCCAACAGTAACGACAAATACTTGGTGCTCACATGAATAATCAGTGTAACTCACAACAAGTGGAAAGGCCATTTTGAATTCTATAGACAATCTTTCTGCAGAGGACTTGCTGCTGGCCATCTATGAAGTATTTGGCTGGCCATAGAGAATAACTTACTTGAAACCATTCAGCATTGGCTACAATTAGTAGCCTCTCCAGCATTTTGCCACAGAAATTCAACTCAAAATAATATGGACAAAAATGCAATAGCCTCATGAGATAAATTGGACCAGTTTATAACAAGGGATTTGAACCATAAGACGTGCAAAAACATTCGTGTCCATGTCCACTTAGGGCGATAGAACAAAGGAGACAATGACGCAAAACCAGATTAAGACAGAATCAATTACAAACTGATTTATTATGGCATGATTTATCTGAAGATGCATGTGAGTAAAACACAAGAACTTTCTGACAAATTATAGGAAAGCAATGTCATTCTGGAACAAAACCTTCAACTCATGCCTCAGGAAGAATGGATATTTTATCTTGGTGATTTAAATAAATATAATCTAGGACAAACATGGTAATAATATTGTTGGATTAGCATTATATCCAAATAGAGCAGAAGAATAAATGTATTTTCTTGCAGGGAAGCAGATTAAAACATGTATTTTCTCCTCAAAACAGGCCAGAGTGATGGGCTCCGATCAGATTCCTATAGTGGTATTGAAGTCCAATCCTAAGGTTTAGCATAGTGTTTTTGTATTGCTATCAAACAGATAAGATATCTGTATAGGCTAGTGGTAGAATTCTTCCCCTGCATACAAAAGACAAAACTCAAAAATACAGACATATTATTTTATTTGAAGTGATTGGCAAGATGTTTGCAAAGAGCATTCATAGAAACCTTTTAGAATTGGCTATAGCTGTCAAAAGTACAGCTTGCGAACAATTAGGTTTTAAGACTAAGGATACAATTGATAACATAGCAGTCCTCCATTCAAACCTTGATAAATATGTAAAACAGAAGAACGGACCAATGCATCCTCTTTTTATAGAATTTTCAAAGCGTTTGCCCATGTGGATCTTCCTTTACTCTGTGAAAAACTGCCACGTTTGGGCATTTCTCAAACACTCTTGAAACTCTTAGCTGCTCATCACTCATCAACATGGTGTAAAGTGCTTAAGGGAAGCATAGAGGCCTTCTTTCTTATGTAATTAGGACTGAAAGCTGTTAACCCTAGGCTGTATTTTAGCCCCTTACATCATTCTTTGCATTTAAGTGACTTGCCAAATCACTTTCACTTGATTCATAATTTCTACCCAGAATTTCAAAGTTTTTATGTTGCTCCGTCTTAAATGCAGCTGACTTGATTTTATATTTGAAAACACAGTTTATACAAAACAGTTATATCAGCACTGTGAGCATTAAATGCAGAGGCAACCCTAAGAAACGTGGTGCACTAGAATTATAAAATTAAGTGCAAAACAGTATTGAAAAACTTTATCATTGCAATCAATGGGCTAAAATCGCTAGAGACAATCGGTCACTTGCAGGTAGAGTTGCGTGGAACTGTCAGGTGCCTCCTGTCAACCCAAAGCCCCTTGTCTTGATGTAGCACAATGTGATGCTTTAGCAGACTTTTTTATCTCTAAGATTAAGAATATATATGTTGACTTCTGTCCTTCCGACTCCCCGACTCCTTCACTTGAGCCTGTCGTCTCTACCATTCCGGGCGATCTTCAGCCAGCCGAAACAGGTATTAGCGCATGGGACCCCCTTACCTTATCCATTTTATACGACATCATCAGAAGTATTAAATCGGGTTCCCCTCTTGACCCCATCCCTCCCCAATTTCTGTTAAACCTTAACCCCCCCTCTCTCAAAATCACCCTGGAGCTACTAAATATGTCACTCAGGGAGGCAAAGGTCCCCAGTGATTGGAAGCACGCAATGATTGTACCCCTGTTAAAAAAGGCCAATGCTGACCCTAATGACCCCTCCAATTTTCGTCCAATTTCACTTCTCCCAGTATTTTCCAAAATATTGGAAAAACATGTCCTTAAACAACTCACCAGTTTTAATCTAACAACAAATTTCGCCCCTCCGGCGGGCGTACGGAGGGGCGAAATAGGTATACGGCTGTATACAGACCACTGAAACTAATACGTTTCCTGTACTATGGCATCCCTTCCCTCTAATCCCGTGCAGCATTCTAAACCCCTAACGAGGAGTTTTTTCTGCTTTTAATGCAACCACTTTTGGGTTGCTTATTCCTCTGCCCTATAACATATTTTGTTATCTGGGAACAAAGGGTTGCAGGTACGGCAGGGTGTTAGTGTACCCTGACCGCCCAACACTTTTATTTTGGTCCTGATGAAAAAACGGTAATTTCCCTGACGGTTTGAAACATGTAGACCTCACACATACCTCACAGATACATTTGGTCAGAATAAAACCATCACTGTATCGACACGCACTGTTTTTACTTTTGTCCAGTAGTCTTAGAATAAAATATTGTATAAGCCATACCAGGACAAATTTTAACTCACTGATTTTTTTCTTTAAATTCATCACTCATATACCCGCTCCACTGTATCCCAGGTGTTGCAGCACACCTTGATGGCACTCGGCTGTCAAGGTGGCCCCGATGATGAAGCATGTCACCGACCATGTCGGTGAGTGAGGGGTTCATTAAAAACAAAGAAGGACTTCTTCTTTTTTCATTAGAATTCCATCCCACCGATATCGCTCTTTAGCCTTATCTATGGTGATACTCCTCCTTTTGTTATATTGTTTGTGGTAGTAACAGGGATTGCCGATTGGAGGATTCATGTCCAATACCTACGGTTGGAACTCCGACTTATGAACTTTACTCAAAACACGGAGTGGGCCCTATTACTTATAATGAAGTATGGGTCCGCTACACTAAAAAAGATGGTGTTTTGCAATGGCCCCCACATGGTAGTTTTGAAACAGAGATTTTAGACAATCTAGAAGTTAAGCTATTTAAGAAGAAAGCCCGGCCGGCAATGTTTGACTCTTTCCGCCTTTGGCGTAAGGAAGCCAAACAGCGTGAAATTAAGCAAGCAAAGAGAGATAAGAAAGATAAGAATATGTCAGTACTACAAGCTGCTAGACAGTTTAAGGAAGATGGAGAAGAGCATGCGAGTGAAGTCTTAGATAGACAGCGTTGCATGGCCATAGATAAATGTTATCCGGCCTTGCCGTCTTCTCCTCTGAAAGTGATGGAAGACCCTGAAAAAGATCCTTTGATCTCTCATTTACTGAGATTGCCTCCTCCTTATGTGCAGGGTGCTACTGCGCCTCTATTACCCCCGGTTGTTCCACCCTTTGTTGTTCAACCTCCTGCTGTTGTTCAGCCACCCGGTGCTCCACAGATGGTTTTGCCTTCTCCTGCGCAACCCATTCTAGGGTCGCCAGCCTTTCTATCAGCTTTGCCTTAGACTCCTTTGCCTTCTGCTTCTGCATCTTCGATTTCTACTGTTCTTGTTCCTACACCTTCCTTGCCTCAGAATACTTATTCTCCTGTTCTTATGTCTGCTTCTTTCCCTTCTGCTCAAAAACGAATGACCGAGACTGTTGTTAATTTGTTGTCACCATTGTTTGGGTCACTCAATATGACCCCTGTTTCGGAACGTAAGCAGAGTCGTAGTCAGCTTCCTAGTTCTGAAGAACGGACAGTGTTGGATTTGTTGGCTCGTAGGTGGATTTTAAATGCTCCGAGGTATAATTTGCCAGCAGTTATGGATGTTTTCTTTCAGTGGGAACCGCATAAGCAAAGGTATGTTTTTGATGAAATGTGTACTTTTCTGCGTCAGGAATGGGAAGATAATGAGTTGGGTCCGATTCCGCAGGATGTGCTCGATGTTCAGTCAGATTTTGCTAAAGGGATGATAGTGGAATCTGATGTTACAGATGCCGTAGAGACGATATTTGCTTTCAGATCTAGGCTTTAGCCTCAGACATTGTATGAACCTGATTCCTTTGTTAGGAGGAAAGTGAAACAGTACCCTATGAGAGAAGTTCCTCCGGTATGGAAAGAAGCAGTTCAGGCTAATGTAAATCAGGGTATTCAGGCCGCTCCGGCTCATTTTCAGCGAGTATGGGTACATGTCCCTTGGAAGAGAGCAGAGGTCTTGGCTCTTAAGCAGACCTTACCTGATCCTCGTAAGAATCCTGCTGGTTATTACAAGGAGTTATCCCAGACAGTTGAAGCGTGTATTATGAATTTAGCTGACGTCGATATGTTGATGGGTAATGTAGTCCTTCAACCCTTGTGGGCGAAGATTCGTCATGAGAATCATGCTGCTGAATAAGGTGATACCTGGGCGAATATTGTTGCTGCAGATGGTAGACAGGAGGGAGGTGCTAAACCTGAACCTCTAGTTTCAGAATTACCAGGTAGAATTATTAATCTTATGAAAACGATGATGCCCGCTTTACGAGTGAATTGGGATAATTTAGCAGCATGTAAGCAGAAGAAAGACGAGAGTGTATCTGATTTCTTCACTAGGTTTGAAGAGATGTTTATTGATCATAGTGGCCAGGATATGAGTACGGAGGGTGGTCAAAGGTTGTTTGTGGATAAATTTGTCTTTAATTTGCTTCCCGAACTTTCTAATAAGTTAAAGGACTCTGAGAGTTCATGGGCTGTCTCTTCGTCGGCCCAGATATTGGCTACTGCATAATATTATGAGAATAGGGATAAAGATGAGAAGGATAAAGTGGAGAAAAAAACGAAAGAGTTAAAGACGAAAGTTCTTTTGCAGCAAGCTTATCCGTCTCGTCAGAATCAGCCTCAGTTTCAGCAACCTCCACAATTTCAGAGATTGTTACAGAAGCCTGAGCCTTATGTACAGCGATTCTTTCCTGGCCCTAATCAGTGTGCTTATTGCAGAGAGGAAGGTCATTACAAGAATAGTTGCCCGGCTTTGTTACAGCGTGCAAATGGTGTATCAGGTCAGAGAGTGTGGTAGTTTTCAGCAAGCTCCTAGGGGTAGGGGACGTGGTGTGTTTCCCCAGAATGAGCGTTCCTCTTCCCTACAGAATTCTGCGAATTATTTTGACAGACAGAATGTTCCGAGTGGTCAGTCTGCCCAGTATTATGTTGAGGATTACTATGTCAAAGGTGAGAGTTCTGGTTATAATGATAACTAGGACAGCCAAGGACAAAGTGAGGGAGTAGTGTCAGTTCTAGTAGACCAGAGTGGACCTTATGTTGAAGTGGTTACATCAGGTGTGGTAGAACCTTTTCTTTTGGATACTGGTGCGATGAAGAGTTCTATTATGCACTCTAAATTTCCTGGCGCACCTTTGTCTGGCTTGACCAATGTTTCAGTAGGATTTTCAGGCGCCCCAGTTCGTAATCCGGTTTCTAGTCCTTTGTCCCTTTCGATTGGCCCTTGTGAAGTGGAAGCTCCACTTATTTTAACGACTGGTTGTGGTGAGAATCTGTTGGGTTTGGACTTGCTGAAAAGATTATATGCGACATTACATTGTTCTCCTTCAGGAGTACAACTTACCCTCGGTAAGAAAGTGATTTCCCCAATGTATTTGTCTAAGGATTGTTTGCCACTGGAATTGCGTTCGCTTCCTGATACACTTTGAGCTACAGTTCCAAGTGATGTTCGTCTTTTGCAGATTCCACCCTATGTTGTTACTCTCAAGTCGAATGCTAGGCTACCTCATATTCCACAATACAAGATCTCCAGCGATGGCGAGAGAGCTCTTTTAGCGATTGTTTATGATCTGTTTGAGAAGGGTGTAGTTGAGGAAACGAGAGGTAATGTTGGTAACAGTCCTGTTTTGCCTATCCTTAAACGTACTGATGCTTCTCAGCCACCTGTGTACCGGTTTGTGATCGACCTTCCAAGGGTAAACAAGATAGTCGTGCCACAGTTTCCTGTGGTACCTGATATCACTGCTTTGTTGACTTTGATTCCTGCTTCGGCAGCTTGTTTTTCTGTCATCGATTTGAAGAATGCTTTCTTCAGTATTCCTATTGCTGAGGAGAGTAGGGATAGTTTTGGATTTTCATTAGGAGGCCGAAGCTTCCGGTTTAAGAGAGCTCCCCAAGGTTATTGTGAAAGTTCCTCCATCTATAGTCTAGCGTATAAAACTCAGCTTGACGGTTTTGTGTTACCTGTTGGTGCTACTCTTATTCAGTACGTCAATGATTTGTTGATTACTGCTGATGATGAAAAGATTTGTAAAGAGGCTACTCTTTCTCTGTTGCAGTATTTGTCTGACCTTCATCATAAAGTGTCACCTTCAAAGTTGCAATATTGTCGCCAAGAAGTAACCTACTTAGGTCATCTCTTGTCGAAGGAGGGAAGGAGATTGAACCCAGAACGAATTCAAGCAATTACGCAAATGAATGTACCATCCACACAGAGAGAAGTGCATGCCTTTTTAGGTATTACATCGTATTGTAGACAGTGGGTCCCCAATTTTTCACTGTTGGCGAAACCTCTGTTAGCATTGACTCTGAAAGATACTCCGCATCCTCTTCCTTGGTCTGACGAATGTCAGAAAAGTTTTTCTGAACTACGCGATGCATTGTGTTCGGCTCCTGTGTTGGGTACTCCAGACTATAGTAAGCCTTTCACGTTGTACGTGCACGAGATAGAAGGTTGTGCATTGTCAGAGTTGACACAACCATTTGGGGACAAGCAGCATCCATGTGCGTATTTCTCTTCTATGTTAGACCCAGTTGCTAAGGCGTTGCCGAATTGTCTGAGAGCTACAGCTGCAGCGGCTGTTTCTATCCGACAGTCTGCTGGTTTGGTATTGGACAATACGTTGATTGTGATGGTCCCACATGAAGTGGATACCTTATTAAACAGGACTAAGACACAGCACCTTACTAGTGCACGTCTGTCAGGTTACGAGTTGACATTGTTGGCTAGTCATGTGCACATTAAAAGATGTAATGTGCTGAATCCAGCTACGTTGTTACCGATCTCTACAGAGACGGATCCTCAAGAACAGCATGATTGTTTTCTTCGTACAGAGGAAGAAACGAAAGCTAGAGTTGACCTCAGGGATACTCCCCTAGCGAATGTTGATGGTACGCTGTGGGTAGATGGTTCGTGTTTTAAGCTTCCGAATGGTGAAACGACTGCAGCGTATGCTATTACAACTTTACATACAGTTGTTGAGACAGCACGCATACCACAGAATTCTGCGCAAGCAGCAGAATTGATTGCACTGACTAGAGCGTGTGTGTTGTCAGAAGGAAAGCGAGTGAATGTTTACACCGATAGTCAGTATGCCTTTGGAGTTGCCCATAGTTTTGGGCGTTTGTGGAGAGAGCGTGGGTTCCTTACTTCGCACGGAACTAAAATACAGCATGGGAAGTTGGTGAATGAACTTTTGGCATCTCTCACTCTCCCAAAGCAGATTGCAATTATGAAGTGTAGTGCACATAAAAAATTTGTGGACGATGTTGGGAATGCGTTTGCGGATGAAGTTGCGAAGGAAACGGCAAAAGACATGATGAGCCGTATGTATGTTGCAGGCCTAGCTAATTCGGTTATGGCTGGTGGAATGTGTGAAGACACAATAGAAAGTGTGAAAATGATTCAGGCTGAAGCGACTGAGAAATAAGTGAGTGTTTGGAGAGAAACTACGGGTATGTTAGATTCGACAGGTTGTTGGGTTGAGTTGTCAGAACACCAGCGATGGCTGTTGCCAGATGCGTATGTGCTCCCAGTGGTTACAATGGCTCATGGAATGGCTCACATAAGTTCGAAGGGAATATGCAAGTTGTTGGCTCCAGTTTGGCAGAATGCTGGAATTCCGAAATGTGCAGAGAACGTGGTAAAACATTGTATGATTTGTTTGAAGTATAATCCTGGTAAGGGAACTCCAACTCCAGCTGGTCATTTTGTTCCTCCGACGTATCCGTTTGAGGTGATACAGGTGCATTATATACATATGGAGAGATGCAACAATATGAATTATGTCCTTGTGGTTGTTTGTGCCTTTTCCAGGTGGATAGAGGCCTACCCCCTAAAGGATAATACTGCCTTGTCTACAGCCAAGGTTTTGTTGAGAGAGTACTTCCCTAGGTATGGTTTGCCGATAATTGTATGGTCGGACAATGGGAGTGAATTTGTGGGTCAAATCATGAAGAAAGTGTGTGCTGAATTGGGAATAAATCAGAAGTTCCATGCAGCGAATCACCCCCAGTCTGCTGGACTTGTTGAATGTTACAATGGTACCTTGAAGCTGAAATTAGCTAAGGTACAAGCAAGCACTGGTCTTACATGGCCGGATGCCTTGCCATTGGCTCTTTTGTCAACAAGGACGACTGTGCATTCTCGAGTGGGACTTAGTCCGTATGAAATTGTGTTTGGACGTCCTGGGAATGTTTGGGGTGTGCCTCGTCCTAAAGAATACAGCAGTATTGAGTACCCTATGTTGGTGGATTACTTACATGACTTGACTGCTAAATTATGTGTTCTCCACCAACAGGTCTATGACAGTTTGCCGACAGCTACTACAGATCCAGGGCACACAATCCAACCTGGTGATTTGATCTTGACGAAGAATTTTCAGCGATCCAAGAATTTGAAACCGAGATGGACTGGTCCCTACTTGGTTCTTCTGGTCACTCGAACTACTGTTAGAGTAGCTGGCAAGAAAAACTGGGTGCATCCCACACATACGAAAAAAGTCCCTTTGCCTTTACCGTATGATCAGTGGGTGAGGGATGGTATAGCTGATACAGATTGCGAGCGAGTCCCCACATTTGTGCCTTTTAGTGATGCTCATTTGACATGGACACGGTCAGAACACGAGGATGATGATGTTCTGCAAGCTGCTGTGCCTCCTCATCTAAAGATTGACACCACCAATCCAGAACTTTTGTTTACGGACCAAACTGTGCCGACTAAACCACGTTACAGCCTCCGATCTCGGAATAAATAAAGGGACTTTGAACATTATTTTTTTTCCACACTAAGATCAAAAAGAGACAATTTCTTCGAGTATTTTGCATTTGACTTTTGTTTTTCTTTTTCTCGTGCTTTTTCTGAAATTATATTATGGTTTTCTGTTAAATGTTTGATTGGTTACCATTTGCCAGTTGCAGGGTCACGTAGGAGTACCAACGGTTCAGTTTGTGACCTGAGTAGTGGCAGTAAGTCTGCAGGACTTGCAGTGTCCCTACGACCTGCTAATAATCACAGCTGAAGTACTCTGTCAAGATTGAGTGAGCGACATTAGAAAATGGAGATTGTATTGAGGAATGACGATAAAAGGCAAGAGATGAAAAACCGATATTATAGAATGTTGTTCTTCAAGTGTGGTATAGCTTTATCTATTTTAATACTTTTATGTATTCTATTAGCTACTATATTCTGGTTTGTTTCTTCTACACAATTGGCGTCTGCACCAACTTCTCAACCTACTCTTTCTTTTTCTACTGTTTCTCCACATGAGTTTCATACGTTACCTGAACATGAACAGACACGAAGATCAGAATTTGTGAACAATTCGTTTATACAGATGTTGCATCAGCATCAGCTAGTCATAAATACCACGAATTGTTGGGTGTGTGGTTTTATGCCACATACTACAGATAAGGGAATGCCATATTTAGTTTTGCCTTTTTGCCTAACGGGTCAGTTTGGGCACTCCAATCAATGTTTATCTATGTGAATGAAGCCTCTCCTGTACGTTCCGTCAAAGACAATGCAAGTAATAATGCCTTGATACAGGGAATAGTTGATATGATTGGAGATATCAATGTGTATAACGCTATCCCTAGAGATGAGGTACGAGCATATGTCGGTTGGAATAAGACGACATATAGTGCTAGCTTCACGGAGAAAGAAAGACAGCGAAGGTCTCCTCCTATTTGGATTGTACCCCACCGAGGTCATCTTTGTTTGCAAGGTAATGGTCAGAATCCGAGAGCTCAGCTTGGTAACAGTGTGTGTGTTCACACATACGTTTATACGTCCCCGAAATCTCCTCCGTTCGTGCCAGCTAAAGGCACGTATTTTGTTTGTCACGATAGAGCATACACATGGTTGCCATCTGTGTTTTCTGGCACATGTTATGTGGCATTTTTGCTTCCCCCTACATACACTGCTGTTTTCGATTACCATAAGACAAGATATGGTAGAGGTGTAATCGATGCGAAAGATACTGTCGCACAAGAAGCTGGAGACTTCTTTAAGGGTTTTCTACCCTTTTGGGGTCCTATGGCTAATAGTAGGAATATTCGTCAGCTTACGAGAGTGGTTGAGGCCACTATAAATGAGACTGCAGGTGCCCTTAGCAATATTACAGCTGAGCTTCAAGCGGATCGCCTTATGACATTACAGAACCGTTTTGTTTTAGATATTATACTTGCAGATAGAGGTGGGGCATGCAAATTGATTAGATCTAGTTGCTGCGTTTTCATACCAGATAATGCCCGACAGTGTACCAAGCCATCTCTAGACTACATAAGATCTCTGAGTCTATTCATGTGGACGAAGGAGACTGGTCATTGATGGGATGGTTATGGGAGTCATTGTCCAAATGGGGATGGAAGATTCTGATGTTCCTTGGTATGGAGCTAGCTATCTTTTTCTCGTGTTGTTTATGCAGCCAGTGTGGTCCCGCCATTTGTAGTCTTTGTGCTACGATCTGTGTGAGAAGACCAGTCCCGAGAGAAGTGAAGGATAATAAGATGATGTTACAGCAACACCTTGATGACCTGATGAGAATAGATATAGACCTAGATTCAGATTGACATGAGTTTAGGTTATTGCCTACGCAATGGCAAAAGGAGGGCCTGTGGTTCTGTAATTCTCAAACCTGATTACATTTTAGTTTTGCCCTCACGTAGGCCAGTGAAGTAGGCCCAAAACAAGTGGCTTTGCCTTCTGAGTTCGTGCATATATTAATTTGGGTTTCTCTGACTCTGAATGAACTGCAGAGAGAGTAACCATTTTTTAACCTGAAACTGACCTTTTGCAAAAGCAGTTTCACTAGCTGATCGTTGTCTGAGTTTTTCAATCACTGTTCAGGACCTCGTTAACCTTTTGTTTCCTTGCGCATATCTTATCTTAAACACTATCTAAATGGTTTCTTTTCTTCAGACTTTCTTTTCTGAAACATGGGTTTTTGCCATGTGTCTTGAATGCCATCTGGTGTTACTTTTTATGTAGGCCTCAGAAGTTAGTCTGTGAGCAAAGCAGTCTGACCTATTGTGAATCATATATATATATATACATTAACCAAGGATTTTTTCGTGCACTGGAGTTAATTTCAGAAGCTGGCCTTTCACCTAGGAATTGACCCTGCCAAGCCAATTTCCTCGCAAGACAGTTATTTACTTTCTCAATCATCATTCTAGACATTTGTTAACTTTTAAGTTTCTTTACGTCTCTGTTATCCTGCACATTATCTGAAACTACTTTTCTTGACTGTTTCTTCATTTCATGGGTTACGCTTTCTATTAAGGGTTTGTTCGGGCCTTCCAGATTATTATTTAGATATGCCTAAATATTAACTTGTGGGTTGGGACACTGTAAAATGAGCTTTACTGTATGATGCTGTGTGATGTCATGTACTTTCTATTGGTTGAATTTTGGTGCAGGGGCATGCATTTTAAATGTACCTTTTTGTGTATAAATAGGGATATCTCGCCTTAGTAAAATTGAGCAGTTTCTTGAGTTGTACACCGTGTTGTATTGCTGGGATTTCTGCTACTAGCTGCAGCTAATAAATTTGATCTCTGACGCCACCTAGAAGTATTCCGTGTCTCTGTATACCAAGGCAAGGGAACCTAGAGGACTTCGGGCGTGTCCCTGATGCCGCTGGGTACTTGAAAACCCGGTTCTTCAACATGGCAGCACGTCTGTTATGTAATTTACCCTTTCAATCCTCCACCTCCCCCTCTTTGCGTAGCCTTCATTGGCTCCGCATTGAGAGTCGCTCTAAATTTGAGGCGCACTGTTTCACACATAGAATCATCTGGGGCAAGGCACCTCAATATCTAACATCCTTGATTCATCTGTATGTCCCTCGCGCTCTCTGCGGTCATCCAACCAACACAAACTCCAGATTCCCAGAATTAGGAGAGCCAGAATGGGCGGTCGTTCATTTGCCTTCTTAGCCCCGTCCCTGTGGAACTCTCTTCCTCTTCCTATTCGAACAGAATCTAACCATCTTACGTTCCGCAGGGATCTTAAAACCTGGCTTTTCAATCAATAAACGAGTCTGCAAGCACACTCCCTTTGTCTTTGGTTTAGCGCCGGGAAACCTTCGGGTAGCTGCGCGCTTTATAAGATTAAATATAAAATATAAAATAAATAAACGCAAAGAGGGTAAAGTTGATGCAGGTCTCAGGACCAAGCCATGGCAGTCAGTATGATTTTACCTGGCTTGAGAAGCTGGGTCCGGAGTTATCTTGGCTGTCCTTGATGCTGAAGCGGGAGCTGCAAGTGAGCTGGTTTTACTGCCTATATATTTTGGTAGGGAACCGGGTACAACTCTGTCAGGGGCCTGCTATCAGCCCTGTGCCCGAGGCCCAGCTGGCTCTCCAAGCACCTGGGCCACAGGGTCCCCTGAGCCTGTCAATTTGGTTGCACAGCATGAGTTTCACTAGTGGTGCTGCCCTGGAAGTTCTGATCAGGGCTCATTTGCTTCCTTGAACCCAGCCAGGGCTCCAACAGGTTGATTGTGTGCATGCTGTCAGTCCCCTCTGTCAGTAGGTTTGCATGGCTTACAAGAAAGGAGGGCACCCAGAGTCAGCAAGCAAGACTAACAGCTTCACCAGCCTGGTCCCCTCTCTCCTCATCTTCTCCCTTCTTTCTCTAATTTTTATCCCTGTGTAACCCCCCAGCATGATACAGCCATGCTATTACCACCGAGAATGGACGGCTGCCTTACCCCTATTCTTGTTTTGCGGTGCTCGCTTGACATACGCCCTGCCTGTTTTCTATATCACCTGACCTCAGACACCCTACCTAGTTATGGGTCCCTACCTTTCCCCGCCCCAGAGATGTCCACTGCCCATGACCCTTACTTCTCAGAGATATCTCTTGCAAAATCAGACCGTCATCAGCTCTTCTAGATAAATCTCCTGGGAACCAACCCAATTTCATTGATGTGGGCCCTTCTTAGGATGCTCTACCAACTCCCCCATGTATTACTATTCCCACCCCTGAACTCCGGTGTCCCTGTCTGGAGGACCCATCCACCCCCTTTCGCAGCCCCCAAACCTCACTCCTAAACCCCACTTCCTACAATTTCTGTCCTGCATCCCCTCCTTTTTTCCACTGCTATCCCAGTTTATCATGCTAAGTCCTTTCATTATGTAACCTCTCACATTATATTTGACTAAGAGATAGCAATTATCCATGCCGTACACTATTAACTTTTGTTTATTAAATAATTACAACAGAAAAAAAGGAGAGAAGGGCAGCCTTCCTCCAGTTTTCCAGGGACAGGGTACTGGGGACCCACATGTGGTCTGGCAGTTCTCATCCAGCAATGTGCCATGGGGTGCCCCCCATCCTGGGCTCCATCTTCTGGCCCACCGCATGGCCAAGCCCCTGGGACAGGCTCCTGCCGGCTCAGTAAGCCCTCCCCTTCTAGGCCGGTTCCAGGAGCTCTGACCGGACCCTGGTGCCCCTGCAGGGCCCTAGGGTGGTGCTCCCGCCATGGGGTCCCTCTTTCAGCCTGCCATCCTGCCAAGGGCCTGGGATGTGGGTACATCAAGCCCAGGGAGGCTTCCCCTGCTTGGCCTGGTTCAGAAGCTCTGACCGAGCCCTGGCAAGCACCAGGGTGGAGGCCGCACATCCTGGGCTCTGTCTTCCAGCACACTGCATGGCCAAGGCCCTCGGATGGGCTCCCCCCAGCCCGCGGATACCTCGTTGGCATGGGCATGCCTAGGAGCTTTATCTGGCCCCCACCAGGCCCCCAGGTGGACACCCCTGGCCTAGGCTCTGTCCTCCGGCCTGCTACACTGCCATAATACCCAGGACAGGGGCCCATCAGGCTCAGGGAGGCTTACCTTGCTTGGTCTGGTGCAGAAGCTCCAACTGGAGCCCTGGCTGGCCCTGGAGTGGGTGCCCTCCTTCCTGGATTCTGTATTTTATCCTACGTCATGGACAAGTCACTGGAATGAGCAACCACAGGGCAGAGGGAGTCCTCATGGGTGTGGCTGGGCCCAGGGCTCTGACCTGGCCCGGGGATCCACCAGGCCACAGGGAGGACACCCCTGGGGCCTGTCCTCCCTAGGCTCTGTCCTCCAGCCTACCATACTGCCAAAAAAGTAAATACCAAGGAGGGGGGTCCATTGGCCTTGGCAGGCTTCTCTTGTCTTGTTCAGAAGCTCCGGCAGACCCCGGTAGGCATCATGTTGGGTGCCCTCAATCCTGGGCTCGGTCTTCCGGCCCACCACATGACCAAGCCCCCCGGGACATGCTCCCAAGGGCCCAGGGGGACATCCCCTGCTTGGGCAGGTCCAGGATCTCTGACTGGGCCTGGGCTCTGTGTTCTGACCTATTGCATGGCCAAGCCCCTGACATGGGCTCCCATGGGTACAGGGAGGCCTCCCTGACATGGCCAGGCCCAGGAGCTTCAACTGAGCCCCTGGGTAGGTGCCACTGCCCTCGGCACTGTCCTCCGGCCTGACGCACTACCAAGGGCCGGGACAGGGGTCCATCAGGCATGGGGAGGCTTCCATTGCTTGGCTAGTTTCAGCAGTTCTGACTGGGGCCCTAGTGAGCTCCGGGTTGGGGGCCCTACATCCTGGGCTCCATACTCCGGCCCACCTCATGTCCAAGCCCTGGGATGGGCTCCAGCAGGCTTGGGAAGGCCTCCC
This sequence comes from Lissotriton vulgaris, assembly GCF_964263255.1. Classification (NCBI taxonomy): domain Eukaryota; kingdom Metazoa; phylum Chordata; class Amphibia; order Caudata; family Salamandridae; genus Lissotriton; species Lissotriton vulgaris. The sequence goes on along the minus strand of NC_141685.1, from coordinate 633,800,443 downwards.
TTGCACAACCAGGTCCACCCTGGGCTTTGCCCGCCAGCCTGCCACCCTGCCTAGGGCCCAAAATGTGCGTCCATCTGGCCCAGGAAGGATTCAATTGCTTGGCCTGGTTCAGAAGCTCGGACTGGTCTAGCACGACTAGAGGACACTACCCGTCCCTCGATCACCCGTTTACACAGATTTCCGGAAAGACGGATTTATTCACCCATCTTCTTTTCCATATTCATGGCTTAAGAACACACTCGGAACATCACTTTATCGTTCCCCGCCCACGCCGGGATGGAATTATCACCAGCATTTTGCTTGTCTCTATAGACACCAGACAGGGTCACGGGTCCAGTGCAAGCTTGACGATGTCATTCTTCCAAAAAGGAAGACTCAATACACTTTAATTGGGATAAAAAAAACAGTTATCTGTGTCCATCTTTTTTCTCTAGAATACGTTTTTCTTTTCACAATTGATGATACTTATTTTCACTTCAGATAACGTGTGCACAGGACTTTGTTGAACCCCTCCTGGGCTATGGGCTCTGTCTTCCGGCCTATGGCATGGCCAAGCCCCTTACCAGGCTCACGTCGGTACGGGGAGGCCTCCCTGACACGGCCAGGCCTAGGAGCTCCGACCGGGCCCTAGGGTGGGTGCCCGTGCCCTGGGCTCCGTCCTCCAGCCTCACATACTGCAAAGGGCTGTGATGGGGCTCCATCAGCCCATGGAGGCTTCCACTGCTTGGCTAGGTTCAGAAGCTCCTACCGGGAACCCGGTGGACTTCAGGTTGGGGGCCCTACATCCTGGGCTCCATCCTCTAGGCCACCGCATGGGCAAGCCACTGGGATAGGTTCGAGCAGGCTCGGGAAGGGCTCCCTTCCTCTGCCAGGTCCAATAGCTCTGACCCGGTCCGGCACTCCTACACTGGGCTCTGCCATCCGGCTTGCTACCCTGCCAAGGGTCTGGGACATGGGTCCATTAGGCCCAGGGAGTCTTCACCTGCTTTGCTGGATTTAGAAGCTCTGACCACTCTGTGTTCCTCACTATTGTGTGATTTAAAATGTACTTTGTGATGACTGCAGCTAATACTATGATTTAAATGGTAACTCGGATTACAGCTTGCAAGTGAATCATCACACAGAGTCTCATTTCTCCACTTCTTCTTCACATGTAACAAAGTCTATAAGCAACCATTTCTTTCTTTAACGTCTTAGAAAATTCATTTCAACAGTCAATTGCACAATATTTATACATCTTGGAAGGTTCCCTTAGCCCTCTTTCTTCTTCTATCTGAAAATCCCAAATTTTCTCCTCTTCTCCTCAGCCGTAGGTTATCTTCTTTTTAGCAACATATTTACATTTCAAAGTTTAATTTACATCTCTTATTTGGATCCTATTGAAGGTAGTCTTTTTCCCCATCATTCATTTGTTGGCACGTGATACACCGATGACACACAGCTTCCTCAATCACTCAGATTCAACCAGGTCTGTCTGAACAATCTCACCATTGCATCTCTTCCTATATGAGCTGCTCCATGAATCTGCTTAACCATTAGGTTTAACAATGCCCGGCCATCAGCAGGCACCCAAGGATAATTTTCCCCTTTCCCACAACCTGCTCTGATCCAACCTGCCTGCTCCTTATATGTGGTGTCTATTTGCAATTGTCTCACTTCATACCATGTGCCAGCACCAACTAGCAGCATGCTGAGTTCGGTCTGCTCTGTACTCACCAGTAAATTTCCCATTGAAAACGCATGCGTGGATAGCACAGAAACAGCAACTTCATCAGAGTACCTATTACTAGTTGTAACAAAATGATCTTCCCTTGCATAGACTGCACACTTTACAACAACCACCTCTCTTGGCAGTTGCAAGGGTTCCAATAGTTACCTCACATATTCCCAGTTTCTGATTGGAGAACCTGATGATCTTAGGAGCCCTTGATGTGACCATGGCTGTTCAAAGTCATGGACAACACCGAAACCATACTGGCTACCGGTATAGATGGTGACATGGATCTGCACTGAAAAAAGGCATACGTTGGGTAATGGTTTCAGCCACCTGTGCCGAGTGTACTCCCTGTAAACTTGCAGCTTCCACCACTTCCAAAATGGTACAGACAGCAAACGCTGCTCTCAAATTCTGTCCAACACTTGTTCTTTTTGCATTTGTCACCCAGACAAACTGATGTTGATCCTGGAAAGCTCTGATTTTTCAGAGAGGGGCAGGTTTGGGGCACCTGCAGATGTCACAGTAGAATGGGTAGCACCAGTTTCAATAAAAAATGTGAAGGGAAGACCATCTACGTCGGCTTCAACATATGGTCCACTCTGGTCTACCTGTAAGGCTGTGCCAAATATAAAGTCTTCCTCCCCCCTCAGGCACCATCATAAAATCGGGGCAAGATCAAATCCGTCCAGAGCTTCCATTAAGGACATCTGATGGTTAGTGCAGTTGCTCTGACAAATTGTCAGAGGATGGGGCACTTGCACTAACTGCTTTTGATTCCCTCCAGCATTAAGTGATCTCGGAGTGGTCACTGTCAGTAGCTGGATTTTTCCAGTTGCTACCTGCACGAGTTCTCCTTTCTGCGCTTGATTCGCAGGATTGAGATGGCACATGTGCTTCCAATGCCTGATCTTGTGACAGAAATGACAAGCAGTGGTCTTCAGGGTTGCACCATCTAGCCTTGTCTTGGGATCTATGGGGACATTGTTTCCTCTTCCTTGTCCCATCGACCCTGCAATAGACGTCACTAGGTCACCTCCTGGGATATTCTCCTGGCCATGAGCTATAGTTCCCATCATTGCCTGCACCTGTTCTCCTTTCTGTGCATTTAATATTTAGACCAGCATCAATTTCTCTTTCATCGTCCTATGTTTACAGTGCACCTCATCACTGCAATACCTGGCGTACAATAAAACTTCATCCACTGACTTGTTTTGCCAACTGGTTAGGTGCTGTTGAATCATGAGGCTGATTTCCAGCCCCAGTCTTGTCACAAATTTGAATACAAACTGTCCCTTATCCTCAGGGTCGAGTGTGTCTAAACCACTCTACTGCTTAAGGGCTTGTAACAGCTTCTCATAGTAAGCATGTACTGACTCTTTCGGTTGGTGGGTATTTCGATCTCTCTTAACCCAATTAATGTTTTGAGGGGCTACATTGGACTGCAACCATATGATCACCTAATCATACTTTTTCATAACCACTGGCGATGGACACTGAGTTACTGGATCCCCATCTGGCTAACTGCAGGCCACTCAATACAAGCCGACCATAGATCACTAGGAACCACAGTCTCAAACACGGTATTCAATAATCCCGGGCGGAGCAGACAGAGTTGCTCTACGCAAAGCTCTACGGAGTTGGGCAAAAACTCAGTGGAGCACAGCTCCGCGACTCCCACACATTCTTAATAAATATTTATCATATAAAAATTACAATTAAGGTAAATAAATGCGCACTTACCTTTATCACGGCATTTCCGGGCTGCCTTCCTCCTCCTCCGCTTTTATTTACCTTAATTGTAATTTTTATTTTATACATATTTATTGAGGGGGGTGGGATGCTGGAAAGTCCATGGCTGAACCCTGCTCCGCTGTGAAGTTGGACGCTTTGCAGGAACTTTGCATTCTCAGAGGAACGCGGAGTATGCAGAAATCCACAAACTCTGCCAGCGCAGTGCCGTTCTGGGCCCAGGGTTAGTATTCAAGTCAGTCCACAATATCTTGACATTTTAACAAAGCAATCAACTTGCGTATACACTCCGTAGGTTTCTCCCTCAACCTGGAAAAGCAATTTGTGAATTCAACATGGTTGCCCCAACTCCAGGGAACATGCACATACCCTCAGCTAGGCACTTCCCATAACAGATATGCCTCTACTCACTGCGTTCCTGCTCCTGGAGGTGGTGCTTCCTCCGTCACCTTTGTTATGGTTTTCTCATTTGACCATCTCTCCTCACACCTATCCAGCATACTCCAGGCTTGTATTCATATTACCAGCTCTCAAATGTGCATCTTCAACCCTGTCACTCGCTTTTCCTTTAGATCTTGATCAATGTAAATGAGCCTATGATTTCCCTGCAATGTTTTTGTTCGGGACAAGTCTACTTCATATCTCTGAGCCAATTCTGACAACTTTTCATGTGCCTATCTCTTCCTTCGGGTCACATCCTTCGCTACAAACAACAGGTCATCCAGCTCATAGGTCTCTATTCTGTCTAAAGGTTAATTCCCACATATGATCACATTCACCTCAGCCTTCAGCCTCATCACATCTAAGAGTTTCACCTCCACTGCAGCCATGATGGTACCACAACTCGATGTTCTACTTTGACTTTCCTTACTGTTATTGTGGTCTCTCAACCAGGACTCCAAGGCAGCAGCATGTAGGGCATGCTGACTTTCAGAAGCTCTCTGACTTGTACTTATTTCCAAGGTTCTACCACTAGGTCCTCTCACCAGAATTTCCCATATCTGCAGATTTGAACTACCCACCGACATCATCTGTGGCGTTCCCTAGTGCTCATCCCTCAGCCCAACCCTGTTCAACGTCTACATGGCCCCCTCACACAAGTAGCCCGCCAGAACAACCTGAACATCATCTCATACGCGACAACAATTAGGTCATCCTCTCCCTCACCAAGGACCCGCACACCGCCAAAACCAACCTCCACAAGGGAATGAAGGCCGTCGCCGAATGGATGAGGAACAGCCACCTGAAACTGAACTCGGGCAAGATGGAAGTCCTCATCCTTGGCCCCACCCCTTGTGCCTGGGACGACTCCTGGTGGCCGAACACACTGGGAACAGCACCGACAGCCACTGACAATGCACGCAACCTAGGATTCATCCTCGACTTCTCACTCTCCATGGCAAAGCAGGTCAACGCCGTCTCCTCCTCCTGCTACAACCCCCTCTGCATGCGTCGCAGGATCTACAAGTGGATCCCGTCCAAAACCAAAAGAACGGTTACCCAAGCCCTCGTCAGCAGCAGGCTGGACTACGGCAACGCACTCTATGCTGGAATCCCGACCAAACACCTACAACGATTGCAACACATCCAGAACGCCTCTGCCCGCCTGATCCTCAGCATCCCCCGATGGAGCCACATCACCTCCCACCTGAGAGACCTGTACTGGCTCCCAGTAGAAAAGAGTATCACCTTCAAGCTCCTCACCCACACACACAAGGCAATCCACAACACCGGACCAGCCTACCTGAACAACAGCCTCAACTTCTACACCCCAACCGACAGCTCCGCTCCGCCAGCCTCGCCCTTGCTGCCGTCCCGCGCATCCTACGAACAACCTCCAGTGGCAGATCCTTCTCCTTCCTCGCCGCCAAGACCTGGAACACCCTCCCAACCCACCTGCAGCAGACCCAGGACCTGCTCACTTTCAGGAAGCTCCTCAAGACCTGGCTCTTGGAGCAGTAGCAGCGGTCCCTCCCCTCAGTGCCTTGAGACCCTCACGGGTAAGTAGTACACTTTACAAATCATATGATTGATTGATTGATTGATTGAACTAGTGCTTCAAACTGAACTTGGGTCATAAATAAGAAAAACAGAACCAATGGTGATGGTACTGTAAGAGCTTCCAACAACATGTTAAGCAGAATTAACTCCTTTCTTTTCCATACCTCCGAAGGTCTCCTCTTCGCTTGCTAACCTACCACAACTCCTGAACCAGGAGTCGCTTGAGCAGTTGCGCATCCCCTGATTCCCGATAGTGGACTGTAAGTTGGAGGACACTTAGCTAACAACCCAGCCAGCAAGCTGTCTTCGTTGTCACTACTATCGCTTCCATTTGTCCTTTTACTCCTGACCGGTGACTCCCCATCTTGTACCAATACTGGATACAACCTATCTCCTTCAATGATATCGACTCTCCATCTCCTAAGTTGGGCATCCTGATGTGCCTCATTGTTTTTTTCATTCTCCTCTGGTATTTCTCCCTCTGCTTAGTATGAGCTACATGCATCCTTGCATCAAATACTTCAAACTGTGTCGGTCTAGGAAAAGGTCGCAGTGCAAACATTGCTCATCTGAGCTGATTTAATACATCCAACCCAAATGAACCAAAGTGTGGAAATGTTAATTCACCTTGTTTTCCATGATCTTATGCCAATTTTGGAGCAAATGATAGTGTGAAGCACAACTTTTCTTGCCATATAATTAGCTAAAGTACCCTAGAGGAGGGACTGTTCACCCACTCAAGAAACAACCCCTTCATCACCCTTGAAGTGATCGCAATACCCTTAAACACTGCATTATTTGAAAAGGCTATTTTTCGTTTAATTGATTACGACCGACAAATCTTTCTCAGCCACAACTTGCCGATGATTACTGACCAATCCCATTTTGGCCTTACACCAACCGATCTTTCACAGTGTGGCTCACTCTGACGTCACTCTCACTCCTCACAGCAGCTCAGCCTCCTTCACATTTACTCACACAGTCATCCTAAATCTGTAATTGTCAGCAACCTAAAAAACGAAAGAATTCGACCACTCAAGAACATCAACATATTGTGACCCTTGACTAGTGTAGATCACCCAAATCAGTATAGCTCACCTCTGTACACACGGCCCACTGGACAATTCTCATGCATCCCATTCACACACAGATCCCTGTCTTAGATGGAACTGCCAATGTTTTTTGTAACATAACTCCTCAGCTCAGGCAATCGCAATTTCAGTGTCTTCTACACCTTTAATATATATCCTGGGATATTAGGCCTTTCTGGGATCTGCAACATAAATCTCAATCCTTGGACCATGTGCATCCCAAAACAACATTCGCTCCACAGTTATATCAACTCCGCAAGACATCACACAATAAAACCATTCCCGCAATCTAACACACCACATGCATTATGTTAATACCCACTCCTCCTTCTGTTGCTGATTTTTCCGCACCATCAAACTCCACTGGTCTTCACCAGCTTCCCTCTCCTACTGTTCTCAATCATTGGGCTCTATTTCTGAGCTTTTGAGGTTTTAGGTTCTACTTATTCTAGAAGACTTCTGGATTAACTCATTGCTTCATGTACGAACCATCCAACTGTGCTACCAACTGAAAGGGCCAGGCCCATAAGTTCTAGACGTATTCTAGAGTCCTGATCCAAGTTTTGTTTTTCACAGCATGAAATTGTAAATGGGAGAAAAATAATTAGGGAAACAATCAATTGGGTAACAATCCCTTTGATACATAATAATTCACGGATAGCAACTTAAGGTTAGTTAATTTATTACAAAGCCAAAAATCGCTGAACATAGAGACACCTCAACACAAGAGTATATATGTTCTGGGGAATCAGCATGAAGCCAAATCTCTGCATTCAGTTTAGATGGTGCAGCATAAGTAATTCAAATAATTCAACAAGTAAAGGACAGAAAATCAGACAACATGAGTCCAAATTTCCCTTCATCGAGTGTTAAATTAAAGCATTAATCTGTCCCTACTCTAGACTTAAGGTTACATCCCTAAATAAGAATTTTCAGGAGGATGTAGAAAAATGTCAGTACATGGGGTTTACCTAGAAAATCTCTCCACTATCAATGGTTCAAGTAGCATAAAGCTACCAAAGACAGAGCTTGTTCTAAGATGCTCTCTATCTGAAGGCAAATAATCCTTAATTCCAACATTCAATTATTTTCAGGTGGCACTCCCCTTGTGCACTTCGGATCACACTATCCACCCTGAATACAGTCCTGAAGGAAATTGTTCCACTTAACTACGGTGCATCTTTCTTGTTACAATTTGTCCTTTGTTCCGAGGCCGCCTTTTGTGTTATGCACAGTGACCTTCCTTTATTGGGTCAAATCATATGATTGTCACTTCTGCTCTCCTGGACAACTACTAAGACAAAGGCATTATTCTATGTAGTGAGAGCCCGTCTTTCACCTGCAACACAAAATGTGAGAAATAAAAAATTCCACAGCACACATGAAATTGAAACTGTTAATTCTAAAGCAAGAGTCTCAGGGACTTGCATTTCAGGTCTACGAAATTAAGCTAACATAAGAAATTATCATATAAGCTTTTACAAATTTACATAACCTTAAAGCACTTTCAAGTAATGCATTTACCTATGTATGAAATTACACAATTAAAAGGCACATCTAGTACATGAATATTTGTCACTTGAACAACACAAGTCCATCATGTTAATGTTTTCTGCAAGTTACATTCATCTTCTATGTGGTGCTTCATTTTACCTTTCAATGGCCTAAAATACACCACATTTCATGTTAATACGTTCACAATTCTCACACTTCATGTTAATACAACAAATTATTATATGTGGGTGCGCTCTAAATGTGATTATGATGCACCCCTACAATTTAAATGACATTTCCGTTTCATCAACATCAATCTGTGCTGCACTCTGGCATTTTTCTTGGTTAAGCCAAGCTGAGAAACATATATATAACTTGGTGTTATAAGTCTATGAATTTTTCAAACTTACCTTTTTTAAGAGAGATTTGCTAATAAGCTATGATATCCATGCATCGTAGGAACTGGTGCACGTGAAAAATATATTTGACTCATTCACAAAAGTAAAAGCAAATCACATTAGATTCTGAAATGCACAGTGAAAAAAAATCATTTAGACTTCCTAACATTGGGTAAACAATGTTTGTCACTGCCAATCTTGACACATCTTCAATGGAAGTAGTGCTGTGATGTGTTTTTATTAAAACGGTCAAGGACCAAGGGACAGAAATGTGAATTAAATCGAAGATGCATCGCTTAAATGCAATAACATTTATTTAGATGAGTGTACACAAGTGCAAAATTGTTCCCGTGGTGCAGCGAGAATTGAAAGCTCATATTGCGGAAAATCTGAAGAGACTCCATTAATTTGATTTTATTTCAGTGTTATTTAAATTTATTGATTTGGTAATTTAGTAATTAACCTGGGACTGGAGAAATATCCTTCAGTTCCTTTCAGCTTCACCTAAAAGGTAATAGGAAATACATATTTCCTTCAAAAAGTCACATCTACGTCTTCAACTGCATGGCAAACCTATTTCTGAAAGAAAAATTAAATTGTGATATAAGAATGATATCACTGGAGTTCATTGGGCAGTTACAGTCCGAATTTTCAAATATTCTTAATATTCATAATGCTTTCTCTCGAAAATTGTAATTCCTATGTTGATATTGTTACACATTCCACGTTACAAATGAACTAGTTGTATGAGAATGGAGGTTAAACTGGAAAACCATGGAGATGAGCACAGCAGAGTCTAGAAATAACGAAAAGTGTAATTCTAAGGAATCCCCGAAACACACGAAGGAAGGACGACAATATGGACAGTGATGCGCTACAATATGGTAACTGTACACGGGTGCCCTAGGGAGCAAGCATCAGAAGTAGCTGCAACACTGTCTAAATCTGGCACTACTGCTAAAATATTAGGAGCGCCTGAATGTCAAGCTCTTATTTTTGTCAGTACTCTAAATATCTTTACCCCATAGCTGTTTGAATCTGCTACAGAAAACCCTTCTGAAATAAAGAGTGGAACAGAAAATTGGTCCCAAGTTGCATTTCTTCCAGCAGATAACTCACTGCAAATCCATCAGACAGTGCATTCCTATAGTCCAAACCTATGTTTGCACCCCTCCTAAGCAACAGTGACTGATCCTGGACAAAAGAATTCATGATATCACACAATATATTTACTTTGAAAAATGTAATTTAACTAGTGCAGACTTTTCTGGGTACCTTGTGAGCTACTGGTAGCTCTCCGTCTACTTGTGACTAGCACTCTTTGTGCATCCTAGCTTACAAAATAATAAGCTTTTGCTTCACTGAATGAATGTCTTTATACCAAAATTGAAAATTGGTTACATCTCCAAAATATTTTTAAATCTGATATTTGAGTGATAAATCATTTGGCATTATGGAGACTTATTACTAATATTATTATCTTTGTGCCGCAAGCATTGCAGCTATATCTGTTTTGTATTGCATATGTAAAATCATTCCAAATGGACAAATACTTTTTATCATTAACAGTGGAAACTCTGTCTGGTGCAGTGAAGTGATCACTGTTGATATTATTGCATAGGGTGGATACTAATATTATCTTGTCTATTGTGATTACTTTTACAACACTAGTGAAATTAGTAGCTCACAATGATGTTCATTGAACATAAATTGCTCTACTAACAAAAAGGTTGTAGACCCCTGACCTATTGCATATATGCACATGTTCATACTGATTTTTGTGAGAAAAGACGTATTTTTCATGGTCACGCCCATTAAGCATGGGCAAATTTTGCGAATCTGGCGTTCACGAACTTTGCGAATTTGCGAACTCGCAATCCGCAAAATCCGCGAATTCTCGCGAATTTGCGGATTTCTTTTTTTTGTGTTCGCAAGGATTTCTGCCAGTTCGCAAGGATTTCTGACAGTTCGCGAGGGTTTTGTAACAGTTCGCAATTGCGAACTTACATCTCGGCTCACAACGGTCACGATTATGTTGTTTCTACGTCTGGTTCATCATCACAGGTTCCCAGCACCCTCTGTTTCACCCATGCCACCCTCTGGTACATCAATGCCTTATGCCACCCTCTGGTTCATCATCACTGTAGATTATGGGGGGAAAAAGCAAGCACACCTGCCTGCTTCAACTGACATGAATTAATTTGGGGTTGATTTATTAATGTGTCACTGTTTTAAAATTCCAGTCTGGCACCTGCTTCCTTATCTCTGATTTGCTTTCTGTTGCAGTGCAATTTTTTTTTCCAGGACCTTTGTGGCCTACTTGTAGCTATTCTATGAGCCTGCTGTGAGGGTCAGAGCAGGGTCATACAATTGTTGCAACTAGCAACTGAACTCTGGAGGGGCCCTTCTCAGGAAGCACTACAGGGAACGGTTACTAATGATGAGTTTGAACTTTTGAACCTGCTTTCACTTTTGCAAAACTCGTTTTTCTGCAGAACAGCATTACAGCAACTGTAATGCCCCACCAAGCTTATATGAGAAAGTTGATTTCTAATCCAAAAGTTATCCAAAGAAAATCAAAAGGCCTCAAATCCAAAAAAGTGCAGGCAAATGTCAACCTGAGGAGTTATTCTGATAAAAATCATCATTTTCAGAAGGTCTATGCTGCTTGCTAGTAGATTTCTTGTGCAGAATTGCAATTTTTGTAATTTCGCGAGTGCGAGATTGTTGCTGCTCGCCGCACCTACATGTTCGCAATTGCGAACTTACACAGCAAAGAAAAAAAATCCGCTGCGTGCGAATTTGCGGATTTTTGGTAAATTCGCGAGCGTTCGCGGATTGCGAATTTACCTAAAATCCGCAAAATCCGCGAGCGTAACGGATTTTCCGCCCATGCTTAACTCCCATTATTGATGCAAAAATGCTGCAGGTTTTTTAAGTCCGTACGCTTGGACACTGCTATCCTCTCTACAATGCATACTCTTTGACCCCTGAACAAGAAGAATTGGCCAGCTCCCAATTTGTATTTTTAACTTTCCAGTAAGGCCATAGTATATAGTGTAGGAAGATATTTATTTATTTATTTATGAAATTTGATAAAGCGCGAACAATGGCCCGAAGGCGTCTCGGCGCTGAATAAGAAGCATTAGAAGAAGCTTTAAAATTGCTACAACATGGAATTATTCGTGAGAGAATGGGAACGCCTGAATGCAAGGCTGTCATTTTTGTCAGGAATCTAGAAATCCATATAACAGAGCTGCTTGACTCCATTACAGAATACTATTCTGAAATGATGAGAGGAACAGAAAATTGGCTTTAAGAATCATTTCTTTTAACAGATAACGTGCTGCAAACCCAGCAGATATTACATTACCATAGCCTAAACACATGTTTGTATTACCCCAAGCACCACGGATTCAGCCAGAAATAAAAATACACTATCAAACAATAGGTTTCAATTGAAAATGTATTTCCACTGTCACTCATAATGAAGTAGATGAGAAACTGCTTCTTTTTGCGTGGTCACACCCATTAATTTTAGCACTGATGCTGCTGGCTTTTGAACTCTGCTCACTTACTCATTGGCAGGTACCACAAGGTGGGACATTTGATGATAAAAATGGAAGTTCTAAGCTGCCCGCTTTCCAATGACCTCCATTATACTTTGAAGCAGATCCTGCTTTCATAAAGAGCCAGTGTAAAGCCTTATAAGGAGGCATTGCATTGCAAAAGTTATAAACAAAATTAGCACTTTGATAGTAGGATTTAAATACAGTTATGCATTTATTGTACAATTGGGAGTATCCAAATAAACATTTCTGAAATCATCTAATTTTCAGGTGAATAAGGCTGCAACAGACGTCTTACTGTTCTCCAAGAGGGAATTTTAATCATAACATGTTTTGTTAGAATGAGAAGTGTTGACAATATTTTCCTGATATTGGCAGATGGACTGGTCTCAAATTTACAACTAATGGTTTTGTGGTATTGACATCAGGTCAAAAGCCAATTTCATCCAGCAATATTGTCAGAAAAAAAGAAATCCTTGGCCTAATGATGGACATATTTCGGAACCTGTGTTCTGAATTTAGTATTTAGTATGAGAAATGAGATGCCCCACCCACGAGGCTTCACTCATGAAGTTCTGAAAGGAGACATTAAGCCCCTCAGGCCATCAAGGCATAAGATGATCTATGTCTCACTTCTTTTAGCTTAGCTAGAAACACAACATCATTCTTTAACAGAAATAACGGACCATAAGGCAGCGCCCTAAGGTATCTTATAGGAAATGTTTCCAAATCTAGACTTGAAAAGGCAGACCGATGTTCCTTAAGAGCTTTTGGCAGAAAAAATGTTAGCCTTGACCACTGCTCCCAACAGTGTGCATGTATGCACAATATTACAAGAGCAATGTGTAATGGCATGTGGGAACTGTTTGCTGAACGATGATCTGTAGGTGCATGGTGTAAGAGCAAATGGGGGGGGGTTCTGCTCTGCTAATGCTGCAATTTTATTGTGTGCAGGAGCCAGGTGCAGGAGTGTACCCAGTCCCTTATTTGGGTAGACAAGCAGGTTGTTCCCCTTCCCCTCTAGGGTCTCAGAGTAGTTTTTAGTCAAACTATTCTAAATCCCAAGTTTGGGATTTTGGCAATGTGGGCAGCTTTAGCACCAATTCCATGGGCCCGGGAATGCAGAGGCACTTATTGGAGGTTGAGAATAATCCAGGGTGTGTCCATGTGTGGGCACAATATGTTTGAAGCCTTTTCTGTCCTTGAAGTGCTGATCAGAAGGCCAATCAATTAGCCCTTGGAGTCACTTTGGTGGTCCTAGGTTTAAGAAGTGGAACAGGGCTCAAGTAGCAGGACAGGCTTCTGAGGGTTCAAGGCAGGCTATGGGCTGCAGCACAGTCCTTCCAGGTGCAGTAAAACAGTCTTATTGAGTACACAAAAGGCCAGAACAGCAGGCAGTCTCCTGACAGTCCTTCCACAGTTCCAGAAAGGGAACTGAAGAGTGGGTCTGAGGCTTCTATTTTTATATCTGGTGCCTTCTTTGATCTAGGAGAAATGTATAGCAAATTTCTTGTAGAAGTGTTTAGAGTTTTCTGACTTCCCTGCCCAGGCTCCAGCCTGAACTAAACTGGGAATTCCTTTGCATGAAGGTAAGGCACAGTCTATTGACATGTAAGTGGAGTCAGTCCCAGCTCCCCTCCCCACCCTTTCTGTGGTGGCCCGTGCAGGAACACATAATCACTCGATTGTGTAGCAGTCTTACGGGAATACACAAAGTACAACTGACAACTATGCCTGGTCAGTCTTATGATCCAGGAACCAACTTCAGGTACCAAATAGCAAGGGTTCAGCCCAACCCGAACTGCCAAGCCATGTCTTCTGACTGGGTGTGAGTGTTTGATTGATTCAGATGCTCCGTCCATCACCACCCCCTTTTGTACCACTTTTGGCCGCCATAAGTGTGGCAGGGTATGCTCAGATGTGAGTCCCTTGCTCACTTTGCCACTGGATTCAGGCAAGCCGGGCTGAAGACAGCTGGAATGCCAGAAACCGGTCCTCGGAAGCTTGTTTCCGGTTCAGGGAAGACATGGCTTGGCAGTTCGGGCTGGAATGTTCCCATGAGGCACAGGGTCAGACTGATTTGCATATAGCCATGTCTGAACTGGGGTGGCAGAGTGGGCTAAAGAACAGTGATGGATTAAACCCAGATCTTTTGACTGGGTGTGAGTGTTTGATTGCTTCAGATGCTCCGTCCATCACCACCCCCTTTTGTACCGCAACCCTTTCAGAGTAACACAAAAAGCTCTTGTAACTATTCATCCTTTGTATATTACTCACGCCATCTACTTTCTTTGAGACCATCACACTCAACATTATACACCCATTCATCTTGTTCATCATTGACATGAACTTCTTCTCCAACAGACGTTTCTACTAATGTGGAGAGAGTATCAACTACTTTATTCTTGGCACCAGGTAAGTATTTAATTTCAAAATCATATTCTTGCAACACAACAAACCATTTAGAAGTTCTGCTTGAAACTGCATCAAAACCTTTCTTTTTGAATATCTCACAAAGTGGCTTGTGATCAGTGTGAATACCCAAAGTTTTTTATTAGCCCAGTGCACCACAAGAGCTTCTCTCTCAATTATGGAATAGCAAAGTTCAGCTCCTCGGAGACTACGAGGAAGAAACTAAATTACATTTTCTGAACCTCCATTTTCTTTTTGTAACACAGCACCTGTGTGAGTGAAGTAGTGTGGCTCACTGGTTAGAGGCGGCAGACCCGAGAGCAGAGGACGGCCCGGGACCAGGGTTCGATTCCCGGCGCGGCAGGTTTCTGGACCAGGGTCAGCGGACTCGATAATTCTCTCGCCTCGGTGCCCACTCTGATCAGCGATCACACTCGGCAACTCTGGGCATTAGCTTGCCTCATCTTCACTAACGGCCCCACCAGACCGCCGGGGATGCCTGGTCTCACCCTGGAGATACCCATTAAGGGACCATCTCTCAGGGAAGCCAGGAAGGGTTTCGCAGCGGTCGAAGCGCCTTGGGACCCTACGGGTAAGTAGTGCGCTATATAAATGCCAATACACACATTTACATTTACACCTAATCCTTTCATGCTCACATTGGTGATGAGAACTGAATTGGAAGAGGGATCAAAACTTCTTCACTTGGGAGTTTTCTTCAACGTTTCCTTTATATCTCTAAATTTGATCTCACACTTTTCAGACCATGCAAATTCAACACCTTTACACAACAACGATCTCATGTTAACACACTTCTCAGCAAACCATTTTACAAACTTGTTGTAATACTCTGCCATACCAAGAAACTTCATAAGTTCTTCTTTACTCTTTGGAGAAGCTAAATTATGTATCACATCCACTAAGTCCTTCCTGGGTGCTACACCATCACGAGAAATAGTGAGGCCTAATGTATGTATACTTGTAAAGCGCACTGTTACCTCGTTACGTGGCGTCCTGGCACTGTATACCGCTGGGGAACCCGTCCTGGCTTTCCCTGTGAGAGGGCACCCCCAAGGTGAAGCCAGGCCTCCCCGGCGCTGCTAGGGCCGTTGTGGAGATTAAGCAAGCTATTGCCCAGAGTTGCAGAGTGGGACCCATGGTTAGCGTAGGCACCTAGGCGAGAATTATCGAGTACGCGGACATTGACCCAAGACCCTGCCGCGTCGGGAATTGAACCCTGGTCCCGGGCCGACCTCTGCTTCAGGGTCTGTCGCTTCTAACCAGTGAGCCACACTTCTCTGCCTAGGTAATCAATAGAATTATTTTTAAATTTGCACTTGTCTAACCACACAGTAAGATTAAATTCGTCAAACTTTTGCAAAACTTGTTTTACTCTCGCTTTATTTTCTAAATCGTCCTTCCCGAAAATTAACACATCATCCTGATAAATCTTTATACCTTTTGACCCTTCAAAACTTTCTCTAGAGCCCTTTGAAAAACTGAGGCCGCAGTCACCAAACTAAATGGTAACCTGATAAATCTGAACGTTCCAAAGGGTGTGATGAATGAGGGGAGATCTATAGACTGTTCATAAAGCATAATATGCTGGTACGCATACTTAAGATCCATCGTAGAAAAAACCTTAGTCCCCTTCAGTAACATGAGCATGTCAGAAATCTTAGGGAAAGGGTTCTTATCAACTAAAACTTGTTTATTTAGCTCTCTCAGATCAATGCAAAGGTGGAGACTTCCAGTTCTTCAATGATGCCTTCTGCTTTGCGTTTCTCTAGTTCTAACTTCATATCCTCTCTCACAGCAAAAGGCACTCCACAAACCTTCTGTGAGATAGGATAGGCATCTCTAATTTGTTGTATGTTATGAGAATAACCACAAAGACATTCAAGATCATTTCTAAATACCCTGGGAAACCCCTTTTTAACATTGAAGTGTAACACTCATTAGAATCTTCTTCAACATTCACTTCTTTTACTTGAAAGTTATCTTTTAAAATGATGGGGGGGATCATTACTGGGGTCAAGTATCACACCTAGGTCCCTCTGGTGGAACCAGCTCAAGATACTGTCACCTTTTTGAGAAACATAGATTTTACCAGAAAGGTATCCTCCTTTATATTCCAAAAGCCCCCAAAAATAACCTAAGAGTGTTATAGGTTCTCCACCGTAAGCACATGAATAAATAGAACATAAATAAAACTCTTTTGAAATAATAGTAATTTTTGCTCATGAATCAAACAACACCTTTATCTTATGCCCTTCAACACTAATCTCATCTAAAGAACCTTTCTTGCTGGTAGAGGTCACTTGAGAGAAGATTTGCCCACAATCAGAATTGTCTTCACCTTCACTATTATGCTCATCAGAGATTACATTGACCTTCCCCTTAAATGTTGTAGCTTAGCAGACTGCAGTAAAATGTCCTACTTTCTTACAATTTAAACACAAACTTCTTAATGCAGGACAATTTTTATTATTAGCAAGATGACCAATCTTCCCACATCTAAAGCATTTGGGAGTAGTGAATGAAATGAAGTGAATAACTTTATTGTATAGTTAATAAAAACCATTACAAAATACTAAATATCACAATGTTTAAAAAGCAGAAAGTTAACACCGCTGTATAAAAGTTAAAATATTGTAAAATAAAGCAGTCAATACATTTTTTTTAAAATATGAACATATTGCTGGTTCAAATCTTTGCCAATGATATTTGCTTTTTCTCGAAGTTGGTAATAAGTTTGTCTGCTCTGCAAATAAGTTGTGGGTCTACTGAGCATAGGATTTGCACAATCGCAGACCAGCAAGTGCGAATTCCAAGTTTATTAAACTTGGCTTTTAACCAACTCCGACGTTCCTGAATCAGGGCCGGGCAAATACAAATCAAATGGGTGAATCCTGTCTTCTTGCGCCACATAGATCACATTCCTCACTTTCTTGGGGCTTCCATTTAGGTTGGTCAGTATTCGTTGGGAAGCTACCCAACCTTAAGTTGAGGTGTTTGCGTTTGATGAATGGTGAGAAAGCAAGGTCTAATTAGGCTGCGGGTACAGGTTTTTTATAAGATTGGATTGTCATCCAAGCGTGGGTTCGATAACTGAAGGTTAGTTTATCGTTAAGCAATGAATGCCTTTTGGCCGCCTTCTTTACCACCTGTTTAAATGCCTGTACTGGAAGTTTGGTTTCCCAAAGAGCAACCAACTCAGTCAATTCTAGTGACAGTTTGAGGCATAGGCGGAGTTGGGACGCCTGTGAATTGTTTCCCACATGGTACGATAGACCGCAATATCCTGGTTCATCCAGACATCGTACCAAAATTTGACAGTCTCGTACTTTTTCAGCAACACTTGTGATTGTAAGCCAAATTCAAGTCTTACTTGTGCGGCTGATGCATTGCTTGGTAACACAAATAAGCGCTTGTAGATTTTCATTTGTACTTTGTCTAAGAGTTGCGCACTATTGCCGTGATGTAATACACTCCCGTAGTCTATTGTTGGGAGTAGCTTAGCTTTCATTACTGTTAGCAGCGGGGAAACAAGTTTAAGTTTGATCGCTAAGGTGTTAAAAGCATGCAACAGTGCCATGCCCTTTTTTCAATGCCGTTGTGGTGTGCAGAGAAATTGAAACGCTTGTCCAGTTGTATCCCAAGATATATATAACTTTCCGCCACTTCTAGCTTGACGATATCTATCATGAAGATTGGTGGTGCTTTATGTCGTCGAGTTATAACCATGGTTTTTATTTTTGCGCTGTTTATTTCTAGTAGATTCTGTTTTGTGTATCTGGACAGTTCTTGCAGTAGGCATTGCTAGCCTATTCTAGTCTGGCTTAGCAGCACCAGATCGCGGGCATAGGATAGATGTGTTACACAGAGGTTTCCTAGCCGCGGTGGATGAGCATTGATCTGGTCCAGGCTTACTGTTAGATCAGCCATGAATAAATTAAAGAGATGGGGGGCCAACACACAGCCTTGCTTTAATCCATCAAAGGTGCCAATCTTTCGGGTTAACCGCTGTCGATTGTCAATCTTAACCTGCATCCAGGTGTTAGTGTACAGGTCGATGATTGCCGTTAGGATTGAGTCTGGCAGGCACTGCTGCTTCAATTTGGCCCATAATAGTTTCCTGCTGACGCGATCAAAGGCCGCCTTAAAGTCCAAAAAACAGGTGTAAAGCTCCTGATGGTTTTGTAGACTTTTTTTCGGCTATCAGGCCCAGTGCCATTGCGTTTGCCATAGTGCCAGTTCCGCGACAGAATCCTGTCTAGTTTAACAGGATTTTGTTGTTCGAATCCGACCATTGTGCTAGATCTGTTAGCACCAGGGATGCGTAGTATTTTGCTTCCGCATCAATAAGGGCTATCAGGTGGTAGTTAATTGGATTTTTACGACCTCCCCCTTTGAAGATCGGATTGATGATAGCACCCCTCCAGCTTTCCAGGATTCGACCTGTGTTACTTATTGATCGAAACAGGAGATTGAATTTACAGGCCCAGACCTCAAGGTCCTCTTTATAAATTGCATGCGGGATGCCGTTTGGTCCTGGTGCACAATCTTGTTTGCTTTTCTTGATTATTTTTAGTATTCAACAATCATCATCTGGCAGCGTTGGTTGACCTGAGCCTTCCTGATGGATGATTAGGTTGTTGGAACTAAAATTAGAATTAGACATGCTTTCTTGGTCAACTATTCTTGATGTTTCACTGACAGTTATTGCAGTTGTAGTCAGGTGTGTTGGTGACTTAATCGAAAAGGTATTGACTATATGTTGGGCCCAAACATTTTCAGAGATACAAGTCATACTTATAGGTTGAGTTGTTCTATTCATGGAGTTGACTTGCATCCAAATGGCCCTAGAGTCTGATTTTTTTTATGTTGTACAGCAATTGATGTCCAGAAGTGATCTGCTTGGTTCCTTTATTCTATCCAGATAAGTTTCTTGTAATGTTTTCTTGTTTTTTGAACTTCTTGCCAGATACTTGGGTTTGTCCCTTGACCTTGTGCTCGTCTTGTGGGCTTCTGCAAGTACCTTCTCATTGATAGTGTAGTTTTTGTGAGTTTAGTGTTGGCCTTAGGAAAGGTCTTCCCTTTAGAGTTGGTACTAGTCCTAGGTAGCTTCTCCAAAAAGTCAGACCAAGTTTCTGAGCACAGGTCCTTCTCTTAAGTGAACGTTTTGAGTTGCATTTGGGAGTAAAAGAATTCTTTTTTTCATGTTTGACATAGTCAATCTTCATCGGGTTTTTATCTCTAGAGAAATTCTTTACAGATTGAACTGCATCACCCTTAGATTCCTATTTTGTATTAACTTCAACACATTTGACGAGAACTTAATGTAATGAGGGATCAACTTTTTGCCAAAGATTATCTCTCATCTTTTCAACATTACAGCCCAGCATAAACTGATCTCCTATTCTCTCCTCAATTTATGCACCAAATTTGCAGGAAGCATTTTCTTAATGCTGTCAAATAATTCTCAACAGACTCGCCTTCTTTTTTTTAGTTCTACGGCTAAAATGGTATCGCTCCAAAATGATGCTTACTTTTGGCAAATAATGTCTATGAAGCTTTAGCATACAAATTTTAAATTCACTTAAATTATCATCAACAATCTCAGGTGAATGATTGAAAACTTCTTATCCTTCCAAACCTAGACAATGTAAAAGAAGAACAGTTTTCCTTTCAGTACAGAGATTAGAACCACAAACTTTGGCATACTGCTCAAATACTTTTTTACATTTCTGCCATCTGATCGGAGGGTCTCCTGGCGATGTCAGGAAAAATGGGGGTGCTGATACATTCTGCATATTATGGTTAGTAAAACCACAAAACAAAAGCACAAAAAGAATACACAAAGCAAGTGTAAATAAAAAAAAACAAGTACTCAAAATGTTAACCTGAATGAGAACATAAATGAGTAATTTGGGATAACATTTGTCATTAAATGCCTGTATTATTGTAGAACGTAGATAGCATAAGTAATCATGCATATGAAATGTATATGAGTGCACAAAGCAGTGTAATGATTTAACAAAGTAACATGCACATCAGAACAACAAGTGTGCATATCACTGTGAGACAAGTCTTGAAAAGCAAAACGAGACCTGAATAAGCTTAATGTAATAAATACATGCGGTGTGTATTTAAAAGGTTAAAGTAAACAACAAGCATGGTGAGTGTGTCACCGCAGGGGAAGACAAGTTTGCTTAGTCAGGTTTAATATGGCAAAACCATTATTTGAACACGCAGGGTTTGCTTGTCACCGAAGGTTGGAAGCAGAAAGAAAATACTTCTGTACTAAACCAAGATGGACTCCGGGTGATGTAGGCAGCGTGGGAAACGTGACAAAAGATGCAGGGTTACATTGTAGCAGCGAGTACGTCTCATGCTGAAGAAAGAGGAACAATGCAGCCAATCCTCCTGAAGATTCTTTGGAAAATGCCTGATAGCAGTGTCTTGTGAGGAAGGTGGTTGGTGTAACTTACGCTGTAGAGCTTTTATTTTTAAATCAAAGCATGGAGAGTGTGCACGCTGCTGTGTCCCCACAGAGAAAAGGTTTATCTTTAAAATAGGTTCGATCTAAAACCCGCTGCTATGGCCTCAAAGTTGATTACAAAAGAGTTGAGGATGAACACGCCATTGTGGTTTTGTGAAGAAAGTTATCTTTAACATAAATCGTTGGGGTTGAGCCCCGTGTCGGCACCTCCCAACCCTTGAAAGATTAAAAAAGGGCGAGTAAATGCGGCCAAAAAGCTCCCAATCCCATTTTCAAAGAGACAGAAACAATGTGGATTTTGCGTCTTGAGTCAGACAGCAAAACGTAAAAAATGGGTGACAAAAGTATTAATCAGAAAACGTGAAGAAATAAAGTTTCAAACAACACTCATGTATGCCTTGGTTGAGAAAGAGGTCCATGAAGACAGGCAGGCAGGGAGTAGTAGATAAATATTCTCTTTAAAGAGCTTCTTTGGTCATCATATAAATTGCAGATGATGTTGAGAGTTTTACATCCACATAAAGATTCCAGGCTGGGGTTGTATTTCCTCGCTCGTCGCCAGTGTAAAATAGATGAATCCAAGTAATAAAGGAATCCAAGGTAAGGTAGAAAGGTAAGTTAAATGCAATCTTATATCTCTTGATTGGAAATGGAGATACCACTGGATTGATCTGCAAGACACCAAGGGCCAGATGTAGGAGGCCATTTACTGTCCGGTAACGGCCGAATTCGGCCGTTACCGGCCGGTAAATGATCATTCCTGATGTAGGTGGCCTATTTTACCAATTCGGTAAATTTAACGAATCTGTAAATTTACCGAATCGGTAAAATACAGAATCGGTATTTTTACCGATTCGGTAACTTCCATATGTAGGTGGGACTCTTCTGAGTACCAAAGGCTAGTCAGATCCGGTATTTTATCACCCAATCCTATTGGGTGGTAAAATACAGAATACAGGTGTGCATGCACATCTGTGCATGCACACCTGTGCAATGTGACACACAGACATGCCCCTAGGGCATGTCTGTGTGCCACATGGCACACAAGTCTGGAATTGGGGTGCCAAAGGATGTCAAAGTAACACCCCCTGCACCCTTGCAAAATTTGGAATTTACCGAATCGGTAAATACCGATTCGGTATTCCACATTGATTCGTATGGGCTTCAAGGCCCATAGGAATCAATGGGGGATACTGATTCGGTATTTACAGAATCGGTAAATACCGAATCTTACCGATTCGGTATTTACCGATTCTGATTTACCTACATTCCCCCCCTCTAATTTACCACTTCTTAAGTACCGAATCGGTATGATTCCGTATTTAAGAAGTGGTAAATTAGAATTACCTACATCGGGCCTCAAAATCCTTCAGATATCAGAAAGGAAAAAAGACAGTATATTCTAAAAGAATGATGCTAACTTTTAGAAGCAAAAATAATGAGCAAATTTTGCATCAAGAGAAGAACATTTCAATGATCAATAAGGAGATAGATACATTGGACCACATCTTCCCCTTGGTAATTAGCTCCTCTATAATGATTTGCATAGGAAGTGACACCATATAAAAAAAATCTAATACATCTTGGTTTGTGATGCTCAGATTCCTATATAGTAAGACCAATGTCTGGGAAAAGGCTGTCTATAAAGTTTGACCACATCTTTTTCTGGAAACTCCTGGATGTTTATTCAATCAATGAAGAAAAGCAGAGGCTTCAGATCTTTGAAGGTATCTGGAATGTTCTTCTCAGAATGCAGCTAATGAAACATCTCTCTGGCTAAATGTGAGAGAGGATATTTAAAAAAAAAAGGGTACCCCTTACGTAAGTTCCTAAATCAGGGTGCATCAAGCAATTGAAATCAAAACAATTTAGGAACATAGAGAATAATATTACGGACCTGGAAGGCATACACAATATTCAATACATACACCATGAGCTACAAAAATATGTATTTTTTATTCTTATTTTATGTATTAGTCATATTTTTATGTCGTTTAAGAACAAAAGAAGAAAAATATACGGGAGGTAAAATTGACCTCTGTGTTTAAAAGTGTATAATGTTTAATGTTTACACATGTAATTACATCAATACTTCTAGACAGAGGATACAGTAATTTCTATATATCTGTAATTCATTAAACATTCATCAAGATAATATACAAATTCTTATTTGATGTTATAATGAAGAACACATTAATTTTGGGCATGGCTCTGGAAATTTTTAGATCCTACGTGCGTTTTTGGCTTGGAGCCTTCATCAGGACGCCATGTACATATATATTATAAAATCTTTTTATTTTTTATTGGGTACTGTGACCTCTGGGGAACTTCAAATATGGTAGAAGTCTGGTATGTGAAGTTCTATAAATTCTCAATTCCTACGTGAGGTTCTGCTATGAAATGCTTCAGTGTAAATAGTGCCAATATCTGATACAACAATGGCGGAATATAATTCCTGACACAGCCCCAAATTGTACCACTAATCGCTCCATTTCTGGCATAGCTATTGAAGGGTTAGACGTTACTATTGCGACATCGTCTGCATATGCAAACACATGATAATGCTCTTGCCTCCAAATTACCCATTCAATCCTTGAATTATCTTCTAACATTTTTAAAAACGGATCTATAAATAGAGAAAACAGCGTAGGGGAACAGGGACATCCCTGCCTGGTTCCCCGTGTGATATGTACAGGAGTGGATTCTAAACCCATAATACAGATTCTAGCAACCGGTTGGCGGTATAACACTTGTAAGGCAGTAACAAAATTTAGCTTAAACTCCCGAAGGCGTAACACCGCCCATAAAAATACCCCTGTGACTCGGTCGCAAGCCTTTTTGGCATCTAATAATATACGACTAAATCCACTCCCCGTGGAATTTGCAATATACAACAAAGTTACCACTCTATTAACATGGTTAGTTGTCCCCCTCTTGGGAATGAAACTGTGTTGTCGAATTGATACCAGCGGGGTTATTACTTCTGCCAACCGGGTCGCGAGGATTTTAGAATAGATCTTGCCGTCTGCGTTTAAGAGAGAGATTGGACGGTATGAAGCGGGTTGTTCAACCCAAGTTGTTATCACAAAAAAGCTGTACCAAAGATTCCCCGCTTGCAGGTCATAGCGCTCCCCAGTATATGTTTCATAAAAATCATGAAACATGTCAAGCATCCCAGACTCAGTTTCTATAAGATTACCCCTGGAATCAACAATTGAACTAATCCTCTGGGCTGCCTCTTTAGATCTAAGCTTCTGTGCAAGACATCGTACACTTGGCTCCCCATATTCGTAATTCAGTTGTTTCCTAATCATATATTTCTTGGCTGTCTCCTTACTCCAGTGGAGATTTATTTTAACTTTGCACTGGGCAACTTCAGTTTGAAGATCAGTGATATCCTGGCCTCTCTGTATGCCCAACATAAGCTTTTCTTCTGCTACAGTTAAAGCAGCATATACTTCCTGCAGTGCTGCCCCCATTTGTTTTTGCTTATACAGGCCAAAGCTGAGAGCTTCCCCCCTAAAGGCAGCTTTAAACGTATTCCAAACACACCCGATCCATGCACTATCACGGTTTATCAAAAAAAAAATACTCAATCCATATCTTCATGTGAGCTACAAACTTCATATCTAACAACAACTTCCTATCAAATGAAAAGGCGTGTGGTGTAATTCCAGTCCTGGGGAGCCCTAGAGTTAACACAAGAGGGCCATGGTCTGAAGTAAGCCGTGGATACACCTGTATTCTTGCACCCTCGAACGAGCAACTAATTGACAGAAAGTAGTCCAACCTTACAAGTTTCTGATGAGGACACGAATAGAAGGTATACCCAGGCTCCTCCCCTCTGAGAGTGGCCCAAGCATCAACCAACCCACGCACATCCAGGAGAGACTGAAGTGCTTTAAATACCCTCTGCTTCCTCCCACTGTACCTTTAGTTAATATAATGAAAAACTTTAGGCCTGAGGTGTATATTTAAGTCACCACAGATAATTAAGGGGATGGGCCATAGGGCCACTTCTACATTGAGCCAGTCTATAATTAGAGCCTCATCAAAATTTGACCCATATATAGAGCATACCGTGCATTTCTGGTTTCCTATAGTACATTCGACAATAGCCCACCTCCCTTGTTTGTCAGCCAATGCCCTGCCAGTACCTTGAATATGATTCTTAGCTAAAATTGCAACTCCCTGCGAAGTGGTGGATTGCTCTGTACAAATCAATACAGTAAAGCCAAGGCCCACAAGTAGTTTTCTTTTGGCCCATGCTATATGCATTTCCTGCAAGCATATCAGGTCACTCTGCAGCATCCAGAGCTCACTCACAACCGGCTGCCTTTCATTACAATTATTTAGACCACTGACATTCAAGGAGCAACACCGAATACCTCCATAGATACTGCCATCCCCCATCAATTTTCCCTGTGCTTTTAGACTTATAGCCTGTGTACCAGAGATCATCAATTTTCACACCCCTCACAGTTGTACCATCATGGACTATGTTTTCCCCTACCCAGATGTCCCCCCACCAACCCCCAACCACCTGTGCCTTCCACCCCCCCACCCCCCCACACCAATAGAGATCTAAGTAACAGGTCCTCAGTGATGGGGAGTAATTGTGGTATGAAACCCCCCCATAGCCCACTCGTGACCCACAATGTCACTCATAAACAACCCTGCAAACATTCACACCCATTAATGACACCCAAAGAAAAGCAGAGAATACCTAAAAGAAAAGGCCATAAGTAGATAAATGTATTTTAACTTCACATTATCTTCAAAAACTCTTGTGCAGCAATTTCAGACACAAAATACTGAGTTTTCTCTTTATAGATCACTTTCAACTTTGCAGTGTTTAAAAGAAACGCCTGCCCCCCTTTGGCCTGGAAAGCTGAGGTCAGCTGGTGTAGTCTCATTCTTTGTTGTACTGTAGCCTGACAAAAGTCTGGGGGTACAAACAATTCACACCCCTTGCCCGACCACTGCCGGTCTGGTCTAGCCAGATCATATAATGCTTCACGTAGCAGATAGTTATTCAGGCAGAAAAGAATTGCCCTGGGCTTTTCCCCAGGCTTTTCCCAAAATCCACCTGTTCTCACTCTCTGCACAAAGGGAAATCTGTGAGATCTAATAATCTCAGACTCCCAGTTCTAGTTCTTTAGGTCAGGGAAGGCCTCCTTGAACAGTTCAATAACAAATTGTCTAACATCCTTCCCCTCCCTGCCTTCGGGAACACCCAAAACGCAGAGATAATTCTGTCTGGATCACTTTTCAAAATCAGTTAGCTTCCAATCCATATCTTCTTTAATTTTTTATAATGCTGCAATCGTCGTCCTCTGTTGTACTAGCTGATCTTCCACTACAGAAATCCGTTATTCTGCCTCAACAATCCTTGTTGAAATTTACGCGCATGATTTAGTTATGCGTCATACAGTATTTTGCAGTTTGAGAACCGCACCCTGGGTCCGCAACCCTTCAGCCTTAGTTTCTTCCCTATGTGCCATTATCACCGTATATCTTGTATTGAGCGTGATTTCTCCATCGAGCTCTAGGGGAAGACTGACACCATATTCTGCGTAATCGAGCTGAGATGAAGGTGAATGGTCCCATATAAGCTGGCCAGCAGAGGTTGAGGTCTCTTTAAAGAGAGGACTACCGGGGTCTTGTACTTTTTGAACAGTCTCTTGATTCATTGAGTGCTTGGAGCTAGGATCATCCTCCTCTGGGTGTGATTCAATTTCATCTGCCCAGTCCCCTACCGCACTCACGTTGTCATTCTCTGAAAAATTTGAGAGATCGACATAGAATAGAATTTTCCACCTGAGCCAGAAGATTCAGCATTATTCAACCTATCCTTTGCAGGGTTCCCAGGTTTCTGTGGATTCATTAAGCTCTGCCGGGCCTCCCCTATAGTTAATGAACCCGCCCCAGACGTCAGATTTAAACTCTTATACAAGCCAAAGTCAGAGTCAACACCCCCCTCCTCTCTTGACCAGACACAACACTGTTATTTGATAATGTATCTGTAATAGTAGCAGTAGCAGTAGCAATATTCACAGTACTGCACACATCCATTGTGCTATTCCCCACCTCGTCTTCAACAGCTACAGCTACTGATGATACATTATTGCCAGCTGCTCCTCCCAACGCCAACAGTGTAGGTTGACTCACAAGTGATTCTTCCGGCTTACCTCTTAGTGCCGTTTTTTTTTGGAATATAGTGGGGACAGTTTGCTCCTTCAGGGGAGTGCCATGTTGCCCGCCTCCGATACTTTGTTGCGCATTCCCCTCCGAAGTCTCCAGCTCCGCCCTCTGGCCCTTAAGATCTCGAGCATGATCCACTGTGCGTCACGCATTCTGCCGTCCTGGCCCCTCCGGGGCGGTGGAGGTGCAGCAGCTGCGGTACTGGCCACATCAGGAATCGCTATAGCAGCTGCCGCCCCTCGGGGCTTCGCACCCCTCCCGCTTCCCTTGAGAGCCATTCTGAGCAGCTGCTTAGTTGCAGCTGATGTAACGAGAACGGGTGCAACAGCTTGGCTTCCACTATCAGGTTCGTATACCCTGGCGCCGTAAACACCTACGTCGCCGACACCAACACAGCTGCCGCCAATGTAGTTTTGAATGCAGCCACGTCCACTGCCAAAACGCCACCAGCCAATGGCGGCGCCAGGCCAAACGGGAGTGCTTGCTGCACACAGGAGAGGGTGAGTACCAGCACAAGATCTATACAGATGCCGCCAGAGCATTGCCACAACATCACGCACTGTCCCCATGGGCTGGAAGTACGGTAGATGCGGTGAAAATCACGGGTGGGCGCCGAGCAGGGGAGCAGCCCACAAGCCTCTCACACAGCCACTGCAGGGGCCGCCATCTTGCCTCTCACAGTCATGACCTGAGAGTGGTATCTATGAATTGGCTAATACCTGGGCTTTAAAAAATGCTTCTTTCTGTAAATGCAATCGAACAAGCTCTGAACTGTTTTTATAAGGCATGTCAACATAAGGGTCGGGTTTACCCCAAACAGTTTGCCTATTCCCTCCATTTTTCAACTGAAATTTCTTTTTGTTGGCTTTGGGACTCTCTGCACTTTACTACTGCTGAACATTGCTGAAGGGCTTGTGCTCACTCACCTAAATACGGTTAAATTGAATTACACCTGATTGACGCATTATTTACTTAATTGTGCCTGGTAGAGTGGTATACCATATACCCAGGGCCTGTAATTTAAATGCTACTAGCAGGCCTGCAACACATTTTGTGCCACCCACTTAAGTATCCCCTTAAAACATGTCCTAGGTGTGCCAATGCAGCCTGAGTGAAGCTTTAAGCTGCCAATTCGAGTTCGCAATATAGCCCCCTTGCCAAGCCCTAAACTCCACTTTCATTGCATATAGGTCATCACTAGAGTAGGCCCTAGGTAGCACGTAGAGAAAGGTTAATTAAAATTAAAAGGTTGGCCATGTACTTTTGTGTTTTAAATGTCCTGGCAATGAAAAACTCCAACATTTATTTTTCCATACATTGAGGCCTATCTATTCCTTAGGGTTGACTTATTACATTTTATAAGAGCTAACCTTTGATTAAAAATCAAAGGTCAGATTAAGGTCAGATAAGCATTTCATGTTTGGTATCTATGAAATTGTAATTAAAACAGTAAAGTCGGATTTTAAATAACAATTTTGAAAATGCCTTTTGGTACCTGCAGCCTCTCATGGGTCACAAGACTATGTGTAGTTGGCAGTTGGACTTTGTGTATTCCTCCCAGTCAGCTACAAGATAGAGGGATGGGCCATCACAGGAAGGATGGGGGAGGAGCTGAGCACAACCCCACTGCAAATCAATAGGCAGTGCTCTGCTTTCAAACAAAGGACTTGTCACCTCCATATTGTCTCTGCAATCAGCTTAGAGACAGGGGAGGTGAGTCAGGAAAGTCCAAACACGTCATAGAGAAACCTCTAGAAACATTTCCCAACTTTAAAGGAGGCACTCAGACCCACTGTGCAGTTCACTTTCTGGAACTGCGGAAGGACCCACAGATTACTTCCTGCTGCTGTGGCTTGCTGTGTGTTCCACAAGACTGCTTTGCTGTACCTGGGAAGACTGCTTTGCTGCCTGGAGCCTGCCTTGAACCCTTATAGGACATCCTTGCTTTTTGAGCCCTGTTTCTTCACCTGAACCCAGGACTACCATAGTGACTCCAAGGCCTACTTTGCTGTCATTTTGTTCAGAGCCACAGGGACATAAAAGGCTCCCACCATCTTGCAAAAGGCTTTAGCAAGGATGACCATAGAGCAAATCCTCTACCCTCTGTGTTTGTCAAAGGTGGCAGCCGGCATCTAAATTGCAGGTATTGAGTGAGATGCCATATAACAAAATATATCAGAAAAAGAAGAAAGGTGGTATAATGTATAAGGAAATTGGTGCTCTAACGGATTAATACAACTACTATCTCAAAAACAATACTTATCTACAACGGTGCTGAAAAGTAAGGAGAACCACCTGCCTCCCCAAAACACTTGTAGCCTAGACTACTAACAGATTGACAGAACAATCCCCAGTACACGTTTACAAAGTTAAACATAGGCAGTGTTAGCCTAGACACATGTAAGTTAATTTTCCCATTATGTAGAACAAATCACAATGAGTTCTTTTTCTTTTTTTTTTTCTTTCTTCTTGTCATCTTATTTTTCAACAGAGTCTTTAGCTAACATGTGTTTCATCAACATAGAGGATAGAATCAGGTGACTTTTTCAAGGCTCTAAAGTCTTCTGTTTTTACCCATTTCCTGTGTGGAGATAATTCCAACCCACATGGACCTCCAGAGTGGTCAACCGTATTTAATCAGATTTTCAAATGTCCATAAACGATCACCAATATATTTATATTCTTCTCTTGAAAGACATCCACTCTCACTGCTGATTCGTTGTACTCGAGGAATTGGGGATTGTTCTAATAACAAAATATATGTCCACAAGTTTAAAACAATACAATAGCATTCCACTAAGAAGGGCAAATTGTTTTTATTTTTATTTATTTTAAATTTTATTTTGAAAACATTTTACCACTCAGATATCATTAACAAAAGCAGATAAGCCAAATCACTATGAAACACAAAAAAAAGAGAGTGCCTCACAATAGCACGCAAGGTGTATCAGAATCATCACCCCAACAAAAACAGACACAAAGGAAGAAATAAGAGAAACCTGCTATAATTAAATACAGTCATGACCAGCCGGTCCTGACCATGTTGGTGTGACCAAGCTCAATACGTTTTTTAAAAACTATCCAGTCATCAAGAGTTACCTCCACTTCAAGATGCCTATTCCACCTATTTGCCCCAAGTTTGAAAGGGTTATCCCACCGTCCCACCTCAGAGGATAAAATAATTTTATAGGCCAGGCTAACGTCATTCTTGAGAGGGCCTTGCATCAAATAATCCAACAGACTGTATAAATAACTATATGTCTCTCCCGTCTTTGAACTCCGAAGAATATGTTGAAGATGTAAAGAAACCAGCACAGGGAAGGGAACACTTTTGATATACGTTTTTGTATCAGAGAATGGTATCACCCTCATAAAAATGCCCTAGCGTAAAATCTCTTGCACCCTCCCAGCACTCCAGACAGCTCTCATGAACCTGTCCAAGGAAATTAGGATTAAAGCCTAAATATGTATATGCATCATAGAGAGTAATGCCTAGTAGTCTCTTTCTCAGATACACCCAGATGGAATGAAAAACCCTCAACATCCTAAACAAAGTTATTTTAAAGTAGACTGTGTCAGTAATACCAGTGAGGTGTACAATGGCTGCACCCCAAGGCAAATATTCTGGAATGATGAGACCCAGGATAGACCTCCTCTCTACAGAGGCATCTGAAAAAGCTGTGTGCTGGATCTGGACTGTTTAAGCTCAAAATACATTTTTGCCAAGAGGCCTCAGTCTGACGAAAGAAATCTTTAATAATGTAAAGGGGTATACACCTACAAAAATATATATATATATATTGTCAATACAAATATTATGATTAGATTACACCTTCTGATCAGCACAATACGTCGTCCTTTTCACTTATTAAAGGTCTCCATCATCCTCGCTAAGGCTTAACCACCATTATACTCTATTATCTCTTCCATATTTAATGATAATTCTATTCCTAAGTAAGTAGCTGAGATCACCCAGCACATGTCTTGCCCCGGGGGGAGGGGGGAAATTGGTCAAGACTTGCGTCTTGTCGAGGTTGAGTTCATACCCCGAAACAGCCACAAATTAACGTTCTATTGTTTTTATTGCTAATAGAGAGGCTGCTGTAGCAGAAGTCAAGATAGCAAGATCATACGCATACGCTAGAACTTTTAGCTCAAGTTGATGATTTTGAAATGGGAGAATATTCTGAGCCCTCTAAAAGGCTTGTATATACGGGTCTATATATAATGCAAAGAGCTGGAGTCAAAGAATGCATCCCTGCCAGGTACCCCTGTTGATTGATATAGGGCACAAGGAACTACCCAAGCTAAGTAGTCTTGCTTTAAGACCATAGTAAAGTTGCTGACCCCGGGGAATGAACAGTATTAGTTCCCACCCAAGAACCAGGAAACTGTCCTGGTGCCTCGGAGGAATTGAAATGTTCACACAGGAGCTGCACTAATACATTTGAGACTGCAGCATGTAACTCCTGAGGAAATTGGCCAGGGGCGGAGGTTATCACCCTTGATAGCTGACTGACTGCAGCCTCAACTTCAGATAAGGAGATTGGGGCTCCAACCTGTACCATTGTGGATCAATCAGTTTCCGATGATGAAATGTCTGGATAAAATGATCTATCACATCTGTGGAAGTAGCCCTATCCTACTATTCAACTTCTGATAGACCCGGCCAAACTCCACTCAGACAAACTCCTAATCACTCACTTGCTCTCCCTTTTCATTAATGATTTACTGGATGGTTCAAGTGGTAGCCCTAGATCTATCTCTACAGGAGAATATTTGTTCCATTTCTTCTCTATTTTAAAAGGTGGTTAATTGTTTGGCTCAGCCCTTCTTCATCGAGCTGTCAAGTAGTGTTTCCCTGAGGGAGGCTTGAGAATTGATAATTGTTCAGAAGAAAATAGCAACTTCCCCCTTTCCTGAGAAATCACACTCTGTACCAAGAGGCGAGGGGAGGGAGACCCTACACAGGCCTAAAACTAGCCTTCGTCTTCCTGCCGATATGAGGAAAGTTTTAAAGTCTGCACTCTACAGAAGGCTTTAAGAACAGCCCATACAGATAGGATAGAATCTGAGCCCTTATTCTCCTCCAGGACCAACCTCATTTCCCTGTCCACATTCCGCTCTTTGTATGATTTAAAACAAATCAAATAAAGTATTTACTTACTGTGACTATCCACATAATGAATAAAAGCCTAATCAAAAAGAAGTTTCCTATTAAAAGTCCAGAGGTGAGGGTGCATCGCTTGAGAAAACCCCTCTAGGTGGAAGATGAGGGAAAGTGAAATTTGATCAAACACATTGGGTTTAAGTATATGCTGAGAAATGGTAGCTCAGTACACCTTGTGGGAAACATGTCGATCTGAGAGAGTGAATGGTGGGGGACTGAGTAGTCAGTGAAAGCACGCTCCCCAGGGGGACATTGACGCCAAACTTTAATGAGAGCATAGGAAAACCATAACTTCCTTCAAGGTTTCCCTTGAGCGCTTTTTCCACTAAGGGTAAAGTCCCTAGGAGAAGTGAGGTTCCGTGACGATTTGAACCCGTGTTTTCAACATTGTCGGAAATACATAATATTAGTATCAGCGAACCGCAAATGATCCATTTAGTATATCCTAGTGTTTTCGCTACGATACGAGTAAGAGCACTCCTGTTATGAACACATTTCTGATCTACCCACGGCATCCATCTTAGATCATGGCCGCCATTTTGTGTTTCCTTGCCCTCACATATGCAATAGCCTCTGATCACTTCATTCACTCCACTTTGATTAAGGACACGTAGTCTTAGCCGGAGATTCACCTCTTACATGACACGTACACCTTAAACCAGAGCACGCTGAAGCTGCATGACTCGACAAAGGCTGCCTCCTCTGCCCGAGGCCAGCCCACCTGAACTGGTTTTCCTGTCCATTGTCCTGATTAGGATTAGGCGGCCGAAACTGGTAGCCTTGCCCATTTACAACCCTCAAACATCTCTTATCCCGCTTTTCTATCTTTTGCACCTGGCTCTGCTCTTTCCTTCTGGGCCTTTATTAGGGGGAGGTAACGAACTTTACGATGAGGCGGTCCAGCTCTTGAATGCAATATTGACAAGGGATTGTGATGGACTAGTGGGAACCCCTCTTCGTGATGTTTGGCATCAGATATTATCGACAGTTCCTGTGTAACGCCAAATATTTATTGTTTAAGATACAAAGGTTTAGGAATGTACTAACATGTGAAATATTTGCCTGAAGCACAATTTTCAGTATATAAGGAGCAACCCTCAATGTACAAATCGAACAGGCTCCTAGATTCTGCCCGTGTGTAGACTCTGTGACTTCTGTGTCCCTGCAGTAATAAAACCTTTGGTCTTTGACGCCACCATCGAGAAGCCTGTGTTTCTGTTCATTTGCGCACCAAGGCAGGTGGAACTCCGGGGTCTTTGGGTGTTGTTCCCTGACACCTCTGGACGGAACCAAAAAGTCCAGAACTCCAATTGGCGCCCAACGTGGGGCGACGTCATTCGGTACCGGTCCAAAAGCCTGAAGAGTTCGAGAAGCTTCGTGCGAAGATTCCTGAGGGAGGCGCCCCACTTCATCGATCCCGGCATATCGCAAAAGTGGCCCTGAAGTTCTCTTCCACGAGGATTCCCGTCCAGGACGGCTGCAGTGGGCCGTTGCCTTGACCGTCGCCCTGTCTTGGACCCGAGGTGCAGCCTTAGTACAGCGAAACGTGACGGGTTTCTCCTTGGTGACGTCTTCAGTGCCTCAGTTAAGTATTTAGTGATAGCTAGCTGGTTACTTTGTGAGGATTGTTAAAAATCCTTGATCGGTTCTTGGTTTGGTTTGGTTTCGTAAGATTATCACTAGTTGTTCTGGTTACGATAATCTATTTGGTTCAGTTTGGGTATCGATACATTAGTTTGGTTTGGTAGGCCTAAGTTCTTGGTTCGAGTGCACATATTTGTTCCGTGTTTTGTTTGTCTTGTGTTCCAGACTGAAAATGGTAAGTCGGAAAATGTTGTCTTGTTTTAGTTGCAACTGTGATTCACGATTGGAGGATTCCTGTCTGGTTCCTCCGATTGGGACTCCCCTATATGACTTATATTGCAAATTTGGTGTGGGTCCTATATCTTATAATGAGGTATGGGTCCGTTACTGTAAGAAAGATGGTGTCCTTAGTTGGCCACTACATGGTAGTTTTGAACCCGAGATTCTTGACAATTTAGAAGCGAAACTGTTTAAGAAGAAAGCCCGGCCGGCAATGTTTGATTCTTTCCGTTACTGGCGAAAAGAGTCTAAACAGAGAGAAATGAAAAGGTTGAAGAAAGAACAAAAAGAGCAAGAAGAGTTAACTCTAGAGCAAGCAACTAAAGAGCTGCAAGATAATGAGTGCGAGAAGGCTATTGAGGTGGCCATTAGAGAGCGTAATTTAGCGATTGACAAGTGCTACCCTGCCTTGCCATCGAAAACAGCTAAGATACTGGAGGATCTCGAAAACGATCCTCTGTTGTCTTATCTGTTACGTTCACCTCCACCGTACGCACAAGGTGCTGCGGCTCAACTTGTACCGAATGTTCAATTACCGGTTGCTGGACAACCTGGTGTTCTTGTTCCTCAGAATCTAGTTCCTGTACCTCCTGTGATTAATGTGAATGTTCCTACGGCTCCTCCTCTTCCTGGATTGCCGTCTTCTATACCTGTATCTGTCTCGCTTACACCTAATGTTCCACAAGCTATTTTCATCGATACTCCTACTGCTTCGC
This sequence comes from Lissotriton vulgaris, assembly GCF_964263255.1. Taxonomy (NCBI): domain Eukaryota; kingdom Metazoa; phylum Chordata; class Amphibia; order Caudata; family Salamandridae; genus Lissotriton; species Lissotriton vulgaris. Next base: position 633,765,554 of record NC_141685.1, on the reverse strand, counting down.
AATCTGTCCTTACCTCTACTGCTTTCTCTACATCTGCGAGTGTGCTAACTCCACTTTCTGTACGTCGAAAAATAACTGATTCTGTTGCTAATATTCTGTCTCCTTTATATAAATCCTTAATTAAGACTCCTACTTCTGATTCAGTTCAGAGACGTAGTCAGCTACCAAGTACTGAAGAACGGGGAATTTTAGATTCCACGGCTCTCAGATGGATTACGAAAGTTAGAAGATATAATACGAGAGATGTATTAGATACGTTTATGCAGTGGAAGGAACCAACGCAACGATACGTCTTTGATGAGATGTGCTCGTTGTTGCGTGAGGAAATAGAGGAAGATGATGTTGAATCAGACTTGGAAGATTTAATTAAGGTGCAAAAAGAGTTTGCTGCAGGAATGATAGTGGGTGATAATATAAAAGAAGCGATGGAACTTATTTTGAGTTTTAGGAATGATCCATCTCTTCGTTCGCCGAGAGAATTAGAGAAAGGTAAAATGAAGCTAAGTCGCCAATATCCTATGAGGGAAGTTCCTCCAATTTGGCGCGAAGCTGTGCAAGCTGATGCGGTTGCGGGTATTGCAGCTGCTCCAGCACAGTTCCAACGAGTGTGGATACACATTCCATGGAAGCGAGCTGAAGTACTAGCAGTGAAACAGGCCTTACCAGATCCGCGTAAGAATCCGGCCGGATATTACAAGGAATTGACACAGACAGTTGAAGCTTGTATAATGAATTTGGCAGACATTGACATGCTATTTGGCAATGTAGTTCCACAACCAGTGTGGGCTAAAATCCGTAGAGAGGATCATCAAGCAGCTTTAGGTGGTGATTGGGCAGCTATCACTGCAGCGGATGGTCAGCAAAGGGGTGGTGCAAAACCCGAACCCCTAATCGCTAATCTTCCTGGTAGAATAATTGATCTAATGAAGACTCTGATGCCTGCGTTGCGTGTTAATTGGGATAAATTATCCGCTTGCAAGCAAAAGAAAGATGAAAGTGTCTCCGACTTCTTCACGAGGTTCGAAGAGACTTTTGTAGATCATAGTGGTCAGGATATGAGCACTGAAGGAGGACAGAGATTGTTTGTCGATAAATTTGTGCATAATTTGTTACCTGAGTTATGCAATAAATTAAAGGATTCAGAGAGTGCGTGGGCTGTTTCCACGACTGCGCAAATACTTGCGACTGCGCAGTACTATGAAAATAGGGATAAAGAGGAAAAAGAGAAATCAGAGAAGAAAACTAAAGATTTAAAGACTAAAGTCCTTTTACAGCAGGCGTATCCGCCTCGCACGAACCAGACTAATATGCAACAGAATTCGTATCAAAGGACAGATTATAATTCAACCAGGCCTCAATACCAGTGGAATCAGTGTGCGTACTGTAAGAAAGAGGGTCACTACAAGAATGATTGTCCGATTTTAGCGCAAAATAATGCTGCAGCAGCTCAGAGAGGTCGTGGTGGTTTTGTGCAAAATTCTAGAGGTCGAGGGCGAGGTGTTATGCCTCCACAAACGAATGATCGTCCATCCAATCACTTTGATCAGCGGAACGTACAGTCAGCTCAACAGAATAGATCTCAGCAATATCTTGTTGAGGATTATTGTGAAGCGGATGGGGAATTCCAACAAAATGGGTACTAGGACAGCCATAGACAGAGAGAGGGAGTAGTATCAGTTCCAGTGGATCAGAGTGGGCCTTATGTCGCAGTAGCAACATCAGGTGTAGTCGAACCGTTTCTGTTGGATACTGGTGCCGCAAAAAGTTCTATCATTCATGCGAAACTCCCTGGCGCACCTTTGTCTGGCTCAACAAATGTTTCCGTAGGTTTTTCAGGCGCCCCTGTTTACAATCCGATATCTGGTCCTTTGTCTATTTCTGTTGGACCATGCCAATTGAAAGCACCCTTGATTTTGACGACAGGTTGTAATGAAAATCTGCTTGGTTTAGATTTGTTAAAACGACTATATGCGACATTGTACTGTTCTCCGGATGGAGTACAGCTTACTTTGGGTAAAAGACTCACTTCTCCGATGTACTTGTCAATGGACGCACTCCCGCCAGAGCTGCGCTCACTCCCAGATTCTCTTTGGGCGACTGGTCCTAATGATGTAGGCCTTTTAGAAATACCACCCTATGTAGTTACTTTGAAACCCAATGTAAAATTTCCAAGAATTCCTCAATATAAAATATCTAGTGAAGGAGAGCGTGCACTGTTATTGATTGTACAAGACTTAATTAAGAAAGGTGTGGTTGAAGAAACTCGAGGAAATGTTTGTAATAGTCCTGTATTGCCGATTCTGAAACGAACTGATCCTACGAAGCCTCCAGTATATAGGTTTGTCATAGATCTTAGAGAAGTTAATAAGATTGTGGTTCCGCAGTTTCCTGTGGTTCCAGACATTACTGCCTTGTTAACATTGATTCCTGCCACAGCCAATTGGTTCTCAGTCATCGACTTGAAGAATGCCTTTTTCAGCATTCCGATAGCCGAGGAAAGCAGGGATATTTTTGGCTTCTGTCTAGGAGGTCGAAGCTTCAGATTTAAACGCGCTCCACAAGGCTATTGTGAGAGTCCATCTATTTATAGTCAAGCATTAAAAAGCCAGTTAGATTCTTTTGTCCTTCCTCCAGGCTCTGCCCTAGTACAGTACGTAGACGATCTTTTAGTGGCTGCCGATGACAAGGACACTTGCAAAGCAGCTACGGTATCGCTATTGCATCATTTGTCTGATTTGAATCACAAGGTGTCACCTTCCAAAATGCAATACTGCTGCCAAGAAGTGACCTACCTAGGTCATCTCTTGTCAAAGGAGGGAAGGAAGTTGACCCCAGAGAGAATAAAAGCAATTACGCAAATGAGTGTTCCACGCACACAGAGGGAAGTACGTGCCTTTCTAGGTATTACCTCTTACTGTAGGCAGTGGATCCCGAATTTTTCTCTGTTAGCGAAACCATTGGTAGCTTTGACTGGGAAAAATGTTCCGAGTCCGGTGCCTTGGTCTGATGAATGTCAAGAGAGTTTCACTGAATTACGAAAAGCCTTGTGTTCAGCTCCTGTATTGGGCACACCCGATTACAGTAAGCCATTCACGCTCTACGTTCACGAAAGAGAAGGTTGCGCGTTGAGTGTTCTGACACAGAAGTTTGGTGATAAACAACGCCCTTGTGCGTATTTCTCATCAACATTGGATCCGGTAGCTAGAGCGTTACCTAGTTGTTTGAGAGCTACAGCGGCAGCTGCGGCTTCCATTCGACAATCTGCTGGTTTGGTGATGAACAACATGCTAGTGGTCATGGTTCCTCATGCAGTGGACACACTCATGAATCGAACGAAGACACAACACCTTACTAGTGCGAGATTATCTGGTTACGAGTTGACATTATTAGCGAGTCATATTCAGATCAAAAGATGTAATGTATTGAATCCAGCAACGCTGTTGCCGACTGATCAAGAGTCGAGAGATTCTGAGCCACATGACTGCTATTTTAAAACGGAGGAAGAGACAAAAGGACGCATTGACCTGAAAGACACTCCGTTACCCGATCCGGATGGTACGCTATATGTGGACGGGTCATGTTTTAAATTGGAGAATGGTGATGTGACTGCTGCCTATGCAGTAACGACTTTGAAGACGATTGTGGAGACTGCAAGAGTGAGTCAGAATTCTGCCCAAGCTGCGGAATTAATAGCTCTAACGAGAGCATGTGTTTTAGCTGAGGGAAAGAGAGTGAATGTGTTCACAGATAGTCAGTACGCATTTGGCGTGGCCCATAGTTTTGGCCGGTTGTGGAGAGAAAGAGGTTTCATTACGTCCCATGGGACTAAGATTCAACATGGTCAGCTAGTTAACGACTTGTTGGAATCACTAACCTTGCCGACTGAAGTTGCGATTGTAAAGTGCAGTGCTCATAAAGCAATCACGGATGATGTTGGTCGTGGGAATGCTTTTGCTGATGAAACTGCTAAACAGACAGCTAGAGACATGATGAGCAGAATGTATTTTGCAACGTCTGCAAGATGGATTGCTGAGTCTGGAATGTGTGAAGATACAATGGAAAGTGTGAGAGAGATTCAGAAAGAAGCAACTGAGGAAGAGAAACGTGTATGGAGAGAGAATACGGGCAAGTTGGATTCAAATGGATGTTGGATTGATTTGACAGAACAGCAGCGTTGGATGTTGCCGGATGCGTATGTGCTTGCAGTGGTGACAATGGCGCACGGAGTAGCGCATATAAGTTCTAAAGGCATCTGTAAGATGTTGGCTCCGGTCTGGAAGAATGATGGGATCAGTAAATGTGCAGAGAGAGTGGTGAAAAATTGTATGGTGTGCTTGATGCATAACCCTGGCAAGGGAACTCCAACTCCAGCTGGTCATTTCGCTCCTCCTTCCTGTCCCTTTGAAGTGATTCAGTTAGATTTCATTCACATGGAACGCTGTAATAATTTGAAATACGTCTTGGTGGTGGTTTGTGCTTTTTCCAGGTGGATAGAGGCATACCCACTGAAGGACAATACTGCCTTATCAACTGCCAAAATTCTTCTTAAAGAATATTTCCCTAGATTTGGAATGCCACGGATTGTATGGTCAGATAACGGAAGTGAGTTTATAGGGAAAGTTATGCAGAGTGTATGTGCAGGCCTAGGTTTGAAACAAAAATTTCATAGTGCGAACCATCCCCAGTCTGCTGGCCTAGTGGAGGGTTATAATGGCACCCTCAAGCTGAAGATAGCTAAGATACAGGCATCCACAGGTTTAGCTTGGCCAGACGCACTTCCTTTGGCTCTGTTATCCACAAGAGCGACTGTACATTCTCGAGTGGGGCTTAGCCCTTACGAGATTGTATTTGGTCGTCCTGCCAATATTTGGGGGGTGCCAAGGCCAAGGGAGTTCAGACAGCTGGAATATCCTATGTTGATAGACTACCTTTACGACTTGACTGCTAAATTGAGTCTTATTCATCAACAGGTCTTTGATGCATTGCCAAAACCTCCGGAGAGTCCAGGGCATCAACTGAAACCCGGCGACCACGTGGTGGTCAGAAACTTCGCGAGGACAAAGAATCTTCAGCCTCGCTACATCGGCCCCTTCCAGGTCCTGCTGGCAACGAGGACAGCCGTACGTGTTGCTGGCCGCAAGCATTGGATTCACGCTTCTCACGTAAAGCGTGTTCCGTTACCGCTGCCTTACGACGACTGGGTGAAGAAGGGAATTGGTGCCTCTGAAACTGACAGCATACTGAAGTTCATCCCTTTCAGCGATGCCGAATTGATTACTGACACTTTGAAATCTGACTCTCCTCCTGAGAAAACTCCTTCGAACATTGAACATTTGTCTCCAGCATCAGAAGAAACTTTGTTATCTGCGAACTTAAACTCTGCAACAGCTGCTAGTGATACACTATTTTCCGATCAGACAGTACCAACGAAGAAGAGATACAACCTTAGAAGCCATAAAAAAGACTAATAAAGCAGGCAACTGCATATTGTGATTTTGATACATATATATATATTGAAATTTTGCTTTTCAGCCAGGAAGTTTGCTATTGTTTATTGTTTTCTAAATTGCCTTGCCGTCTGGGTAGCCGTAGGGTCGTGGCTGTGTGCCTAGTTTGAATTTGCAGGGATCTGACACAAGGTCGATCTTTCTGTTGGTTCTGGGAACTCCCAGGGCTGACAGAGGCATTTTCATCTACGTACACATCATCAGTGGTCGCGAGCGGATTGTAGAAGATGGAGCTTCCTGCGCTACAACGAGAAAATGTGATTTATGTTCGCAGAAACAGACTGTACAGAACTCTTCGTAGCAAATGCTTTTTGATGCAATGTGCCGTTACGTTCTTGATTATTTTAGCAACATTGGTGGGTGGAACCGTCTTTAGTATAAATCTGATTTTTGTGCCAGTTACTACAGTACCTCCCCTTGATCCTGCTACTTCTACTGTTTCTTCTATACACTCTTTTCACTCGTTTCCTGAACATGAGCAAGCCCGACGTTCAGAATTCATTAACAACACTTTTGTACAGCTCTTGCACCAACACCAACTGGTAGTTAACACTACAGACTGCTGGGTGTGTGGCTTAATACCCCACACTATGGATAAAGGTATTCCCTATCTGGTTTTACCTTTCAGCTACAATGGATCATTTCAGGCCCTTCAAACCATCTTTGCTTATGCCCTTGAGACCTATCCTCCGCGTCCACCACGTTCCACTAAATATAACTCTGCCAACAAAGCTTTAGTCCAGGGAATTATTGACATGATCAAGGATGTCAATAATACTCCATCATACCCTAGAGACGAACTGCGGGTGTATTTAAGTTGGAATACTTCAGAGTATCGCCTTAGTTTGGGAGAAAGCAAGCGTAAAAGCTCAACTCCAATCTGGGTCGTACCTCACCGAGGTCAGGTCTGTTTGCAAGGTAATGGGAGAAATCCTAGAGCTCAGCTAGGGAGGAGTGAGTGCGTAGAAACTTACGTATTCCCGTCTAACTCGTCCCCTGCCTTTCTTACTGCTAGGGGTACCTACTTCATCTGTCGGGACAGAGCATATACATGGTTGCCTGCTGACTTTGCAGGTTCATGCTACATTGCTCGATTGTTGCCTCCGACATACACTGCTTCATCTGATTACCACAGAACCAGAGTAGCGAGAGGTGTCTTCAGCAAGGAAGATACCGCTGGTCAGGAAGCTGGAGACTTTTTCAAAGGCTTCCTTCCGTTCTGGGGGCCTATGGCCAATAGTAGAAACATACGTCAGCTAACACGGGTAGTTGAATCTACTATTACCGAAACTGCTGGTGCCCTTAGCAATCTGACAGCTGAGCTTCAGGCGGATAGACTCATGACGTTGCAGAACCGTATGGTTCTAGACGTTATACTTGCAGACCGAGGTGGGGTATGCAGAATGATCCAATCGAGCTGCTGTGTCTTTATTCCTAATAATGCTCCAACAGTCTATGAGGCGATCTCAAAGCTACATAAGATCTCCGATTCCATACATGTAGATGAGGGAAACTGGTCCTTTATGGAATGGTTTTGGACTCTGATCTCAGCGTGGGGATGGAAGATTCTTATGGTCATCGGTGTCATCCTAGTATTCCTATTCTCATGCTGCCTGATTATCCAGTGTGGTCCAGCCCTGTGTAGCCTTTGTGCTGCAACCTGTTTTAGGAAACCACCTGCGTTTGGAGAAAAGGCACGAGAAAGGATGATGATACAACAGCATGTCACTGACCTAATGAGCATAGAATTAGACTCTGATATAGACTGATTAATTGCCTATGTAAGGGCAAAAGGAGGGTCTGAGGTTCCGTGACGATTTGAACCCGTGTTTTCAACATTGTCGGAAATACATAATATTAGTATCAGCGAACCGCAAATGATCCATTTAGTATATCCTAGTGTTTTCGCTACGATACGAGTAAGAGCACTCCTGTTATGAACACATTTCTGATCTACCCACGGCATCCATCTTAGATCATGGCCGCCATTTTGTGTTTCCTTGCCCTCACATATGCAATAGCCTCTGATCACTTCATTCACTCCACTTTGATTAAGGACACGTAGTCTTAGCCGGAGATTCACCTCTTACATGACACGTACACCTTAAACCAGAGCACGCTGAAGCTGCATGACTCGACAAAGGCTGCCTCCTCTGCCCGAGGCCAGCCCACCTGAACTGGTTTTCCTGTCCATTGTCCTGATTAGGATTAGGCGGCCGAAACTGGTAGCCTTGCCCATTTACAACCCTCAAACATCTCTTATCCCGCTTTTCTATCTTTTGCACCTGGCTCTGCTCTTTCCTTCTGGGCCTTTATTAGGGGGAGGTAACGAACTTTACGATGAGGCGGTCCAGCTCTTGAATGCAATATTGACAAGGGATTGTGATGGACTAGTGGGAACCCCTCTTCGTGATGTTTGGCATCAGATATTATCGACAGTTCCTGTGTAACGCCAAATATTTATTGTTTAAGATACAAAGGTTTAGGAATGTACTAACATGTGAAATATTTGCCTGAAGCACAATTTTCAGTATATAAGGAGCAACCCTCAATGTACAAATCGAACAGGCTCCTAGATTCTGCCCGTGTGTAGACTCTGTGACTTCTGTGTCCCTGCAGTAATAAAACCTTTGGTCTTTGACGCCACCATCGAGAAGCCCGTGTTTCTGTTCATTTGCGCACCAAGGCAGGTGGAACTCCGGGGTCTTTGGGTGTTGTTCCCTGACACCTCTGGACGGAACCAAAAAGTCCAGAACTCCAGAAGTATATCTTAAAGTAATATTAAATGCATCACACAATTTCAGACGTTGAGGCCATTGATGCAACTCAGACAGAAGTCCATCAAAAACTACAGGGTGATTCGCATTAGAGCCACAGACTTTTCAAAATAAATACTGGACGGCCCCCCTAATGATCACCACAAAAGCCATCGGCCATTTGGGTCCACGCTGTGTTCAGCCATCCAAGCTCTTATTCTGGACTAATAAGGCTATTCCCCTCTGGGCAGAGATAAGGCAATGTGAAGAAACTGATAGAGAGTGGGTCCAAGGGAAAGTTTATAGGCCAGGCACAGATACGTCCCCCAAAAAAAGACAATATGAAAAACAAAGAGTAACTGTGGGTCTAAACAAGCTATCTGTTGAACAGTGTCTGACATACAACTCAATAATAAATATAACTATAAATCAAGAAAAATGTGATTCAAGAACAACAAGATACTTCCATGCTATGAAAGTACCCATCAGTTGTCATACGTTACCGCCCTTGTCATCATCTCGGCCTCCTCGCACCAAGGAGAGTATTATTGCAGCCACTTAGAAACTTTGGAGTGGATGCCCCAGTGTGTTGAGGATATGCGGAAGGTAACCGTGTACTAATAACTAAAAAGCAGTGCATAAAAAAATAGAAATAAGTGTGTGGGTAAAGTGTAGGATATAAAATTGGAGAACAAGGAAGAAAGGAATTTACTAGGTACCTCCCATGTTTCCTACATTAAAAAAACAGTGTGGGAACATAGTAGGTTGAACAAATAGCTATTATTATATCGTAAAGGTTGACATGTTTCTGCAGTCTTATGACCGAAATAGGTATCCGCTGCTTTCATCAGGACCATATCTCGCTACTGCATAGGATCAAGGGAAGTAAAAAAGTTTTACTTTACGTGATAAAGGTGTCACCTGGACGCCCTTTGGTTGGTATACGCCTTCCTTGGTACTGATAGGTAGGAGGAAGGTACTACGCCTCACCTGGCTGCGGCTAAGGTAGGTAGAGCACAGCTCTAACCGTCGGTACTCCTGGCGTCCCTCTGGGCCATCTTGGGCAAACCATATTGAGGGCTTAACAGCCCAAGTTATCCAGCAAAGCGATTGGTGTATTAGAAAGGTGGATATCTTGCAGGAAGACTATATGTTGGCATAAATGTTAAAGCTTTTCTCTTATTAATTTACTTTTGTGGGGCACCTTGATGCCATTTACATTCCAAAAAAGGATGTGCATCTGCTGGTCATGACTACCCACAGGATCAAAGCAAAACCAAAGGGGATGATTGACGGAGTGTTGAACATTGCAAGCACTCACCCTCAGTCAACTGATCTATGTTTAATCCATCATCATTCTTTAGCTTACTCCACCACCCCAGTTCAGACATGGACATATGCAAATCAGTCTGACCCTGTGCCTCATGGGAACAGTCCAACCCGAACTGCCAAGCCATGTCTTCCCTGGACCGGAATGAAGCATCCTGGGACCGGTTTCTGGCTAATCAGCCGTCATCAGCCAGGCTAGCTTGAATCCAGTGGCAAAGTGGGCAAGGGACCCATGTCTGGGCATACCCTGCCAAATTAGGGCGAACAAAGCAAAACCAAAGGGAATGTTGGAGGAAGTGTTGAACATTGCAAGCACTCACCCCCAGTCAACTGATCTGGGTTTAACACATCATCATTCTTTAGCTGACTCCACCACTCCAGTTCAGACATGGCCATATGCAAATCAGTCTGACCCTGTGCCTCATGGGAATAGTCCGGACCAAACTGCCAAGTCATATCTTCCCTGGACGGAAACAAGCATCCTGGGAGTGGTTTCTGTCTAATGAGCCAAAAGCCAGGCTAGCTTGAATACAGTGACAAAGTAAGCACGGAACCATGTCTGGGTATACAGTGCCAACTTAGGGTGAATAAAGCTAAACCAAAGGGAATGATGGACGGAGTGTTGAACATTGCAAGCACTCACCCCCAGTCAACTGATCTGGGTTTTATCCATCATCATTCTTTAGCTCACTCCGCCACCTCAGTTCAGACATGGCCATATGCAAATCAGTCTTACCCTGTGATTCATGGGAACAGTCCAGCTCGATCTGCCAAGCCATGTCTTCCCTGGACTGGAAACAAGCATGCTGGGACCGGTTTCTGGCTAATTAGCCATCATCAGCCAGGCTAGCTTGAATCCAGTGGAAAGTGAGCAAGGGAATCATGTCTGGTCATACCCTGCTAACTTAGGGTGAACAAAACAAAACCAAAGGGGATGATGGACGTAGAGTTGAACATTGCAAGCACTCACCCCCAGTCAACTGATCTGGGTTTAATCCATCATCATTCTTTAGCTCACTCCACCACCCCAATTCAGACATGGCCATATGCAAATCAGTCTGACCCTGTGCCTCATGGAAACAGTCCAGCCCGAACTGCCAAGCCATGTCTTCCCTGGACTGGAAACAAGCATCCTGGGACTGGTTACTGACCAATCAGCCGTCATCAGCCAGTCTAGCTTGAATCCGGTGTGAAAGTGAGCGATGACCCACTTCTTGGCATAGCTTGCCAACTTAGGGCGAACAAAGCAAAACCAAAGGGGATGATGGACGGAGTATTGAATATTGTAAGCACTCACCCCCAGTCAACTGATCTGGGTTTAATCCATCATCATTCTTTAGCTCACTCCGCCACCCCAGTTCAGACATGGTCATATGCAAATCAGTCTGACCCTGTGCCTCCTGGGAACTGTCCAGCCCGAACTGCCAAGCCATGACTTCCCTGGACCGGAAACAAGCATCCTGGGACCAGTTTCTGGCTAATCAGCCATCATCAGCCAGGCTTACTTGAATCCAGTGGCAAAGTGAGCAAGGGACCCATGTCTGGGCATATCCTGCCAACTTAGGGCGAACAAAGCAAAACCAAAAAGGGGTGATGGATGGAGTGTTGAACATTGCAAGCACTCTCCTCCAGTCAACTGATCTGGGTTTAATTCATCATCATTCTTCAGCTCACTCCGCCACCCCTGTTCAGACATGGCCATATGCAAATCAGTCTGATCCTGTGCCTCATGGGAACAGTCCAGCCCGAACTGCCAAGCCATGTCTTTCCAGGACTGGAAACAAGCATACTGGGACCGGTTTCTGGCTAATCAGCCATCATCAGCCACGCTAGCTTGAATCCAGTGGCAAAGTGAGCAATAGACCCACTTCTGGGCATACCCTGCCAACTTAGGGTGACCAAAGCAAAACTAAAGGGGATGATGGACGTATTGTTATACTTTTTGCATTTGTCACCCCGAGTGGGACGGGTGTGCTCAGACGTGGGTCCTGTGCTCTCCATGTCACTGGATTCAAGCTATCCTGGCTGATGAGGGCTGAAATCCTGAAACCGGTCCTAGGATGCTTTTTTCCAGTCCAGAGATGACCTGGCCTGGCAGTTCGGGCTGGACTGTCGCCATTGGGTGTAGGGTCAGGCCTGATTTACATATGGCAGTGTCCAAACTGGAATGGCATGGTAAGCATAAAAACCAAGGACTTAGGCCCAGATCACTGTACTGGGGTGAATGCATGACATTGTTCTGCATTCTGTCCATCAATTGTTCTTTTTGTATTTGTCACCCTGAGTGGGACGGGTATGCTCAGACGTGGGTCCCGTGCTCTTCATGCCACTGGAGTCAAGCTATTCTGGCTGATGAGGCTGAAAGCCTGAAACCATTCCTAGGATGCTTGTTTCCAGTCCAGGGAGGACCTCGCCTGGCAGTTCGGGCTGGACTGTCCCCATTGGGTACAGGGTCAAGACTGACTTGCATATGGCTGGGTCCAAAATGGAATGGCCTGGAGAGAAGAAAAACAATGAATTTAGGCCTAGATCTCTGTACTGGGTTGAATGTGTGATATTGTTCTGCATTCTGTCCATCAATTGTTCTTTTTGCATTTGTCACCCTGAGTGGGACGGGTATCCATGCACTCCATGCCACTGGAGTCCAGCTATCCTGGCTGATGATGGCTGAAAGCCTGAAACCGGTCCTAGGATGCTTGTTTCCAATCCAGGGAGGACCTGGTGTGCCAGTTCGGGCTAGACTGTTCCTATTGGGTGGAGGATCAAGACTGATTTGCATATGGCTGGGTCCAAACAGGAATGGCGAGCAAAAAAACGCTGGATTTAGGCCCGATCTCTGTACTGGGGTGAATGTATGACATTGTTTTGCATTATGTTCATCAATTGTTCTTTTTGCATTTACCCATGGGATCAGCCATTATGGTATTCTTTCCAACATCCAGCATACCCTGCAAAAAAGGCAAAAAGAGACATTCTCACACCATGAACCGTTCACATTATTAGGCGTTCAATTCTTTGTAGTATCCATTTTTTGCTTTTTCTCCCCAGATTTTAATCCTCATTGTAGTGAAAAGTCCTGTGACCCCTTCATGATCCCACCCCACAGACAAGGCCCTCGCCCCACCCTACCTAGCTGAGACTCCCACCACCCAATCAAAGCCAGAAGCACGGGCCACTCACCACCTCCCTGCTTAGGAAGAAATTCAGCACTTCATGTAGCAGAGCAAAGACTCCCGCCAAAATCCACCTCACCCAAAATTTGAAAAGGCATCAAAAGATTATTTAGAGGCCCGGAGCCCAAAGGATCCTAAGCAAAAAAAAGAAGACCACTGTGAAGAAGAAAGAGAAAGCCTAGAAGAGGAGGCTCCATAGCAAGCATACGGCCATAATCTATCACTAAATGCTTGAAGTGATTTAATTCCTTGAGAAAGTCCTGGTAGGAGTGGCTGAAAGAGGGATCAATGACAACTGCCAATAATTTCACCTGCTGCCTTTTCTCCAAGAGCTCCACTACCTTTGGAGCATTGAAGCAAAAATGCACTTGTCCCTCGTACTTGATATGCAAGACAGAATGTGCTCCCGTGAGCTGCCACCACCTAACCACTGTCTCATGGAAGAAATCTGATCAGACAAAGAACTCTACTCCAGGAACTTTGATCGGTAACCTTGGATGGGATGCCTGGAAGTTCTCTTGCCTCAGGAGAAAACTACAAACATAAATCAGTATTGCCCATGGGAATCGAGGGGGCAAATCACTCTTAGGGAAATGGAATGGAAAACAATAATCTTTCTGGATCATATTATCCATGTTCCAATAGTCAAATGCAGGGAAGTACTCAGTGAAAAGGCAGACTATATAACCTCAAGGGGTGACCCCAGAAGCAAATTGTCTTCAACATATTTTTTTCATAAGTCTGTCTTATTTCCTTTCTATCACTCTTTATGACAATCAGATCAGGAATATGGCACCTGACATACCTTTTACTAATTAGTCAATCAGGCATATAGACTTTATAATTTGCTTTTCACCATAATCAACTCAAGTTTGCAAATGTGAACATTGGTTCTTCCACAATGCAACCATCAGTCATGCAGTCATACAATTCTGAATATGAACAAAATTACAGTGTGCAACACAATATGCAACCCCTCTTATGGGTGCAGAACAGAAAATCCTAGCAAAGTAAATATGTTAAACACAGTATTTGCCAGAGGGAGTAACACATACAGAAACCCTTCCCCACTTTGGTATTATCTGGGATTCTGTTTAACAAAATACCTACAGGTTTACCACCATGTATTAAAAAGATATCCTTAAAGTCTTACCGGCCTAACATATGTGTTTCTCAATAAATACGTTAGGCTTACTGCTTTTGACATGAATGTTCATAATAAACATTTCAGACTTATGGCGTCAGTCATTACTTTTCCATCTCAACCAATCAGGCTTTTTACCTACATAATTGACTTTTTGCCATAATCAACTAGGGCCTACTGTATTTTGCAAAAGCTCTTGCATAAGATTCTTGCATATAATTTCAGGGCCTGCATGCAGGAGCTTGCCTCCTGGATGGCTAACAACTGCCTGAAACCTAATGGAAGTAAAACAGAGGTGCTTGTGGTAGGAGGGGGTCCGTCAGTGTGGTCGTCGGCATGGTGGCCGGCAAACCTTGGTTCCATTCCAATACCGTGCACCCAGTCAAAGAACCTGAGTGTATGGCTGGACTATAACCTCACATTTGAACCTCACACTAGACGTGGGGTGGGGACGTGTTTTGGTGTCCTTAAGGACCTACGGAAAACTATGGATCTCCTCCCTGTAGAGGCCAGGAAGACGCTAGTGCATGCACTTGTCACTTCTCGTTTAGACTATGGCAACACACTATATCTGGGCGCCACGGCTAAATGCTTAAATAGACTTCAGGTTCTGCAAAATGCAGCGGCACTGATGGTCCTTATGCAACCTAGGAGAGCTGCCTCCAAAAGTGCCTTGAACACCTTACAGTGAGAATGATTTCAAGGCTCTGCGCATCATCCAGGGCACTGGCCCAGTGTACCTGCGGAGTCTACTTACCTCCTATACGCCTGCACGGCCTCCTAGGTCAAGTGGGACTGGCCTGTTGTTAGTCCCTAAGGTTAAGAAGGCCAGGATGGGTGGAAGGTCCTTTCGGCTCCTGGCGGCCCAGAGCTGGAATATCTCCCTCCTATGCCCCGGTTGGAATCTTCTGAGATGAACTTTAGGAGGGATCTTAAAACTCACCTGTTCTCACAATATTAGGTATGCTCTGAAGCTGCTCCAGGTTTGGTGGTTCTGCCTCTCCCACTCACTCTAGCGCGGGGACACGCCGAATGGTGTAACCAGGCGCTCTATAAAATTCTCTATTATTATTATTATTAGGCAACAATCAGGCAAATAATCATAAAATTACGAATATTATAATTGGCAAGCCAACATGAAGATTGTTACGGTGCACATCTACTACCTCACTGGGTTTATTAGAAGGGGCAAAAACACCACAACCCGTGGCTGTACAGTAATCTATGAGATTGCATGTAATAAAATACCTCTGAATGACTTATAACAGTGTAATAACAATCCACTCTCGAATGACAATTTCTTTAACATAGGTGCATTTCAAAATAAAAGTATCAGTCTTACTGTATGTCATAACTTTTTTTTAAAAACACATCAGGCATTTTACCTTGATCATTGACTTGTCACCATTCCCAACTGAGTCCTGCTGTACTGAGCATAGGGTCTCCTGCATGGCAAAAGGTGCAATATAAGCATTCTTTACCAGTCTAAGCACACAACATCTGATGAATCAAAGGATAAATTCAAGGAAATCAACTTTCTGAAGATAAAAGCTCCTCTCACAACAGTGCTTCTTAAAGTTTTTCTTTTGTTAATCACGCACTATTAGCCAGCAGATTAGCCTTCAATCCAGACCTAAAAAAATGCACTATGTAATAATACTACTTAGCATATTCCGCAGCGCCTAAATAATAATTGTCTGTTGTATATTGTTTTAAACTGGTACTAACAAGGTTAAACCTTTACCAAACAGTGTCAACATGTGTAACAATGGTAAAATACTCGAGCCACACTACCACAAAAAATTCCACATTACACCACATAATTTGCCTTTCGTTGCCACCTTAGTTAATCAAGTCTATGGCATAGTTTGGCCCTTTCTTATTGCATGATTCTAGTGGTCCTGATTAATATATTCTGAAAGATTAAGGAATTAAAAAAAAAAACAGTTCCGAAACTTTCCCTAATTTTCTTTTAGGACGCGACTATACATGTGGTTGTTAGTGGTATCCTTTGGGCGAACATAATTTTATGTTGTATTCCAGAATTTCTATGGCACTTTCCTATATTTTGTCTCAATACAAAAGCACTGTGTACATCAGGATCAACAACTGAGCTTGAGGCACATAGATGAGAGAAGGGTTTTGGTGTTTTTGTTATCTATTAGTACTGAGTGTTTTCGAAAAATGACTAAAAAGTGTGCTCCAAATTTGATGCAGCATTGTATGACCAAATACATGCAAGGATAAGTTTGCCAACAGCTTATAAAAATTAGTGAGAGCTGTGGCCTTACAGGAACTTGAGCCTACGTTAGGAAAAAGGCAGGAACGAACTGTGGAGGTAAGACCGGTGGGCCAGGGTGGGGGGAGAGACTCAACAGATAATGACGAGGGAAATGTATTTCATTTTCCCTCGTTGTCGTCTGTCTAGCCCCTCCCACTCCCTCCACCCCGCCCCACCGGCTCTTACCTGCACGGGCCACTCTTGGGTAAAAGCTAGGAATTGATGGCTCTTCCGAATTGGAAAGGGATGTCTCTTTTTGCACAACCACCAGATTTCTTTCTGACAGGTATTACTGGTGTTTGAACTCTACACTCTCCAAAGCCCAATGTAGTTGCTGTGATGCTTACAAACAGGGTAAATTTGCCCAATCACAAACTGATGTATTTAACATTCCAAGAACGATATAGTATATGGTTCGGGAAACGCATCAATGATATGAAAGTTAAAGGTCATCTATGGACTGAAGATAGGCATGTGTCATCTACTAGGTTAAAAAAGAAAACGTGGCTTCTGGCCTACTTGCATAGCCACGCTTTTGTAAGCAGACCTGTCAAAAAAACCTTTTAACATAAATTAGCCCATGTTGGAAATGGCCCTTTTTGCAGGGTTATCCCCAAACTTTTAGCTTTTTCCACCTTTGTTTTTCCTGACCCGTTTTTGTTGGCTATAGGACTCAGGGCACTTTACCACTGCTGATCAGTGCTAAGGTGTATATGCTCTCTGTATAAATTGTTATTATGATTGGTTATTCATGATTGGCACATTTGTTTCACAAGTAGGTCCCTAGTAAAGTACACTGAGTGTGCCAGGGTTGTTGATTCAAATGTTACTAGTGGGGCTGCTGCACGGATTGTGCCACCTGCATGAGTAGTCCTAAAATGGTATCTAAGGCCTGCCACGCAGTGCCTGTGTGTAGTTGCTAACTGTCATGTTGACTGGGCAAGTGCACCCACTTGCCAGTCCCTAAACCTTCCCTTTTCTGCATATTAATCACCCCTATGGTACGACCAAGGGCAGGGTGCATTGTAGGTAAAAGGTAGGACATGCCTTGATGTGTGTGGCATGTCCTGATAGTGGATTACAGCCATTTTCATTTTTCACTATTGCAAGGCTACCTGTTCCCCATAGTCCAGAATGGGCAGTTTGATTATAACATCTTATAATCCGAACTGACCAAGGTAACATGGTAGAAATTTGAGTTTAGTATTCCTGAATTCAGAATGATAAAATGCATCTTTTAGTGAAGTTGGTTTTAACATACTGTGTTTGAAAATACCACTTTTAGAAAGTAGGTATTTTCTTGTCTAACCATCCAAGCCTGCCTATGCTAGGTTGTGTAATCCTTGTCTGGAGTTTGAGTGACAGGGGCTGGGGGATTCCAGGAGACAGGTGGGTCAGCACAGTGCTGAATGAAGAGATCTACATGTAGATGGGTGGGAGGAGTTGCCCCTGGGACCTGAATAGGGCTGTGCCTTCCCTCAACAATGTTGACTCCGGAGAGGAGCTTTGTCAGCAAACAAGATGGCTGCTTAGGCTCCCGGCTCCGCCAACCTCCGTAACCCGCCACAATATCCTGTACATCATCCTGATTTTACGCCTAGTCCCTGTGTACATGAACTGTTCCGCACTCCGATGGTGAAATTCGGAACCCTTTATCGGCTTGTTTGACGAAGTTCCATTGAGTTGAAGTTTGCAGCCTACTCCAACGGTGAAGCCTGGGCCTCGAGTACTTTCACAGCCGGGCTGCAGTGCAACAACATCGGCCGGGAGACCCAGGCTGGGTCCGGCCAATCAGAGTGGAGGCTTTGTTTAAGCCCGAATTTGGGGGCAATCGTTTCTATTGCTCTGCATCGATGGAGGAATGATTCTGCCTGCTGTTGGCTGCGGGTGGGGGTCCCCATCCTGCGGACCCGGTATTGGGCCCGCCGGGGTTCAGTGGGTCGGAGTCTCTGGCCTGCGGCCTTAACCGGGTTGACCGTGGCTGCGAATAAAGACCAGTAACCCTCCGCATCTGCACGTTCGTGATCCTGTTTGTCCCCCCGAGGATGCCAGATTCACCCGGGGAGGTGATTGTGATTGGTGTCGGGCATGAGACTATGGATCGAACGGTGCATGAGCCATCGCTGAGGTCAATACTGGCAGAAATTTGGGCGTTTCGCTCATATGTGGCTGTCTTATTGAGCAAATTGGACACACGCCTATCTGAGATGCTCCTGGTGGAACCGACCCAACCTTACTGCTGGACCAGGAATCTGCAGCCATTCAAATCGCGGCCATTTTGACTCCGTGCGAGAACCCCGTGAGGAAACAAGTATTGAACCCATCGGATGGTGCCCTGGGAGACGGTGTTACCCGAGGATGTCATTGTATTGCCGAACCTTCCACCACTATTGACTTTGGAGATATCGAAAGGCATTCCCCTCCCAGAGACTTTTGTTTCTGACTTTCCATTCATTTTGTGGTCATCTTCTCCTTTCTTGGTGACTTTACGACTCCTGTGCAGGATACATTGGGACTGTTCATCTAGGAGGGAGAGTTCTGCGTCTGAAGTTCTTGTGGACTCACTGCCTACGAGTCGCCATGGATTGATTCTTGATGACTCCCTTCTCCTTTATTACTTCTTTGTGTGCCTTTGGGTCTCGCTGGGGGTGGTTCGTGTGCTTGTTCGGAAGGGCCAAGGTTAAGATCAAGTAGGTTGGGAAGGGTTGGAGTGGCTTTCACAAGTGTTTGACCTGCAACTGTTTGATCTTAGAGGCTGGGCGGTTTATCATGGTACCCCCTCATTTTTTATAGTGCTGTCATAAGTTTGTCTTTTAGTGATAGGGGATGTCTGTTTCTGGCGGGGGGACTAAAGGGGCTGGGAGCCCAAACGGATAAGCCCTCCTCCATTCTTTTTCCTACCTTTAGGGTTTTAGTTATTAGGGGCGACAGGCACGCTGCTAGTGGGGTCAGGCTGTAGCCATTTGCAGGAGTGCATGGTGGGGGGCTGGAAAGGTTTTTTATTTTGCCTTTTTTATTTCTATATACTGATCACCACTGGGTATGGGTTCCCAAGCAGTAAGGCCAAACCCTGCCTTAAATAGTATCACAAAACAAATGCCAGTACTGCCAAATGATTCAGAGGACTTATTTCATTCTTTACATATGAACAAAACAATATGCAAAAGAGATTCTAATCATGGAGTTAATCACTTCGAATTTACATTTTATTTACGCTTTTCTTCTTTCATATATTTTTTAAACATTTCTGTATTTCAACAACACTTATTTAGTGAAGCACATTACAAAAACAAACATGGAAGTACTTATCACCTTAAATCTCATACATACTCATTCATACTGAAAGACATTTCATTCATACTCAAAAAAACATTCATTCAACTAACAGTCTAAAACAACATACACTTTTTACAATTTTATATACAATTCATGAATAAGAAACCATAGAATCTCATTTGTAAATGTAAATCCCTGTAGTCAAAGATTTGTTCAATTTTCTTATGGTTTCAACGTGAGAACGTTATCTGAGAAGGTCTACACGTTTCGAACTCCTTGGTTATGGAGTTCTCGTCAGGACCATAGACTCTCTAAATGTCAGTAGGATGTGCCTCATAAATTCGTCACCGTCTGCGGAGCGGGACCACTGGAAGATGTTTGTCTTTCTCTTTGATTCGATTAATTGATTGCAGACGCTGTAATTTGGAGTCTGTTCGGTTAAATGAAGGTTCACGGTGCGCCTAGAGGAACCAGGGGAGAAAGCATCTCAGAGTTTGCTTTATATGGACAATGGCATCAGTGGCGGTATCTTTTAGCTCCCTGATCGGTCTTTGACTACAAGGATTTACATTTACAAATGAGATTCTATGGTTTCTTATTCATGAATTGTATATAAAATTGTAAAAAGTGTATGTTGTTTTAGACTGTTAGTTGAATGAATGTTTTTTGAGTAGGAATGAAATGTCTTTCAGTATGAATGAGTATTTATGAGATTTAAGGTGATAAGTACTTCCATGTTTGTTTTTGTAATGTGCTTCACTAAATAAGTGTTGTTGAAATACAGAAATGTTTAAAAAATATATGAAAGAAGAAAAGCATAAATAAAATGCAAATTCGAAGTGATTAACTCAATGATTAGAATCTCTTTTGCATATTGTTTTGTTCATATGTATAGAATAAAATAAGTCCTCTGAATCATTTGGCAGTACTAGCATTTGTTTTGTGATACTTTTTTATTTCTATGGCCTTTCTTTTCCTTCTTTTTCTTTCCTCAAAGGATCAGTATAGCTACGAATCATTCAGATTCTTATCGTGTGCTTGTATTTAGTGCTTCTGCTTTTATGATATCCTGATTCCCGGGCGGGCAGGCCTCGAGAACTGGTGCAACATTGAATGTATATTGTGTTGTCGTTTGTACCGATCCATATGCTTTGGCACCAATGCTCCATTATAGCGGTTATTACATGCATATCCTGTCTCTTGCCCTGTCCCCCGCATTCTTCTGTTTGATTGAATGGCACCTGATCCTCTCTAATATAATATAAAATGGAACCTCTGTATCATCCTGGAACCCAGTTGTGTATTCTAATACAAGTTTTATCCTGAATCGCTGCCGGACCTCTGGGTTGTCGGCTGATGAGCTGTGTTGTACTGAGATATCGGCAGTTTTAATTTGTTTAGCGGCCGGCCCGCGCGGTTGTAGGCCCATGCTTGTATTTTTATTGAATGCTAAAATAAAGGTTTTCCAGAAAAAAAAAAAGCAATGTTGGCTCCACCTCCTGTGGTGCGTCTGATGTCTCTGCCCTGCACTCTGAAAGGAAAGAAGGAGTCATGTAAACAGAGTGCTCCAGGACTGACCAGATCTGGTTTGGACTAGGCAAAGGCCTCCCTGCCTTCAGAGAACAAAAAAAATATTGGTATAAATACTGGGGCCCAGACCCCAAGAATTTAGATCATATTGGAATCAAGAAGGAACCTCTGACAAGGAGAAAAGTTGGAAGACTGAAGAGGAAGGTCTGTCCTGCTGTGTGTGTGTAGGCTGACCTGCAGTTGCTTTGCTGCCAAGGAGAGTAAAAGGACTTTGCTGTTGCTGTGTCCCCTGCTTGAAGAGATCTCCAAGGGCCTGAGA
The DNA here is from genome assembly GCF_964263255.1 of Lissotriton vulgaris. Lineage (NCBI taxonomy): Eukaryota > Metazoa > Chordata > Amphibia > Caudata > Salamandridae > Lissotriton > Lissotriton vulgaris. Next base: position 633,744,239 of record NC_141685.1, on the reverse strand, counting down.
AGAGCTGGGCTCCTGTTAAGAAGTCCCAGGAACAAAAGGACTCCACCCCCAGCTTCCCCCCTGAACTCTGCTGTGTGAGTTCTGACCTGCCTAGAGTTCTTGATCCATTTGTGGGGCCTCTGGCGGTTGTTGCCTTGTGTTTGGGGAGCTGTAAAAGAAGAAAATTAGAAGATCTACAATTTTGCATGAATCGCTCGCTTGCTGAGCACATCGTCGACAGTGGGAGAGAATTCCCATTGCCGTGAAGATCGTCGCAGCACCTGTTGCCGCTGCAATAACTGATGCATCTTTCGCTTGCGGAGCGCATCGCCCTGGTGCAGGAAGATTCATGTCACTGCGAATATCTTCGCATAGCCTGTCGTCGCTTTGAGCACCGTTGCACCACTTGCTTGCGGACCGCATCCCGCCGCTACGCACATCGTCGCAGAGTCAACACCTCGAGGGGCCGCGACAGAAGAAGATCAACGCTCTGCCACGCAACGCAGCCACACCGAAGATCGTCGCCTTCCCGAAGATCGCCGTATTGTTCCTGAGCGAGACACTTCGTACCAGAGAACCTGCAAACCAGAATCAATACAAGGTATCGCATCAGTCCCCATACAGACCGGATTCAACGCAACCCACTCAATGCGTGCAGCGGGGTTGTCACATCGCCTCCCCAGGGTCTCAGGAGTGACGCATTGCTTGTTTTCTGACACTGCAGCTGCTGCTTGGAACTTTTGTCGCATCTACAGGTACTTTGGGCTAAAAGTGACGTAACTGTGGATTATTTTGGTCCAAACCTTTGAACTCTTTTCTAAGACTTATTTTGGAAAAGTGTATGTTGGATTTTTGTCTTTTTGGTCTTGTGTGGTTTAGATAAAGATACTTTATTTTTCTAAACTGTTGTGGAGTCCATTTGTGGTGTTTTCTCTGTGTTATTGTGTTGGTACACATAATTTACACATTGCCTTTGATAAGCCTGTCTGCTCATGCCAAGATACCAAGTGGGTGAGCAGGGGTTATCCAAAGAGTGTATCTCCCTTACCCTGACTAGAAGCAAGAGTCCCTATTTGGACATTGGTACCTGCCTCTGTCAACTAGAGACCCCCAGATCTAACAACCAAACTTTTAAATAAAAAGTAAGTCATGAGGTTCCGTGACGATTTGAACCCGTGTTTTCAAGTTTGTCGGAAATACATAATATTAGTATCAGCGAACCGCAAATGGTCCATTTAGCATATCCTGGTGTTTTCGCTATACTACGAGCAAGAGCACTCCTGTTATGAACACATTTCTGATCTACCCATGGCATCCATCTTAGATCATGACCGCCATTTTGTGTTTCCTTGCCCTCACATATGCAATAGCCTCTGATCACTTCATTTACTTCACTTTGATTAAGGACACGTAGTCTTAGCCGGAGATTCACCTCTTACATGACACGTACACCTTAAACCAGATCACGCTGTAGCTACATGACTCGACAAAGGCTGCCTCCTCTGCCCAAGGCCATCCTGCCGAACTGGTCTTCGTGTCCATTGTACCTGATCATGATTAGGCGGCCGAAGCCGGTAGCCTTGCCCATTTACAACCCACAAACATCTCTTATCCCGCTTTCCTATCTTCTGCACCTGGCTCTGCTCCTTTCCTTCTGGGCCTTTATTAGGGGGAGGTAACGAACTTTACGATGAGGCGGTCCGGCTCTTGAATACAATATTGACAAGGGATTGTGATGGACTGGTGGGAACCCCTCTTCGTGATGTTTGGTATCAGATATTATCGACAGTTCCTGTGTAACGCCAAATATTTATTGTTTAGAGACACAAAGGTTTGGGGATGTACTGACATGTGAAATATTTGCCTGAAGCACAATTTTTGGTATATAAGGAGCAACCCACTTTGTACAAATCGAACAGTCTCTTAGTTTCTGCCCGTGTGTAGATTCTGCGATTTCTGTGTCCCTGCAGTAATAAACCTTTGGTCTTTGACGCCACCATCGAGAAGCCCGTGTTTCTGTTCATTTGCGCACCAAGGCAGGTGGAACTCCGGGGTCTTTGGGTGTTGTTCCCTGACACCTCTGGACGGAACCAAAAAGTCCAGAACTCCAATTGGCGCCCAACGTGGGGCGACGTCATTCGGTACCGGTCCAAAAGCCTGAAGAGTTCGAGAAGCTTCGTGTGAAGATTCCTGAGGGAGGCGCCCCACTTCATCGATCCCGGCATATCGCAAAAGTGGCCCTGAAGTTCTCTTCCACGAGGATTCCCGTTCAAGACGGCTGCAGTGGGCCGTTGCCTTGACCGTCGCCCTGTCTTGGACCCGAAGTGGTGCAGTCCTTAGTACAGCGAAACGTGACGGGTTTCTCCTTGGTGACGTCTTCAGTGCCTCAGTTAAGTATTTAGTGATAGCTAGCTGGTTACTTTGAGAGGATTGTTAAAAATCCTTGATCGGTTCTTGGTTGGTTTGATTTTGTTTCGTAAGATTATCACTAGTTGTTCTGGTTACGATAATCTATTTGGTTCAGTTTGGGTATCGATACATTAGTTTGGTTTGGTAGGCCTAAGTTCTTGGTTCGAGTGCACATATTTGTTCCGTGTTTTGTTTGTCTTGTGTTCCAGACTGAAAATGATAAGTCGGAAAATGTTGTCTTGTTTTAGTTGCAACAGTGACTCACAATTAGAGGACTCTTGTCTGGTTCCTCCGATTGGGACTCCCCTATATGACCTATATTGCAAATTTGGAGTGGGTCCTATATCCTATAATGAAGTGTGGGTCCGTTATTGTAAGAAGGATGGTGTTCTTAGTTGGCCACTACATGGTAGTTTTGAACCCGAGATCCTTGACAATTTAGAAGCGAAACTGTTTAAGAAGAAAGCCCGGCCGGCAATGTTTGATTCTTTCCGTTATTGGCGGAAGGAATCCAAACAGAGAGAAATGAAAAGGTTGAAGAAAGAACAAAAAGAGCAAGAAGAGTTAACTCTAGAGCAAGCGACTAAACAGTTGCAGGCTAACGAGTGTGAGAAGGCCATAGATGTAGCAATTAGAGAGCATAATTTAGCGATTGACAAGTGCTATCCTGCCTTGCCATCGAAAACAACTAAGATACTAGAGGATTCCGAAAACGATCCTCTGCTATCTTATCTGTTACGGTCACCTCCACCGTATGCACAAGGTGCTACGGCTCCACTCATCCCGAATGTTCAATTGCCGGTTGCTGGACAACCTGGTGTTCTTGTTCCTCAGAATCTAGTTCCTGTACCTCCTGTGATCAATGTGAATGTTCCTACGGCTCCTCCTCTTTCTGGATTGTCGTCTTCTATACCTGTATCTGTCTCGCTTACACCTAATGTTCCACAAGCTATTTTTGTCGATACTCCTACTGCTTCACAATCTATTCCTACCTCTACTGCATTCTCTATGTCTGCGAGTGTACTAACTCCACTTTCTGTTCGTCGAAGAATCACTGATTCCGTTACTAATATGCTGTCTCCTATATATAAATCCTTGATTAAGACTCCTACTCCTGACTCTGTTCAGAGACGGAGTCAGCTTCCAAGTACTGAGGAACGGGGAGTTTTAGACTCCACGGCTCTCAGATGGATTTCGAAGGGTAGAAGATATAGTACGAGAGATGTGTTAGAGACATTTATGCAATGGGGAGAGCCAACGCAACGGTACGTCTTTGATGAGATGTGCTCGTTGTTACGTGAGGAAATAGAAGAAGACGATGTCGAATCAGATTTGGAAGATTTAATTAAGGTTCAGAAGGAGTTTGCGGCTGGAATGATAGTGGGTGAGAATATAAAAGAAGCGATGGAACTTATTTTGAGTTTTAGGATTGATCCATCTCTTCGTTCACCGAGAGATTTAGAGAAAGGTAGAATGAAGCTAAGTCGCCAATATCCAATGAGGGAGGTTCCTCCAATTTGGCGCGAAGCTGTACAACGTGATGATAATGCGGGTATTGCAGCTGCTCCAGCACAGTTCCAACGAGTGTGGATACACATTCCATGGAAGCGAGCAGAAGTACTAGCAGTGAAACAGGCTTTACCAGATCCGCGTAAGAATCCGGCTGGATATTACAAGGAATTGACACAGACAGTGTAAGCTTGTATAATGAATTTGGCAGACATTGACATGCTATTTGGCAATGTAGTTCCACAACCAGTGTGGGCTAAAATTCGTAGAGAGGATCATCAGGCTGCTTTAGGTGGTGATTGGGCAGCTATCACTGCAGCAGATGCTCAACAAACGGGTGGTGCAAAACCCGAACCTCTAATTGCTAATCTTCCTGGTAGAATAATTGATCTAATGAAGACTCTGATGCCTGCGTTGCGTGTTAATTGGGATAAATTGTCTGCATGCAAGCAGAAGAAAGACGAAAGTGTCTCTGACTTCTTTACGAGGTTCGAAGAGACTTTTGTAGACCATAGTGGTCAGGATATGAGCACAGAAGGAGGACAGAGATTGTTTGTCGATAAATTTGTGCATAATCTGTTACCTGAGTTATGTAATAAATTAAAAGATTCAGAGAGTGCGTGGGCTGTATCTACGACTGCGCAAATACTTGCGACTGCACAGTACTACGAAAATAGGGATAAAGAGGAAAGAGAGAAATCAGAGAAGAAAACGAAAGATTTAAAGACTAAAGTTCTTTTACAGCAAGCGTATCCGCCTCGCACGAATCAGACTAATATGCAACAGAATTCGTATCAAAGAACAGATTATAATTCGACCAGGCCTCAATACCAGTGGAATCAGTGCGCGTACTGTAAGAAAGAGGGTCACTACAAGAATGATTGTCAGATTTTAGCGCAAAATAATGCGGCAGCAGCTCAGAGAGGTCGTGGTGGTTTTGCACAGAATTCTAGAGGTCGAGGGCGAGGTGCTATGCCTCCGCAAACGAATGATCGTCCCTCTAATCACTTTGATCAACGAAATGTACAGTCAGCTCAACAAAATAGATCTCAGCAATATCTTGTTGAGGATTATTGTGAAGGTGATGAGGGATTCCAGCAAAATGGGTACTAGGACAGCCATAGACAGAGAGAGGGAGTAGTATCAGTTCCAGTAGATCAGAGTGGGCCTTATGTCACGGTAGCAACATCAGGTGTAGTCGAACCGTTTCTATTGGATACTGGTGCTGCGAAAAGTTCTATAATTCATGCGAAACTCCCTGGCGCACCTTTGTCTGGCTCAACAAATGTTTCCGTAGGTTTCTCAGGCGCCCCTGTTTACAACCCGATATCTGGTCCTTTGTCTATTTCTGTTGGACCGTGTCACTTGAAAGCATCCCTGATTTTGACGACAGGTTGTAATGAAAATCTGCTTGGTTTAGATTTGTTAAAACGACTATATGCGACATTGTACTGTTCTCCGGAAGGGGTACAGCTTACTTTGGGTAAAAGACTCACTTCTCCGATGTACTTGTCAATGGACGCACTCCCGCCAGAGCTACGTTCACTCCCAGATTCTCTTTGGGCGACTGGTCCTAATGATGTAGGCCTGTTGGAAATTCCACCATATGTAGTAACTTTGAAAGCGAATGTGAAATTTCCTAGAATTCCCCAATATAAAATATCAAGTGAAGGAGAGCGTGCACTTTTATTGATCGTGCAAGATTTGATTAAGAAAGGTGTGGTTGAAGAAACGCGAGGAAATGTCTGTAACAGTCCTGTATTGCCGATTCTGAAACGAACTGATCCCACGAAACCTCCAGTATATAGGTTTGTCATAGATCTCAGAGAAGTTAATAAGATTGTGGTTCCGCAGTTTCCTGTGGTTCCAGACATTACTGCCTTGTTAACATTGATTCCTGCCACAGCCAATTGGTTCTCAGTCATCGACTTGAAGAATGCCTTTTTCAGCATTCCGATAGCCGAGGAAAGCAGAGATATTTTTGGTTTTTGCCTAGGAGGTCGCAGTTTTAGATTTAAACGCGCTCCACAAGGCTATTGTGAAAGTCCATCTATTTACAGTCAAGCTTTAAAAAGTCAGCTAGATTCTTTTGTCCTTCCTCCAGGCTCTGCCCTAGTACAGTACGTAGACGATCTTTTAGTGGCTGCCGATGACAAGGACACTTGCAAAGCAGCTACGGTATCACTATTGCATCATTTGTCTGATTTGAATCACAAGGTGTCACCTTCCAAAATGCAATACTGCTGCCAAGAAGTAACCTACCTAGGTCATCTCTTGTCAAAGGAGGGAAGGAAGTTGACCCCAGAAAGAATAAAAGCAATTACGCAAATGAGTGTTCCACGCACACAGAGGGAAGTACGTGCCTTTCTAGGTATTACCTCTTACTGTAGGCAGTGGATCCCGAATTTTTCTCTTTTAGCGAAACCATTGGTAGCTTTGACTAGGAAAAATGTTCCGAGTCCGGTGCCATGGTCTGATGAATGTCAAGAGAGTTTTACTGAATTACGAAAAGCCTTGTGTTCAGCTCCTGTATTGGGTACACCCGATTACAGTAAGCCATTCACGCTCTACGTTCACGAAAGGGAAGGTTGCGCGTTGAGTGTTCTGACACAGAAGTTTGGTGATAAACAACGCCCTTGTGCGTATTTCTCATCAACATTGGATCCGGTAGCCAGAGCGTTACCTAGTTGTTTGAGGGCTACAGCGGCAGCTGCAGTTTCCATTCGACAATCTGCTGGTTTGGTGATGAACAACATGCTAGTGGTCATGGTTCCTCATGCAGTGGATACACTCATGAACCGAACTAAGACACAACACCTTACTAGTGCGAGATTATCTGGTTACGAGCTGACGTTATTAGCGAGTCATATTCAGATCAAAAGATGTAATGTATTGAATCCAGCAACACTGTTGCCGACTGATCTAGAGCCGAGTGATTCTGAGCCACATGACTGCTATTTTAAAACGGAGGAAGAGACAAAAGGACGAATTGACCTTAAAGATACTCCGTTACCCGATCCGGATGGTACGCTATATGTGGACGGGTCATGTTTTAAATTAGAAAATGGTGATGTGACTGCTGCTTACGCGGTGACGACTTTGAAGACGATTGTGGAGACTGCAAGAGTGAGTCAGAATTCTGCCCAAGCAGCAGAATTAATAGCTCTTACGAGAGCATGTGTTTTAGCTGAGGGAAAGAGAGTGAATGTGTTCACAGATAGTCAGTACGCATTTGGCGTGGCCCATAGTTTTGGCCGGTTGTGGAGAGAAAGGGGTTTCATTACGTCCCATGGGACTAAGATTCAACATGGTCAGCTAGTTAACGACTTGTTGGAATCTTTAACCTTGCCGACTGAAGTTGCGATTGTGAAGTGCAGTGCTCATAAAGCAATCACGGATGATGTTGGTCGGGGAAATGCCTTTGCTGATGAAACCGCAAAACAAACAGCTAGAGACATGATGAGCAGAATGTATGTTGCTACATCTGCAAGATGGATTGCTGAGTCTGGAATGTGTGAAGATACTATGGAAAGTGTGAAAGAGATTCAGAGAGAAGCGACTGAGGAAGAGAAACGTGTATGGAGAGAAAGTACGGGAAAATTGGACTCGAATGGATGTTGGATCGATTTGACAGAACAGCAGCGTTGGATGTTGCCTGATGCGTATGTGCTTGCAGTAGTGACGATGGCGCATGGAGTGGCGCACATAAGTTCTAAAGGGATCTGTAAGATGTTGGCTCCGGTCTGGAAGAATGATGGGATCAGTAAATGTGCAGAGAGAGTGGTGAAAAATTGTATGGTGTGCTTGATGCATAATCCTGGCAAGGGAACTCCAACTCCAGCTGGTCATTTTGCTCCTCCTTCCTGTCCCTTTGAAGTAATTCAGTTAGATTTCATTCACATGGAACGCTGTAACAATTTAAAATACGTCTTGGTGGTGGTTTGTGCCTTTTCCAGGTGGATAGAAGCATACCCACTAAAAGACAATACTGCCTTATCAACTGCCAAAATCCTTCTCAAAGAATATTTCCCTAGATTTGGAATGCCACGGATTGTATGGTCAGATAACGGAAGTGAGTTTATAGGGAAAGTTATGCAGAGTGTGTGTGCAGGCCTAGGGCTGAAACAAAAATTTCACAGTGCGAACCATCCCCAGTCTGCTGGTTTAGTTGAGGGTTACAATGGCACCCTCAAGCTTAAATTAGCCAAAATACAAGCATCCACAGGTTTGGCTTGGCCAGACGCACTTCCTTTGGCTTTGTTATCAACGAGAGCAACAGTGCATTCTAGAATAGGGCTTTCTCCATATGAGATTGTGTTTGGCCGCCCAGCAAATATCTGGGGTGTGCCAAGGCCTAAAAGGTTTTGCTCCATTGAATATCCTATGTTGATAGACTACCTTTACGACTTGACTGCTAAATTAAGTCTTATTCATCAACAGGTCTTTGATGCTTTGCCAAAGCCTCCGGAGAGTCCAGGGCATCAACTGAAACCGGGTGACTTCATTGTGGTCCGGAACTTCGCGAGGACAAAGAATCTTCAGCCTCGCTACATCGGCCCCTTCCAAGTCCTACTGGCGACGAGGACAGCTGTACGTGTTGCTGGCCGCAAGCACTGGATCCACGCTTCTCACGTAAAGCGTGTTCCATTACCGCTGCCCTACGACGACTGGGTGAAGAAGGGAATTGGTGCCTCCGAATCTGAAATAACTCCGAAATTTGTCCCTTTCAGCGATGCCGATTTGATTACTGACACTTTGACACTTAACTCTCCTCCTGAAAAGACTGCTTTGAACATTGAACATTTGTCTCCAGCATCAAAAGAAACTTTGCCATCTGCGAACGTAAACTCTGCAACAGTTGCTAGTGATACACTATTTTCTGATCAAACAGTACCAGCGAAGAAGAGATACAACCTTAGAAGCCATAAAACGAACTAATAAAGCAGGCAACTGCATATTGTGATTTTGATACATATACATATAATGAACTTTTGCTTTTCAGCCAGGAGGTTTGCTATTATTTATTGTTTTTAAATTGCCTTGCCGTCTGGGTAGCCGTAGGGTCGTGGCTGTGTGCCTAGTTTGAATTTGCAGGGGTCTGACACAAGGTCGATCTTTCTGTTAGTTCTGGGAACTCCCAGGGCTGACAGAGGCATTTTCATCTACGTACACATCATCAGTGGTCGCGAGCGGATTGTAGAAGATGGAACTTCCTGCGCTGCAACGAGAAAATGTGATCTACGTTCGCAGAAACAGACTAAATGGAATTCTTCACAGCAAATGTTTCTTGATGCAATGTGCCGTTACATTTTTGATTGTTTTAGCAACATTGGTGGGTGGAATTGTCTTTAGCATAAATTTGATTTTTGTGCCAGTTCCTACAGTGCCTCCCCTTGATTCAGCTATTTCTACTGTTTCCTCTATACACTCTTTTCACTCGTTTCCTGAACATGAGCAAGCCCGACGCTCAGAGTTCATTAATAACACTTTTGTACAGCTCTTGCATCAACACCAGCTGGTGGTTAACACTACAGACTGCTGGGTGTGTGGCTTGATACCTCACACTATGGATAAAGGTATTCCCTATTTGGTTTTGCCTTACAGCTATAATGGATCATTTCAGGCCTTCCAAACCATCTTTGCTTATGCCCTTGAAACCTATCCTCCACGTCCACCACGTTCCACTAAATATAACTCTGCCAACAAAGCTTTAGTCCAGGGAATTATTGACATGATCAAGGATGTCAATAATACTCCATCTTACCCTAGAGACGAATTGCGAGTATATTTAAGTTGGAATACTTCAGAGTATCGCCTTAGTTTAGGAGAAAGCAAGCGTAAAAGCTCAACTCCAATCTGGGTTGTACCTCACCGAGGTCAGGTCTGTTTGCAAGGTAATGGGAGAAATCCGAGAGCTCAGCTAGGGAGGAGTGAGTGCGTAGAAACTTACGTATTCCCGTCTAACTCTTCCCCTGCCTTTCTTACTGCTAGGGGTACCTACTTCATCTGTCGAGACAGAGCATATACATGGTTGCCTGCTGACTTTGCAGGTTCATGCTACATTGCTCGATTGTTGCCTCCGACATACACTGCTTCACCGGATTACCACAGAACAAGAGTAGCTAGAGGTGTTTTCAGCAAGGAAGATACCGCTGGTCAGGAAGCTGGAGACTTTTTCAAAGGCTTCCTTCCGTTCTGGGGGCCTATGGCCAATAGTAGAAACATACGTCAGCTAACACGGGTAGTTGAATCTACTATTACCGAAACTGCTGGTGCCCTTAGCAATTTGACAGCTGAGCTTCAGGCGGATAGACTCATGACGTTGCAAAACCGTATGGTTTTAGACGTTATCCTTGCAGACCGAGGTGGGGTATGCAGAATGATCCAATCGAGCTGCTGTGTCTTTATTCCTAATAATGCTCCAACAGTCTATGAGGCGATCTCAAAGCTACATAAGATCTCCGATTCCATACATGTAGATGAGGGAAATTGGTCCTTTATGGAATGGTTTTGGACTCTGATCTCAGCGTGGGGATGGAAGGTTCTAATGGTCATTGGTGTCATCTTAGTATTCTTATTCTCATGTTGTCTGATTATCCAGTGTGGTCCTGCTCTGTGTAGTCTTTGTGCTGCAACCTGTTTTAGGAAACCACCTGCGTTTGGAGAAAAGGCACGAGAAAGGATGATGATACAACAGCATGTCACTGACCTAATGAGCATAGAATTAGACTCTGATATAGACTGATTAATTGCCTATGTAAGGGCAAAAGGAGGGTCTGAGGTTCCGTGACGATTTGAACCCGTGTTTTCAAGTTTGTCGGAAATACATAATATTAGTATCAGCGAACCGCAAATGGTCCATTTAGCATATCCTGGTGTTTTCGCTATACTACGAGCAAGAGCACTCCTGTTATGAACACATTTCTGATCTACCCATGGCATCCATCTTAGATCATGACCGCCATTTTGTGTTTCCTTGCCCTCACATATGCAATAGCCTCTGATCACTTCATTTACTTCACTTTGATTAAGGACACGTAGTCTTAGCCGGAGATTCACCTCTTACATGACACGTACACCTTAAACCAGATCACGCTGTAGCTACATGACTCGACAAAGGCTGCCTCCTCTGCCCAAGGCCATCCTGCCGAACTGGTCTTCGTGTCCATTGTACCTGATCATGATTAGGCGGCCGAAGCCGGTAGCCTTGCCCATTTACAACCCACAAACATTTCTTATCCCGCTTTCCTATCTTCTGCACCTGGCTCTGCTCCTTTCCTTCTGGGCCTTTATTAGGGGGAGGTAACGAACTTTACGATGAGGCGGTCCGGCTCTTGAATACAATATTGACAAGGGATTGTGATGGACTGGTGGGAACCCCTCTTCGTGATGTTTGGTATCAGATATTATCGACAGTTCCTGTGTAACGCCAAATATTTATTGTTTAGAGACACAAAGGTTTGGGGATGTACTGACATGTGAAATATTTGCCTGAAGCACAATTTTTGGTATATAAGGAGCAACCCACTTTGTACAAATCGAACAGTCTCTTAGTTTCTGCCCGTGTGTAGATTCTGCGATTTCTGTGTCCCTGCAGTAATAAACCTTTGGTCTTTGACGCCACCATCGAGAAGCCCGTGTTTCTGTTCATTTGCGCACCAAGGCAGGTGGAACTCCGGGGTCTTTGGGTGTTGTTCCCTGACACCTCTGGACGGAACCAAAAAGTCCAGAACTCCAGTCACACCTAAGTAAGCCTTGCACCCCACAAGGTAGGATGCATTGTGCTTAAAACTGGAAATGTAGAGTAACTAGCCCCCACTTACACCTATGCATGTACAGATAGGCACAAGTATAGATTTAGGGAATGTGCATGCATTCAACATTTTATCCATGGAAACCTGAACCAGAAACAACTATTCAATGACGTAATGTCATGTCATATTTGCTATTTCTCCAATACAGATTTGCAGGCATCATAAAACTCTGCAACGTGGAACCCGCTGTCTAAAGGAATTTTTTTTCTTCTTTTGTTTTCCTCACAGGTAAACATGATTCTCCAAGGAGAATCCCCATTCCCAAAACCCCAAGATGTGACGGGTTATTCTATTCCCCAGTAGCGTAATGCAAAACGATGACGCCTCCCAGCAGAGTTATTTGGTTTTTTAAGATTGTTGGAGGTCCCCTGAAGGGTTTGGGCCCCCTTGCGCCACAGGGGCCTGTGTTACGCCTCCTCTGTTCCCCTTCCCTGGGGAACCGTAGATGGCTTTCTACAGGAGACCAAACATATTTGGTGAAAAGGAGATGTAATATAAAGACAGAATTGACGATGGTCATTGGACTATTGAGATTATTATTGCACTATTAAAACGATACGAGAGAAGAGTAGCGTCAAATGTGTCAAATGTAGATTTATATGAAAACGAAAACTTCAGTCCTTCATTTAATCTTAAAATATTGAAGGAGAATTGTCTGCCGGTGAGCACAGCCAGTCTATAGATGCAAAAACCATAAATATATTAAGGACCATTAAAACATGCGAATTAATATGAGAAAATTAGTATCATGTTGCGATCAATGATAGCACGAGCAAAATCATTCATAATTCTTCTGTAACACAAAGACAACTTAAAATGATACGGCCATTGTTGCAATAACAATTTTATTAGCAATTTACATAAGCCACGGTAAATGTTGCCAATTGTAGTTTTTCTTCCTACAATATGTTCGGACCAAAATAGAAATATAGTAATTCCAGTACATGACATGTTTCTGTGTCATGTAGAAAATAGAGCATTTTCAGCAGACTTTGACATCCCCAGAGTTAGAAGATGTAAGATATAAATAGACAGTGTTTTGTAGTTTAGCATCTGGATTAAATATATTTCCTCATTTGTCTTGTCACCGGGCGATCCCTAGTGACTTAGTTACAGGCAGTGCAGGTACACAATTCCAGGTAGAGATGGGGATTATAGTGTGTACTAATGTGTCTCGAGAGGGTCAGTCATGACTGTGTCACTTCTTAGCCTCTCCTGAGAAACAAAAAAGAAATTCTGCATTAAAGTCAGCATAACAAGTATGCACACCAAGGAATTCAGCTGATGTATGAAGATCTGCACGTGGACATGCACATTCCTCATGCTGGACAGGAAGCTTCAGGTGTGTGACAGTGGCTTCAAGGCATTTATGAACACCTGCTTGTGAGGAAAGAACATGATGCTTCATTGGAATTAAATCATTATGCAGAACTGTAGCTACGACTTTTCATGTCATTATCAATTAGAGTGTTCTGCTGATGATATTAAATCTGGAATATTTCGCAAGCAAGGGGAGAAGGCGAAGCCTAAAGAAAGCACAGGAGCTAACAGAAAGAGTAACACACGTTAAGAGCTTTAAACATCAGCATTTTATTTAATCTGTATCATGCAGCATATTTCAGAAACAACACATCTTCACACCTGGTAAAAAACAGCTTTCTTCCCTCTAAGCATTCACTAAGGATGCTGAAACCCCAATGGGATTATAGCAAGCACGGTACAAGTCATCCCTTTGTCAATTTTAGCTGACATATTAATCCATCCCTCCCTGGGCTATACAATGGCAAATCAGCTGCCTTGTATTAATCAGAAGGATTGTGGTCTATGGAATTGGATATCACTTTTGTACAGAAACAAGTGTGGGAAAATGCATAATTTGGATTTTCTGAAAGTAGAGGCATTACACAAAGTTTAGTGTCTGCGATGAAGGGCTGTGTCTTCCTGCAATGAGAAACACAGGACATAGATGGCTGTCGGCAATGTTTTCATAATTATCAAAAAACGTAAAGGGCATGAAAAAATATGTGGAAGAAAAACTATACTCGTTACAGTACATGCCTTTGTAAGATGGTGTGCAATTGTCTAGTATCGTAATTCTTAACACACAGGAAAGCTCTCACCGTTCTATCCTTCGTTTTTTTCGGAAATCATTGGAGAGGGAAAAAGTACATTATAAAATAAATCTTGGTCTGAAATGGTTCTCAGGACCATTCCATATCGATATAAATTAAGAATTACTGGCCCTTTTTACATATTAAGGTTTATGTTACGATTCCTTTACAGCAGGTCGGAATTCCAAACCCAGTTGTTTTCCCTTGGCAGAGGTCGGCAGCTCAAACCTGCTGAAATGTAGTGTGTTAAATGCAGACTTTGAATGTTATGACTTATTTCCAAGTGTTGAAACCTTGGCATAGCGGTATTTATCAAATGCGGTACATCCATCACCGCAGAATACTTAGCTGGTGTGGTAAATACCCGACCATATTAAACACAACATATAATTAGGGCTTAATATTCCAAATAAAAATGTAGAGCAGGCAAAGACTCTTGCACAAAATGACATCTATGATTTGTATTGCTATATTTCTACTCCCTATGTATCCTAAAGATAATTGTTTCTAGATGTAAATTACCAAGAGAGCTTTCGCGAATACTTCTATTTGCCAGTACTATCAAGGCCAGACATATTAAATTATTCATTGATGTAGACAAAAACTTGCACTGACAGATAAGGTGAAATCTTTCTCCCAGCTGACCACCCTCATGAGGTTATTACTATCTATGTGAGCAACTATGAAATCAATGACAGATATTGCCTCTCTTGCTATCACTGCAGTAACACATCCATAGCAGGAAGCCTTTTCAAAGTACGGGACCATGTCTAATGCCCTCAGCAGCCACACTACTGCTGTCATGCCCCTGCAATTATTATTATTATTATTATATTTCTTATATAGCGCCTGAATCGACCCCCGAAGGGGTATCTCCGCGCTTGCCTTGGGAACCCGTCCTGGCTTTTCCCTGTGAGATAGCCCCTACAGGGCATCCCCAAGGTGAAAGCCAGGCATCCTGCCGCGGGGGGGCCGTTGTGGAGATTAAGCAAGCTTAATGCCCAGAGTTGCAGAGTGTGAACCCATGATTAGGTCAGGCACCGAAGTGAGAATTATCGAGTCCATGGACATTTGAGCTCAAGACCCTGCCGCGTCGGGAATTGAACCCTGGTCCCGGGTCTGACCTCAGCTTCAGGGTCTGCCTGCTCTAACCAGTGAGCCACACTTGCCATTTCCAACCCCATGCCCCATAAATTTCCTCTGCAGTCATGCTCCATGTCCCTGCCATTGCACCTAGAGCAGGCCTACCTCTGAACAGCCTTGCAGCAGGTTTGCGATATGTGCAGGAATCTGGATCCAGGACCCGCGGAACAACCGTGAAGTACCAGAGGATCCGCTGAAGTACTACAAAATCTGCAGCACACAGAGTGTGGTTGGACATGACCTATATTATGTGCAAAGTAACGTACCCAGGCAAGCAAAGTGGACAATGGCGCAAATCAATTAGCAAACAAACATGAAATTAAATAGTGAGACACTGAATTAGCACAAAAAGTACATTTTAATACATTTGATAAAAGGTGTCATGAGATATATCATTGACATATTGATAAAACCTGATAAAAATGATAAAAAAGATTCTATTAACAGATATACATTGTGTTATACAGTAAAATAATATAATGGAGGGATGGTTTCCTGTGACATGACCTATAAACACTCCACCCAAGCTTAAGGAAGATGCTTGGCTTCAAACAGAGATTGAGAGAACTGCCTTGCCTCGGTCCTGTCACCTGCATCATAATTTAAGTGCAACCAGAGTGAATAGTTTGGAGCTTACTCTTCTGTGCAGCTACAGGAATAAGGAATATGAGTCAAGCCTGAATACAAATCCATCACTTTCATCTATAGCATGGTATCTGAGTCATCGTCATCAATGAGGGAACGAGTCCTGATTCGCCAGCCTCCTACTTGAAGAGTCTAGTTCCTAGAGGAAGGAAACTCCTAAACAAAGGGTTGGCCATTTTTGAGATTTAAGAGTTGGAACCTGGTCAAATTTAAAAACCAAGAGACAATTTATATACAACTAACGTGTTTGAGATTATTGTTTCTAGTATCCTTCTACATAATAGGTCAAGATAGCTAATTGGAAATGGAAGAAAAAACCTGGAAAACAGTTAATTAAGTCACAGTGAAACTACTGCTGTTTAAACTTATTTGTGAAAATACTTTAAAAAAGCTACAGTAGTTGTGTTGCAACAAGTCTGGGTGAAAACAGTCTATCTTAAAGGAAAGACCCACAATTAGTTTTTGTTAGGTAATAATCATCATTACAGACATCTAATAAGGCAATAGTTGGCAGGCAGATTATCAAAAAGTTGGCTGAAGGTAGATGCTTGCTTCTTGTGTTAACACGGAACTGTGAGGTATCACGGATGGTCTCGAGCTTCCAGAAGGCATGAAAGCCATCTTGATAGGCAGTTCAATGGCAAAAAAAAAAGAATTCACGATTTGCTCCGTTTTGCCTCCAACCCCGATTTGTCATCTAGAAGGCACTATATTTTTCCCAAGCAGGTCACTGACAAGGGGATAGGGGATAACGGGAGTTGTTGAGTCCCCTTCACATCATCGTTGTAGAGAGAGATTAGTGGCCAATGTCACCATGTCCTACACTGAACTTTTGCAAAAGAGAAGGGCATGCCTTGGAGCCGATGAGCATGACCGCATCTCCCAGAGGAAGTGTAATGTTGCCCAATGATGACAGACAGCAGGAGTGTTGGGTGAAACTGGTGTTTATTTAATTACAATTTTATCTGGTCCGAGGAGCGCCGGCCGGCGCTCTGCTCCGTGCAGAATCAGCGCGCTAATGCCTGCGCGCGCACCCGGTGCCAACATGGCCGCCGTACGTCACGTCGACGTGACGTGAATCAACTAGAACGCTACAGGAAGCAGCAGCCTGAGCCATGAAAGACGAGACACGTGCGTGCAGGGATATCACAACGCCGAGATACTGCTTCTCAAAACTAATAGAGGTCAGAAACCAGCTTCTCAGATATTTGGATTGCAAAACAGATACATTCAATATAATCGAAAATTACCGGTGGCTGGCATGGAGGCCAATAGTTATGCACTCACTGTAACAAAACAAACATTGTCACTTCACTTTCCAGGACCAAATCAGACATGCCCCAACTTTTGAAATAAAATATGGTGAATGGTGCACAGACTGAACACCCAAAACATCCTTGTAGGGGACCCAGAATGGCACAATCACCCTCAGTCCCACATACCTTTAGGGAAGAAAGCACCCTAAGAGGAACTCCACTTGTGGCGCTCCACAAGAGAGGCTGTAGTGTAATCGCAGTGAGGCTTCTCCAGTGCAGAAGCTTACGGAACTGTCCCATCGAAATAGAAAGAAGACTGCTGCTCTGTATACGGTGGCCATCTTGAAATGGGCGGGAAGAACACCTCGCGCTTAACGCCTCAGTGATTATGGCCAGGTACTGCTAATGATTACCACACTCCCTCAGATAAATATTGACCTTCAATACCCTATTTGAAATACTCCACTTAACAGCCTTAATTGATCTGTGCCTTATCCCAAATAGGCAGGCCCTTACTCATTGGAGGAAAATGACATTATAACATCCAGACTAAGGAGAGTAGAGGAAGGATTAATGCAGCGAGTTTAGTTCTCCTAGTTTCCACTACAGAGCAGCTGTAATGTAGATCTTCTCTCAGTTTTTCGACCATGGAGTCCAATATTCATTCAAGTCTACTAGCCCACCTGATCGTCTTCATCTCCTTAAGAGTGCTTGCAATATGACATGTAGTCTCTTTCTTAAAACATACCCACATCTATGGTCTAACATGTGTTCCACCTCCTATTTTCAGAGGCAGTACACACTCATCCAAAACAGAAATCTCTGTCTACGACAAGGTGGAAATTCCAGAGGTACAATAATCTGCCCAAGCCACATTTTTAAAAGAGTTGGCAAACATTAAACTTTCCGTTGGGACTGTAAACTCAACTCTAGCAGCAGGTGCATTTATTGCTACAGAAATACAATCTCTAAGAGGGAAATCATTGCGTTCCAAACACAGCTCACATCAGTGGCACATAGGATATCTGATGTGGAGAGACAACCGGAATGAGGCACTGCACCTTGGAGATAGCACAAACCCCAAAGATTTAGGACACAGCAATCAGAGATACAATGTACAAACCTTGGGCATTCTGGAAAATGCAGAAATAGATGACATGCAAGCATTTGTGCGTAATCTAATATCAATTTCGTTAAATATTATATTCACGTCCCTCTAGAGCTGCAATGAGCACCTCAGGTACAACCTTGTGACAAAGGTACTGGTGCCTCTTCTTGATAAATCCTAATGTGCTCTGTTAGACATCATCAAGCACAACAAATCATCATGCCAGACAAAAACCATGGGTCATACAATTTTGAGTATAACGAGGGAAACTTTCCTTGGGATTTTTCCCATGAAACTAACGAGAAGAGGAAATGCTTTCTGGCTCTCCATTCTAGACTACACAAAAAAGAAATCAAATATAACCTATTAAACCCAGCCATAATAGTGATTATGGTTGGTGGGCGCATGATGGAATATGATGTTCCAGACACTACAGCAAATATGGAAAAGGTAATGTTGAGATTGACCTCTTAGGATACGACAGAGTATCAACTGAAAGGAGCAGAGGGCAATGACCTGGAAGCAAATCTTAGCTGGGAAAAGGTGACGTTACTGGGAACAAGAAGGCACACAATGGTGAGAAATAAAGCTAGATTGTCCCTTAAACTGTGAAAAAGCCTTAACAATGGGGGATCACCTCCTTCGAGAATATTTTCCTGATGATTGGGTGAGGTAATTAAGAGTGTCTAATCCACGAAGGACAGGTAAACCAGGCAGTGTGATGATTTGAATTTGGGAAGGAAATGGAGACAAGGGGATTCTTGAGGTTTCTCCGGGGGCACTATACCCATGGATGGTAATTTGTTTAAGATTTACCTGACACAATAACCCAGAAATGCATAATGAAGGGGCCTCCAGAAATAGATAGCAGGGACAGATAGTTCTAAGATGAAATATCCGTAAAATAGAAAACTGTATTGATGATATGGTGTTACTATGAATGGCTCAGCGGTATTGACACCACCAGTCAGGACGGCCTGAATAACCCGCCAGGTTCAATGGGACAGCGAACAGATAGACTATACATTGATATAATATCGAGTTTCTAGAGTGTCTGATTTGTGCATCCAATACATACACAACTTCCTCTGCCTTTTCAGACCCAAGACATGTACTGCAGTTACACTTCACCACTTGTCTAAGAGTTGCCACCAACTGGTTCTTAACCTCTTCGCTGCTGATGACGAGCTCAGGTCGTCATCAGCTACGGTGCTCGTATGCTGATGACGAGCTGAGCTCGTCATGTAACGCGGCTTTTTGAAAATTGCCGCACACAGCGGGAAAAGCCACCGCAGCGATGCGGTTATATAACACCACCATCATTTACTGACACAATAATTAAATTATAAAAGTGCACTACCAATAACTTCCCCTAATGTTAAATGTGTAAGCCATTTTATCAAACAAAAGAAAATTCTCGAGCTCTTAGGCCATCTCTGACCAGTTATGGCTCTGTTACAAGAGAAGAACACGTGGGCACCGCATTACGATCCCCTTCAAACTGCACAGCCAATCGCAAAACGAATCCAATGAATTAAGTTCATGCAACTCTTTGCTTATTCCACAATTTTCTCCATAATAAATCCGCCTTTTTCATCCTTAATTTTCTTCAATTCATTTTACTCGTTTTCTTGTCCATTTAATATTGCTCACAAATAAGGACAGGATTGATAAATGTTTCCGCATGTCACGCTTTAATGGCAAACACCCAATGCATTTCGGGAACATCCCTTCTTCGGGGGTGTACCTATAACACAAGAAAATTAATCACATACTGTTACCAATATTGTGTTTATAATACAGGCAGCCTGCTAAATACACTCATATAATGCGATAATTACTTTATAAAATAGTTATGCATTCAAATCCTGCTATTTGTCATTGTTCACTTTGATTAAGTAAATGACAACCTTTGCTAAGTGCCCCAATAGCTCAACCCAAGCACATATTTGTGAAAGATCTAACGCCCACAAGCATCAAACTGAAATGCATTCGCAAACGGTGCGAATCGCAAAATTCGGCCATTTGCGAATGCAATTCATTGATTTGGGATGCATTAAGATTTTTTGCTTTTTTTGCAATTTAAGAAATCGCAATTTATTTGCGATTTCTTAAATTGCGATTGCATTTAAGAAATCGCAATTTTGCGATTTCTAAAATACAATGCATGATTTGTTTTAAATTGCTAAATCACAAATAGGAAGTGGTAAATTAACATGAAGTTAAACTTCATGGTAATTTGCGATAACTTTCAAAAATGCACAAAAGTGCATTTTTGAAAGTTTAATTTTACACACACATATGCCCTTGGGGCATGTGTGTGTGTAAAAAGTACTTAAAGGTACATTTCAGGGGTGCAGGAGGGGTCCTTTGGACCCCCCCCTGCACCCTTGAAATTGTATTTTCATTTTGCGATTCCTTAATTGCAAATCGCAAAATGAGAATGCCTTCACATTCATTCCTATGGGCCTCTAGGCCCATAGGAATCAATGAAAAGGGATTCCTTAATTGTGATTCGCAAATTGTGAATCGCAATTAAGGAAAAGTAAGAAGTTGCAAATAAAATTGTAATTTCTTAATGCATAGCCGTTTGTGAATTCTTAATTGCGATTCCTTAATTTTCGCAATTAAGAATTCGCAAACGGGAACATTGATGCATGTGGCCGTAAACATCAAAACTACTGAAATACTCTTCTTAACTTATTTACAACGCATTTCTAAACTCCACCAATCTGCCCTGCATCATTGCTTGCAGCCAATTTCATTAACAGGCTTACCGTGACATGTACTACTCTGTTCCTGAATGAAGCCCGTCAAGCTCTCCTTTTAAATAAACTCATATTCATTTCTGTTTCGCGGTGCAAACCACAAAGTATTCCCGCTAGTTCCTTCAGCATAGCCGGTTTGTGCTTTAATGAACTTCACCTCCCTTTTATTACCCATACTTCCCTCAAATACATTATCAGGTGTTTGCACCCCAAAAAGGAGAAGTCATAAGACATACAGGTTTAAAAGAATGGGACATTGTTAGTAATAATAAACTCGGCAGGAGCGTTGTTTCCCTGACACACATTTTTAACTTGAAACAGAAACTTGTTTGAAACCATAGTTCCTTTATAACTGGTAACCTTCTGAATACCATGCACTTGTGAAATACTATCCTATATACAGCAGCTAAGCTGCTGCTTTTAAGAGTGTTGTTCATATTCTGCATACTGTTTGGGATACGAGTAAAAGTTAACTATTAAATGCAGGGAATGTTGGCAAGAGTTGCAGTGGCCTTAATACTGGTGCATTCTGTGTAACGTAGTTCTTTTCCCTGCCAGCAACAAAGCGAGCTCATTAGAAAATATATAGATATATTACCTACTGGCGTTCGCCAGTTGGTAGTTATAGTTAGGACCTACTTTCCATAGGAAATCCACAACATTCTATTTGGAATAGCTTTGGCGCCGGTGGACAAATCTTCAGGAATTTCTCCATGAAAATGGCCTGCTCGGTTCCGCTCCTTCCCTGAAAGTTTGGGGGTGATTCCTCAAGTGGGGGCCGAGAAAAAAGGGGGTCCCAAAACGTGTTTTCCCCATGCAATTTCCATAGGGATCTTTAGCCAGGGCTACAGCCCGAACGGCTGAACGGAATTACACCAAATTTGGCAGAGAGGTAGAGTTCGGTTAGCAGATTGTGCTTTTTGTTAAATGGTGTATATCCATTTAGTAGTTTTTGAGAAAATTAAAAGTAAAATCATAACGATACTAGAGACAGAGTTCTTCACGCGGACGGAGATCCTTTCAATTACGAGCGCAAGCTGCATGCCGATTGGCTGTCAACTGACTGTCAACACTCGAAACCAGGAAGTGTTGGCGGCCATCTTGTGCCTCAGTAGAACCGAGTCACACGAAAACAGTAAAACAAAGTAGAGAAATACCCGATAGGCTTGCTCAGAGGGTCGTACATGGCGTTTTAGGGTCATTTATTTTTCTTTAAATAAAAAATCGCGGCGTTCGCGTATGGTACTCGTACGCTGTGAGAAAGGGAAAAAAAATAGAAGTCAGTTTTATTCATTAGGTCTCAGGGGGCAAATTCCGGTGGCAATTTTTAGAGCTATATTTCTATGACAGTATGTAAACCTTGTAATTATCTTGGGACACCGCAGAAGAGCAACAGGTCCAAGGAGGATCCAGACCGGCAATTTCGGTCTTTTTCTCTGCCAGGTGACCCAAGTAGGCTTTAACAGCAACAAGCCAGTTAAAGCAAGAGGGAAGCCCCCTCTAACACATATCGCACCTTAGCGAATGCGACACATTTTATCTACAAAAAACTACCAATTAAATTAAGTATCATTTATTTATTTCACCATCACATACTCATTGGTCCAGAGGAAAGCCAGTTTAAAAGATAAAGGCCTGGCTGAAACATGTAGACCACATAGGACTTAGGGGGTCATAATCCATACTCCAGCATGTCCGTCTGCCTTTTAGACGCTAACAGGGGCCCAGTGATTCAAATCTTTCTTTACCCTCGGGTACTGGGACCCACTGTATAGCTTTTAACTTTCACTTAACTCACCCACGACACTGCACACACAGTAATCATACCAGCTCCGCTGTAACCAGGCATCGCAGCACACGCGGGACACATTCGGTGTCACTGTGGTGGGCCCGATGATGAAGCATGCCACTAAAGGTTGGTGGGTGAGGGCTTCATGATCAAACCTAATGGTTTACCCACAAACGTTTCTCTGTTGAGTCGCTTCTGACAACTAAGCTAGTCCTTGTTGATAATTACATATAAACCCTGGGGATATGGACAAGCTTAACTAGTCCTCTCTCTCCCTCTTGATTTGACAGTATGTAAAACTTTCCATTTTTTTTCCTGCATCAGTTGTACTCTCTACGCATGCGCAGCCTTGTTTGCAAGAGCACTTTTTTTTCTTTTTCTTCAAGTTCGTCAAGCAAACCTCTCCTGATTTTAGGTATTAAATTTGCTGCTTTCTTTTCCCGGGTCTTGTGTGTCATCCAGTGCTATATATTTGTAATATATTAATAAACATATTGTATGTATATTTATTTGAAATGTAGTCTCGAGGCACCAAAATTGATTACATACTCCGTTCAATCACCATTTTAGTCGTTTTCCTCCATAATTCTTTTTATACCTATTACTTTCATTTTACCCTGCGCATATTTTCTCTGTGATCAATGAGATTTCCCGTCACAGACACCACAGTGTTTGTCCTTGGCCTCCGATCTTGACTTGGTCACACGTATACCTAGAAACTAATTTGAAGGACGTAAGCCACAGCCATTAGAACTCGTGTTTGTCAAGAAAAAATATTATTAAGATTATGCGTTTATTATTCGTGGTAAATGCATAATAGTTGTAAAAGCTTGTGTGGTAAAGCGATATGCGTGCTAATGTTTTTGTGGTGACGATCACTCGTGCCTATGAACTGGGTCTGGGCGTGGTGGAGTCTAGGGCAGCAGGCGGAGGGCCACACAGCTCCACTCATACAATATAGAAGTAACATAGGATTTTTTAAAGTTTAAAAAAAATGATTTCATAATTATCCTAGATTAAGTCTTTTGTTAGTATGTTCATTAAATACATGAATATATGTTTTTAAACAACTAAAACCATTTGCGTGTTTCGCGTACCGGGCACCGTACATGACGTCACACGGAAGTTTTGATGCGACGCGTAACGTCAAAGCGTATTCGTAGCGTATGCTGAGAATGTTTAGCAGTATAAACTATGGTGCGATCACTCTCTCACTGTCAAATCGGAGCACAGGGCGCGCTATGAGAATGGTTAGAAGTGGTCACTCATTGGAGATCCAATTCAGCTGTGTAGCTTATCCACAGTCTCATAACGTTATTTTTTAACCTGTTTAAGTTTGAGGTTTGCATGAAATATTATGCTACAGGCAGATATGCATGTTTAGGCAGTGCTTATGTCCATGAAGCTTGGTTATTACCATTTACATATAGGTGCATGAGGGAGGGAAAAAAAGTCTATCTGAATGGCGAGGATTGCACAATAGCAGCAGATCACTGCTTAATTTGTAGACACATACAAATGCATGGCTCTTGTAAACAAGATGCGCCTAATTTGGACTGAGTTTGGAAAGGTAGTCCGACATCTGCTATTGTAACAATGTTCAGTTTACTGGAAACAGGAGTTCTTTACTTTAAAATAATGGAGATTGTTGTGCAATGTTAGCCGGCATCGCTTACATGATTACGGTAACTGAGCGTACGAGTGATTGCCTTCCCTTATCACTGATCACATTAGTCATAGTGAGTTGTGCTGAATCCATGGTGCAAGGATTTGCCCTCCCACATCACTAGTCGCACTGCCCTTGTTAGGTTGTACTAAATAAGTAAGGGTGCAAAAGTGAGGACCTTCCTTCATCAAAATGGTCAGGGAACAACAGGATGTCAATCCCTGCACCCGTCAAGTGTGACCTACCACAGTCTATGTCTGCTCCTTTTGTATTTCAGTGTGGGTATTGCCCAATTGCCAAACCGTCCGTCTCCCACCCTTTGGATGAGGTACCAGCACCTTACTGGGTGAGGAATGTTTAAGCTGGAAGATAGATGAATTTGTTGGTAAAGTACACAGGTCTGAGTTGACCAGACCAACTACTATATCCCCACTGACTAATTATAATATACTGTAATCATATTCTTTACTTAAGGAGCAGCGGTTTGCAGCTATAATGTCTGATATTATAATTGAACGACATTGCCTAACCTGTCTTATCCAACAGGTTACGTTATTAGTCAAAGCTTCTCTTGTTTCTCCTGAAGCAGACTCCAGTTTAGGTACATTTATCACAAAAACTAAATTTCTGCTCTCTCTCTTTGCTAATTCAGAAGGCTTGAGCATCTGTCCCCTTACCAGGCCCTCGTAATCTGATCCTCATGTTGTCAATCACCCTGTGGACTTAAACCCAACTCCCCTTTTGGAGCCATCTCAGAAGGCGGCGCCAACTTGGCTTTCCCTTTTAACACACCCTGATCAGATGATCTGCCATGAACCCGGTGGCCAACGTATAAACTGGCAGATGTTGTAGCCCTTGCAACATTCCCCCTGTGCTTTAGTATGATGCTGAGAACTATTGACCTCTACATTCCCTCTGCTTATGCTAGGGTGGTTCCCACTTAATTCTTCTATAAGACTTATTACTGTCATTCTCAATGATAGCACCTCTTCGACTAATTGCTTGACAGTTAATTTAAACTCACTGAGTTCATTTGAGAAGATACAGCTGTCCGTATTCAAACACCCTTCTTAGCCTCCTCCTGAGAAGTAGTATGAGAATTTACATTATTGCTAATTTACCCGCTATCAGTGTCTTCAATTTCAGAGCTCAAAAGAGCAAGAGGATCAAACTGATTAGCAAACGCAATATTCAGAGCCATAGTTTGTCCAACGTTTGAATTAGTTGTGGAAGAATCAGATGGTGTTGTTGGAAACATATATACCACCAGATCATTATTAGTTATGTCTCACGATTCAAAGGTAACTTGCCTATATGATCAGCCACACAGTTCACTGCTTCCTATTCTTCTGGCTGACTTAGGGACTCCATTAGTGCTACCCTTAGCCTTCTGTTTACTAATATTCCAAGGAGACCTCTATCATATAATGAGACAAACATAAACCAAGGAGCAAATCTCAAGAGAATAGTTCCAGCTATACAGGCTAAAACTTTCCTTTTGATTTTATGACTTCTGACCCGAACAAAAATGGCCACAAAAGTGAGAACAAAAGGACTACAGTACCTGTGGTAATAGTGGTACAGCAAAGGAGTCTACTTCAGCAAACCCACAGCATTAATCAGAGAGCAAAGGGGGCTCTGACATACATGGATGCATCCATGTTTGTAATCCAGGTCCTCCATGAGACATTATATAAATCAGATGAATAATTTGACTCTGGGGAGGACAATGAATTCTTCCAAAGACTACATATCCCCAAATTGGCATAAGATCTGTCAGCCGAGCTATAAAGGATTACACCTGAAATTTGACAGTAATTGATGATGTGGCCCTTAACAAAGCCCCAGGAGATCACAGATTCCTTATCGAATTCTATAAAATTACCAAAATGCTAATTGTAACTTTGCTGATCTCTGTATGCAAGGCAGCTCTGGATAATGAGTCCTGAAGAGATGACTTTGTTAAGGTCACAAAATCCGTTATCCCTAATCCAGGTAGAGATCACTAGGAGTGTGCTAACTAGAAGACCATTTCACTGATCAATTTAGATGTCAAAATTATGGCACACACTCTAGTGAATCACCTGAAAAGGGTTATTCCCACACTAGTTCACCCTAGAAAAGTGAGTGTCATATCAGGCCATTCATTGGCTAACCACCTGCATACCATGCCCCACACAATATTGAAAGTGAAAGAAAACAAAGACTAAAAAAGTTCTCCTGTCATTGAATGACAAAAAGGCATTTGATATGGTAGATTGGGGATATCTATTCCAGACAAATTGGCATATGTAAGATCTTTATCACAATAGTCAGGAAAATATACCGCAACCCCACTGCATCAGCTAGCTACATCCACTGTCACCCTAACTGCTTTACTAGCTTTTTAAACCCTCACATCATCATACAGAGTAATGACAGAATCAAGGGAAATATAACGTCAATAAGCAAGCATAAAGAGGTGTACTATAGAGATGACATTATCATTGGCTCCCTAGTGGAATCAGAATAGGTCCTAACACAACAATTTGACACTTTTTTTAGTTTTCAGGCTATTAGATAAACGTGTCAAAGTCTGAGACCTTTCTCCACTACGTTCATAGGGACTATGCCTTAAATGGAAAACCAAAAGGAGTAAAATACCTTGGAATTTATGTCAACAGAGACCTAGAGGAGTTTACCTATGACAATCTTTCCAACTTATTGGAGAAAATAACATCAGACTTTCGGAAGTAGGCCAAATTAAACTTCACTCTACATGAGGGGTGCAACTTATGACAATGAACATAACACTTAGGTTGGACTTTCTATTTGGCATGTTACCATTAATGATTCCATGAGCAGTGCCAAGAGATAATGAGAAAGTGATCTTACAGTTTGTGTTGTCCAACAGGGAATCCAAGTTGAAAAGTATCTAATTGTATGCCACCACCACTAAGAAAGGCTACGCTTGCAAACTTGGAGAGCTATTGGGTGGCACATCAATTAGCTCACTTCATATACACACCTAAAACACACAGAGAAACACAGTCTTGGGTACTATTCACAGCAATAGCTACAGGACGGTTGTGGTATAGGTCACCACACACTATATCATTCCCAAATGAAAGGTGCTCTACTCCCAGGGCTAACCATCTCAGAAACACCACAGACTTAATAATACACCATAACAAAGGAGAATCACTCAATAT
The DNA here is from genome assembly GCF_964263255.1 of Lissotriton vulgaris. Lineage (NCBI taxonomy): Eukaryota > Metazoa > Chordata > Amphibia > Caudata > Salamandridae > Lissotriton > Lissotriton vulgaris. Next base: position 633,716,851 of record NC_141685.1, on the reverse strand, counting down.
ATGTCAGTCTGAAAATGGGCACTTGCATCACCATAACTAAAAATAAGACCACATTATAAAATTCCAAATAAAGAAAAATTGATAACTATAAAATTCCAACTGGTATGTCCAATTTTTATATAGACGCCACATAGCTGAATTGGTTCATATCTTGAAAGGGATTTGTATTCCGCAATGCACAGAAATTCCAATTTGTTTCTCAAAGTACCACAGACAAATGTTTTAAAACGTTCAATCTTTATTTCTGTCTTGAAAAATGCAATATGGACATAGACACAGCCAACGTGTTTCAACACCTACACGTTGGGATTCTTCAGGGCTGCAAAAAACCATGCAGACATTCACATACAATTGCAAATGTATATTCAAAGCACAAAATACAAAACACAAAAAACATAAGTTAAAAACAGAAAATACATTACATTAAAAAACACTCCTACTATACAAGGTAAAATCCCAAAAAGAAAAACATACACATTATAGTATGAATACAAATTAAATCTAATGATTCAAAATATATATTTGTAAATAGACAGTCTGAAAAAACGTCTGTGATAATATTGAGCAACATTTTTGTAAATGATAGAATTGGACTCAACATTAGCCTTGTGAATTTATGGACACCTGACCACCTAATTTAATAAACATTTGTTTACCAGTCTTGAGGGAAAGTTACTGAGATGTGGCTAGGACTTTTATAATAATTAACCAAAATGTGAAATGTGAATTAAATATAGTGTGCACTTTGAAGCAGTGCTTTCCATAAAATAAGTAAAGTCAATAATACTTTTATTTGATTTCGTTAAAAATCATAAAAGGGTGGAGCAAGCCACGTTATACATAGAGCAACAGGTGAACATTTATAAAAAGCTGAGAATAAAGACAAAAAAAATTAATATCCTCAAGTGGTAGACAGCTAAAATGGAAAATGTATAAAAGTGTAAACAGTGCTATGAGAAAATGTGCAAATAACTCAGTTTAAAATATTCAACTCAATGCTCTGTTTTGCCCAATTCTTTTACAGCGACATTCCAAAGTTTTATGGCTCTGCAGGACAGTTGGATCGACAAGCCTTCAAGGCATTTTGTGACTGCCTCTCTGCACGTCCTTATTGATTCTCTCCTTAGTGTCTCATGAAGAACTGTTTTTCAAGATGCTAATAGTGATTGGCAGATACTTAAAAGATGTAATAGCGGCTCCTCACCTTGTCCACAGAGGCGTCATTCTTTTGTCAACCATATCGGCTTCCATTTTGGGGTCAGATCTTTCGCGGGAAATGAACCCAACCACAGAAGTGTCAAATAGTGCTTGTATTAGTGTGAAAAATGATTGGACAGGTACGGTCGGGGTTTCAGCGTCTTGTAGGATTGTATCATCACCCATGCATGTGGTTTCTTTGCAAAAGCTGCTTTATCTATTGACAGTGAGGTCTGTTTTATTGCCTTATTCACTACGAGTTTGAATCCAGAATAAGTGGTGATTGTGAGCCAGGCCTCCTCTAGCTGTAGTGCTGAGAGATTCATTTAAGGCTGTAAAAATAGACTTTTTTAGCCTGGCTTGCTTTTCGATCTCCTGCCAACAGTGGTGGGCTAAGGTGTTAGCTTCTGCTCCCTTATCCTCTAATAATATTTGGCCAGTGTGCCTTGTTTTGCTGGTTTCAGTTTTTTTAAACTGTATTTTAATCGGTATTGCCCCTATGAGATGTGTTGGGAGATTGAAAACAGACTCTTAAAGAGAGCGTATTGGGCTGTGTTTAGGACTGTCCGGTCGTGTGTATTCAACATTTCCGACCCATATGATATGGAGGGCAGAAATTCAGCTGCAATTACCTTAAGCAGGTGACCTGTTGAGTAGCCTTTAAGCTTTTTTGTAGGATTTGGAATGCAGAAAGCAATTGTTTGGCTTTCGTTTTTCCTTGGTCCAGGTGTTGCTTAAATTTGAGGTTGTGGTCAGGGTAGAATCCCAAGTACCTATACGAGTCCACCCGAGACAGTGGTTTCTCATTTAGGGTCCAGGTGAATTTGCTATTTCTCTTTGTTTTGTAGTGTTCGGAAAAGCACGTAACATTTGTTTTTTGGTGATTGATTATTAATTGAGCAGAGGTGGTATTTGTTCTGAATTGGCTGATCAATCGCTGCAGGCCTATACGTGTCCGCGTATTGGAGGATTATTATTGGTGTTTTCCCCAGTTTTGAGAGGTCGGCTTGAATTGAACGAAGGTGAAGGTTCATCCAGATCGGCGGTATAGATGTTAAATAGACATGGGGACAGCTGCACCCCTGTTTTAACCCATTGATGGTTAGAATTTTATTTGTTATACTGCGCTCATCTCCTTTCCTCATTTGAACCCATGTTTGAGAGTATAGGTTAATAATAGCCTCCAAAAGTTTGGTTGGAGCCCCCTAGCTTTGCATTTTCACCCACAACTGAGCTCTGGGTTCTTTGTCGGATGCTACTTTGAGGTCGACAAAGCACGCGTACAGAGTGCTGGATTTTGCGTAGGTTTGGTTGACTAATAAAGTAACCACCAAAATGTTCGTGAGGGTGCCCATCCCTGCCCAGAATTCGATTTGCGTATTTGGTATCAGATTTATTCGGCTGACCCAGTCCTCTTAGTCTACCAACATATTAAATGCATACATTTCACCTCAACATCAATTAATGCTATCAATCTGTAGTTGGACGGGTCAGAGCGTACACCCAATTTGTGTATTGGGTGTAGGATACTTCCCTGCCAGGAATCAGGGATTGTGCTGGACTCTAAAGCATGAGTGAATAAAGGAGTGAGGTGTCCGGACCAAAATGGTGGGTCATGCTGTAATAGGGCGTTTGGCAAGCCGTTGGGCTCTGGAGCTCCCGCGGGTCTTAATTTCTGTATGATTTTCAGGACCTGCTCTTGTGAAAGCCGCAAGGAGGGTACCTGTGATTCTGGCTTGTTTATGTCCTGGACTGTTGGTTCGCAGGTGTCTCCCTTCCTTGTTGATGTTCTGGGATTTGTGCTGACTAAAGTTGTGTTTTATGTCACTTCAATATGGGCTCTCTAGGTGTCCTCCATTATGTCTTAGTTGTAATGTTGGTTCCTGCCATTTGATTGCTGGTTGATGTTTAGAGTCTCTTTGTTTGCTGGCATGGAGGATGTTTCACCCAAAATTGTTAGTTAAACTGTTTCTTGGCCACCTTAATGTCACTTTTTAGCTCTTTTCTTATTCTTACTATTGACATACGGATTAACTGTGAAGGTTTTGAGCCCTGGGTTCGCAGTAGTCTTAAGTGTTTATTCAATTGCTTTTTTTGGCCTTAAGTTATTAATGTACCAAGCTGCCCCTGTTGGTCTGCCTAATTTACGGACATTACCCTGTCTGTAAATTGTTTTATTTAGTTCATGGGTAAATAATTCTTAGGCTTTTATTAGGAGCGGTTTGACTTTAATACCTGCAGTAAACTGGTGCGCATCCCCATGATGTCACCAATGCATTCCTCTTTTCAGGTAAGATGTTTTAGGTTGTAGCATTGAGTTGGTAAGGACAACACATTGACCTGATCTTGCGGTACATGAAAGCAGTGTGAAAGTTTGAGGTTGGTGATCGCTTTCTGCCCTATACTTTATTTGGAAGTGCAGAATAAGGGGAAGAAGGTCTTGTTCCGTAAATGTATAATCGATGATTGAACCTGTTTTTTTGTGTTACACTTGTAAATGCTGGGGGGTAATTTGTCTGGCTTTGTCCGTTGAGCGAGTACCTTGAGAGGCCGTCCCGGTGGGCCGCACATCTCTGGCCATATGTGTTGCGTCGTTTTGAGGTCTGTGCGCAGCTTGTTGTATGTTTTTTCTTGCCATGTAATAAGTTCATGTTAATTTCTCCGGACAGAATAGTATTGGCGTGTAAGTGAGCAAGTTTTAATGTTGCTAATGTTGGGGCGTGGCCAAGCGCTATCAGAGATGGCAGCGACGATGTGAGCTCCATCGTCCGTGAGCCCCAACGACTATCCTAATAGATCATCAAGCAGTCCTGTATGTATCTCCTTGCACCGGAAAGGTCGCGGAAGTAGACTTGCCTGCTCCGGTGTCTGTGGTTTCTTGGTTCGGGGAATCGCCGCCATCAGCAGGTGCGGGCCTTGACTGGGCCTTGAAGCCAGGGCCCACAGTGAAAGCGCTGGCCCGGTTGAGACAACTTCTGGCCCGCCTCAACAAAAGAGTTGCGGCCGATGCGGCCGTCTGCCCGATGTCGCCCCGGTACCCCGGATCGGAGCTGTATGCAGTGGCGGGAGAAGGAGCCGAGAAAGCAGTGACAACAGCGGTGAAGCAGCGGCCGCCATTATGGGCGCGATTTTCTGCACGCCGATTGAGAGCCTGGGAGAGGCAGGCAAGTGCCTTATTTGGGACCCCGAATTCCCCTCCCCCATGACTTCGGTGCATACCCACGAGTTGGCAGGGGACTTTGGCCTGCATTTACGTCCAGGCCAGAGGCAGGCGAAATAGTGCACAAGGCTTGGCAGTGAGAGGGTGAGATTGGCCTTCTAACGGTGTGTCTGGCGGCGCATTTTGAGGGGAGCAGAGTGGTGGACCTCGAAAGGGTAGCATCATTTGTTTGGCCTAATTGACTGGTGTGAGCTCCCCCTTCTTCTCTGCCCCTGAGCCTGGTTATCTATGCTGCTGGAGGTGGACATCTTGGCCTTGGGCACGCCAGTGATTGCCTAGCTGGGAGCTGTGGTGTGTAAAGACTTAGGGGCAGTGAGTTGGCTGTGAGCCCCGAAACAAACAGATTTTCTGCAATGAGGGACTGAGTCTACTGGCACTGCACCAAGAGAGGTCCTGTCTGTATTGTGGCATGATAGGAAGTGCTGGGGACGTGATGTCTCACACCGGGATGGCACATTGAGGGCGAACTTGCTGAAGTTGGACCTCTGTGGTCCTCCGGGGTTCGAGACCGAATTGCTGGCCCTGGGCTCGGCGCCCTGCACACATGGTGACTACTGGGCTGCTTCCCCTCAGCTGATTCCTGCCTTGACCGGTGAAATGACTCATGGAAAAGGTCCTGGGGCCAAGAGCTCAAAAACGGTCCAGCCTAATAAACTGGATAGTTTTACGATCACTAAGGAGACGCAGCGGGGAAGGTTATCTGAAGAGACGGCGAAACGTAACCCGAGTGAGGAGGAGACAGAGCTTTCCCTGAAATATGTCATGGTAGCTATCACTGGGGTAAAAACCTTGTTAGAACACAAAATGGATTCCATGGTTATTGACATTAATTTGATTGGGGACGATATGGGGAAACTCAATTAGAAGGTGAAGCAAGTTGAACTAACAGCTACCAGCGTGGTAGAGAACCTCTCACAACTACAGAAAGACGTCCAAGAGTTACAGAACTCCCGCAACTCAGTTGACCTTAAACTGGATGATTATGAGGGCCGCCTCTGCCGTAACAACCTCTGCATCTTAGGTGTGCCGGAAAGATCAGAGGGGCAGGCCCCTGACCTATTTGTAGAAGACCTCATCCTCAAGCATCTAAGCCGAAGGGCCTCAGTAAGTTTTTCATGATAGAACGGGCGCACAGGGTCCCGGGCGACCATCCCAGACCGGGAGCTTCCCCGCGACCTATGCTGGCCCGAGTCCTCAACTACTGATACAGAGACATGATCCTGCAGAACTCGAGAGCCAACGCCCCACTCAGGTATGAGAATGCTACCATCTCCCTTTTCACAGACTTCAACCAAGAGTTCAAAAGCAGAGGAGATCCTTTCTGTCGGTGAAGCGAGATTTAAAGGAAAGGGGCATGAAATACTCTATGTTGTTCCCCGCCCATCTCAGAGTCGAAGTGGAGGGCCAAGCATGGTTCTTCGATCAGCCAGAGGCGGTGATGGAGTGGCCCGAATATCAGGGAGCTTGGGCCCCGGCGGACCTAGGAGATGATGGCAAAGTAGACAGTCAGCCACCCTGAAGCTTTGGCCTGTTGAACACTCGACCTGCCCAAAAGGGGGACTTTGGTTGTTGGGGAACGGGGAGGATGAGACACTTGTGCTAGGGCAATAGGGGTGCAAGGTGTTTGATAGTTTGCTAATTCTACATTCTTAAGGACCAACTGTTACATGGGCTGGGGACATGTGCCTGAGCTCATGACCAGTTACCCCCTAAGTTTTTATTCTTTCTTTGAATTTTCTGGGGCGACAGGCACTCTGCATTTTTCAGTGGGCAGTTTGGAGCCCAGTGGGCAGGGCCGCGGGGTGGGGGGGTTTTGGGAAGGGAAGTTTGGTTCACCTGTTGGGTGGTTTGTAGGTTGCATCAGCACAGTACGAGAGACAAAATGCGGAGGTTTGTCAATTGTACCATGTAGACGATGGGGGGTAGGGAAGTGAAGGTTTTGAGTTGGAACGTTAATGGGCTGGGGGACAAAATTAAACAAAGTGTGGTACTTTAGTATCTTAAAAGGCGGGAGCCAGAAGTGGTCCTGCTTCAGGAGACGCATTTCGTTGGGAGCTCATGCAAAGCTCAGCACAGAAATGGGTGCCAATTTGTCGCACACTCAGGGTTCACGTCGGGTTCCAGAGGAGTGGGCATTTTGATTCGCAAGGCATTCCCGTTGGCAGTGACCTCCATGTGGGAGCATGGGAGTGGCAGATACATTGGAGTTACGGACATGTGGGAGGGTCACCACATAACCTTCCTATCTGTTTATGTTCCTCCGGGGCTAAAGGGCACGACATTCGCATATTTGGGGACGGTCCTACTTGCTCTCCATGAAGGACTTTTAATCTTGGGAGGCGACTTCAACACAGTCGTCTCTGGTGTGGTAGACAGGCATCCTCCATGGGAAAAGGGGCGGGAAATGCAGTGGCTACCTAACTTCATGGACGCAATGGGCCTGGTTGACGGTTGGAGATTGCTCCACCCGGATCAAAAGCAATTCACATTCCACTCGGGGGCACACAATAGTCTCTCGCAAATGGACTACTGTCTAGTCCTCGCCGCACAAGCATCCTATATAACAGAGGTCACACACTTGGCGAGAGGCATCTCAGATCATTCTCTGCTGTGGGTCCACATAGTCGTAACTCGGGGTACTGCGGGAAGGGTGGCCCCCATCAATCTGTGGTATCTGCGGAATCCCAAAATTCGCAAAGACCTCATTGCAACGCTAGATGAATACTTTACTTATAACGTAGGGTCGGTATCCTCTTCCCGGTCCCTGTGGGAGGTCTTTAAATCTGTCTTTAGGGGTCAGGCTCTGTCCTTGATAGCGGGCACTAAAAAGGAGAAGCAGAGGGAGGTGGTGGACCAGGAGACTGAAATTAGTGAGCTAGAGGGAGAGTTGGAACCGGGAGAGACGCGGGCCAAACATCATCTTTGGAGCCTGAAACAACACGACTACAAGACGCTGGTCACTGATAGGGCTAAGGCTCTTGGTAGGGAACAGCAGGGCAGACTCTATGACCTGGGGGATAAGGCAAGGAAGCTTATCGCATGGCTGGACATGAGAGATTGGGCTTGCCGTCTCGTCCCAGAGCTCCTAACGGAGGAGGAGGTATCGCTTTCCGAACCGCAGGACATAGTGGATACGTTTGCGGAACACTTTCAGATGGTTTACACATCGGTCTCCCCTCACTCGGAAGCTGAATCCCAGCTTCTACTCCGAGACATACAGCTCCCGTGTCTTTCCCCTGCAGATCGAGAGTTTATGGATAGCGCACTAGCAGCAGACAAGATCGCCCAAGCCATCTGTTCCTTAAACTCTGGTAAGGCACTGGGCCCCAGCGGGCTCCCTATAAAACTCTATAAACTGAAACCGGACAAACTGGCACAGTATTTGAAAGAAATGTTTGTTGACTCTAGAGACAATGGGGTTCTGCCTAGGGATCAGAGAGTGGCTACGGTGATCGGTGATTCATAGGAAGGGCAAGAATAAAACAAACTGTGCCTCGTACAGGCCTATCTCTCTGTTAAATGCTGAACCGAAGATCCTGGCCAAGCTCCTGGCAAATAGACTGGTAAAAGTCATCAGTGGTCTAAACCTGCGTAGATTGCACGAAGGCCAGCTGTAATCAAGTTGCTCGAGGCAACAATGGCATTTGACACGATTGAATGGCCCTATCTGTGGGCGGTCTTGGCCAAATTTTGGTTCGGTCCAGAATTCATCAGATGGGTATGTCTACTATACACGAAACTGCTCGCCCAAGTAGTGGCGAACAACAGAGTTTCAGCACTATTCTTGCTTGGTCGGTGCCCCCATCAGGGCTGCCCGCTGTCCCCCCTTCGTTTCTCACTGGCCCTGGAGCCTCTTGCCGTCTGGATACATTGAGAATCATTGATTAGGGGCATGCGGTGGTCCCCCAAATGGGAGGATCGCATATCTCTATATGCAGATGATATTCTGCTTTACCTGATTTCTCCCAGTAAGTCCCTTATTGTGATCTTCAATGTCCTGGCCTCCTTCGGGAGAAATTCGGGACGCTCAATCAACTGGGGTAAATCCTTGTTGTTTGTATTGAGGGGAGATCCCCTTCTCCCTAGGCGAAACTGTCCCATACAGGTCAACACAGAAAGTTTCAAGTATCTGGGAGTCTTTGTCTCTCTGGTTTCCTCGGTTAGATATGCTTAAATCTCCTTCCCATTGCAGAGGCTTAAAAGTGATATTGCCAACCGGAGGAAGCTTCCTCTTTCATTGTTGGGTAGGGCAGCCGTCTTTAAAACGATGGCTCTGCCTCGTTTTCTCTACCCCTTGCAAAATACCTTGAATGTTGTGCCACCTGGTTACTTCCCTGGTACGAAGGAGGCATCGCCCTCCCGGATATCAAAATATACTATTGGGCCTCCCACCTGGCTGCGATTAACCATGGCACATATGGTCGAGTTGATGACCCTGGATATGCCATGGATAAATGGCTTCTTCCCGGGGGCGGTATAGCAGGGCCTTGTACTCCTGACCGCAGAAACTGGCATTAACAGGGCCAACTAAACATACAGTTCAGATCTGGCATAATGCCACAAATTCCCTGGGTTGGAGAGACAAACTAACCATGGCCACCCCGCTTTGGGACTCTGAGAAGCTAGGTAAGCTCTGGAGAACAAAAGATTTTGATAAGTAGGACCTTATAGGGATCAAAGCGAAACAAAAGGGGATGATGGACGGAGCTTTTGAGCAAATCAAACACTCACCCCCAGTCAACTGATCTGGGTTTAATCGATCACTATTCTTTAGCTCACTCAGCCACCCCAGTTCAGACATGGCCATATGCAAATCAGTCTGGCCCTGTGCCTCATTGGAACAGATCAGTTGACTGGGGGTGAGTGTTTGATTTGCTCAAACGCTTCGTCCATCATCCCCTTTTGTTTCACCTTATAGGGATCTTCACGTTCAAGGATATCTGGGGGAAGGGGAGGATTAAATAATTTGAGGAAATGCATGTGGAATATGAACTAACAAAGGCCTAATACTTCCGCTATGTACAGGTCCGGCACTCGCTTCTCTCTGCACTGGGGATACAGAACCCCCAGAGGCTTCAACTCTGGAGGACAGGATACTTGATGGCCACCTTCCTGAAAAAACAATCTCCTTGATATATAAAAAAATAATCAACCACAGAGCTGATCCCCTTGAGGCGTTAAAGGACAAATGGCTGCAGGATGGGGTAGAGCTGGATGACGAAGATTGGCAGGCAGCAGTGTCATCCCCAAGGGAGGTCGCCATCCCAGCTCGCCTGAGACTGGTTCAGCTTAAGATTCCGCATAGGGTCTACATCACGGAACCCCGTCTGGTACGCATGAGACTGTCAGATAAGGGGCTATGGAAACGTCAATGTGGGCTCACAGGTACCTTTATGCATATCATCTGGGAATGTGTACATGTCACCACATATTGGCGCAAAATACACAAAACTCTACATAAGGTACTGGGGGTCTCCCTGATACCGGAGGCGAGGAGGTGCCTCCTAAACATATGGAAGCCTACCAACTTAAATACCTCACAGACGCAATGGGCTACTCTGGGCTTCATGTTAGCTAAAAGAAATATAGCCTAGTTATGGGGAGCGGAGCAACCTCCCACCCTAGAAGTGTGGGAAAACAATTTAGATTGGTGTTTGTTTAGGGAGAAAACTACGTATCTTTTGAGGGGACGCCCTCGAAAGTGGTCACTGGTTTGGGGGCCCTGGAATCGTTACAGAGGAGAAATTTGTACGCCACCCAGAAATGCTGTTCTTGATGACACCCCCTCCCTGTGAAGTTCCCTTGCATTTGTAGGTATGGTGCACCATGTGACCCCCTGATGTATAATCTGCAACTCTGAAGGAACTTCTGTAATGTGTTTTTTGCTAATGTTTTCTTTAACCACATGACTGCTGCCCCTATTTACCGCCGGTGCAGGGCCCTAATGTTAATGGGTATGGTCATGATGGAACGGTTCCGTCATGAGCACAGCTCAACCGAAGCTCATGACGGAACGGTTCTGTCATGAGCATCGAAGGTGTTAATAAAAATAATTATTAAAATTAATTTGTTGCTAATGTTGCCATTAATTTTGTAATTCTTGACTCCTTTTGTTTAGATGTGGGGTGTATATAGATGTTCAATATTAGCAGGCTGTTGGAGGGCGAAACATCTAATTTAATACATAACATCCAGGAGGAGTCAAGGTCGATAATAGAAACTTGCCATCAGATATTTGTTGAAATGATGATAGAGAGGCAACCTTTAGCTCTCCCATGTTTTGTATCTCTTTGGGTGGGGTCAAATATTCCTTGTAGCCTACTATTGGTGAAGGATTTATCTGCCATGTTTCCTGAAGGAGGAGTATGTGATACAGTAGAATGAATTCCATAAAGTCAGCTTCTTCAAGTTTTGTGCTCAGACCATTCACGTTCCAGGAGCAGAACTTACAACCCTGGTTCAATTTGATAGCCTTGCTCGATTTTGTTCATGCCATTCCGTGAGTGGTTCTGACTGTGGTCATGTGCCGGAAGCCCGGAGGTTTGGCTGCTACAGGATGAGCAAAGGTGATGGTGATTTTCCTTGTGAATTGGTCAAAGCCCTTTATTAGACGATGTTGTTTTGGGCCTTTAGCTCCTTTTAATATGCCCTCTATTTGGTTGGTTTGTAGTAGTGGGCTAGGATAGCAAGGCTGGACAGCCTTTTTTAGGTCGATGCCCCATTTGGCGAATATCTCCTTATACCGCCAGATCTGCGCGATAAAATAATTTTCAATAAACGTAGCAGTTGTGATTTCTTTTAACCCCCGGGCGAAGTACTTTTCTACGCTTGCGTAGTTTGCGAAGTTTTCGCTACCTCACACTACGCGAATTGCACATAGCATATCTTTATATGCAGATGATATTCTGCTTTACCTGATCTCTCCCAGTAAGTCACTTATTGTGATCTTCGATGTCCTGGCCTCCTTCAGGAGAAATTCGGGACTCTCAATCAACTGGGGTAAATCCTTGTTGATTGTATTGAGGGGAGATCCCCTTCTCCCTCTGCGAAACTGTCCCATACAGGTCAGCACAGAAAGTTTCAAGTATCTGGGAGTCTTTGTCTCTCTGGTTCCCTCGGTTAGATCTCCTTCCCCTTGCAGAGGCTTAAAAGTGATATTGCCAACCGGAGGAAGCTTCCTCTTTCATTGTTGGGTAGGGCACCCCTCTTTAAAACGATGGCTCTGCCTCGTTTTCTCTACCCCTTGCAAAATACCTTGAATGTTGTGCCACCTGGTTACTTCCCTGGTACGAAGGAGGCATCGCCCTCCCGGATATCAAAATATACTATTGGGCCTTCCACCTGGCTGCGATTAACCATGGCACATATGGTCGAGTTGATGACCCTGGATATGCCATGGATAAATGGCTTCTTCCCGGGGGTCGGTATAGCAGGGCCTTGTACTCCCGACCGCAGAAACTGGCATTAACAGGGCCAACTAAACATACAGTTCAGATCTAGCATAATGCCACAAGTTCCCTGGGTTGGAGAGACAAACTGACCATGGCGACCCCGCTTTGGGACTCCGAGAAGCTAGGTAAGCTCTGGAGAACAAAAGATTTTGATAAGTAGGACCTTATAGGGATCAAAGCGAAACAAAAGGGGATGATGGACGGAGCTTTTGAGCAAATCAAACACTCACCCCAGTCAACTGATCTGGGTTTAATCGATCACCATTCTTTAGCTCACTCAGCCACTCCAGTTCAGACATGGCCATATGCAAATCAGTCTGACCCTGTGCCTCATTGGAACAGATCAGTTGACTAGGGGTGAGTGTTTGATTTGCTCAAACGCTCCCTCCATCATCCCCTTTTGTTTCACCTTATAGGGATCTCCACGTTCAAGGATATCTGGGGGAAGGGGAGGATGAAATCATTTGAGGAAATGCAGGTGGAATATGAACTAACAAATGCCTAATACTTCCGCTATGTACAGGTCCGGCACTCGCTTCTCTCTGCACTGGGGATACAGAACCCCCAGAGGCTTCACCTCTGGACGAAAGGATACTGGATGGCCACCTTCCTGAAAAAACAATCTCCTTGATATATAAAAAAATAATCAACCACAGAGCTGATCCCTTCGAGGCGTTAAGGGACAAATGGCTGCAGGATGGGGTAGAGCTGGATGACGAAGATTGGCAGGCAGCAGTGTCATCCCCAAGGGAGGTCGCCATCCCAGCTCGCCTGAGACTGGTTCAGCTTAGGATTCTGCATAGGGTCTACATCACGGGACCCCGACTGGCACGCATGAGACTGTCAGATATGGGGCTATGGAAACGTCAATGTGGGCTCACAGGTACCCTTATGCATATCATCTGGGAATGTGTACACGTCACCACATATTGGCGCAAAATACACAAAACTCTACATAAGGTACTGGGGGTCTCCCTGATACCGGAGGCGAGGAGATGCCTCCTAAACATATGGGAGCCTACCAACTTAAATACCTCACAGACGCAATGGGCTACTCTGGGCTTCATGTTAGCTAAAAGAAATATAGCCCAGTTATGGGGAGCGGAGCAACCTCCCACCCTGGAAGTGTGGGAAAACAATTTAGATTGGTGTATGTTTAGGGAGAAAACTACGTATATTTTGAGGGGACGCCCTCGAAAGTGGTCACTGGTTTGGGGGCCCTGGAATCGTTACAGAGGAGAAATTTGTACGCCACCCAGAAATGCTGTTCTTGATGACACCCTCTCCCTGTGAAGTTCCCTTGCATTTGTAGGTATGGTGCACCATGTGACCCCCTGATGTATAATCTGCAACTCTGAAGGAACTTCTGTAATGTGTTTTTTGCTAATGTTTTCTTTAACCACATGACTGCAGCCCCTATTTACCGCCGGTGCTGGGCCCTAATGTTAATGGGTATGGTCATGATGGAACGGTTCCGTCATGAGCACAGCTCAACCGATGCTCATGACGGAACGGTTCTGTCATGAGCATCGAAGGGGTTAATAAAAATAATTATTAAAATTAATTTGTTGCTAATGTTGCCATTAATTTTGTAATTCTTGACTCCTTTTGTTTAGATGTGGGGTGTATATAGATGTTCAATATTAGCAGGCTGTTGGAGGGCGAAACATCTAATTTAATACATAACATCCAGGAGGAGTCAAGGTCGATAATAGAAACTTGCCATAAGATATTTGTTGAAATGATGATAGAGAGGCAACCTTTAGCTCTCCCATGTTTTGTATCTCTTTGGGTGGGGTCAAATATTCCTTGTAGCCTACTATTGGTGAAGGATTTATCTGCCATGTTTCCTGAAGGAGGAGTATGTGATACAGTAGAATGAATTCCATAAAGTCAGCTTCTTCAAGTTTTGTGCTCAGACCATTCACGTTCCAGGAGCAGAACTTACAACTCTGGTTCAATTTGATAGCCTTGCTCGATTTTGTTCATGCCATTCCGTGAGTGGTTCTGACTGTGGTCATGTGCCGGAAGCCCGGAGGTTTGGCTGCTACAGGATGAGCAAAGGTGATGGTGATTTTCCTTGTGAATTGGTCAAAGCCCTTTATTAGACAATGTTGTTTTGGGCCTTTAGCTCCTTTTAATATGCCCTCTATTTGGTTGGTTTGTTGTAGTGGGCTAGGATAGCAAGGCTGGACAGCCTTTTTTAGGTCGATGCCCCATTTGGCGAATATCTCCTTATATCGCCAGATCTGCGCGATAAAATAATTTTCAATAAACGTAGCAGTTGTGATTTCTTTTAACCCTGGGCAAAGTACTTTTCTACGCTCGCGTAGTTTGCGAAGTTTGCGCTACCTCACACTACGCGAATTGCACATACCATATCTTTATATGCAGATGATATTCTGCTTTACCTGATCTCTCCCAGTAAGTCACTTATTGTGATCTTCGATGTCCTGGCCTCCTTCGGGAGAAATTCGGGACTCTCAATCAACTGGGGTAAATCCTTGTTGTTTGTACTGAGGGGAGATCCCCTTCTCCCTCTGCGAAACTGTCCCATACAGGTCAACACAGAAAGTTTCAAGTATCTGGGAGTCTTTGTCTCTCTGGTTCCCTCGTTTAGATATGCTTAAATCTCCTTCCCCTTGCAGAGGCTTAAAAGTGATATTGCCAACCGGAGGAAGCTTCCTCTTTCATTGTTGGGTAGGGCACCCCTCTTTAAAACGATGGCTCTGCCTCGTTTTCTCTACCCCTTGCAAAATACCTTGAATGTTGTGCCACCTGGTTACTTCCCTGGTACGAAGGAGGCATCGCCCTCCCGGATATCAAAATATACTATTGGGCCTCCCACCTGGCTGCGATTAACCATGGCACATATGGTCGAGTTGATGACCCTGGATATGCCATGGATAAATGGCTTTTTCCCGGGGGTCGGTATAGCAGGGCCTTGTACTCCCGACCGCAGAAACTGGCATTAACAGGGCCAACTAAACATACAGTTCAGATCTGGCATAATGCCACGAGTTCCCTGGGTTGGAGAGACAAACTGACCATGGCCACCCCGCTTTGGGACTCTGAGAAGCTAGGTAAGCTCTGGAGAACAAAAGATTTTGATAAGTAGGACCTTATAGGGATCAAAGCGAAACAAAAGGGGATGATGGACGGAGCTTTTGAGCAAATCAAACACTCAGCACCAGTCAACTGATCTGGGTTTAATCGATCACCATTCTTTAGCTCACTCAGCCACCCCAGTTCAGACATGGCCATATGCAAATCAGTCTGACCCTGTGCCTCATTGGAACAGATCAGTTGACTGGGGGTGAGTGTTTGATTTGCTCAAACGCTTCGTCCATCATCCCCTTTTGTTTCACCTTATAGCAGTGGTTCCCAAACTTTTTTGACCCGTGGCTCCCTTGACCTAATTGGCAGTTGGCCGTGGCTCCCCCCCATTTTTTTTACCGGTGGACGGGTAGGTGGGGATGTAAGCCTGACCTCGTGAGTACTTCCTGTTGTCTTCCTTAAATTTATTGGGATGCAATGAAGGTATTTAATCATATTTGTAACAAAATAAGATAACCGTTGTAAAAGGGGAAAAACAAACTTTTGTTTTATGTGCTGATACGTTTTCTCTCATCGAAAATGTAAATGCGTCGTGAACTCAGGCGTGGGAGTCTGTATTGAAGCCAGTGACCATACTGAAGTTTCAGTAATATTTGAATGCCTTCCCTTTTCAGGGACCATCCGAGAGTTCTACTGGGTTTGGTCTAGAATAGATTAGAAAAATTACGATGGCCCGGTCTGTAAACGCACATTTGAAGATGTTTTTTAAACAAAATACACTTTCTTTATATTTAATTGTAAATGCAAATTCCCTTTTGAATATATGCAATATGAATTTACAATGACATTTTTAAAAAGTGTCTTTTTAAAAAAAAAACATCTTCAGATGTGCGTTTACAAATAGGGCCATCGTCATTTTTCTAATCTATTCTAGACCAAGCCCAGTAGAACTGTTGGTTAATCTGGAGTTAAATTCCACCAAGTTAAGACGGAGCCACTCGGTGTTATCATTATATACTGGAGGAAAAATGCACCCAACAGGCAAACACGCATGCCGAAATTCATTTAATACACCCCTGTCAACCCTTTTCCCCTGTCTGCCAGAACCCTGCCAACCCTCTCCCCCCTGCCACCCTCTCCCCCTACCTGCCAGAACCCTGACAACCCTCACCCCCTGCCCCGGATGTCTCCCCGTCTCTTGTTTTATGCCTTGTGGCTGGCCCTTTATTAGACAATGTTGTTTTGGGCCTTTAGCTCCTTTTAATATGCCCTCTATTTGGTTGGTTTGTTGTAGTGGGCTAGGATAGCAAGGCTGGACAGCCTTTTTTAGGTCGATGCCCCATTTGGCGAATATCTCCTTATACCGCCAGATCTGCGCGATAAAATAATTTTCAATAAACGTAGCAGTTGTGATTTCTTTTAACCCCCGGGCAAAGTACTTTTCTACGCTCGCGTAGTTTGCGAAGTTTTCGCTACCTCACACTACGCGAATTGCACATAGCATATCTTTATATGCAGATGATATTCTGCTTTACCTGATCTCTCCCAGTAAGTCACTTATTGTGATCTTCGATGTCCTGGCCTCCTTCGGGAGAAATTCGGGACTCTCAATCAACTGGGGTAAATAGTTGTTGATGGTATTGAGGGGAGATCCCCTTCTCCCTCTGCGAAACTGTCCCATACAGGTCAACACAGAAAGTTTCAAGTATCTGGGAGTCTTTGTCTCTCTGGTTCCCTCGGTTAGATCTCCTTCCCCTTGCAGAGGCTTAAAAGTGATATTGCCAACCGGAGGAAGCTTCCTCTTTCATTGTTGGGTAGGGCACCCCTCTTTAAAACGATGGCTCTGCCTCGTTTTCTCTACCCCTTGCAAAATACCTTGAATGTTGTGCCACCTGGTTACTTCCCTGGTACGAAGGAGGCATCGCCCTCCCGGATATCAAAATATACTATTGGGCCTCCCACCTGGCTGCGATTAACCATGGCACATATGGTCGAGTTGATGACCCTGGATATGCCATGGATAAATGGCTTCTTCCCGGGGGTCGGTATAGCAGGGCCTTGTACTCCCGACCGCAGAAACTGGCATTAACAGGGCCAACTAAACATACAGTTCAGATCTAGCATAATGCCACGAGTTCCCTGGGTTGGAGAGACAAACTGACCATGGCCATCCCGCTTTGAGACTCTGAGAAGCTAGGTAAGCTCTGGAGAACAAAAGATTTTGATAAGTAGGACCTTATAGGGATCAAAGCGAAACAAAAGGGGATGATGGACGGAGCTTTTGAGCAAATCAAACACTCACCCCCAGTCAACTGATCTGGGTTTAATCCATCACCATTCTTTAGCTCACTCAGCCACCCCAGTTCAGACATGGCCATATGCAAATCAGTCTGGCCCTGTGCCTCATGGGAACAGATCAATTGACTGGGGGTGAGTGTTTGATTTGCTTAAACGCTCCGTCCATCATCCCCTTTTGTTTCACCTTATAGGGATCTCCACGTTCAAGGATATCTGGGGGAAGGGGAGGATTAAATCATTTGAGGAAATGCAGGTGGAATATGAACTAACAAATGCCTAATACTTCCGCTATGTACAGGTCCGGCACTCGCTTCTCTCTGCACTGGGGATACAGAACCCCCAGAGGCTTCACCCCTGGAGGATAGGATACTGGATGGCCACCTTCCTGAAAAAACAATCTCCTTGATATATAAAAAAATAATCAACCACAGAGCTGATCCCCTTGAGGCGTTAAGGGACAAATGGCTGCAGGATGGGGTAGAGCTGGATGACGAAGATTGGCAGGCAGCAGTGTCATCCCCAAGGGAGGTCGCCATCCCAGCTCGCCTGAGACTGGTTCAGCTTAAGATTCTGCATAGGGTCTACATCACGGGACCTCGACTGGTACGCATGAGACTGTCAGATATGGGGCTATGGAAACGTCAATGTGGGCTCACAGGTACCTTTATGCATATCATCTGGGAATGTGTACACATCACCACATATTGGCGCAAAATACACAAAACTCTACATAAGGTAATGGGGGTCTCCCTGATACCGGCGGCGAGGAGGTGCCTCCTAAACATATGGGAGCCTACCAACTTAAATACCTCACAGACGCAATGGGCTACTCTGGGCTTCATGTTAGCTAAAAGAAATATAGCCCAGTTATGGGGAGCGGAGCAACCTCCCACCCTGGAAGTGTGGGAAAACAATTTAGATTGGTGTATGTTTAGGGAGAAAACTACGTATCTTTTGAGGGGACGCACTAGAAAGTGGAGAAATTTGTACGCCACCCAGAAATGCTGTTCTTGATGACACCCTCTCCCTGTGAAGTTCCCTTGCATTTGTAGTTATGGTGCACCATGTGACCCCCTGATGTATAATCTGCAACTCTGAAGGAACTTCTGTAATGTGTTTTTTGCTAATGTTTTCTTTAACCACATGACTGCTGCCCCTATTTACTGCCGGTGCTGGGCCCCAATGTTAATGGGTGTGGTCATGATGGAACGGTTCCATCATGAGCACAGCTCAACCGATGCTCATGACGGAACGGTTCCGTCATGAGCATCGAAGGGGTTAATAAAAATAATTATTAAAATTAATTTGTTGCTAATGTTGCCATTCATTTTGCAATTCTTGACTCCTTTTGTTTAGATGTGGGGTGTATATAGATGTTCAATATTAGCAGGCTGTTGGAGGGCGAAACATCTAATTTAACACATAACATCCAGGAGGAGTCAAGGTCGATAATAGAAACTTGCCATAAGATATTTGTTGAAATGATGATAGAGAGGCAATCTTTAGCTCTCCCATGTTTTGTATCTCTTTGGGTGGGGTCAAATATTCCTTGTAGCCTACTATTGGTGAAGGATTTATCTGCCATGTTTCCTGAAGGAGGAGTATGTGATACAGTAGAATGAATTCCATAAAGTCAGCTTCTTCAAGTTTTGTGCTCAGACCATTTACGTTCTAGGAGCAGAACTTACAAACCTGGTTCAATTTGATAGCCTTGCTCGATTTTGTTCATGCCATTCCGTGAGTGGTTCTGACTGTGGTCATGGGCCGGAAGCCCGGAGGCTTGGCTGCTTCAGGATGAGCAAAGGTGATGGTGATTTTCCTTGTGAATTGGTCAAAGCCCTTTATTAGACAATGTTGTTTTGGGCCTTTAGCTCCTTTTAATATGCCCTCTATTTGGTTGGTTTGTAGTAGTGGGCTAGGATAGCAAGGCTGGACAGCCTTTTTTAGGTCGATGCCCCATTTGGCGAATATCTCCTTATACCGCCAGATCTGCGCGATAAAATAATTTTCAATAAACGTAGCAGTTGTGATTTCTTTTAACCCCCGGGCAAAGTACTTTTCTACGCTCGCGTAGTTTGCGAAGTTTTCGCTACCTCACACTACGCGAATTGCACATAGCATATCTTTATATGCAGATGATATTCTGCTTTACCTGATCTCTCCCAGTAAGTCACTTATTGTGATCTTCGATGTCCTGGCCTCCTTCGTGAGAAATTCGGGACTCTCAATCAACTGGGGTAAATAGTTGTTGATTGTATTGAGGGGAGATCCCCTTCTCCCTCTGCGAAACTGTCCCATACAGGTCAACACAGAAAGTTTCAAGTATCTGGGAGTCTTTGTCTCTCTGGTTCCCTCGGTTAGATCTCCTTCCCCTTGCAGAGGCTTAAAAGTGATATTGCCAACCGGAGGAAGCTTCCTCTTTCATTGTTGGGTAGGGCACCCCTCTTTAAAACGATGGCTCTGCCTCGTTTTCTCTACCCCTTGCAAAATACCTTGAATGTTGTGCCACCTGGTTACTTCCCTGGTACGAAGGAGGCATCGCCCTCCCGGATATCAAAATATACTATTGGGCCTCCCACCTGGCTGCGATTAACCATGGCACATATGGTCGAGTTGATGACCCTGGATATGCCATGGATAAATGGCTTCTTCCCGGGGGTCGGTATAGCAGGGCCTTGTACTCCCGACCGCAGAAACTGGCATTAACAGGGCCAACTAAACATACAGTTCAGATCTGGCATAATGCCACGAGTTCCCTGGGTTGGAGAGACAAACTGACCATGGCCACCCCGCTTTGGGACTCTGAGAAGCTAGGTAAGCTCTGGCGAACAGAAGATTTTGATAAGTAGGACCTTATAGGGATCAAAGCAAAACAAAAGGGGATGATGGACGGAGCTTTTGAGCAAATCAAACACTCAGCACCAGTCAACTGATCTGGGTTTAATCGATCACCATTCTTTAGCTCACTCAGCCGCCCCAGTTCAGACATGGCCATATGCAAATCAGTGTGACCCTGTGCCTCATTGGAACAGATCAGTTGACTGGGGGTGAGTGTTTGATTTGCTCAAACGCTCCGTCCATCATCCCCTTTTGTTTCACCTTATAGGGATCTTCACGTTCAAGGATATCTGGGGGAAGGGGAGGATTAAATAATTTGAGGAAATGCATGTGGAATATGAACTAACAAATGCCTTATACTTCCGCTATGTACAGGTCCGGCACTCGCTTCTCTCTGCACTGGGGATACAGAACCCCCAGAGGCTTCACCTCTGGAGGACAGGATACTTGATGGCCACCTTCCTGAAAAAACAATCTCCTTGATATATAAAAAAATAATCAACCACAGAGCTGATCCCCTTGAGGCGTTAAGGGACAAATGGCTGCAGGATGGGGTAGTGCTGGATGACGAAGATTGGCAGGCAGCAGTGTCATCCCCAAGGGAGGTCGCCATCCCAGCTCGCCTGAGACTGGTTCAGCTTAAGATTCCGCATAGGGTCTACATCACGGAACCCCGTCTGGTACGCATGAGACTGTCAGATATGGGGCTATGGAAACGTCAATGTGGGCTCACAGGTACCTTCATGCATATCATCTGGAAATGTGTACACGTCACCACATATTGGCGCAAAATACACAAAACACTACATAAGGTACTGGGGGTCTCCCTGATACCGGAGGCGAGGAGGTGCCTCCTAAACATATGGAAGCCTACCAACTTAAATACCTCACAGACGCAATGGGCTACTCTGGGCTTCATGTTAGCTAAAAGAAATATAGCCTAGTTATGGGGAGCGGAGCAACCTCCCACCCTGGAAGTGTGGGAAAACAATTTAGGTTGGTGTTTGTTTAGGGAGAAAACTACGTATCTTTTGAGGGGACGCCCTCGAAAGTGGTCACTGGTTTGGGGGCCCTGGAATCGTTACAGAGGAGAAATTTGTACGCCACCCAGAAATGCTTTCTTGATGACACCCCCTCCCTGTGAAGTTCCCTTGCATTTGTAGGTATGGTGCACCATGTGACCCCCTGATGTATAATCTGCAACTCTGAAGGAACTTCTGTAATGTGTTTTTTGCTGATGTTTTCTTTAACCACATGACTGCTGCCCCTATTTACCGCCGGTGCTGGGCCCCAATGTTAATGGGTGTGGTCATGACGGAAAGGTTCCG
The DNA here is from genome assembly GCF_964263255.1 of Lissotriton vulgaris. Taxonomy (NCBI): domain Eukaryota; kingdom Metazoa; phylum Chordata; class Amphibia; order Caudata; family Salamandridae; genus Lissotriton; species Lissotriton vulgaris. The sequence continues at coordinate 633,695,462 of NC_141685.1, read as the reverse complement.
TCATGAGCACAGCTCAACCGATGCTCATGACGGAACGGTTCCGTCATGAGCATCGAAGGGGTTAATAAAAATAATTATTAAAATTAATTTGTTGCTAATGTTGCCATTAATTTTGCAATTATTGACTCCTTTTGTTTAGTTGTGGGGTGTATATAGATGTTCAATATTAGCAGGCTGTTGGAGGGCGAAACATCTAATTTAATACATAACATACAGGAGGAGTCATGGTCGATAATAGAAACTTGTCATAAGATATTTGTTGAAATGAAGATAGAGAGGCAACCTTTAGCTCTCCCATGCTTTGTATCTCTTTGGGCGGGGTCAAATATTCCTTGTAGCCTACTATTGGTGAAGGATTTATCTGCCATGTTTCCTGAAGGAGGAGTATGTGATACAGTAGGATGAATTCCATAAAGTCAGCTTCTTCAAGTTTTGTGCTCAGACCATTCACGTTCCAGGAGCAGAACTTACAACCCTGGTTCAATTTGATGGCCTTGCTCGATTTTGTTCATGCCATTCCGTGAGTGGTTCCGACTGTGGTCATGTGCCGGAAGCCCGGAGGCTTGGCTGCTTCAGGATGAGCAAAGTTGATGGTGATTTTCCTTGCGAATTGGTCAAAGCCCTTTATTAGACGATGTTGTTTTGGGCCTTTAGCTCCTTTTAATATGCCCTCTATTTGGTTGGTTTGTTGTAGTGGGCTAGGATAGCAAGGCTGGACAGCCTTTTTTAGGTCGATGCCCCATTTGGCGAATATCTCCTTATACCGCCAGATCTGCGCGACAAAATAATTTTCAATAAACGTAGCAGTTGTGATTTCTTTTAACCCTGGGCAAAGTACTTTTCTACGCTCGCGTAGTTTGCGAAGTTTGCGCTACCTCACACTACGCGAATTGCACATAGCATTTCTTTATATGCAGATGATATTCTGCTTTACCTGATCTCCCCCAGTAAGTCACTTATTGTGATCTTCGATGTCCTGGCCTCCTTCGGGAGAAATTCGGGACTCTCAATCAACTGGGGTAAATCCTTGTTGTTTGTATTGAGGGGAGATCCCCTTCTCCCTCCACGAAACTGTCCCATACAGGTCAACACAGAAAGTTTCAAGTATCTGGGAGTCTTTGTCTCTCTGGTTCCCTCGGTTAGATATGCTTAAATCTCCTTCCCCTTGCAGATGCTTAAAAGTGATATTGCCAACCGGAGGAAGCTTCCTCTTTCATTGTTGGGTAGGGCACCCCTCTTTAAAACGATGGCTCTGCCTCGTTTTCTCTACCCCTTGCAAAATACCTTGAATGTTGTGCCACCTGGTTACTTCCCTGGTACGAAGGAGGCATCGCCCTCCCGGGTATCAAAATATACTATTGGGCCTCCCACCTGGCTGCGATTAACCATGGCACATATGGTCGAGTTGATGACCCTGGATATGCCATGGATAAATGGCTTCTTCCTGGGGGTGGGTATAGCAGGGCCTTGTACTCCCGACCGCAGAAACTGGAATTAACAGGGATAACTAAACATACAGTTCAGATCTGGCATAATCCCACGAGTTCCCTGGGTTGGAGAGACAAACTGACCATGGCCACCCCGCTTTGGGACTCTGAGAAGCTAGGTAAGCTCTGGAGAACAAAAGATTTTGATAAGTAGGACCTTATAGGGATCAAAGCGAAACAAAAGGGGATGATGGACGGAGCTCTTGAGCAAATCAAACACTCACCCCCAGTCAACTGATCTGGGTTTAATCGATCACTATTCTTTAGCTCACTCAGCCACCCCAGTTCAGACATGGCCATATGCAAATCAGTCTGACCCTGTGCCTCATTGGAATAGATCAGTTGACTGGGGGTGAGTGTTTGATTTGCTCAAACGCTCCGTCCATCATCCCCTTTTGTTTCACCTTATAGGGATCTCCACGTTCAAGGATATCTGGGGGAAGGGGAGGATTAAATCATTTGAGGAAATGCAGGTGGAATATGAACTAACAAATGCCTAATACTTCCGCTATGTACAGGTCCGGCACTCGCTTCTCTCTGCACTGGGGATACAGAACCCCCAGAGGATCCACCTCTGGAGGATAGGATACTTGATGGCCACCTTCCTGAAAAAACAATCTCCTTGATATATAAAAAAATAATCAACCACAGAGCTGATCCCCTTGAGGCGTTAAGGGACAAATGGCTGCAGGATGGGGTAGAGCTGGATGACGAAGATTGGCAGGCAGCAGTGTCATCCCCAGGGGAGGTCCCCATCCCAGCTCGCCTGAGACTGGTTCAGCTTAAGATTCCGCATAGGGTCTACATCACGGAACCCCGACTGGTACGCATGAGACTGTCAGATATGGGGCTATGGAAACGTCAATGTGGGCTCACAGGTACCTTTATGCATATCATCTGGGAATGTGAACACGTCACCACATATTGGCGCAAAATACACAAAACTCTACATAAGGTACTGGGGGTCTCCCTGATACCGGAGGCGAGGAGGTGCCTCCTAAACATATGGAAGCCTACCAACTTAAATACCTCACAGACGCAATGGGCTACTCTGGGCTTCATGTTAGCTAAAAGAAATATAGCCCAGTTATGGGGAGCGGAGCAACCTCCCACCCTGGAAGTGTGGGAAAACAATTTAGATTGGTGTATGTTTTTTTATTGAGAAAACTACGTATCTTTTGAGGGGACGCCCTCAAAAGTGGTCACTGGTTTGGGGGCCCTGGAATCGTTACAGAGGAGAAATTTGTACGCCACCCAGAAATGCTGTTCTTGATGACACCCCCTCCCTGTGAAGTTCCCTTGCATTTGTAGGTATGGTGCACCATGTGACCCCCTGATGTATAATCTGCAACTCTGAAGGAACTTCTGTAATGTGCTTTTTGCTGATGTTTTCTTTAACCACATGACTGCTTCCCCTATTTACCACCGGTGCTGGGCCCCAATGTTAATGGGTGTGGTCATGACGGAAAGGTTCCGTCATGAGCACAGCTCAACCGATGCTCATGACGGAACGGTTCCGTCATGAGCATCGAAGGGGTTAATAAAAATATTTATTAAAATTAATTTGTTGCTAATGTTGCCATTAATTTTGCAATTCTTGACTCCTTTTGTTTAGATGTGGGGTGTATATAGATGTTCAATAATAGCAGGCTGTTGGAGGGCGAAACATCTAATTTAATACATAACATCCAGGAGGAGTCAAGGTCGATAATAGAAACTTGCCATAAGATATTTGTTGAAATGAAGATAGAGAGGCAACCTTTAGCTCTCCCATGCTTTGTATCTCTTTGGGCGGGGTCAAATATTCCTTGTAGCCTACTATTGGTGAAGGATTTATCTGCCATGTTTCCTGAAGGAGGAGTATGTGATACAGTAGGATGAATTCCATAAAGTCAGCTTCTTCAAGTTTTGTGCTCAGACCATTCACGTTCCAGGAGCAGAACTTACAACCCTGGTTCAATTTGATGGCCTTGCTTGATTTTGTTCATGCCATTCCGTGAGTGGTTCCGACTGTGGTCATGTGCGGGAAGCCCGGAGGCTTGGCTGCTTCAGGATGAGCAAAGTTGATGGTGATTTTCCTGGCGAATTGGTCAAAGCCCTTTATTAGACGATGTTGTTTTGGGCCTTTAGCTCCTTTTAATATGCCCTCTATTTGGTTGGTTTGTTGTAGTGGGCTAGGATAGCAAGGCTGGACAGCCTTTTTTAGGTTGATGCCCCATTTGGCGAATATCTCCTTATACCGCCAGATCTGCGCGATAAAATAATTTTCAAAAAACGTAGCAGTTGTGATTTCTTTTAACCCTGGGCAAAGTACTTTTCTACGCTTGCGTAGTTTGCGAAGTTTGCGCTACCTCACACTACGCGAATTGGACATAGCACAGTGCAAACACACGTAGCAGTCATTTTTTTTTAGCTCGCAGTCCTCAACGTCAAGTTGGTATCCGCGAGCGAGCAAAATTACAAGACTTTTTCCTCGTTCGCGATCAGCAACATCAAGTTGCCGATTGCGAGTGTGGAAAATAAACCTCCCGGCGAGATTCTCAACGAGGGGAGGTCAGGTTTCTCATTGCGAGTGGATGCATATGGTCGCGACCGCTCGCGATGAGAAGCTACCAGTCGCGTTGAGAAAGCTGCCGATCAAGTAGAAATCTACTTGAGCGGCAGAAAACAACCTCCTGCACTGTGCAAGATGTGGTTTGCACTGATTGCACAGTGCGGACAAGCATCCAGCCCTTGCAATCAGTGCTAACAGCATTTTGCACAGTGCACTACGCATTTCGCTTAGCTCGCATAGTGCAAAGTGCAATTTGCGTAGCTACGCGTAGCCCTGCTACGTGAACTACACCCAGGATTTATTTCTTTGCCGGTGGGGATAGGGTTTTGTTTGAACTCTATGCTTCTAAGTCACTGGTGTTGATTGGCTCAAGGGAGGAAGGGCTTTTAATAATTTTAGTAGTACACTTCTCTTGAGAACGTCAGGTGTTCCCCTTGAGGCATAAAGGGGAATACCATTTATTTTGTAGTTCTTATTTAAAAGATCGAATCACGATTCATTATCTGAGTGCCTTTCAGTATCTATATCGACCGTAGTGAGCTCCAAGTAATTTGAGGTCTGGTTCAGAGAGCCACGTGTGTTATATTGTGGATGTGTTTCGAAGCTCATTACGGTATTTGCTTTGTTGCTACCCGGAATTGTCTAATTTTTATTTCACGGTTGTGTCTCTCTTCTCTAGCATTAAGTTTGGGCAAGCTAGCCTCCTGGGGGCAGGTGAGGCTAATTTCGGTCGTTTTGCCCCTTGATGTGGATGTGGTTTTCATGGGATGGGTGGCCTGAGATATTGAGTTACTTTTCTCTTGCCTAGCAATAGGTTTGAATATGTTGTATATGTTTGCTTGCGGAGATTTTTCCAGTGTATGGTGATATTGACTGCGAGAGGCCCTGGGTGAGTTAGATGGTAGAGTGGTGTACTGATTGCTGCGTCTGTGATAATTTGGATTACATTGCTTTCACTTTTGTTCCTATCATGCTCAATGGGAGCGAAAGTTACTTTAGATACCTGACCAATTTGTTTACTTTTTCTGGCCTTTCTCAGGAGTTTTCTCTCCCACTTGGTTAATAGGGTTGTTATTAGTGTTTGCCTTACCGGTGATTGCATACATTGGTCAGTAGACAATGTGGCTGGTACTCCTAAATTTTCGGGATTACTTGGTGATTTTGATGTAAATGGGCTTGCCTGTATTGGCGCTAGATCAAGTCACATTTCTCTTGTGTTTAGCCCCCTGGAAGACCTAGGGCATGCATGGTCCTCTTCCATGGTACGTCTTATTCTTGTTCAGCTGGTGTTGCAATCTTGAATGGGGCATCTCTAGTTGCCCGCAATAATTCTGACATTAAGGATGGAACAGCTGCTAGTTATTTGGGTGCAAGGTCAAGGACACGCTTGATATGTTGTTTCCCGGTCTCACTGCACCTTCATAATCATCTTTTGAAAGCTGTGCAGCTTTTGTTCGACCCCCTGGACATAAATCACTAGGATGTTTAGGAGATCTACTTGGGTGTCTAGCTTTTCTGCGTGGTAGATCATTGCTTTTCCAAAACTGATGATGTTGGTGAGCTTATTGGTTCTGCTGGGGGTGAACAAACTCATTTTTCCTGATGGGATAGGCGGATGGGTGATGGGTAGTCCAAGGGACCAAGGATCCTGTGAAGTTGTTCCTTTTTCTGTGAAAGAAACGAAGACAGAGTTTTGGGGTTTGATTTGGTATAACCACATCATTTGAAGTGCTGAAAATCATGGCCAGGTTGATATGCCTTTTCCAATGAGAGGAACAATAAATCCGAATTGTCATACTTGTTGACATTTGATTTGGTGAAGCCCGACTCATCTAAGAGTGGAGCAGCCGTGAGCGTATGTGTGTCACCAAAGGGGGTGAGAATTTTTGAGTTCATTTGATTTATTAGATCATCCTTGTCCACTTCATTTCTAGGTGATATTTGGTGCTGCTGCAGTTGAGGTTGCGATAGTAGTTGCTGCTGCATGTTTATAAGAGGCGAATGACTGTGAATGAATCCCTCAATGGCTTGAAGGTTATGTCTTTGGCAGGGATCAGAAGAGTGAGGAGTGTTGGTTATTAACGGTTGCGAGGCTAGCATTTCTCTGTTTGAGGCATGCTGAACTTCTGTTCCCATATCCTGGGGTCCTTTCCCATTATTCTCTCTGCACTTATTGCTACTATCACTTAGGAGGTTCATATTGGACTTGCTTTGAATGTCTGTAATGATGTTGCTTGAGTTGATATCTTTGGACACCTTTACATCATTGTGTCCTCATTTTTCTCGATAATTTTAATGCCTACTTTTAGGAAGTCTGTAATCAACGCCCACTTGCTGCTATTTGGGAATGAGTAATGCCTGGTTTATGCCATTAAAATGCCTTTCTCGTTTACTTTGTTGGCATGTAGAACTGACTCAGTAACTTTTCATGGGACGGTTAGCTTGGTAGTCACCGTTGCTGAAGTTACTGTGGTTACTGAAACAGCAGTGATTGCTATGGTTGAAGCTTCAGGGCCAAATGGCCCTTCTTTATTTGGTGTCCTTTACTCTGTAAGGTACTTTCCCCTGGTGTTATTCTGGGTGATTTACCGGTGTGGTCGGTGGCCATGGCCAGAAACCCTCCTCATCCCTATCCTTATCCTTTTTGGTTTTAACTTGAATTCTTTTGTCTTTTTCCCCCTTCTTGTGTCATGTGAAATTAGTTCTCACCGTCTCAATGGGTTGTGGCTACTTGGAGACACCCAGAAGCGATCCAGAGACCGCAGTCCAAATCAGGGAGTGTAAGTCAGTGAGCGGCGTACTCGGGGAGCAATTGAACAAATGAGCACTTGGCGGCTAGGGGAATTAATAAATTAGATCAATCGAGCCAGCCAGCCGTGAGGTGTTGGCAGAGTGAAGGCGGAGTGATAGTGGTAATGGTGCACTAGTCGGTGGCAATGGCGGTATAATGGCAACTGTTGAAGCGTGGTGGGGAGCGGAGGAGCCTTGGTGGGGACACAGGCGGGGGTTTTGAAGAGCATGAGACGTGAGAGGAGGGCACACTTGGGTTCCGCAGGCCGCACCCAAACTAGTTGGGCCGCTTCCGTGGACACACCTGAGCACTTCACTCTGCAGCCCCTGCTAAGCGAGGCCGCACTCCCGCACTCGTTGGCGTACTCACCCTTGCATGCTCTCACTGCACCTTACTTGCACTTCGCTTGCCTTTCCGATGCTTTTCCGGTCCTTGCAAAGTCCTCCGCAGTCCTCTGCAAAAGCCTTGGAGGTCCCGCTGACTCCTACTCCGATCCGACCGGCACGGTCCCACCTCACTCCTCCTCCTCACGTTCATAAAGGAGAACTGTAAAAAGTAATTTGTTATGTGGTTCATATATCTTCCACCTCTATGCGGTTACAACAAGAGTCTACTTAAAGAATTTTTTGATTTGATCAGTTTCACATAGTCTATATTAAATACAAAACAATACATTTCATATGGGTCCCTATAAACTACAGCCAAATGTTTGCAGACAATCTAATAACCAGAAAAAGTGACTTTCAGTATTACTAACCAGTACAAATATAGAACCCCAAATAGTTATAAATGCAGTTTTATTTCTAATGCAATAAAACTAGGACTAGCACATTATGCTGCAATACGTTTGTCAAGTTATATAGTATAATAAACACAACTGTCAACCATAGTCCAAGATAAATATGAAAAAACAAGAACACTGCTTAGAAACACTAATCACTACCTTTTCACATGCAATATCATGCGAAAAGACTTCCACATTCAGGAACAGCCAGATGACCACTCCCCTGCACCAGCAATCTCCAGCTCAAGTAATCCACATCACCATGAGCCAGAAACTTAGAAGCATTCAAACATTACTAATCAAGTCACCATCTGTTTCCACACCCAGCATTTTGGGAAATATGTTACTTGGAGAGAAGTCTCAACCAACACAAAGATGAAAAAAAATACATTTTTTATAAAAAATTAAATGCATTTGGGATCCCCTCAGAAACCCCACATTAGCCAGAAACTTGCATGAATTTGAATATCACTGATCAAGTCACCATCTGCTTCCACACCCTGCATCTTGAAAAAATATGTAAGTTGGACAGAAATCCCAACAAACGCAAACACATATATGATCATAAAATACATTTATTTTTTAAATGAAAAGTGTTCAGAGTCCCCTCATGCAACCCACATGCCTATTAGACATTACGCACAGAGATCAGGGGCTCCACAAAGCCTAAATAATCACCATGTCATTAACCTAAATAGTACTTCCCGTCACCCACTCAATCAGCCAGAAACCGTAGCGGGCATCCGAAACTAAATGCAATCCAGTCAAGCAAATCGATATGCCACAGGGACGAAGTGCACAAAATTAAATGTAGCACTCGCTTTTATATGGCATACTGATATGTGACCGAGAGGAAGTGCACAAAAATAAGTGTACAAAATATTCTTACATATCGCCCACAGCAAAGAATTGGCCAAAGGCAGATATCTCGAAAAAGAAGCAGAGGTAACAAATAGTATTGCAAGATTTACCGTTATTATGATAATCTGTTAAAATAACTGCTCAACAAAAACAAAAGACCATCATGAGTGTAATAGGTGAAATGAGGGGACCCTCATGAAACTGCCCCACCAATGGCGTAACTAGCATGAACTTCTCCTTATCTAATAAGACACACCAGAAATGATTGCCATAACACAAACCCACAAATAAACACTCTAAATCCTCGCATAATCATCACATATGTTCATATCAATAGATCGGAGGAAGATGCGATGTACATGAGAGTAAATATACATAGTGGCAGAATCATCTTCACACAGATTAAAAATAGGGTTTATGCATTTGTCACTGTTTGTAAAAAAAATATAAAATGAGACTTACTATTCTCACAAACACATTAAAATCATTCTGGCAGTCCTTTACTAAAACCTATGTGACCACACACTCAATAGAATTTAATAAAATCACGTTACATAGAATGGCAAAAACAAAACAATAGATTACAGGCATTGATACTTCTGTCCAACTCACATATTTTCCCAAAATGCAGGGTGTGGAAACCGATGTTGCTCATTGTTATCAAAGATATGTTTTCAGACTGTCTATTTAAAAAAATAATTGATTTAAATGTTTAGCTATGCCTGATGTGTGTTCGTCATTGTTCATTTGATATTTTGATTCAAAATATACGTTTAATTGGTATTCATACTATAATGTGTGTGTTTTTCTTTTTGGGGTTTCATCTTATTGAAATTCGTTCTCCCAACTGATTTTGATGTATTAGGATTATGTTTCCATGTTCTGTGTTCTTATTTTTTAACCTATGTTTTTTGTGCTTTGTATTGTTTTGCTTCAAGTATACATTTGAATTCTCTGTGCAGTGTATGTGGTTTATGTCAGTGTCTGTATGTTTTTCAACAGCCCTCAAAAAATCCCGATGTGTAATGGATGAAACGCATTGGCTGTGTCCATGTCCATATTGCATTTTTCAAGACGGAGATGAAGAATGAACTTTTTAATACTGTGCATTGCGGAATACAAAGCTCTTTGATGTAATGAATCGATTTGGCTGATTGGCTTCTTTATAAAAGTTTGATTCCCTGGAATTGTACAGTTATCAACTTTTCTTTGTTTTGGATTTTTCTAATGTGTTCTTATTTTTAGTTAAGGTGAAACAAGTGACCTTCTTCAGACTGAAATATATTGAGTAATCCTCCTTTATTACATTGTTTTATACTCTCCTGGGCACTGCTGGAGAATCGCAACCTACACTTAGAGGTGAAATGTGTCCCTGTATGACATGAACAACATGTGGAGATATCATCTCCCAACTTCATTATCTCCACTTCTTACTCTATGGCAGAGAGCATATTCGCTGTTAACAACTACAGTGGTCATACATTCTAAATCGCTCTTATGGTGCAATGTGACCATTACTGTAGACGGTGAACAAATTTGATGTATACTGTTGAAAAATCTCAAAATACTGCACCTTGATGACATGCTCCATGACTGATCCTGAAGACCTTTCCTGAGATTAGCCATGACTATTCCAAAACTCATCAGATTTGATGTACAATGTCATAACTGTTCTTGTAAACAATATTATTTTACATGGCATGAGTGAGGTAATCTGAAATGGGTTGAAGATGGTGTGAGTTATAGTTAATGTAGCATGGCTTGCAAGTTGAATACACTGTGCACAGAGGTGCGCAAATAATATTAATTTGAATGTTTTGCATAAATTATAAATAAAGGTATACGTATAAGGTTAGAAATGTACATTTTCTGTACTTTTGTTTCCAGCTAAAGTATAAATAAAGCTATATTACCTTAAACGTTAAGCATAAATCATAAATTTAAAGAATATCTAAAACTTTAGCTTTTCGAATGTCTGTGTCTTTTAACTTTGGTTTGTAAAGAATGAATACATAAGATTTTCCGAACTATAATAAAGTTTTATGTATTTTTAATATATATATATTTTAAATTGTAGAGTTTATTGTCATCAAAGGGCATGTCATTGATAGGAGATTGCTAGACTATAGTAGAGGAGAGTGTTGCACAGTGCAGTGTCATAGAGTATAGTGTCATAGAGTGGAGTAGAGTGGTGTGTTGTAGAGTGGCGTGGAGTAGGGCAGAATGTGGCATAGTGATTTGGCATACGATAGAATAGCATACAGTGGGGATGTGTGGACTAGAGTAGCATACAGTGGAGTTGTGTGCAGTAGAATAGCGTACATTTGTGTGGTGAAGAGTGAGAATGCGTAGAGCAGGTGTCTCCAAACCGGTCCTGGAGGGCCGGATCCATGCCAGATTTTTAAAATAACTACATGTATCTCAATGGGGATATCCCAAAAATCTGGCAAGGATCCGGCCCTCCAGGACGGTTTGGAGACCCCTGGCATAGAGTGTAGTGTGGTAGAGTTTAGTAGCATACAGTGTAGTAGCATTGAGTGCAATGGCAGAGAGTGGAGCGGCATACAGTGGAGAGAGATACGGTGTAGTGGCAAACAGAACAACAGCATAAAGTGGAGTGGCATAGAGTCGAGTGGCGTAGAGTGGAATCTCATATAGTGGAGTGTCATATAGTGGAATAGTGTATAGTGGAGGGACGTACAGTGGAATCATGTACATTGTAGTGGGGATAGTCGAGTTGTGTATAGTGGAATAACAGAGTGGAGTAGCATAGAGGGACTAGATTAGAGTGCAATGGTGTAGAAGCGGGTGGAATAAAGTGGAGTGGCACAGAGTAGAGAGGGTTGGTGAGGGTTGGTGAGAGTGGCGTAGAGTGTAGTGTCATACAGTGCAGTGACATACAGTGGAATACAGTAAATTAAGTGGCGCACTGTGGAGTGACACAGAGTGAAATACCATAGAATAGAGTAGCGTACTGTGGAGTTGAATACAGCAAAATAGTGTGGAGTGGATAGGTGTACAGTGTAGTAGTATACTGTGCATCGCTTACAGTGGAGTGTGTTATACAGTGGCATACAGTGGAATAGCTTGGAGTGTAGTGGTACAGTGGAGTGTTCTAGAGTAGACAGGCGCAGAGTTGAGTTAGGTACCGTATAGCGGCATAGAGTGGAATAGCATAGAGTGTAGTGGGGTAGATTCATGTCCACTGGAGTGGCATACAGTGAAATAGTCTGCACTGGAGTGTGTTAGAGTAGTTTGGCATAGAGTGGAATAATGTAGAGTGGAATAGCTAAGAGTGGAGTGGTGTATATTGGAGCAGCATACAGTAGAGTATCATTATTAGACATGTCAGCCTTAGGGTGGTCTTCCCCCAAACCCTTTGCTTTCACCCCTCCAATTTTTGCTGATCTTGTTTTTGTAGGCCTTGGGACACTGAGCACTTTACCACTGCAACCCAGGGCAAAAGTACTTGAGCTCTCTCTCCTAAACAGCGTAGATTTGGCTTACACCGATTAACAATTGTAATCTAATTCTAAGTCCCTAGTAAATTGGTACTCAAAATACCCAAAGTTTCTAAATTAAATGCTACTAGTGGGCCTGCAGAACGTATTGTGCCACCCACTTAAGTAGCTTTCAGGTCTCAGGCCTGTCATTGCAGCCTGTGTAAGCAGTTTTAACTGCCATTTTGACCTGATGAAATGAACCATTTCAGTTCACAACAAGCTATCCTCCCACCCTCCATTTATTACTTTCATATGGCTTCATCATCGTGCCCTGAGATACCTTTTAATATTTATATTATGGACCCTCAGACACCCAAGCAGATCAGGAAATACTGGACTCTGATTGATTGGAGATGCAGCAGAGACTGGTTAATCCGGATCATAAAAATCCAAACTAACAAGGACTTCCTGAAAATACAGCTTAAAATGGGAGTATATAGAAAGAAACTAGATGAGGTGAACAACTAGATTTCAAGATATAAGGAATTCCTGACACAAAGTAAAATCATAAAACTACAAAAAGATGTCAAAACGTTTCCCATACCATGGTGTACCCATAGACAACTGATGTGTACATAGAACAAGGGAAAGAGAAGTTATCCTTGCAAACAGGAATCCTGAGTGATAATTGAACTAATTCAGACTCAGTTGGAGGTACCAGAAACAGTTCCAGTGGTAGCATCAGGAACAGGGGGGGCCAATGATGATGGAGGTGGTGTCAAAAAAGATACTCATCCCCTTCTTAGCATCCTCTACCCCTACTTTCAGAAATATACTTTCGGCCTATACCCTATGGCCCAGCCACAACAATGACGCATCCTTTTTATCCTACTACTTGTCCTTTTTTAGGACACATCAATTGGAAAGGAAGAAAAACAGATTGAAAGGTAAAATGGGAAGAACAGGGCGGCTTCACAACCAGGAGCAAAACTCAGGAGCAACAATCCCAACCAGGGACAAGCAACATGTAGACCTAGTAGTTAACTTGACACCTCCTACATTCAGTGAAAAAGAAATGACGGCCTTAAACAAAGGGTTGGGCTTTACCCACAATAAAAGAGCAAAAAAATTCTCCTCATGATGTGAAATAGCAGAGTTTTTCAAGAGAATTTGCCTTAAAGCTTTCTTTTTCTGAGTCTCATGAAATCATGAATAAAACGAGACATTTCCTTCTCACAAAGAAATCCTTTATCCTTCCTCCCACAAACACTACACCCTAAGAAGTCATAGCTTTTGAGCAAGCAGTCACTAAAGATGTAGAAACCTTAAACAACTTTACCTCCCAAGAACAGAATGCTCTTTTCAAGTTCCAATCCAGAGAGGATAAAGTAATCATACTAGCTGATAAGGGAGGGGCAATAGCAATTCAAACCATGAAAGACTACAGGGCAGCATGTGTAACTTTGGGAGAAAGGCATTTACAAAGATGACACTCTTTTAGTTCCCTCTCCACTTGCTCTTCTAAGCATGGGAACCAAAGTAAGGGCCTTAGTTCGAGTATGGTGGTCCTCCTGTCAGCCCGTCACTGCCACACTGACAGGAGGCCCACCGAGCCCAATGAACAACCGCCCGCCCACTGAATTAGAACTGTAATCTATGAAGGGTGGTGCTGCAGCGGGTTCATAGGTGAGCCTTAATGCAAATGCTGCTTTTACAGTGCCTGCAGCATGTTCCTGCACGGTGTGGCATGCTTGCCACACTATGCAGGAACTGGAGTGACTTGAAGTGGGTCATAAAATCTGCCGCCCTGCATACCCCCCCAGGAGTCCCCTTAGTTGCCTCTTCACCACTCTTTTCATGGCAGACTCACCACCACAAAAGTGTTGGTAGACAGGCAACATATATTATGCATGACATTGATGCAGCAGCACTACCAGCATATTGATGCCTCCTTCTGCTGCACAACCGCTGCAGGATCCTGGATCCCTGGGAGATGCAGAGGTCCTGTGGCTGTCGGACTGCCACACTCAGAATACTGCAGCCGGACCTGCGTTTGTGGCAGAGGCCTGACCGCCATTGTGAGTATGGCAGCCCTCTGAACCGCCATACTCATAATAAGGTCCTTGGTCTCTTAGTGCTCTTTTGGTGCCTACTATGCCATGAGGCCCTCCATTAGCCAATTCAATGACTTGCTGTCTTAGGCTTAGTATGACAGTTTGTGAGCCTCTCAATGCAACAGCTGCTTGGTAATGAACAGTTCATCCTGCACATTTTTTAATTTTTACATTCAATTTTGTCATCAAAAGGCCGATTATGCTTCTTCCATGACTGAATTGAAATTTTGTCTTTGAGGTTAAGCATGGTCTTACCAGCATTTGTAGCAGCAATGATCTGTTGAACGGATAGGGCTGCTAGATGCTGGATCTCACAATGAAGTTAATGCACTTCTCAACTGTTTTGGATGTCACACTCTGCCGTTGTAAAAGTACTCTTGAAAATTAATCAGCTGTGTTCTGTTCTTTACCCCACTTTAGCACAATTGCATTGTAATACTCATGCAGTAACAATACCCACCTCTCAATGTAAGGGAGTATCTTGCCTTTTGATTTTCCGAAAATATAGAACAGGGCTTAGTGATTTGTAATGATGGTGAAATGTTTTCTCTCTAGCAACACATGAAAATGTTCACAGGTCCAGACTATAACCAGACTCTCCTTTTCTGGCTGAAAATAGGCACGTTCTGGCCAGACAGACTGGCCAGACAGACTTCGACTGGCTTAGGTCACAATGTGTCTCTGAGCATTCAGGTGACCATTATGTTAAGCAAGGATTGCCCTCTGCCCCACTGGGCTCACATTGACTGTGATCGCAGTTTGTAACTTGGTGACAAAATAGGCCATGTCGGTTGCATTTACAATTGCTAGTTATAAGTTCAAATCTCTCATTGGTTTTCAAAGAAGCATAGAAATACAGACATATACCTTATATACATTCCTTGGGCTGATGAGGATTCATATGAACTTGAGGGCAAGGAGATGAACCAGGGAAGGGGAAGAAATGAGAAAAGCCTTATGGAAAACAGGTGAGTCTAGTCCAACGTTATGAGGGGTGCAAAGTAGAAGGGGAGGGGATAGTGAGAGATTGGAAGGGAATAGAAAACAGTTCAACAGGTCTAGCCACTTTGAAGAAACAACAGCATAAGGTGGCGAGAGATTGTAGGAGTTTCAGTGAGCTCTTTCTCAGTCACTCTTGGAGATTCTCCATGGTTGTGAGTAAAAGTATGTGTAGGTATGCCAAACTGATGAATTCCCGGAAGATCCCTGCAAAGAATCATATGGATGGACCCCATGTCTTGTTAAATTGTGAGAGTCTGTGATCCGCCACTGTTGCCACTTTTTCCATGCCTAATAAGCCTCATAGCTTATGTAGCCAATCTGTGTGCATTGGTACTGTCTCTGTGCCTCTCTTCGACAAGAGGACTTGCTTAGCCACAAAGAGAGCTGGGGTTGAAGCTTTCTCTGTCGGTTATCGCAGAAGGTATGTCAGGGCATTAGGGAGCCTTAACAGGAAACTTAGGGTCACCTGTGTAGGACATATCATTCATATCGGCTAGCACCTCTGTCCAACACCAGTGTATTTTAGGGCAGTGCTAGAGAAGGTGGGTTAACCTGCTTGGGTGGCCGAAATTGCACGAACAGTTATCAGTAGTTCCATGTTTCCATTCTAGCCACTCTTGGTCAGGTGCTGTACCAGTAGTTTATCAATTTAAAAATAGTTTCTTTCCCGGAAGCACCATAGGTGGAGGTGCAGGTTCTGCATAAAATGTCGGCCAATCCCTTGGGACTTATTTTGCGCTCACATTCAACCTTCCATCTCCTCTGGAAAGGAGTACTATTTGTGGCCAACGGGGTATTTTGAAAGTTGCAAATATCACAGAGAAGTCTCTTGTCATTGCGGTGGGTGAGGAGACATTTCTCAAATGGCATACATGATCTGTTAGCATGAGGACACACTTGGGTGTTTGTTATGTTACCCAGTGTTGGATGGTAACACACAACCTGTACTCACCACCCAGCACACTATAATTGCTTTGGATTTGGGGGAAGTGCATAAGGCCACTGTGGTAAGAGAGTTCCCTATCCGTTTGCAATTAGGGCAGCCATAATGGGTGTTGCTGGTGAGATAAGGGTGGAAATCCTCTTTGCATTTTAACCCTATCCCATGTTCCTATGGTGGCCTGAACTACTGGAGAAACATAGGGCCCGATTCACAAAAGTAATCTGAGACAAAATCCTAACTATACGACTTTCGGTATTCACAAAGGGCATTTAGTAGTACTAAAGTTAGGATTGTGTCTCAGTTAAACTTAAGTTTTGGTCTTAAGTTTAGACCAAAACATAAATTTAACTTGCACAAAATCCTAACTTTACTACTCCTAAATGCCCTTTGTGAATACTGAAAGTTGTAAAGTTAGGATTTTGTCTCAGATTACTTTTGTGAAACGGGCCCATTGACCCCAGGTGGATGGTGGTTTTTAAGCAGCCAGGGGATTTTCTATATATGTATTCAGTCAATCACTTGATCAATAAGCACCAGTGATTTTCGATGTGTTTCCTGATCTATTCCACTATATATCTTAGTTAGGCTGCTTGGTTATAACAGATCATATAGGGAATGCCACAGACGACCTTACTGTTAAGTAAGCCTGCTTCTTGGCCATTCGTGTCTTCCTTCCAGTAGTTCAAATATAAGTTTCAATCAGTGTCTGGGGTTTCTCAATGATGCCTCAAGAGATAGTAGGGGGAGGGTGTGCATGACATAAAGAATCTTGGGAAGGAGTGTCATCATACAGCCACTATCCTATCCAGCCATGAAATTATGCCTCCCTTCCAAAACTGTATGTCAGAGTGAGCTGTACAGTAGATGTGAAGTCAATAGCCCATGAGAAGGGGAAGAGGCGCTCCAGATGAAGCTTATCATTTTCTGGGATGTTAACATTAAGGGTCTGGGATTTCTGTGGACTAACCTTGAAGCGCGAAGCTTTGCCAAAGAGCTCTAGCTTCTGCATAGCGAGGGTTATGGCTGTTTGGGGTTGAGTGAGTGTAATCATTACATCATCGACTCGCAATGCAATTTTATGTTCCTGGCCACCCATGGTGATACCTGTAATTTTGGAATGCTGGCATACCTGTTAAGCAAAGGGTTCCATGTACAGGGCAAAGAAGATAGGAGATAAGGGGCAGCCCTCTCTGGTATGCAGTGCACAATCTCATGTTTTATTCTTTTGAAGATTTGAGCAGTCTCTGTCAAGTCTCCCAATGGGGCACTCACAGTAGCAACTGAGAAATAACTGACCATGTATAAAAAGGATCACATCATGGTGACATCTTGTGAGGGGACAGGTAGCTAATAGTGTTTGCACTTTGTCTGGGTCAGGAGTAATTCTTCCATTAAACAATATGTGCCCAAAGAATTTGAGTTTGGCTGTGAGAAACTCAAAGTTTATTGCGTTTAAAGTGGGTCCTACATCAGAAAGTAACTCACACACTTGCATAGGAGCCAGCGACGGCCCGTGGAGGGAGTTACGGTGGGGCAGGAGGGCGGGGAGGGGGAGGGGCAGGGCGGAGGTTGCTAAAAACCGGCATATGGATAATTGCAGGTAAGTAAACAATTTAATTAATAAAACGAATTTCGTAGCTCGCACTGCATTGCATTTTGCGATGCAAGGCGCACTACGAAATTCGTTTTATTAATTAAATTGTTTACTTACCTGCAATTATCCATATGCCGGTTTTTAGCAACCTTCACTCTGCCCCTCCCCCTCCCCCTCCCCGCCCTCCTGCCCCACCGTAACTCCCTCCACGGGCCGTCGCTGATAGGAGCCTTGTCATGCTCCTTTTTCTTTGTTCCAAATACCTGTCATCACTGTAATTAACTCCTTTGGTGCTCCTGATGGAATAATTCTGTCATGAGCACCAGTGCTAGTGTGCTCATGATGGAACCATTCTGTCATGTGCACATGAGCACTAAATCCCTCTGATGCAAACAGCAGAGGGATGTCTTTTTTTTGGCCTTGGGAGGTGGGAAAGAGCTTCCCCAAACTCTGAAGCTTTTTTAAAATTTCCAATATAATGACAATTATGCACATTGCGCACTGACATCATTACATTGAAAATGAAACTAAAACATATTTTCAGTTACACTGTTTTGGTGCTTGTGGGGTTATCTCAGCCCCTGCGAGCACTGGAACATACATGAGAGGTATTGTTGGAAAGGGAAGAATCTCCCCTTTCCAATGGTTCCGCTCCCAAGTGGATCCCTCCTTGGGGATCACCCCAGGAGAGCATTCCCCAAGCAGGGATTCACCCACTAGGCACCAGGGAAGGGGAGCCGCCCCTTGGGCAAGGATCTTTGCTGCCCACACTGAAAATGGGCATATACAGGGTTTCTGCCCCCACTGGGGGCATATGGGGGCAGTAGCCCCAATCTGGCCCCGGGCGGGGCAGAAAGCACCCTAGACACCAGGGATTATTTTTCTATAGATCAGGGGTGGGGGCTGTCCAGAATGGGCATGTCAATGCCCCGACCCTTCCCCTCAAAAATGCAAAAGTCTCCCAGGGAGACAGATGGGGCAATAGGCTCATATTTGTCACCCGCCGGGGGACGAAAGCCCACTAGGCACCAGGTATTCGTTTTTTTATACGTAGGGGTGGGGCTGCCCAGAAAAGGACTGCGAATACCCCCCATAAAATAACCACAGTGTGTCTTCCCCACAGGAGGCAGGTCAGAGAAATAGCCCTTTATTTGCTCCCCAGGGGCATAAAGCTCACTAGGCACTAGGGCTTTTGTTTTAAAAGTTCAGGGGTGGGGGCTGGCCAGAATGGGTACGCCAATGCCCCCACCCCCCTCAAAAAATGCCAAGGACGCAGATGAGGCAATAGCTTCTGGTCTGCCCCGGGGGAACCCACAAGGCACGCCAGATTAGTTTTCTTTTGTATGTGTAGGGGTGGGGGCTGCCCAGAATGGGCATGCCAATGTCCCCACTCCAAAAACTTTGACAGAGACTTTCTGCACCCGGGAAGCAGATGGGAGCAATAGCAACCTATCTGCTCCCCGGGGGGGGGGTGGGGGAGGGGGGACAGAAAGCCCACTAGGCACAGGGGATTTTTTTTATAAAGATCAGATTGGGGCTGTCCAGAATGGACTTGCTAATGCCTCCAGCCCCCCAAAAAATGCCACAGTATTTCTGCCCCCCAGGAGGCATTTGGGGGCAATAGCCCCTGATCTGCCTCCAGTGGTTGGGAGAAAGCCCACTCAGCAAATGGGATTATTATTATTTTTATACATAGCTGGGGGGGCAGCCCAAAATGACCGCGCCAAAGCCCCCACCCCCCAAAAACTTACCTCAGTCTTTCTTCCCACGGAGGCAGATGGGGGCATTAGCCCCTTATTTGCCCCCCGGAGGGAGTCAGAAATCCCACTAGGCACCTGGGATTCTTTTTTTTAATATACATAGGGGCTGCAAAGAATGGGCATGACAATGTCCCCAACCCCCCCAAAAAATTACACAGTCTCTTTGCCTACATGGTACAGACCACTAGGTACCAGAGGTTATGCTGGTTTTTGTTTATACGTAGGGGTGGGAGTTGTCCTGAATGGGCACGCCACTTCCACCACCACACCCCAAAAAAATGGCCACAGCCCCCGTTCTGCCCTCCCCAGTGCAGCAGAAAGTACAGTAGGCACTGACCTTTTTTTTGCAATCTGCCTTGTTGTGGATTTTGGGCCCTTGCACAGCTGGCACCTAGGGATACCTAGTAAACCTGTACATTTTTGCACACTATACTCTCAGGGATAACCAAGATGGGGTGACTTGTGTGGCTCTCACCAGGTTCTGTTACCCAGAATCTCCTGCAAACCTCAAACTTTGCAAAAAATAAAACATTTTCCTCACATTTCTGTGATGAAATGTTTTAGAATCTGCAGGGAGACACAAACATCTACCCACCAAGCATTTCCCCAAGTCTCCCGATAGAAATGGTACCCCACTTGTGTGGTTAGGCTTAGAGCCCGCAGCAGGAAGTGGCCCAAAATGTACTGTGGAGACTTCAAAATTATCGATCACAAAATGACATGGTGTTGAGAGGGAGTCACCTGCGTTTTTGGTCTCGGGCTCAGTAGGCATCTAGGGAAACCTACCAAACACTGACATTTCTGAAAACTAGACAACCTGTGGCTTGCTTGGATTCCCTCCGGGTTTCTACCCAGAATCCCCTGCTAACTCAAATGTAGCAGAAAGCAAAATAACATTTTCCCTACATTTCTGCCTCGGATCACTGTTCCGGCACAAATATCCTACCACCCAGCATTTCCCTTGGTCTTCTGATAAAGATGATACCTCATTTGTGTGGGTATATAAACGCATGTAAATAAAATATAGCACTTAGAGCTCATTGGGCTATCCCCTCAATCCCTATGATTGTGTACCTTTCGCAGGCCCTTGTCCCACCCACACAAGTGAGGTATCATTTTCCTCTTGAGTGTGAGGGGAACATTGGATTGGAGGTAATTTGTGCTGGCAAGGTAGTCCCAGACAGAAATGTGAGAAAAACATGATTGTTTGCAAAATTTGAGGTTTGCAGAGGATTCTGGATAAGAAAACGTTGGGGGATCCATGCCTGCCACAGCTTCCTACTCTTCCAGGGGAGTCTACTTTCCAAATATGTCTGGTATTGGTAGGTTTCCCTGGATGGCTGCCAACCCCGGTACCTAAATCTCAGGTCCCCCTTGCAAAACCATGTGTATGGATGGGCAAATGCATTGTGTTGACATCAAAATTATCTATCACAAAACGACCTGGTATTGCAAGGGGGGCACCTGCGTTTTTTGTGGTCCTGGGCTTGACGGCCCTCTAGAGAAACCTACTAAACTGTGACATTTCTGAAATCTAGACACCTGGGGGAGTTCAGAGAGGTATGGCTTGTGCGGATACCCCAACGTTTTCCTACCCATTTTTAAAAATGTCCTCTAATTCACGTTTATTAGGGTACCCAACAATTTCGGAGATGTGCAAATAACCACTGCTTCTAACCTCTATATTTTGTTCCCAATTCTGAAATATAGAGGTTTCCTTCATACCTATTTTTCACACTTTATATTTTACAGAATGAATTTCTATATACCCTAGTACACAAACTAAAAACCATTTCAGGATGCAGCCCAGTTTTTGGCTCTGGGTACCTGGGGTTCTTTCTGAACTTACAAGTCCTATATATATCTGTAACCAGAAGGGGCCAGCGGACGTAACAGTATATTGCTTTAAAACATCTGCCACACTTAGAAGAAGTTACAGATGAAAACGTTGGCACAAAGCGCTGCTTTTTCTAAATCTATTAAAAACATATTTTAGTTCAGTTGTTAGTTTCCAAACCTTTAAGGATCTACACAAATGACACATTGCTAAATTCAGAATGTTGTCTACTTTTCAGAAATATATAGCTCTCCAGGATATAATATTGCTTTCACACACATCACTACCACTAACTGGAAAGAGGTTGAAATCACCAAAAATAGGAAACATAGAGTATGTCCTAGTAAAATGCTAAAACTGAGTAGAAAATGTTTTTTTCTGACAAAAATCTGTCTACTCCTGAAAGCTGGGAAGATGGTGATTTTAGAACCACAAACCCCTTGTTAATACCTTTTGCAAGGAAAAAACAGACATTTTCTTCTGCAGTACTTTTTCCCAATTCTTCCTAAAAAAATTAAACGTAGCTGTATTTTGGCCAATGGTTCCATCCCCTCTAGGGGAAATCTCAAACCCTGGGTACATTCAGAATTCGCAAGATTTTGGAGGAAAAGGACGCATGCGAATTTGGCGTGGATACCTTATTTGGAAAAAAAGTTACAGGGGCATAAGTGCAAACTACCCCAAATAGCTAAAATAAAGGCTTAGAATGGGGGAAAGGCATATCAGAGAAGAGGTAGAAATCATGCGTGGCAGGTTGAATAATTCAAAGTATAGCATCCTGAATATTTCTGATGTTGAGCACACTCTTAAACTTACCCTCTTGTATTTGAACACACCAACATGAGTCAAAAAAACAGTGATGTACCTGTAGTTTTTTTCCACCTCAAGTTGATAGTATCCCTT
This sequence comes from Lissotriton vulgaris, assembly GCF_964263255.1. Classification (NCBI taxonomy): domain Eukaryota; kingdom Metazoa; phylum Chordata; class Amphibia; order Caudata; family Salamandridae; genus Lissotriton; species Lissotriton vulgaris. The sequence goes on along the minus strand of NC_141685.1, from coordinate 633,673,389 downwards.
TTTCAGGTCAAGACTTTGGCACCATTCAGTTGCATGATTATGTCCACTATGAGAGGACCAGGATGCCTTTCTCTCTTGATTGCTTGGTTGTCCTGGTGCATATTAACACAGATGCTCACTGCATCTTCACTGTCCATTTTGATCACCTTCACTATGGGCAAAACCTATGGAGTAGTACCTGTGGAGTGCTCGATAATGTCATGGTTCAACAGCATTTCTAATTCTTTCACAAAAGTTTCTTGCAAGTGTCAAGTGACTCTGCAGTGTCGCTGGATAACAGGGTGAATGTCCTCATTGATGTGAAGTCGCACTTTCATTTTCTTGAGCAGGCCTAGCCCATGAAATAACAAAGGAAGCAGACTCACAACCTCACATTTAGTGTGAAGAATGTAATTAGAAGGTATCAGTAGGCATGCACTGGATCAGGCTACTTGAAGAACATGAATTGGCACTTGCACTGATACTGTTTTGTGTTTCATTGATGCCATGAATAATCCTTGACTCTGCAATGGTTTAGAAGCAGCCCGCATGTATACTTTCATGTTTGACATGTTGAGACACGGCACAGAAGACAGGCTGTTGAACTTTTCTGGCAAGATGTTAATCAATGCACTACTTGTTATGATAAAGGGTATCAGGCAACCTTTGACCTTTATTGTAATCTTGAGGCAATGTCCAAATGAATTCTGTCGTGTCTTTGCGGACCTTAATCTTTTGTTTCAATTTGCAAGAAGCCAAACCTACATGTGCCTGTCGTTCCTTGGTCACTGCCATCATTGTACACGCATCTTCTTCACTGTCACTCGATAATGATGTTGGCGAACCTTTGTATGATTAACTTGATGATGATCGACTTTGTCTGGTTTCTACTAGTCATAACTAATGATGCTTTTTGTCTTTTGTGGGCATGGCTTGATTGCTTCTTGAACCTTCTGACATCCAATTTATCTTCTTGCAGTGATGTAGTTACATTTTTTTTGCTTGGCACACCAATTTGAACTTGTTTTCTTTCTGGCAACATTTGCACATTTGTACTATGGCTGTACATCTGCCTTCATGGGGAAATAAAAACCTACATCTGAAACACAGTGTTTTGCTCTTTGGAGGCATCGACTTGCATGAATCTACCTGATATCATTGCTTGCTTTTCATGACCAACGCTGCATGTTTCACTGTTCTAGCTTCCATATCAGCAGCTTGTCTATCTGTTCTTTCCTCGACTCTTGCATCCATTAGTACTTTCTCAAAGCTCAGCATCTTTCTGACAGCCATTGATGACTTAGAGGTCTATAGCTTCTTCATCATTATTTTTGGGAGTTTTATATAGCGCAAACTAGACCCAAGACATCGGGTATCAGAACACTTTACATGAGCACCAGATTCATTACAGACAGGCACATTCATTTTTGTTAGCCACTGGAAGATTAATCGATTTGCCCAGAATCACAGGATGTGGAGCGTCGTTGCCAAGACTAGTACCCGGTTCCCCAGCTTCGTGGTCGACAGTCTAACTGCAAGGCTGCATTCTGGAAAGGGGCGACCACTCGGTCCCCCCGAACGTATGGCAGAGTACCTCGATCCCCCCGGGAAGCCATTTTGGGCGGGAGGCGCGTCTCGGCTGGTATGCCCGAAGCGGCGTAGCCGGGGCGCGCTTTTTTCCCGCCCTAGAGTGGGCTGGCCTAGACACTGACGCGGCTGGCCACGCCCTCGGGGCAGGCAGGGGCGGGTTTACGCCCGCCCTGAAGACGGATAAAAAGGGACGCAAGACCAGAAGGCATCCTCTTGTTCCTGTGCTCTGAAGCTGCACCTCCTCGCTGCACGTGAGCTCGAGACGGAACGAAGAGCCAATTTTGAGCGTTGTAAATCTTTCTTTTGTCTTACAGATACTCTGTCGGAGAAATGCCCAAGAAAGGCGGGAAGAGAATGACGACTGAACAGATGGTTCGGGTCCTTATGAAGGAGATGACTGAGCTGAAGAAGCGGGTGGCGGAGAAAGACGGGGAAGGGGGGCCGGAACGTCCGTCGGCTGGAGCAGCTCCAGGAGGGAGAGCCAAGAGGCCAAGGAGGGGACCAGCTGGGGGAGACGTCCCGGTTCCCTGTACCCCGCTCGAAGCGCCAACCCCAGTACCGGCGGAGGGGAATCCGATTCCTGTGGTGGTCACCGCGGTGTCCAATGAGGATATGCCGCCCGAGCTGGCAGCACAACTTGCAGCGTGGTTGGGCGAAAGTAGTGAGGACGCCACGGCTGCCGAGGCCCAGGCGCTGATAAAGCAATTGCGCGAGAAACGGGATGCAGCCAAGGTGTCCGCGCCGGCTGCAGTAGTTGACAAGCCACAAGGGACGGTTGCGACCGCAGATGCAGCGTCCGGTGCAGGTAAGCGGCCATTGCCGATTGCGAGGGATGAGTCAGCACCCTCTCGTAGAGAAAGGTTGGGTCAACATGTGCCTTTGGCAATTAGGGAGAAGATTTGGGCGGGGGAATATGTGAACATCTTCTCGTTGCTTGTTGATCATTATGAGGTGGAGCATGTTAAGGGTCAGAAAGATCTTATGCATCCGAGTGTTTGGCGCGCAAAAATGGCCGCCTTTAAAGTGAATGAGAATATTGGCAATTGGGGCAATGCATGGGGAATTTTTACGTCGATCTTGGGGGAACGTAGGCCCAAGTTGCTTTCCGAGTTGCCGACCTATCAGTCGCGAATCATGGGGTACTCGACATCACACCAGGGTAACCATTGGTTCTGCTACGATAATCTTTTCAGAAAGGCTAAAGAGCATAATAAAAGCTTAACCTGGGATTGTTACGATTCTTTGACATGGGATAAAATGAAGGAGACAGGTATGTTGAAAATGCCATTGGTAGGAAGTAATGTTGGCGTATCCTCCCGCCAATATGTGGGGACGCCCTTTCGTTCAGGTACGGGTACCGACGATTACTCGAGACCTGCCGGCAACACAGGAAAAAGGGGGTTCTGCTTCAATTACAACAGAGGTAAATGTACTAGGCCCCAGGGATCGTGTAAATTTAAACATGAATGTAGTGGGTGCGGGTTGTCCCATCCTGAGTCCACGTGCAGAGCCAAAACGAGTGATAACGGGGGGAGAGGAGGCGCCAAACAGGTCTAACGTAGTCCGAGGGGCGCCTTTACCTACCCCGATTGATACCTTGGCGATGATTCCCTGGCTCAGTGAATACCCGGATCGTACTTCTGCTGGGGTGCTGCGGAACGGATTTTCGTATGGTTTCCGCATCCCGGTAGGGGACTTTCAGGGTGTGGAGAAGTGTAAAAATCAACTTTCCGTCCTGCAGCATACGACCGTGGTTCAGGATAAGATCCGGAAAGAGGTTACTCGAGGTCGGGTCGCCGGCCCGTTTAGTGTACCCCCGGTACAGAATTTTGTTTGTTCTCCTTTAGGGGTGGTCCCCAAGAAGGACCCAGGTGAGTTCCGAATGATTCATAATTTGTCAGCTCCACGTGGTCTTTCTGTAAACGATGCAATAGATCCAGAAGTGTGTTCGGTGCGGTACGCATCCTTCGATGAGGCCGTAGCCATTTTGAATCGCCTGGGGCCCGGGGCGCTGATGGCGAAGTCAGATATCGAGTCAGCGTTCCGATTGCTCCCGGTACACCCAGACGACCAGCGTCTCCTGGGATTCATGTTTCAGGGTTATTATTACATGGATAGGTGTATGCCGATGGGGTGCTCTATATCTTGTGCCTATTTCGAGAAATTCAGTAGTTTTCTACAATGGGTCTTCACAAAGAAGACGGGTTTCCAACATGTAATGCATTACCTTGATGATTTTCTGTTTCTTGGGGCAGCCGGGGACCTCGAATGTGGCCGGGCCTTGGCCGAATTTTGTGTGTTAATGAACCAGTTTGGTGTGCCATTGGCACCGGGTAAAACGGTGGGTCCTGCGACTTGCCTCGAGTTTCTGGGGATCGAGTTAGACTCCGGTGAGGGTTGTTTTCGTTTGCCAGCTGACAAAGTGTGGAAGTTCAGGGCAGCCCTGCAAGTGTGTATAAATGGATCTAAAGTTACGCTGCATCAATTACAGCAGTTGGTGGGACAGTTGAATTTTGCCCTGAGGGTGATACCAATGGCCCGCCCCTTTTCCCGTTCAATTGCCCAATCGATGGTCGGCCTAAAGGAGGGCCATCATCGCACGAGACTATCGGCTGAGGTCCGCCAGGACATGCGTATTTGGTTAGCATTTCTGGCGGACTTTAATGGTCGAGTCGTCTGGAACAAACCAGCCGTGTCCTCTGAAGAGCTGGGGCTATGGACAGATTCAGCAGGAAGCATAGGTTTTGGTGCCATCTTCGGCACAAAATGGTCGGCACAAAGGTGGCCGACATGGTGGCATGACAATGGTCTGACAAGTAATATTGCTTTCCTGGAACTTTTCCCCATTTTGGTGGCCCTGAGAACCTGGCCCGAAGGGTTCAAAGATCACTCTGTGATATTTTGGTCTGACAATATGACCGTGGTCGAGTGCATCAATAGTCAGGCAGCACGATGTAAACTGATTTTAAGACTGCTCAAAGAAATTGTTTTACTGTGTATGCAACTGAATGTGCTATTCAGAGCAAAACATGTCCCAGGGGTAATGAATCAGGCGGCTGATGCACTGTCTCGTTTTCAAATGCAGGCTTTCTCGGGTTTCCTTCCCTCAGCGGACCAAGAGCCGGCACCGTTTCCCGAAGCTCTCTGGTCTCTCGGTGCCCCGAGCTTCGTCACCTCGTGGGAGAGAGTCTAGCACCAAGGACGAGGAAGGCATATAAAGGGGCGTTTCGGTCCTATTTAGCCTTTTTGGGGACTGATAGAGAGAGGCTTTGGGGCCACGAGGAATGGGTAGTGAATTTTCTGATGTCCTTACGTAGGGCTGGGAAATCGGTGGCTACGGCCCAGAGGCATCGTGCTGCCATTTCCTTTGTTGCCAGGGCTCATAGTATCCAGGACCCGACAGCGTCTTTCGTTGTACAGAAAGCTCTGCGTGGGTGGCAACGCCTTGAGGGTCGCAGAGTAGATGAGAGGCGCCCGATAGGTTTGGATAGGTTGGCCCAGTTGTTGGCCACACTCCCTGCCACATGTTCATCTCAGTTTGAGGCTGTGTTGTTCCGAGCCGCTTTTACGTTAGCATTTCACGGAGCAATGCGGGTAAGCGAACTGGTGGCAAGGAACAAACAGGATGTGGCAGGGGGTTTGTGCCAAGAACACGTTCAGATCAGAGGAGAGGCAATGACTGTCTCCTTTGTCAGGTCCAAGACCGATCAAGATGGGATGGGTGACTGCATAATCATACGCAGGATTCCCGGGTCCTCCATGTGTCCGGTAGAGTGTTTAGAAGACTACTTAGCACGAAGGGTGGCATCATGGGGGGGGACCTTGTTGAGACACGCGGACGCCACCCCCCTGACGAAATTTCAGTTTCAGCGGGTGCTTGCGATGTCAATTGCCGCTGCGGGCTTGAACCCGGGCGAGTTTGGGACCCATTCCTTTCGGATAGGGGCTGCTACAGAAGCGACAGCCAGGGGTCTTAATGTTGAACAAGTGAAACGAGTGGGGCGTTGGTCCTCTAATTGTTATAAGAGGTATGTGCGGTTGCACATGTTGTGAAGCTGTAATAATGTACTCACGCTTCTTGTTTTTGTTTGGTTTTCAGTTGCGCAAGCCTACGAGGCGGGGCGGACTATGCAGTCGACCCAACACCGGGCCAGCGGTCAGACATCACCGGCTGTGAAAAAGGAGGTGTGGGTCGTGGGCCACTCATACGTGAGGCGTGCCGCGGACGTATTCAAAGCAGGTGACATGATTCACGTAGCTGGGGAATACGGGTACAGGGTGTCCTTCTACGGAAGAGGCGGTCTCTGTATTGACCAGTTTCGAACATTTTTCGAGGGTTTGTTAGGGCGGACGAGGTCACCGCCGTCTATAGTCATAGTACATTTAGGGGGCAATGATTTGGTCACCACCGGTAGACGACTTCTCCTGGAGGCAATGCTTTCCACTGTAAGTTGGTTGGCGAGGAGAGTTCCGGGGTGCACAATTGCGTGGTCCCATATGATCCCACGAAAGGTGTGGCGGGGGGCTATTTCTATTCCTGCTTTGAATCATTCTGTTAGAAAGCTTAATAACAAAGTGAGTAGGTTGTTCCGTTCCAGGACATTGCATTCCATTTCGCATGGCTGTATTAATGATGACAGTATGTATTTGGGGGATGGTGTGCATTTGTCTCGGGTGGGGAATGAGTTACTCATAGGAGACTTCTTAGCATGGTTAAAAACGTTAAAACATGACCTTTAGGTAGGAGCTTTGTGGGGGGTCCGGATAGCCGGTCAACTATCCGGCCTGTGGCGGTAAGGTCATGATCGGTGAGCACTAATTGGAAGATCCCTATGAGTGGGCGTCACCCAACACGGATGGGAGCGCTCGGGAGAGGTGGCCTTTGGCCCCTCAACGGGGAGGCGGTCCCTTCTAAGGATGGGTCGCCGAAAGAAAAGGAAAGGCGGTCAAGGCCCCTTCCTGTGTAGGAGGGGTTACAGCCCCCTCCTGGGGAATTTCCCGGGGCCAGTGACGTCTGCGACGGCAGATGTGGTAAGTTGTGTGGGGTTTGGGGGGAGGTCTACACTACCTTCTAGATACCTCACACGAGTCCTCGAACGACCTTTAACTGGCGTCGAGTTTATTGGTGCCCCCGTCAAGTCAAGGGAAATTGGTAGTTGCACTCGAGGTACGCCTCCGTGCTGTCGCCCCTCCCAAGTGGGTGGGGTATTTCTGGTTAGGGATCTTGACACCGGTTACGACCTTGCCGTTGGCCCTTAAACGTTAGGATGTACAATTTCAATATTTCAAGAAAATGTTTTGTAGGATGTTAGTTCGGCTAGGAGAACCTCTGTATTAGAGAATCTGTTAAGGTTAGCCAAACATCGCAATGTGGTAATGAAATTGTACATTAATATGAAACTGTTTAATGTTTTAATTTTTGTTTTAATAAATACGGCCGGGGAGGGTCACTCCCTCCCTCTTCCAAAAACTTCAAGAACTGTTTCCGGTTTCCCTCCTTTGGGGATTGTGTTAAGAGGGGGTGGCGGGTATCTCAGCCATATGGAAAGGGGCGACCACTCGGTCCCCCCGAACGTATGGCAGAGTACCTCGATCCCCCCGGGAAGCCATTTTGGGCGGGAGGCGCGTCTCGGCTGGTATGCCCGAAGCGGCGTAGCCGGGGCGCGCTTTTTTCCCGCCCTAGAGTGGGCTGGCCTAGACACTGACACGGCTGGCCACGCCCTCGGGGCAGGCAGGGGCGGGTTTACGCCCGCCCTGAAGACGGATAAAAAGGGACGCAAGACCAGAAGGCATCCTCTTGTTCCTGTGCTCTGAAGCTGCACCTCCTCGCTGCACGTGAGCTCGAGACGGAACGAAGAGCCAATTTTGACCCACCCACCAGCCCCTGAAGACAGCCAGTTGTTTGTAATAAAATGGATCGATAATTCTATTTCGTTTACAGGTTGTGGTATTATCATGTTGATGTTGAGTGTGTAATAAAGTTGGTCGATTTTATGTATGTTTTGTGATTAAAGAAATTCGGATTTAGTGTCCATTTATAAGCATGCTTTGTTTTCGGTCATAGTGGCCAATGTATTGTTAGTTGAGTTAGCATTGTCGTATTTATTTTGGTCGGGCGGTAAGGTCATGATCGGTGAGCACTAATTGGAAGATCCCTATGAGTGGGCGTCACCCAACACGGATGGGAGCGCTCGGGAGAGGTGGCCTTTGGCCCCTCAACGGGGAGGCGGTCCCTTCTAAGGATGGGTCGCCGAAAGAAAAGGAAAGGCGGTCAAGGCCCCTTCCTGTGTAGGAGGGGTTACAGCCCCCTCCTGGGGAATTTCCCGGGGCCAGTGACGTCTGCGACGGCAGATGTGGTAAGTTGTGTGGGGTTTGGGGGGAGGTCTACACTACCTTCTAGATACCTCACACGAGTCCTCGAACGACCTTTAACTGGCGTCGAGTTTATTGGTGCCCCCGTCAAGTCAAGGGAAATTGGTAGTTGCACTCGAGGTACGCCTCCGTGCTGTCGCCCCTCCCAAGTGGGTGGGGTATTTCTGGTTAGGGATCTTGACACCGGTTACGACCTTGCCGTTGGCCCTTAAACGTTAGGATGTACAATTTCAATATTTCAAGAAAATGTTTTGTAGGATGTTAGTTCGGCTAGGAGAACCTCTGTATTAGAGAATCTGTTAAGGTTAGCCAAACATCGCAATGTGGTAATGAAATTGTACATTAATATGAAACTGTTTAATGTTTTAATTTTTGTTTTAATAAATACGGCTGGGGAGGGTCACTCCCTCCCTCTTCCAAAAACTTCAAGAACTGTTTCCGGTTTCCCTCCTTTGGGGATTGTGTTGAGAGGGGGTGGCGGGTATCTCAGCCATATATCCCCATCATTGAATTCACTAAACTTTCAGTGTTTGATAAGCACATCAAGTCTTTCAACAAACTCATCCATCATTTCACCAGCTTGCTGGCTTGCTTGATTGAAAATGTATGTTCTGCAGTCGACATTCGGCATCAGGTTTAACTTTGCTTCCAATGCTTTTTTGATTTGACGGTATGATACTGCATCAGTCTGGAAGATTTTCTTCAGTCTTTCTTTCACTCCATCACCATCAAGGTTCTTCAGATAATTAAATATTTTCTTATCATCTACTTCTTCCAGGGCAACTTTGAAGTCATCAAATTTCTCAATCCAAGCAGCCCACCTCGCACCAATATTCTGCTTCTTAGTGTTGTTGAATGGCAGTGGTGGTTTCAGAAACACAACTGCATCATACTTCTTGCTCTTTTCCACTGTTATTGAGAGCAGATGCTGTTTAGATGATGGCAGCTGTTCTTCTGTGCCAGTACCTTCTGTAAACAGTGGCCACCCTCTTCTTTCTTGATGGTAAGTAACGGTTTAGTCTCTTGTGCTTGCTCATCATTGTTTTTAGCTTTCTGCATCATACCTGGCTGTGGCTGCCTTTAGCATTTCACATTGTGTTTGTGACGGCTCTGTGTTATGCTGTGGCACAGTGGTGAATATGTACAAGGGAATGGCGGAGCGAGGCATTAAGCACAAAATGCTAGCACCACTCTTCGCCATTCTGAAAACGCAGGGATGAGCCATATTTACAAAGATACAGCACATCTGTGCATTTTCCCTAGCGCCTGTGCAGGAAGGTGTCCCTTTCTGCACATAAACAATCATAAATGGCAAATTGAAACTTCTACGTGTGCTACATTGTGCAGCACACATAGAAGTTGCAAATCGTCAATTTTGTATTGAGGGACACATTCCTGCTCATAAACAATCATCCATGGCAAAATGAGGAGAAATAAAGCATGCGGCGGACCTCTCACACCAACAACCATTTTCTACTGCTTTTAGCGTAAAAGGGGGCCTTATTTACTAGACTGCCTTAAGCCACATTAAATATTAAGAGGCTTAAAGCTGTCTTGTAAATAAGGCGAAGCCCCTATCTCCAGAGGAATATCATTATATGTGATGTTCCTGTTGCAATAGGAGCTTGCAAATATGCCCCAGTATTCCTTCTCTTGACCTTACCAGGGTTTTCTGGCAGGCTTTATGAATATGCTCCTCTGCATGGCTGTCAATTTCTTTGAAGGCTGTGTATAGGCTGAAGAGGGGCTTCAACTCTACAACCGCCAATGTTGAACTGCTTCTCATCGACACTGGTGCATGTGGCACATGCAAGCAGTTTGCTATAGCATTGCAAACTCTCAGGGAGTCTTGTTTCTTTGCAAGATCCCCTACTCATCACCAGTTGTATTGTCCTCCCCAACATGCACAATGAATACACCACACATGTAGCTCTGAATTGTACGTCTTTATTCCTCATCATACAATCAAATAATGTACTCTCATTATGTCATAACCACTAATAACCACACATTAACACCTCCCAGCAGATTACGTAACTCCTTCTTGAGTCCTCTAAGAACCGAAAGGTCAAGGTGCACATAGTCGCACAACACTAAACACATCACCAAACAAAATGAATAGGTGTAAAGTTAGATCCAGCAGCAAAGCTTTTTTACTCAATATCCCAAACATCTTGAAATCCAAATGTACCACTACTTTAAATACCAATAGACACCTATTACCACATTATTAAAATCATTTCTTTTGTTGATCTCTATTCATAGAGAACATTTTACTGTAACATTTTTAATATGAGTGCCAGGCATGTGCACTTAACCCATCGTGTAACTATTTTTACCAATACAACGTATTCTTTTTCGTTTTCTGTTGTATTATATTTGAAATATGTTTTGACATTTTGAGTACAGCAAAATTATTTCCAGATTTTGATGTTGGAAGTATGATCAGTTAAGTTAATATTTGGCTCATGGCACAAGTATGAAAGGTAAATGTAAAACCCATAAAAAATATTTTATTTTCACTATATAAAGAGAATGCCCATCCAAGTGCATGTCACACCACTTATTGCACCGCATGCCAAGGAGTTCAGCAACGACTTGGCCTTATTCCCCCAAATCCCCTGAAAGAACAGTAGTGCCAAAACCAACACATTTCCATACTCTGTGGGACATTTCTCAGACTCCCTCTTCTTTCTCACAATATAACATGATGTAGCAGTGCGATTTACTTTACCTGTCAAACAAATGCATGTTAGCCCATATTAAGAATGAACATGCAGCCTTGATGTAGCATTCAGTTTTTTTTCTATTGAACAAAACATTGTACCATTTAGATATTTAAAAACAAACCAGTGCATCAAGATTTTAGTGGTTGAGGATAAAAAAGCTATAATGAGAGTTGTATTTTAGGATCCAGAATATGCAACATACTATGCTCTTTAATAATCATATCATATTTTTATTTTTTACCCCAAATCCTACATGTTGTAAAAAAGCCATAAGGTGATAAATTAGTGATTTTCCAAAATGTACATACATATGTAGAACACTTGTATCCAGTGTTTTATTTCAGTTTCATTATGCTGTAAATAACCTGTGTTCTGCTGACATGTACAAAAAGTATCCATATTAAAAAACATCATCCATGTCTTTAAAAGGAATGTTTGACAGAATATCAACAGACAGAAAATCGACCTGCAAAAATATCGACACAGAAATATAAAAGTAAAAAATATGGAAGTCCAGTCTACATAAAGGTAACTACAAATATATCCCCAAAAAATATGGTTATCAAAAATATCGGTTAAAAATATTGTTTTTTAAAATGTTTTAATAATAATGTAAACATAAGTAAATCATACATATCATCAAAAGAAATATAGTTAAAAATAGTAAAAGATATTTAAAAATAATAACTCATACATTAAGGGGTTGATTCCGATTCGGGAAACAAATACTTACGACGATTCGAATTCGTAGCCATTTCTGTACGAATCCTACAAATCCGTCCGAATTGCGTACCATGAGCCGTAGGTACGAATCGTAAACATGCTGTATGACCTGACAAGTACGATCCAGACCCCGGAATTAGAATGCGATTTGCAGGGAAAACGTTGTGTATGAGCTACGATTCGTACGGAAAACTTCGCGTATGAGCGAGCCACAAAATCCAATACAATACGAACCCCCCTGAATGAAGTGCAAGTGAACCCCGTTAAAACGTCACATATGAGTGAGCCACAAATTCAAATACGAGACAAACCCACACTGAACGAAGCGCACGCGAACCCCATAAACACGTTGCGTGTGACCCAGCCACAAAATCAAATACGAGACGAACCCCTCAGAACAAAGCGCATGCAAATCCCTAAAAATAGCACAAGGATGTAGAAAACGAACCATACCGCGACAACGTCGCGTTGCATACACAAATAAACAGAAGCAAATACAAGTAAACGAGCCGTACTGAACCACGCGGACACTGTAAAACAGCACAAGGAGGGTGAAAACGACTCAACACCACAAAACATGTCTCCAGTTTACAAACCATGGAAATGAATGTCCTGGCCAGATCGAAACAGGCAAACAGAGGGGCTAACTCAGAAACACCCTTTATAACACACCCACCAAAAATTCAAACTAAGTTCCAACCACAAATGGACCAATAATAAGGGTCCACACACACAAACCATGATCCTCTGCAACAGACACAATTAGCAAGACACACTGACAACACACCACCAACTGCACACATCCACCTTCACACATACCCCCAATCACATTCTGCCCCACACCCCCTTCACATTCAGACCCACACACCCACATCCATACACACCGTCACACCACACCCTGTCCGAACAGAAGAATCCAAAGTTCACAAAGGAGGAGATGGAGATCCTTGTAGATGAAGTTATCAGAGTCGAGCGACAGCTGTTTGGCGCATTGGTCAGACGGACCAGATTAGCTGAGGAAACACAGCTGTCGGAGAGGATAGTCAATAGGGTGAATGCTGTTGCACCCATCAGACGCACAAAGAAAAAGTGCCAGGCCAGGAGGTACGATCTGCGGAGGATGATCAAGCAGAAGATGGACGAGGAGTACCAACAGAGCCGTAACACTGGAGGTGGTGGTCCCGGCAGACCAGTACAGTACCAGCCCTGGGAGGAGAAGGTGATGGCCCTGCTACCGCTGGTGGGAGTACATGGTATTGGAGGAGTCGTAGAGCCTGGTGAGTACACAAATAACTCATGTAACATGGGGGTAATGGCATCCACACCCCAAGTAAAAAAAATGCCCGCACCAACCCGTAAGCGCCCATCGCCCACTACTACATCCAAAAACACGCTAATGCCATGAACAGTGTATGCCCCATTGAGAAAGCAAGGCCATGCTATGTCCCATGCTATAGGAAGCACATACCTAAAAATTGACGTCCGGTATGCTAGGAGGGTCGGTGTCACAAAATGCATTGTGGGACTCCAAATCAGACCCAATTGCAAGGGGTCCGCAGGGGGGGCAAGGGGGGCTCTTGCCCCCCCTGGATCACCAGTGCGTCTGGTGTGGGCCCAGTTAGTGCCGGACCTAGTCCATCATGCTTTTGAAATGGTGACAGTGTTCCATGTGGCAGCCCCCTCCATTTGGTGGGAAGGGTGCAAGGGGGTGTCCGAGAAGGGTGCAAGGCAGAGGGCGAGAAGGGTGCAAGGGGGAGGGGAAAAGTGTGCAAGGCAGAGGGGAGAAGGGTGCAAGGTAGAAAAGGGTGCAAGGCAGAGGTGAAGCAGGGTACAGGGGGAGGGGAAGAAGGGTGCAAGTGGGAGGCAGACAAGGGTGCAAGGTGAGGGGGAGAAGGGTGCAAGGCAGAGGTGGAGCAGGGTAAAAGGGGGAGGGGGAGAAGGGTGCAAGGGGGAGGGGGAGAAGGGTGCAAGGGGGAGGGGGAGAAGGGTGCAAGGGGGAGGGCGAGAAGGGTGCAAGGCAGAGGGGAGATGGGTGCAAGATAGAAAAGGGTTGAAGGCGGAGGTGGAGCAGGATACAAGGGGGATGGTGATGAAGTTAAAAATTGCCCACCACTAGAAACATTTCTGTGGACGCCCATGTCCAATTGCCCTCATCCCATGTGGCCCAGGTACACACCCATGCACCATGCTCAATGCACACAGCGGGGGAAAGTACTGACAAGATAGCTGATACTGGGCCCTGGTGTAGGCAGCACAAGGCCCCTGGGACCAGTGCAAACACAAACACCAGGACAACCAGGTCAGATATCTTTGACAGGGACTCACAACCACTGTCATGGCAGCATGCTCCATGGGGGGACAGCCACACAACGAGGGAGGCCCAGTTCCAAATAAGACTGCAACTACCAGCACAGCCTGTCACACACCCCCTAAACAAACAAACCCTCCTGGGACAGGCAATGGAGTGCCCTACTGTCACAATGGTCATGTAACACAACCAAACCAGTACAGATCTGCTGAAGCATCCAAGCAAAAAATGCAAGGTGCAGATTCACAAACCCCTTGCACTTCTTTCACGCCACCCTTGCATCACCTTTGTGATGCAGCGGCAGCACAAAAGTGGCACCATGGTGCTGTGTATTTACATGGTGACGCATCTGGGAGATGTGTCACGTTCTAAAGCCCTGCAACAGAAGTAGGTGTTCTGACGCGGGGGTGGGTGGGAGTTCCGGTGCAGCAACACCTCCCAAAAGAGGCTGAGTAAAATCTACAAGATTTCATTCAGTCACTTTTAACCACATGCTGCATCAAAACCCAGTGCATGCTTGAAGTAGGCGTAAGGATTGATGCAGCATTGTGCATGTAGGGCCCCACAGAGCATTGCTGGAGCTGCGTTGGGCCGGTGACGCAACTACAGCAATGCGCCACTTCCACGGCACAGATGAGTGACACAGCTGTGCCGTTTTTCCCCCATGGTGCTCTGCATTGTAAATGAGTCGCATCGCATCCATGCTGGTGCACAATGACTGGCCAATCCCTGCTGATATGCAGTGCTGTGCCAGTTATTGTAAATATGCCCCCACATGTCAATGACTCCTGAGCACAGATCAATCTGACCCCACAACATACCCATCCACAAGTGAACATTGAGGACAATCCAAAGCATAGACAACTACCAGGTGGAACAGTGCCAACTACAATGTGTATGAAAAATGGATGTTGCATTAAATGACAATAACATTGTCTGTCTCTCACACCCACAGGGCAACGTGCAGAATCTATCCCCAACAATCGGGGAGATGAATCACAGCCCCAGGCTCAGCAGGACCCTCATCCCACTGACAGCGACGCCTCTCACCACTCCATGGATGACCCCGACCAACCAGGCACCTCTGGTGCCCAAACCCGTGCAGCACCTGGATCAGGAACATCTGCACCAACCACCACCACCATTCCTGCCACATCCCAGCAGACATCTCGGAGCCCTGCCCACAGTCAACAACTGAGCCAGTATGAAAATGAGGGACAAGGTTCGCTGGACACCCAGGAGGTGGCAGACAACACCACCACTGCCATCCCTCAGGGGTCTCGTCGACCCGATGCGCCCACAACGGCAGGCCAGGCTCGTGTGGGCAGGGGTGGTGGGAGTGGCGGCAGGCGGTAGCGAGAACCTGACCAGCCAGCTGGAGGGCCTGGTATGTCTCAACTATGCAACATCATGGAAGAATACCGGCGGGACACCAGGGAGTTCAGCCAGGTAGTGGGGACCCTCACAGAGATCAAAAACCTGCAGGCCGAGCAATACGCCAGTCAACGAGATTGCCAAGGACGGATGGAAGCAAAACTGGGTGAGCTCTTTGCGGTGCAAAGGGACATAAGCCATTCACTCCGTCGGATCGCAGACAACATTGAGCACCCTCCCTTTGTCACCAGGCAAGAAACATCTAGGCGAAGACCGCCACCAGGCACAGGGAGGGAAGAGGAGGAGGAATCATCCGACAGAGCAGCCCATGCAGCGTCAAGGCCTGTAGATGAGGGTCCCCCAAGGAAGGTGGGTCGTCTACGGAAAAGACAGTGAGAGGCAGTGGGCCATGCGCATCTCCCAGGTCACCTGGTCTGGCACCTTCACTTTGTGTGCAACAGCATCACCTCATTGACTGTCCTACTCTCCCACATGGACTTGCTGGTTGCAGTCTGAACAATGATGCCAACCACTGTGGTCTGGACTCTGTTGACTCCAACTGCAAGGCATCACATCTCCCTCTGTGAACTTTGGATTCCCGGCATTTTTGTATAGCACTTATCACTTACTCATGTTTCACGCACAAGATAGATAAATAAACAAAACAATCACAAGTAAAATTGGTGTTGCAGTCATTTAGCATGAGTCAACAACATACGTGTGGGGATACGTCAAATTATGCCAGAGTGTGGAGCAAACTCAAGCCATCCATATACTGGGATCTGAGTCTGGTCGAGGACACACATAGGTCACAATGTATCATCAAATACATACTTGGAGTGCAATACTCACCCGTGATGGTTTCAAGCTGCTGAGGGGGGTGGACTTGCCATACTGCTCGGACAGTTTTGGAAGAGGTTTATGAAGGCGTAGAGGTCATGGGTCATGTGGAGGTTCCCAGGGAGGGAGTACCAGGTCTGTTTGGTGAGGTGGGAGAACTATCTCCCGCATGCAGTTGTACTGTGGATGTGATGAATGGTTCCCAGAGCAAGGTTGGCTGGACAGAGTTGGGGCAATGGGGTGTTGGATGGGAGATGTCCATGTTCGTCTTTGGGGCTGGGGTTGTGTGGTGCCTCCTGAGTGGGGCTTAGGAGTCTGAAGGTGATCCTGTAGTTGACAGTGAGCCTCTTGTAGGTATCTCAGGTGGACGGTCATGTGGCTGTGGCTGGGGATGTTGAGGATGAGGTGTGCGGATGCACCCTGGATGTGCACAAGCCCTCCTGGAGTCTGTCTGTTGTTCCTGCATAGAGGGCATTGCCGTAGTTGAGTCGGATGGTGTTGTGAACCTGGGTGACTGCCTGTCTTGCCTAGGAGTGGATCTATCTGAAGATCATTTGCAGCATGCGGAGGGAGTTGCAGCATGAGGTAGAGATTGTGTTGAGTTGCATGGTTATTGTGAGCGAGGAGTGTACAATGAACACCTGATTGCATGCGTGGGCACTGTGTGCTGGTGCGCTGCCCAGGCCAGTGTGACACAAGGAGTTGTCACAGCTGTAAGGGGACAATCCTCAGATGATGACCTCAGTCTTGTCTAAGTCCAGCCCCAGGTGGCTCATGTTCATCCATTCGTCAACGCACCTCATGCCCTCTTGAAGGTTGGATCTGGGAGTGGCTGGGTCTCTGGTGAGGGTGAGGAGCAGCTGGGTGTCAATGGCATAGGACATGATGACGAGGTTGTGTGCGCATGTGATGGTGGAGAGGGGGGTCATGGAGACATTGAAGATTGTGATGCTGGGAGATGAGCCCTGGGGCATGGGCCCGATGACCCCAGTGTACTACGTTCTAAAGGGGGGAAGTACTTTGCGATTTCATTCTGGGCCCTCCTCTGGATCCCAGTTGGAGATGTGTGATATGACAGTGTGGTAGCACATGGTGTAGAATGCTGTTGAGAGGTTGAGGGGGTGAGGGTGGTGGCCTCACCATTGTTGAGCAGGGTCCAAGATGTCGTTGGTGGTGGCAATGATGGCTGTTGCAGTGGGGTGATGACTGTGGAAGATGGACTGGGGCGGGTTGCCTGGAGGTGTTTGCTTGGAGGGAGATGGTCAATTGCACGCTGAATGTCTTCTTGATGACATTTGCCGGGTAGGGAAGCAGGGTGATGTTCCTATCGACCCTGCGGTACTGTCGTCCATTGTTAAAGAAGGGCCTGGGTCTCTGCATGCCTCCAGCTCCCATGGAATGTGGTGTACTCAAAGGAGACATTCATGACGTGCCGGAGGTGGGCTCCAAGTATGGGGTCTGCTGTGATTGAGATGTTGTGTGGGAAGGGTCCTGAAGGACAGCCGGAATGGATTGCGTACATGAGCCGGGTGGTGTCTTTGCTGCTGACGGGAGTCCAGAACTGAGGGGGGTATGTCCTGTGGATAATAACACTGTCTGCCTCTGTGTGGTGAGGCTGTTGTGTATGGTCATCAGCATGCAGTGGTAGAATGTTGCGAGGGATCTCCTTGGCCTTGCAAGGGTGGGATGTCTTTTGGATGGAGAGCTGGGGTTAGATAGTTCACACACAATGCTGATGAATTCCTTGATGTTGTGTGTGTTGGTGCTTATGCCCTACCTGAAGGAAACCTCTTGTCCGTGCTGATGATATGGTGATGTCTGTGTGTGGCGTGTTTCAGGGCTGAAAGGTAACTGATGGTTGGTTGTTTTGCAAGGTTTGCACGAGAGTCCGGCTAGACCTGTATAAGTCCAGTAGGTCTGCCTTGTCCCAAGTGGCTTAACTGTTGTTGTACTTCACAGGAAATTCCGCCAATGTGGCAAGAGTGTTGGGTCAGTCGCTGATCCAGTGTGTGAAGTTGCAGGGTGTGGCGGTGGCGTTGGTTGGAGTGTCCTGGTCGAGGGTGCCACACAGCTTGTCTGTAGTGACTTAGGTCAAGCAACTCTGGGGGGAGTGTGGGGCAGTGTGTTGCTTGTTGGAGAATTGGATGCAAATGTTGATGTACCAATGAAGGATGGTGGTGCGTTTGTCCTCCAGCCAGAAATTGCTGTCCCCCTGCCACATGTAGCCTGTGTAGGTGAGGGCCAGCGTGCTGTTGTAGTTGTTGATGGCTTAGCGGAATTGTGGGTGTAGGTCTGGAGATCTGTAGATGAGTGTTAGACTGAGGGTGGTCAGGGTTGGTGTGAAACCTGAAGTGCAGGTGCTTCACAATGCTGAGTGTGTCCTTGTTGTTGTATGTGACTCTGAGGGTGTACTTCTGAATGAATTGCAATTTATCCTCCTGGATTGTTGGTGCGGTCCCTGCGGGTGATCTTTTATCAGTCTGTGATGGCAATGTTGAAGTTGTGTGCTGAGGATGTGTTCAACCAGGTTACTGTAATGAAGGCGATGTGTGGGGCTGTTGTGTTGAGGAGGTAACAGAGTCCAATGGCGTGCTGGTGGATGGAGCGGGTGTGCAGTAGGAGGCACATGACCTGGTTGTACAGACATGGTCTGTGAGGCAGGGCAGAGCGGTGTACGCAGTAGGAGTTGCACACACAGCATGTGAAGCTGTTATGTGTGCGCTTAGGTGTTGCCTGATAGCAGGTGGTTGATTGTCTGGTGTTCATTGTTTGGAGGGTGGCTGGAGCATGAGTCTGTTGTGTTACGTGGGTCATGCAAGGACCAGAGGGTCTTGCACTGTGCACGTTGCAGGCGCTGATGGGCGTTGACGGTCCTGCCTTTGGCACGGAGGTGGCGCAACAGTGGCACAGACAAGCTGCTGCCTGCATTAAGAATGGGTGGAGGGAGGAGCATCTGGGAGGCGTGTGGGTTGCAGAATCAGGGCACACGGCGGTGCAGTGCCGCAGGGGAGGCAGAAGCAGGAATGAATGCACACCTGACGGCGGAAGGGGTGAGACACAAGGCAAAAAGTAGCAAGGAGGCAGAAGCAGGAATGAATGCACACCTGACGGCGGAAGGGGTGAGACACCAGGCAAAAAGTTGCAAAGACAAGGAGGTTCGAAACGCACGGTGTAACAGGTGTATGGAAAGGAAGGAGTGTCTGGTTACTCATGGGTCACTCAAAGAAAATGGATGAAAAATCACCAAAAATGATGGGCACAGGATCAGGGACCAATAGGCCAAGCTGCGCCCAGGACACACAGTGTCAGCAGGTGTTGCCTGCCCGTTGTGGGTAGCAGCCTTCACAAATACATACACAACCAAGTACTTCATGCACAATAGGGATTATTAGCCATGAAGAACTTCATGCATGTTGGTAAAATACACATACTCCCATATGCACAACCTTTGTCAATTATTCCATAGATGATGCATGAAAAGTGGCAAGAGATCTGCGGTGACAGTGATGAGGCACATTGTACTGTGGTGAACACATTTACTACACAACGGATCAAGTATGTGTTGAGGCCAAGCTGCATGACCCAATGTCCATGGCCAGTGCCATTGCTCTGAATAAATTAACAGTCATGTAATGAGCTTACCTGTACTGCTGGTGAAACAATGTGCACAAGTCTGCCTGTGACTAACAGGGCCTTGAATCCTCAGAAACGTGCAATGCTCAAAGTGGTCCATCTCCCGATAGCCCCTTGGCCTGAGTAGAAATGACAGACTCAAAATGGTGATCAGGCGAGGGAAGGAAAGGAAGGGAACAGCAGGGAGGGAGATCTGAAACAAAGGTAAACAAGTATAAGGATTCAACACTTCTTGTCACTGAATCACAGAATACCTCAGGACCTATACTGTAAGAGTTACACCTGTAAAGGAAAACAGCCACTTTAACTTAGTTGGGATCACAGTAATGAAAGTGCTACTAGATCTGAGGATCAAACAAGGACATTACTACACACTTACAAAGGAGGATGTTCCTTACGTTTACATGTATTTATCCAGCAGTTATCAACATACCCAAAAATGTCTTAACAGCCATGTAACTGGGAAATTTGAGCTTACTTCTGGACGAGCTCTACAAGCCCCTGCTGTGAAAACAGAGATGAACAATGCATATGAATTCATAGCACATGGAAAGGTGATGAAACACCATAACACACCAAAAATTATGTTGTACGAGTTGCAAAAGAAATGGCCAATATTATGATCCTGTTCCAAGGATTTTGCAAGTAGCACAGGGATGACAGAAGACACATAAAAGGTAGCATAGTATTGCAGCGATATGAAGGAGGTATGACACTCTGCAGGCTACTTCAAGTCCAGTTAAGGCATTCGGTTATCCTGAAAATCATAGTGTATGAATAAGGTCCAATAAGCAGAAATTCAAATGCACTGCAGCGCGACTCACACAAAGCCAACAATCCGTAGTTACCCCAGGGAATCAGTGCGGGTCAAGAATGGAAATTACAGGGGGCTTGGCCAACTGCATGGCTGAGTAAGATGTGCCTCAGCGTAGCTCCCGGCAAAACTGCACCCGATCCGCCGATCTAACTACCTAACAGCCTGCAAACTTCACGAACCTCGGCTAGGAAGGTGTCGGAAGGCGTGAGGCACCTAAACGGACCTTTGGCTCGGCCCTACAGCTATGCGGAGGTGGAATACTCGACGGATTCTCCCCTGAGACCCGAGGCGCCTAAGATGGCAGTGCCCGGTAGCCTCGAGATCCTCGACTGAAGCGGAGGTGAGGCGACTGGAGCGGCGGGAGGCGCGTTCCCCCACCCGCGCGGGAGCGGACGATCCTGGGCCTTGCCTTCTTGCTGGGGGGCCCCCCGCTGCTCCGACGGCCCTGAAGGCGGGAGCGGACCGAGGCCTGTGAAGCCGGGGACTGGATTTGCGGCTGCCTGCTGCCGAGTGCGAGTTCCGGCCTGCGAGACCGGTGCGAGGCGGCCACCCCCCTGGGCCCGGCGCTGATTTGCGGGGGTCGCGGAGAGGCCTGGGAGTTGTGGATGACCTGGCCCCCCTCCCTCGCTAACGGAGGCGACGACGAAGACACACGGGCCCCCGAACAGGATCTGGGGGTGCCAGTTGGACTGGGGCCCTGTCTTGGTGGCTTGCAGATCGTCACCCGCTCCTCCCCCCCCCCTGGTGGGCTCGGGGATCCATCGGAGGCCTTGATTCAAAGGGGGGATCTGGACTAGCGGTGCTCACCCTGTGGAGGGCTCACAAGATGGGGTGTTGTGCCGAGGCGTCAAGGTAGGGCGAAAAGGACACGTGGCCGGCCCCAGACCCTGTGCTGCCACCACCTTGAGAGGCTGAAATCATTGCAGCCCTCCCGCTCCTGTGCCCCGACTGCCGGAATTGGGGACCCCCGGGTGGACAACATGGGCAAGAGGGATCCGGTGCCGCGATCCACCAGGCAGGAATCAATTGAGAACTTCACCACCACACGCACACACAGAGATGCGACTGTGGGGGCCCGGGAACCACACACGGATACCGCTATGCTCCTGGAGGCGATCCAGGCCTCAAGAACTGACATCAAGGACTCTAGAGCAGCCCTTGAAACCAAGATCGGAGAGGTGGGCTCTGAAGTTCTCCTGCTCCGCCAGGATTTTAGGAACTTGTCGGACAGAGTGGGCACAGCGGAGACCAGGATCTCGGAAACGGAGGACTCCGTTACCTCCCTCAAGAAAGATATGGCGGAACTACAGGCCTCACATAGACAGCTGCTGTGGTGTGTGGACGATGCAGAGAACAGGGCTCGCCGAAACAATCTGCGCTTCGTGGGCCTGAGGGAAGGGATTGAGAAGAACGACTCTGCGGCCTTCCTTCACTCTTGGCTCAGGACTATGTTCCCACAGGCTCACTTCTCTAATTGCTTCATGGTTGAGAGAGCACATAGGGCACTCCTGGCCAGGCCACCAGAAGGAGCGAGACCTCGCCCAATCATTGTGAGATTTCTTAATTACGCAGACAGGGATCTCATCCTTAGAGAGGCCCGGAAAATGGGAGAAATCAAGTTTGAGAACACTGTTGTCATGATCTTCCCTGACTACAGCCAGGACGTGCAAAAGCAAAGGCGCTCCTACGACACTGTGAAGGCTAAGCTACGAGAACTGAACATATCCTATATGTTACTCTTCCCTGCGAAACTAAAGGTCCTGTTCAAGGGCAAATCGCATTTCTTTACTCGGCCGGAGGAGGCTTGGCACTGGCTGGAGGAGCGACCCCTGTTGAGAGAGGCGGAGGAGGAGGGTCATAGGATCCGGGATGAGCTGGCCAACTTCAGGAGAAGGCCGAATGGGTCACAGAGATCACGACAACATCGAGCGAGCAGACAATCACAACGGACTCCGTACCCGTCACACCAGAGCGCAGCCGGAGAGGGCCGGGGCGGTGGCGCAGCCGCTGCGGCCGGAGACCCCGCTCGGGGGTCGAGATTCCGGTGCTTGCTCCCTGGATCAGGTAATGTGACGGATCAGGAAGGGGACACAACCGCCTCGGATGTGGAAGAACGCACAGAGCAATCCCTACACCCACTGGCTGTGGCCATCCGAGACTTGGAACAGGGTGAGCCGAGCAACACGGAGGGCACTGAACCTGAGACGCAAGACTCCCACTCTTGAGAGGCTACGGAACTGAGATCCAATTTAGCAGTACTTTGCTTGGGACACGCAAGTAAAGTTTTTTGTTTTGTGGGGTGGGAACACGCCACTTCAGAACGTGATTCTGGACAGCTAGGTATTTCCTAGGTGTGGTTGTTTGAGGGGTGGGCGACAGACCTTGCTCCCTGGTATTCCGAACCGTCGATGGTTGTACGGGCGGGATGGCCGGGAGGTGCAGGTGGGGTGGGGGTGGGGGGGACAGGGGTTGTTTGTGCAGTTTGTTTGTTTATGAAGGGGGAGGGGGAGAGAGGGGAGATGCGGGGGGATTACAGTCATGAGGTTTGGAGTATTTTGTGGTTCTACCGTTGCGAGTGCTTGCCCGCCTGCCTAACCTCACGTCTTGGGGTGCACATGCCTTACTGTTGTACTCATGGTCGCTGAATCACTGAAGGTCCTGACGTGGAATGTGAACGGTCTGGGGAATAAGATTAAGCGTGGCTTGGTGAATAATTTTCTAAAGAGAGTAGGCCCGGACATCATCTTCCTGCAAGAGACACATCTGAGAGGCACGGCCTGCGCATTCATAGCAAGAGGTAGATATAAGGTATTGGGCCATGTGGGTTACACTACTGACTCCAGGGGTGTAGCGATTGTTGCTAAGAATACCTTCCCATTCCATATCACGCGCACGTGGGGGGACCCGCTGGGAACATGTGTGGGTGTACAGGGGACATGGCGCAGGTGCAAATACACTCTAGTATCAATATATGCTCCACCCAAACTACAGGCAAATGCGCTAAAGCTGCTTGCGTCCATACTTTTAGACACCTCAGATACAATACAGATAGTGGGGGGTGATGTCAACGATGTAATGGATAGGGATATGGATAGATCCGGAGTGGCCAGCAATCGGAGTACCCAGACTCCCCTGGCTCAAATGATATCTGAGATGGGCCTGACCGATATCTGGAGGTTACTACACCCACACACTATGGCCTACTCCTTCTACTCGGCAGCGCACAAAGTGTTCTCCAGACTGGATTATGACTTTATGCCTCGACAGGCAATCACTACGGAGGACACGGCGGAATATCTGGCAAGGGGTCTTTCAGACCACTCGCCCTTATTAGTATCAATGGGCCGGCCTGGGGGCAGGAGAGAGGCCACGTGGTGACTCGCCGCTTGGGACTTGGCAAACAAGACAATACTTAAAGGTGTTAGGGCGGATACAAGGGTCTACCTGGCTGAAAATGAGGGGTCGGTGGACTCGGCGGTGACCCTGTGGGAAGCGATGAAGCCGGTGCTGAGGGACAGGATAAGTGGCAGACTGGGGGAGGAGCGGAAGAGGCTATTGGAAGAGGTGGGGACTGTAGAACGCACTATGGTAGAGTTGGAGAGGGAACATCTGCGTACTAAATGCACAACAACCTTGCGTAAGCTGTTGGATAATCAGAGGCGCTATCGGGAATTGGTGTCGGATGAGGCGAGAACACAAAACCTGGCTACCCTGCACCGTCTTTACGACGTGGGGGATAAATCAGGTAAACTTTTAGCCTGGCTTAGTCGCAGAGAGAGGTTGGCGAGGTGGGTGGATGAAGTCACTGATGAACAGGGGAGGATTGTGCGCTCCGACCCACAAATTGCGGACACGTTCGCAACATACTATGAGCGCTTCTAC
This sequence comes from Lissotriton vulgaris, assembly GCF_964263255.1. Lineage (NCBI taxonomy): Eukaryota > Metazoa > Chordata > Amphibia > Caudata > Salamandridae > Lissotriton > Lissotriton vulgaris. The sequence continues at coordinate 633,649,142 of NC_141685.1, read as the reverse complement.
AGGGCCAGACAACTAGGCTCGTGTGAGGACTCACTCCTATATATGTTACAGGTGGACCTCCCCAGGGTAGACGATGAGGCCCTACCTGCGTTAGAAGCCGATATCTCCTTAGACGAAGTTAAAAATACCATTACCGGACTAAAGCCAGGTAAGGTCCCGGGGCCGAACGGCTTTCCCCAGGAATTCTTTAAATGCACGGCTGACATCGTAGCTCCACACCTGAGAAATCTCTTCCTTGAGGCTTATAAAGAGGGTGGTCTGCCTCCTGATCTCACCTTGGCAGCCATAATCCCTATCCACAAAGAGGGTAAGCCACGGGGGGACTATGCCTCCTACCGTCCCATCTCCCTACTGAACACGGAGGTGAAACTCCTTGCCACGGTACTGGCGCGACGCCTTAGGGCAGTTCTACCCGACCTGATACACTTGGACCAAACAGGCTTCCTGCCAGACAGGGCCACAAAATTCAACCTCCCACGCACGCACAACTGGCTACAGGAGGTGAAGGATAGGGACCCCCCACATTGGTTCCTTTCCTTAGATGCTGAAAAGGCCTTTGACTCCGTGCACTGGTCATTCCTTGAGGCCGCCCTACAAAAATTTGGTTTCGGCCCCAAATTTCGCTCCTGGGTACAGCTGCTCTACACCAACCCAAGGGCCAAGGTGAGGGTGAATGGGAAACTCTCCCGCGAAATCTTAATCCAAAGAGGCACCAGACAAGGATGTCCTCTGTCGCCGCTTCTCTTCACCCTGACAATCGAGATACTGGCTGCCAGGATACGGCAGAACCAGAGGATCTCCGGTTTCCGGGTTACACCCGCAGACGACACACAAGAAAAGCTGTCCCTCTATGCCGATGATGTCCTCCTCTATATTGCCCACCCGCAGACCACAGTGCCCGAACTGTTCTGGGAGCTAGACGGCTACGTTGGCTATTCCGGATATGCAATAAATTGGCACAAGTCCGTCCTTTTCGACCCCAAAGGGGACACGAATGAGGGTGCCCTTCCGGATAGGTTGGTGGTGTCTGCGTAGGGCTTCCAATATCTGGGAGTATTCATCACATTGGACAGGGAATTGTCACACTCCAAAAATGTTGAAAGAATACTCGTGAATTCCGTGGGTGATATGTCCCGATGGCGCCAGCTTCCTTTGACCCTCCTGGGCAGGGCGGTGATGTATAAAATGGTGATACTGCCCAAATACTTGTATGCCCTGCAAAACGAATATTACCCGATCCCGGGCGACCTCCTGCGCAGAATACATGCCGACCTTAGATCTTTCATTTGGCTGGGCAAGCAGCCAAGAGTGGCGCTAACTACCCTCCAACGTCACCAGTACAGCAGTGGCATTTCCCTGCCGAATCTTGAGGCCTATTATTGGGCGGAGCACCTGTCCCCCATTAAAGACTGGCTCCATGCCCCGGCGGACCACCCCACGTATGTGCTGGAGCACGCCAAATTGTCCCCACATAATCTGCTTACGTACCTATACGGTGGCCTGACGAGGAAGCCCCTACTTCCGGCCACGAATATTACGCTCCGGGCCTGGAGAATGGCCACGAGACGCATGGGCTGGGAACAGAAGCCCACCCGGCAGACCCCACTTTGGCACTGCGCGTGGCTCCACAAATTACGTAAACTCACTGGCTTCAAGCAATGGGACGACATTGGGATCTCCACGGTGGGGGATGTAATCGCCAGGGGGGAACTAAAATCGTTCGCTACCTTGAGAGCAGAGTATGGGCTCCATCGCTCGCAGTTTTTTAAATACATTCAACTACGTCATGCGTGGAGGGCACAGGCTATAACCTTAGAGGGTCTCCCGGAATATGCACCACTGGAAGGCAGACCACTGCAGGAGCAGATACCCAACAAGGCTGTATCACTTACATACAAAACACTCACAAACAACATGCTGGGGGATCTGGCGAAGCTTAGGAACATGACGTGGGAACATTGGAGGAGATCGACTGATCCAATATAATGTGCTCCACAGGACATACTTTGATAGGGTCAGATTGTTCAGGATGGGAAAAGCACCAGATGATAGATGCCTGCGATGCCTACACGAGGGAGGGGACTTCTTCCATACCCTATGGGCGTGTGATAAAATACAATCCTACTGGACGCTCATCTTTGCCGAACTAAGGGAGGTCCTGGCGGTGCCGCTTGACCAGGAGCCCAAACTGGCCATCTTGGGAATGACTAACGATGTTGATCTCCCCCGCCCTCTACTGATGTTCCTGACGCTGGCCTTAGTAGTAGCGAAACAGGACATTGCAAAATGCTGGGGGGCTGCGCCCATACCCACTATGGAGGACTGGAGAAGAGGATTAGACCTCTACATGGCGGCGGAGCGAGTGACCTATAAATCGAGGGGTTGCCCAAAAAAGTTTAAAAGGGTCTGGTCGAAGTGGAGACAGTATCATGGGCTGGAGAGTGGGTCGGGGGAGGGAGAACTGTGAGCGGGCCTAGGGCTCGGAGGACGGCCGGGGTGGAACAACAGGACACGCTAGGAGTGGGCCTTAATGTGCCAGTCACGCACTACCTGTTTGAATGTCTTTGGGCCAATTGAATACCGGGCACGGGAGGGAGGGCTGGGGCTGGCGGGAACTGTGTATACTACTACCATGACTGTACTGATGAATGTTGATCGCGAAGATGTTCTTTTGATTTCCCTCGCATAGTTCTGTTTGTTGTGGGGGGGAGGGGAGGGGTTCAGATAAAACAAAAAGCAGATGCCCAGATGACTACTATGGACACCCCCTATGCTGAGGCGGTGCTCCGCCGAGAAAGACTTGATGATGCTGATAAACTGACTGTTGCCTTGTGCACTGATGCAAACTAGGGGGTTTCATGATCTCTATTTCATTATATAACTGTTTCTTGCCTGCATAACATTGCTAATGTGGTCTTCTTGTGTCTGTGTATCTGCAATAAAAATTGTTTTAAAAAAAAAAAAAGATTGGAAATTACACATCCCCCGCAAGAGCCTTAAGAAGCTCGTCCAACGAGGGAGGGAATTAGGTAAACACAAGGAAGCCCCGCAAGAGCCAGTCATCGGCTTGTCCAATTGGACTTTGAAATGCCAAACAGAACAAGCTGCTGGGCCGGAACTAAACAGAGAGAGTAACGAAGAGCGATGGCACAAAAGCACCCCATACCATGACCAGGATATGCAGTACACCACAAGAGAATCCTGGAATTTACGGCACCCGACTGGTGCCATCGAAGCTTTTACATTTGCTACAGCGCAATGTTGTGATGTCATCAGCGCAACGTTCTTGGCTTCATGGAATATACATTTCTCATCAACTTACCAAGAAGGCTTGCAAATCAGTGTTCTCTACCGGCCCTGAGGAAGCGACGTGACAGTGACATGACATACTGGCACAAAGGGCAAGGTAACCATACGAACAGACTCACAGGAGAGTTGACAGAACATGTGGTACATACACTGGCCCACTAGTTGAAAAAGGTCTATAGCTTAGTCAAGACTGTGACATAATAATGAAACCCTAAGGTTATATTTCCTTACAAGGCTATGGCCTAAAAAATATATTTATAATGAATCATACTTCCCATCATTTTTTAGAAACATTTATTATTATTATTAGATATATAAAAAATGGAAAATACTTTTTACATTGTAGTGTAGACATGTAATAATTCATGGTCATGATAATCATTATAAACAGTACAAAGTAAAAACATGAGACACAAATGATGATGGCAAGGCGGTAGTGAGACTACGCACGTTTCGGCGAGGTCGCCTTCATCAGGTCACCACCTTAGTGTACTGTAAACAAAATAATATAGGACATAGCCATTATTTAACATATTTAACATATTTTTTGAATTTTGTAAACACAGCTCATAATTCTCCCTAATATTTAAAATAAATAATATAGTGACCGCAGAAAATTAGAAATATATCATATACATAATAAACAAAAAACATATTAACCCGCTAAAAGTGATAATGCAAATCAATGCAGTGATCTGTACATATTTACAGTGTTAAAGAAATTACACAAAAGATAGCCAAAACATATACAAACTGCGATGGAGAACACCAGAATAGCATAGTTAGATCAAAAATCTGTAATTAAAAATATATAGGTTCTAGTAATATTTCCCCTTTGTTCCAATAGTAAGTGGGGTTGGTCCTATCAATCAGATGGACAGCAATTTATCAAGCGGATGGCATACAGAAAGTTACCTTTTATAACCCACCATATCAAAGATACCTCAATGTTACCTGTTACATCCATTAGAGGATGTAATTTCAGACTGCGCACTGTGATATGTAGGTATTCCGATTATAGATGTGTAAAAACTGAAATTGATGAAGAAAAGAGAGAGGAGAAAGGAAAAAGGCGGGGAAAAAAGGCGTATTACTTATATTATATATGAATAAGAAATGATATATCATCTAAAATCACAGGTAACAGGAGGTGTATAATTCAAAAAGTGATGCACTAAGACATAGCTAAGAACAGATCTAGTTAATAACGGACATACGCTGGCCCACACCTTCACAACATGTTTGTTGGAAATCAAAATGTACTGGCACACAAGATTAAGTGGATGAGCCAAACACATCCTGCTGCACACAGTGAGGCTTCAATTCCCCATAGGGCCTGTTGTTGTGATGTCCCACACAATGTCAATATGTGGTATCTGCAATGTGTCAGGGGCAAGGTTTACACATTGATGCCTTCACCAAAGTCCACACTCCACTACAGATGACTGCCAAGAAGGGTGACTGTCATGTCATGGGAGAGGTGCAACATGTATTTGATACATGCTGATGAGACATGTATGCATGGTACTACAACATGCACAGAAACAGTTCCCACTCATTCCCAAACCAAACCAACACAAAAAAGCCTGTTTAGATCTCTTACCCGAACTGACATTTACACATGTCCGTGCATGGAACGCTATTTCAGCCCACGTTGCAATCATCATGAGGAATAGACGGAGGACAAAGATGACACGAACAGACAACAGGCACAGCAACCTGGGAATGACAGACATATAAGAGTTCACCAGTAAAAATCTTTGCAAAAGTCATGGGCAGTTACAAAACAGGAACTATGAAGGACACATGCAAATTTCAAGGAAAGTCATTACGCATTACTGTGCGGCATGACATCAGCACTTGCGTGACACATCAGAACACACATCAAAGTCACTTTGCATACAGTCAGCTAGACACACACATTGCAACAAATGCCACTCAATGCTACTAGCTTGCTCATTCATTCCCAGTGACTCACAATTATGAGAAGAAGTTGCGTATGAGCTGACTCCGGATATCATCCTCCTCCTCCTCATCACTTCGTGACCAGGCCCTTGATCCTCAACAGGTGGATGTTCCTGCTCCTCAGGATCCAGCATGAGTGGCACTGCCTTCTCAACTGCCATGTTGTGCAGCATGCAGCACACGATGAAGATCTTACTGACCTTGTCCGGTGCATATGAGAGCGATCCGCCGGTCTTATCGAGGCACCGGAATTGGCTCTTCAGGAGGCCAAATGTCGTCTCAATCACTCGCCTGGTCTGCCCATGTGCATTATTGTACCGCTGATCTGTAGCTGTTCTTGGGTTGCTTAGAGGTTTCATTAGCCATGGCATGTTGGGATATCCCGAGTCCCTTACATAGATACATAATGTAAATAAGTGGGTCAGGGGATGCTGTCAGAGCAAAAGATACTGAAACACACAGGACAAACAGAGTTTGACCACCAACAAGACATGCCCGCTCGTTGTGCAGCTGCAGCATCATTTGTGGCACCCTGCTACACCTCATGATGAATGCATTGTGTGCTGATCCTGGAAAACGTGCACAAATGTGAGAAATTAGCATGTTAGCAAGACACACCACAAGGGCATTTATTGAATGATAATTTTTACGGTTGCGATAAGCCTGCTCCTGTGCCTGTGGTGACACCAAAGCCACATGTGTCCCATCAATGGACCCAATGACATGTGGCATCCCTCCCAGGGCATAGAAATCACCCTTGACATCTCTCAACTCTTCAGGAGAAGGACATTTTATGAATTCATCAATGTGCTCCAACATGGCTGTCAAAACATCACGCAGGACACGGGTGAACATTGTCTGTGACATTCCACCAACATCAGCTACGGTTAATTGAAACGTACCTGTAGCAAAAAAATGGAGTGCTGCCATCACCTTTATCTTAGGGGTCAGCGCAGTAGGATACCTGTGTTGCAGTTTGAGATGTGGTGCCAACTTGTTCGTCAACTCCTGAATCAACTGTTGAGTGAATCTGTAACGTCCGATGTAGGCACATTCCCTCATGGTAGCCAAGTCTGGGAATGGCCTTGGTAGAGGCGGTGACCTGCAGGACATATTTGGGAATAATGGAGATTAACAGTCAGCCAACATCTATGGCAATGTTCATAGCACATGCAAAACTGCTACTAGACATCATGTCACTATGGAGTCTGGCGTGTGCAATACATCCAGGACAGATATGCCAGCTTGCTGGCACTCTTACGAAAAGCCAGATACACCTGTTGATTGACAAATAAACATGACATGCCCTGAAATTAGCTGCTGGGCCGGTCTGAGTGAACAGCCAGTGATATCCCTGTTGTGACACACAGCACCATACCTGCAGTGGAAGGTTGTCATCCCATCCAGACAGATGACTGCAAGGCACATGCACAGGTCACATGTAATGTCAAATGTAAATATCAAACACATTGCGATCAAGGTGTACACGTGACAACAAAACAACACAGACATTGTCACGACGCAGACATGTATGCCTGGGGAAATATGATGTCTAATGCCATCAGACTCAACAGCCGTGGAAATACACATGTGGCATGGAGTGCGTAGATGTGAAACCATTCCCATCTCAACAGAGACCCATGTTAGATGCACCAACAGCAGATGCAGTTTATGGAACACAAACAGCAAGCTCATAGTAACACATGACACACACCTGACATATTCCCATAGGGCCATGCTGAGCATGACATGTCAGTTGACAAAGTGCCCCAGTCCCTGGCATCAGGAGACAGGTGCCGGTAGTGATGACTGTGCCATCCCAGTATTGCTGTGCATGACAAAATCTGCCTAACGATACATATGGGACAAGTGCCCTATCACACATGACATGTGTCCACAGGTCATCACACATCGATTGTGCAACAAGATAAGATGCCCTGTGCTATATCACTGGCTGCCACACCTAGGGCCTGCACATGAAAGTATGCAATGACAAGTACTTGATAGACATCCTTGTGCGAACCGTAACCCTACATCCCTGCCGTGTGTGCACCTCGTATCACTATTGTAATTATGCCATACGAGAGTGTGTGAACCGCACCATACCCCTGCATTCACATCAGCGTGTTAAACGCACCGTACCCCTGCGTCTGAAACTCACCATGTGAAACGCACTGTACCCTGTGTGTGAAAAGCACCAGGTGGAAGGCACCGTACCCCTGCATTTGCATCACCATGTGAAACGCACCGTACCCCTGCGACTGAAACGCACCAAGTGAAATGTTCCGTACCCCTGCATGTGAAAAGCACCATGTGGAAGGCACCATACCCCTGCATTTGTATCACCATGTGAAACGCACCGTACCCATGCGTGTGAAAAGCACCGTGTGGAAGGCACCGTACTCCTGCATTCGCATCACCATGTGAAACGCACCGTACCCCTGCGTGTGAAAAGCACCATGTGGCATGTTTGTGGGGTTATTTTTTCAGCATGGCTACCGCGAAGTTACCCTTGCGGTCGTACATGGTGCGGCCATCTTGTTTTCAGTGTTCGCGTTGGGTATTTCCGTTTCCGGGCGCTAGGTGCATGATCGTGTTTTGCATTTCCTATGTGAGGGCCGCAATTGCGTGTTCGCGTCCGTTATTGCGTGCTCACGGGGGAAATATCGCGCGAACTTACCCACGTGGTCGCAATGGGCGCGGCCATCTTGTTTTTCATTAATTGCTATGGTTCTGGGCATGCTTTTTCAATCCTCCTTTAATCTTTGTAATCCTTTGTTTGTTTGAACTTTTTTTAATCTTTTTTACTTATTATCTTTCTCTCTATTTTTCTACATCTATATTTTGTGTTTTTTTCAACTTTTTGTTACTTTAATACCTACTGTTTTTCAGTTTTTTGTTTAGCTCTCTCTTTTTTTTATTTACTTTTTTCCCTATTCTTTCCTATTTTTCCTTTCTGTGACCCAGGACCATGGCAAAGAGAGCCGTCAAAAACCTGAAGGGGAAGGGTCCCGCACCCCGTAGCCGGCTCCCTTGCAGGTGCTTAAGGGCGCTTAAGGGGGGAGGAGGTGACTGCCCGGGAGATCTTTAGTGATTCAGAAAAGGGGGTGGTGATGAACAGAGTGTCTGAATTAAGTAGACCACTCTTACCCAGTCCAAAGATCAGGGCTTGATCCATCACCGTTTTTCAGCTCACTGCACCATCCCAGCTCAGAACTTGGCTATATGCAAATTAGTCTGACCCTGGCCCAGTGCATCATGGGAACAGGGCAGACCAAACTACCAAGCCAATTCTTATACTGGGAAGGAAACAAGCTACCGGGGACCGGTTTCTGGCATTTCAGCCGTCTTCGGCCCGGCTTGCTTGAATCCTGATGGTGCAATGAGCTAGGGACTCACATCTGAATATACCCTTCCACGCTTATGGTGGACAAAAATGATTCAGAAAAGGGGGTGGTGATGAACAGAGTGTCTGAATTAAGCAGACCACTCTTACCCAGTCCAAAGATCAGGGCTTGATCCATCACCGTTTTTCAGCTCACTGCACCATCCCAGCTCAGAACTTGGCTATATGCAAATTAGTCTGACCCTGGCCCAGTGCATCATGGGAACAGGGCAGACCAAACTACCAAGCCAATTCTTATACTGGGAAGGAAACAAGCTACCGGGGACCGGTTTCTGGCATTTCAGCCGTCTTCGGCCCGGCTTGCTTGAATCCTGATGGTGCAATGAGCTAGGGACTCACATCTGAGTATACCCTTCCACGCTTATGGTGGACAAAAATGATTCAGAAAAGGGGGTGGTGATGAACAGAGTGTCTGAATTAAGCAGACCACTCTTACCCAGTCCAAAGATCAGGGCTTGATCCATCACCGTTTTTCAGCTCAATGCACCATCCCAGCTCAGAACTTGGCTATATGCAAATTAGTCTGACCCTGGCCCAGTGCATCATGGGAACAGGGCAGACCAAACTACCAAGCCAATTCTTATACTGGGAAGGAAACAAGCTACCGGGGACCGGTTTCTGGCATTTCAGCCGTCTTCGGCCCGGCTTGCTTGAATCCTGATGGTGCAATGAGCTAGGGACTCACATCTGAGTATACCCTTCCACGCTTATGGTGGACAAAAATGATTCAGAAAAGGGGGTGGTGATGAACAGAGTGTCTGAATTAAGCAGACCACTCCTACCCAGTCCAAAGATCAGGGCTTGATCCATCACCGTTTTTCAGCTCACTGCACCATCCCAGCTCAGAACTTGGCTATATGCAAATTAGTCTGACCCTGGCCCAGTGCATCATGGGAACAGGGCAGACCAAACTACCAAGCCAATTCTTATACTGGGAAGGAAACAAGCTACCGGGGACCGGTTTCTGGCATTTCAGCCGTCTTCGGCCCGGCTTGCTTGAATCCTGATGGTGCAATGAGCTAGGGACTCACATCTGAGTATACCCTTCCACGCTTATGGTGGACAAAAATGATTCAGAAAAGGGGGTGGTGATGAACAGAGTGTCTGAATTAAGCAGACCACTCTTACCCAGTCCAAAGATCAGGGCTTGATCCATCACCGTTTTTCAGCTCACTGCACCATCCCAGCTCAGAACTTGGCTATATGCAAATTAGTCTGACCCTGGCCCAGTGCATCATTGGAACAGGGCAGACCAAACTACCAAGCCAATTCTTATACTGGGAAGGAAACAAGCTACCGGGGACCGGTTTCTGGCATTTCAGCCGTCTTCGGCCCGGCTTGCTTGAATCCTGATGGTGCAATGAGCTAGGGACTCACATCTGAGTATACCCTTCCACGCTTATGGTGGACAAAAATGATTCAGAAAAGGGGGTGGTGATGAACAGAGTGTCTGAATTAAGCAGACCACTCTTACCCAGTCCAAAGATCATGGCTTGATCCATCACCGTTTTTCAGCTCACTTTACCATCCCAGCTCAGAACTTGGCTATATGCAAATTAGTCTGACCCTGGCCCAGTGCATCATGGGAACAGGGCAGACCAAACTACCAAGCCAATTCTTATACTGGGAAGGAAACAAGCTATCGGGGACCGGTTTCTGGCATTTCAGCCGTCTTCGGCCCGGCTTGCTTGAATCCTGATGGTGCAATGAGCTAGGGACTCACATCTGAGTATACCCTTCCACGCTTATGGTGGACAAAAATGATTCAGAAAAGGGGGTGGTGATGAACAGAGTGTCTGAATTAAGCAGACCACTCTTACCCAGTCCAAAGATCAGGGCTTGATCCATCTCCGTTTTTCAGCTCACTGCACCATCCCAGCTCAGAACTTGGCTATATGCAAATTAGTCTGACCCTGGCCCAGTGCATCATGGGAACAGGGCAGACCAAACTACCAAGCCAATTCTTATACTGGGAAGGAAACAAGCTACCGGGGACCGGTTTCTGGCATTTCAGCCGTCTTCAGCCCGGCTTGCTTGAATCCTGATGGTGCAATGAGCTAAGGACTCACATCTGAGTATACCCTTCCACGCTTATGGTGGACAAAAATGATTCAGAAAAGGGGGTGGTGATGAACAGAGTGTCTGAATTAAGCAGACCACTCTTACCCAGTCCAAAGATCAGGGCTTGATCCATCACCGTTTTTCAGCTCACTGCACCATCCCAGCTCAGAACTTGGCTATATGCAAATTAGTCTGACCCTGGCCCAGTGCATCATGGGAACAGGGCAGACCAAACTACCAAGCCAATTCTTATACTGGGAAGGAAACAAGCTACCGGGGACCGGTTTCTGGCATTTCAGCCGTCTTCGGCCCGGCTTGCTTGAATCCTGATGGTGCAACGAGCTAGGGACTCACATCTGAGTATACCCTTCCACGCTTATGGTGGACAAAAATGATTCAGAAAAGGGGGTGGTGATGAACAGAGTGTCTGAATTAAGCAGACCACTCTTACCCAGTCCAAAGATCAGGGCTTGATCCATCACCGTTTTTCAGCTCACTGCACCATCCCAGCTCAGAACTTGGCTATATGCAAATTAGTCTGACCCTGGCCCAGTGCATCATGGGAACAGGGCAGACCAAACTACCAAGCCAATTCTTATACTGGGAAGGAAACAAGCTACCGGGGACCGGTTTCTGGCATTTCAGCCGTCTTCGGCCCGGCTTGCTTGAATCCTGATGGTGCAATGAGCTAGGGACTCACATCTGAGTATACCCTTCCACGCTTATGGTGGACAAAAATGATTCAGAAAAGGGGGTGGTGATGAACAGAGTGTCTGAATTAAGCAGACCACTCTTACCCAGTCCAAAGATCAGGGCTTGATCCTTCACCGTTTTTCAGCTCACTGCACCATCCCAGCTCAGAACTTGGCTATATGCAAATTAGTCTGACCCTGGCCCAGTGAATCATGGGAACAGGGCAGACCAAACTACCAAGCCAATTCTTATACTGGGAAGGAAACAAGCTACCGGGGACCGGTTTCTGGCATTTCAGCCGTCTTCGGCCCGGCTTGCTTGAATCCTGATGGTGGAGGTGGCCGCACTGGTTTTCTTTGTCCAGCGCCACCTCCCCAAGACCGTCGCGGCTGGTCCGGTACGGGCTCCGGGAGCCTTGCCAGCTATGGGGTAAGGTGTGCCGGACCATGTATCGGGAGTCTGGGGTCCGGCGCACCTACAACCAGGCGACGCACCGGTGGTCTGACATCCTGTACCGGGAACACGACCTGCTCGACCTGCTTGGCATGGAGATCCCTGGGTTTGGTGAGTACTAGTAGCTATTTAATCACTACTTTGTTATGATATTGCAAATATATTTTTTTCGGAGAACAAGAATGCTGCCGATTGCATTGCAGGTAAATTACGTTTTAAAAGCTTCTGTGATTGCAGGTGCTCGCCTGCTCACTGGCGGTGCTTCTATGCTTACTTGTTTTCAATTTTGTGCTTATTTGGCCTGGGTGATTATGTATGAATGTACTTTCCAGAACTGCGTAATGCTAGACACTAGAGATTACACTGCAGGTAAATTATGTTTCAAAAGCTTCTGTGATTGCAGGTGCTTGCCTGGTCACTGGCGGTGCTACTATGATTACTTGTTTTCAATTGTGTGCTCATTTGGCCTTAGTGAATATGTATGAGTGTACTTTACAGAACTGCGTAATGCTAGACACTAGAGATTACATTGCAGGTAAATTATATTTCAAAAGCTTCTCTGATTGCTGGTGCTCGCCTGCTCACTGGCAGTGCGACTATGCTTACTTGTTTTCAATTTTGTGCTCATTTGGCCTGGTTGATTATGTATGAGTGTACTTTACAGAACTGTGTAATGCTAGACACTAGAGACTCAAGTCTGTCCTTCCTTTGTACTCCTGCCACTAAGAAGAGTTAGTGGTGGTGGATTGATAGTTTGAGTATATTATGACTGGTTATTTAGTAGGAAACATTTTAGTGGTCTGCAATCATGACGGGCTGTGTCTGTCACTTCGCGTGCTGCGGAGTGCTGCCTGCCAGTCCAGTTAGAAACTGTTTGTAGTTGGTTTAGTGAGTTACATAACTTTCCAAGTAGACGGTCCACGAATCCAGCAATACTAATATCCTAGTAGACCACATCAGATAGGTCAAAAAATTTAGTGCAATTGTTGTCTATTTCCCCGAAATAATTTGTTATTGGTTTTTTGAAATGTTTGATTTGGCTGACAACAATCATCCATGTTTGTGTCTTTCTTTCATGTTGTACATCAGCTCCCCCAGGGGCAAGTGGACAAAGGAGGAGGTAGCGGCTCAGGCGGAAGAGGAAGGCCAGGAACGGTCCGTCGAGGGCTCCTCTGCTGGCCCCAGTAAGTTTTCCTGTTATTATTAATAATTATACTTCCCTATCTTTTACAGCACCTATTTATTCCAAACGTTCCTCATAATTCTATTTTTTCCTTAATCGTCTTTGATCTTCTTGTAGACTGTTTCAAAATTCTTATCCTGCCTCTACTATGACTCTCTGTGCTGCTACTAGATTATTATTAGTCTGTCTGTGTAGCTAGGTAAGATTGCACAGTTGGCAAAAGGTGTTAAGCAAAACACCTATTCAGCAATAGCGATAGGCACTGAGTGCAGTCCTCTGGGTTGTCCATAATGTCTATTGAAGTCTTCTAAATGTTTATGCTTTAACAATTCCCAACAATACAATGTCAATGGCCACCAATAATAGGATACTAGTTTACTTTTTGATTGGATAGGAGGACATACTGCTACTGTTGCAAGGACTATTCTGTACATACAGAACTATGGACAAGAAATAGGGCATTGGTGATAGGCGCAGTTAGACTTTCCACATACCTCAGTCATTACAGAAGTTGAACCCCCAATCTCCTTACTGACTAGCTAGTGTGTCAGAGTCAATATTTAGCTCCCCAATGCAGCGAGGATCCCCAATGATTATACAACCCAGAACATAAGACTACGGAGTCAGAGTCCAGACCTCTCAGAGTCACGCACTCATGCTGGCAAATTGCAAACCCTTTCGCTCACTCACTCATGACCAAAAACCACGGAATCTATGTAAGTTTTAAAGCTTTATTAAAAGTAAAACAAGTAGCTCTGTGTGTACTCTATTATTCATTTTCAATTGTGCATTAAAAACATTGATTAAAATTAACTTCATAGAAGATAAACGGTGAACTCATGAAAGCTGTACAGTGGCTGATTTACATAGTAATTGTGGAAGACCCCTCACCTGGTTAGAACTTATAGTCTTGGTGGTGAGGATGACGACTCCGACTAACATTCATATGATCTTGCTCTTGGTCATAGAAGGGAAGCTTCTGTCTGTTATGAGAAAAATGGTGCGTGTTAAAAAGCAAGCATTCATCAGTTGTGCCAAAAAGTGTAGCATCACATGTTGTGGCTAAGCATAAATAAGAAACATCCTTCCATTTAGAAAGGGAAATTTTTAGTTTACACTAGAGAGTCACAAATTATTAAATTTGTTTATGTAGTACTAGTAACATATTTTTTCATTCCTACACCAAATAGGGAGTGGTGTATATGGCATCTAAAAATATTAAATGTATTTTCTAGACGTAACACCATTGGCACAGACCACCACCAGTGCCGGGGCCAGCGCGGAGGTGGTCACTCCAGGGGCAGATGCGGTGCCACATCCTACAGGAACTGCTGTGGGGGATGCCACGGTAGTGGCGGGCAGTGGTAAGCTATTATATTCCTTACTTATTGAGATTGCAGAGTGGGCTCTCTGCAGGGGTGTATATGTTGTACAGTACAAGTACACTTTACTGTTAAGAAGACTTACAAATTTAGAACTAAGTTTTTTGTCAACCAGGTAGAAGACAGTCACCCTTGATTTTGCATTAGCAATAGCATTAGCATCTGGAGTTGATGAGTAACCAATGGCCTCCTCTAAATTTGACTTCAACTCAGCTGTGCAAGTCTTATCGAGAAGCGAAGTCAGATCAGAGATGAACTTGATGGATGGGATGAACAAAAAGGGAAAGAAGGGTGTAAGGAAGGACGAGCGAGTCAAAGTTAATGACTGGCAAAGAATGATACGTGTGTTGAATGCTGCCTGAGGTGGCTGGGAATCTGATGCATGGCCGGTTGAATGCTGAAGCAAGGATGGGTAGGAGGAGAAAGAAAAGAGGACTGCCTGGTTGGGTGAAACAGAAAATGAATGTGTGTGCAATATATCCTTTGGTTCAAATTAAAATGCAAGTCAAGCACGGATGCATGGCTGGCGGTTTACAAAATAAAATAAAAAGGTTGTTTTTTGGTGAGAAAAAGTAAGGTTTGTCCAGTTGAGACATTAAGAAGAATGATTGACATTTACTTTGAATGGATGGATGCCTGGATTGTATTTTCCTCATAGATAGCATAGGTGTATGTAGACAGAGTAGACGGTCACTGGATGAAGAGTGTTACTTTGAAGAGCATATTACACCGCACGTCCGAGCCAGAGTAGCAAAGCCGAGGAAAGACGTTGTAATATTTCAGAATTCTACCATGACTAGTAACAGTAGTTTGCAAGCACAGCATATCCGGTGGTTACGGGGACCACTCACTACCTCTGTTAATAATTTTTTTACAACTCTGTCATTCATGTGTGGCCTATCAGTGTTCACTTAATCAAAAACAAAGCACCTAAACAAAGCACCTAAAGTCATCCCATATGTAAGCAAATATCCTGTGAAGGGATAGATGATCATATTATTTATCTTCTTCATTTTCCTTTTGTAGTAGTCAGGGGCAGGGCAGGGTGAAAGTGAAATTAATTAAACAGTAACCCTTGTAACAGAGTATGGCCAGTGCCACCCGTATTAGAAAAGTAAGAGCTTCACCAACTGCATGTACTGGACTGGTAACAGTAACGCAAGTCTGTGTCATCATGGCTTGCATCTGTTTTTCGCGGGTGCAAGTTGACTGCACTGGCATTATGCAGGTTTCCACACGTTTACGTCCCAATTTCGCTAAACAAGAGAGAAGAAGAAGACTGGTGTACTGTCTGAGTCTAATGTAGAGAGTCCATATAGTGCTAGTAGAATTCCTGAAACTCCCACCAATGTTAGAGCAGAGGCCGACGAAGTGGGAGGTTAGATAGATGCATGCCACAAATGTTATGTACTGTGCTTGCAATTTGCTAGTGCTACTGTGACACAATTTTCTGCTGAATTATTTTATGTTAATCTTAAAGAGCATTGGTTACAGTATGATTTTCTTTCTTCATATAGATACTCTTTCTAAACTAACAAGGAAGGAGTTGGCTATATGGGCCAGGCAACGGAAGCTGGAGGCAATTGTCGCTGAATATATACGGCGGCTGGTGGCCCAGGAGGAGGAGGATGACACGCAGTCACAGTCAACAACATCCACGACCGCTGCATTCTCCTCCTCTGCCCTTGGGTCATTCAGTCAGCGCAAACCTCCAGCGGTACGGAGCCGTGGTCCGGCAGCCACCCGCCGCTGCTGAGCAGCAAAAACAACAGCTGCCCCCCACATACCTGCAAGTGCAAGGCTCGTGTGCACCGATTGACCCTGCGAGTGTCCAACCTTGAGCAGGAGGTGGCGAGGCTGAAAGCCCTGCTCAAGTACCTCTGGAGAGAGCTGGGTGACCACCTGGCCAAAGGACACCGCCGGTGGAAGTAGAGAGACTGTCCCTTGCCCCTTTTTTGAAAAATTTTGGGGGGGGGGTGGAAATTGGGTGTTTGGTTTTTTTTGGACTTTTGGGGGCTGATTTCACGGACATTGGTTGGGGTTAGGGAGGGGGGGTGAGTCAGGTCTTCTTGTGGGATAGTTTATTTTTGTTAGGGCTCAAATAATAATTTTTTTCAACTTTAACATATCATTCCCGTTTTTTTACTGTTTTGTGGGGGAGGCAGGGGGGGTTAACTGTACGTTTGTTTATTTTCCCGAAACTTAACTGTCTGGTTGATTCAAATTGTCTAATCGCCCAAATTTGTAAGAGCCACTGACAGAGTTAGCGAATTCACTTGTCCTACTACTTTACTAATACTACCGTCAGTCTCTTCTCTCCTCCTACTCCATTATTCTTCCTCCCCCAAAATGCTTATCTTACCTGTGATTCGTGTTTGAGAATAGGGCTAGGCAAACTGGGGACTGGAGATTTCTGGTGGTGGTGGAGGTGCTACTTTCAATGCCAGATGAAGTGGAGAATGGGCGTGGCTGAATTTGACACTGTTGTGCACTTATAGCACCACTATTTGAGGTAATGGAGGTCGAGCTGGATGGAGGTCCCTGCCGGCCCTTCTAATGAGAAAATATGGAAGCTGTAGGTCGTGTTGGTGTAGTAGTTACCTGTGTTGGTGGTGGTACCACCAGTGGTGCCACGCCACACACATCCTGCACAGCAGCATACACCACTTCTACCTCTTCTTTGTCATCACCCATAAGTGAAAGTCATGCGGAAACCTTCCTTTTAGCTAGCTTTGTGGGCTTATGGCATGCCTCCCTCTCAGACTGCATTGGTGGGTGCCAATCAAGATCTAGCTCATCAGAAGGAAGCCTTTCTTGACCTTTTTCTTGCTCGGGATCTGGAAGACAATGGATCATCAGGAGGAGTGGCTTGCTCGTATGATACCTCTGCTTGGATCTTGATTTCCTGATGTGCCCCTACTTCTGGAGGAACAAGCATTGTGGGCAGTTGTGCCTCTCCATGCGCCTCTACTTGCGCCTCTACTTGCGCCTCTACTTGCGCCACTCCTTGCGCCACTCCTTGTGCCACTCCTTGCGCCACTCCTTGTGCCTCTCCTAGTGCAACTCCTTGCACCTTGATTTGCGCTTCCCCTTGCGCCTCTCCTTGTGCCTCTCCTTGCGCCTCTCCTTGTTGCACCTGTGATTGTCCTTGCGGCTGTGGTTGAACACTCATCAGATGACACTCTGTGTTGATTGAATGCTACTTTGAGATGAGTCAACGCCAACATCACTGGTCGATGGTGAAAGAGCAATTAAATAGGCTGTCTCTGCGGCCCTCATGGACTTGGGCCTAACATGGCGTGGTGGCACTGAGACCAATGAAGCGGAGGTGCTGCTCCCCGCTAGGACCCCGGCGGACACTGCTGCTGCAGGCGTAGTTTTTTTTCCCCAAAAAAACTTTTCGTCGGCACACCAGTCTCCTTGGTAAGTGGCCCCACTTGCTTCTTCTGTTCCTTCTTGCTTGCAGTGGCACTGGCAACTTTCTTGGTAGAGGAGCTACAGCCTCCTTTCTTTGGGCCCATCTTCTTCAGATGTCAGAACAGCAGGATGCAATTGCATGAGTTGCAGAGTTGTCTGTGGCCACCACACGTGACGTCACATGACGTTGTGCACACACCGCAGCAGGACTTCTTCCTGGCACTACAACAAGTGAGGATGATGAAGATGATTCCTGGTTGTCAGTCTTTGTGCACCTAAAGCAAAGGAAGCCAGAGGAACATCAGTTAAATAAATGTTGCATATGTCATGGTTTTAATTAATATTTGCAACTAGGCATTTATTATAACACAACACACCCAAAAATGGAAAGACACTAAATTAAAAATTGCAATTCTAATCCAAAATGGATGTTTAAATTCATAGAAGAGAGGCCACACAGAGAGAGTTGTTTCATGCACCACTAAGAACCCCTGGGCATAATGGATGAAAGCAAGGCAGACTGGACCAGGCCTCAAAATGGCCCCCACCCATATGGCCAAGCCCTGTACCAGGCCTCAACAACACCCAAAAAATCGAAATACACACAAAAATCTCCCCAAGCCAATGGCATCCACGCCCTAAATGATGTTTAAAATCAAGAGAACACACAGAAAGACTTGGCACATGCACCACTGACTGCCCCTGGGCATAATGGATGAAAGCAAGGCAGACTGTGTGCAGGCCTATGGCACAAAGCACACTGCCTTGCTTCAAAATGGCCCCTAGACCCCCACCCACATTACCAGGCCCTGGACCAGGCCTCAAAATAGCCCCCACCCACATGGCCAGGCCCTGGACCAGGCCCCAACAACTCCCAAAAAATCGAAATACACACATAAATCACCCCAATCCAATGGCATCCATGCCCTAAATGATGCTTAAAATCAAGAGAACACACAGAAAGACTTGGCACATGCACCACTGATTGCCCCTGGGCATAATGGATGAAAGCAAGGCAGACTGGGTGCAGGCAGATGGCACAAAGCACACTGCCTGGCTTCAAAATGGCCCCTAGACCACCACCCACATAACCAGGCCCTGGACCAGTCCTCAAAATGGCCCCCACCAACATGGCCAGGCTCAGGACCAGGCCCCAACACCACCCAAAAAAATCAAAATACACACATAAATCACCCCAATCCAATGACATCCATGCCCTAAATGATGTTTCAATTCAAGAGACCCCACAGAAAGACATGGCCCATGCACCACTGACTACCCCTGGGCCTACTGGCTAGTGTGGCTTTAACACGCACCCCAAACTTACAAAAAACATCCACATAGATTTAATAACAGTGAGCTATTCAATTCCATGCCATAAATGATATTTAAGTTAAACAAAACTCACAGAAACAGTTGTATCGTGCACCCATGACTAACCCTAGGCCTACTAGATACTGTGGCTAGTGGCTACACACAATATATTTTATAAAAGTTGTGAAAAAGTTTATAAATTGTAGTTGCAGCAACTGCAATGCCCCAAACAAACAACACCAACTTACTTGTAAAATCTCAACTCTAAAAGTGATCCAAACAAAAAGTCCTCAAATACAAATATCCAGCAGTAGCCAAAGAGTAATACTTCCAGCTCCAGATCCAAATGAAAAGTGACTAAGACATTGACAAAGCACTGGGAGGAGCCTGCTGGACAGGAACAGGAAGTTGGAGACTCTGGGGCACTTATTTCCTCTCAAACCCCCAAAAATGCACTTCTTGCACAAAAAGTGCAGCTAAATGTCAATCTGAGGAGTAATTCTGATCCAAATCATCAATTTCAGAAGGTTTGTGCTGCCTGCCATAGATTTCTTGTGCAGAATTGCAATTTTTGCTATTTTGGGAAAGCGAGCTGTTCAAATCTCCCGCCGGATGTCAGCTGCGCGGGCCATCTACACGTTCGCAATTGTTTACTCTTGCGATGCGAGATCGTGGGCCCTTATGCCGTAATCGCATTCTGAAAGTCTCCCAGTGCAAGATGGCGGGACGCCTTGACGTACTCGCGTTCGAAAAGTCTTGCGCGATCACGCCATGACGTACTCGCAGTCGAAAAGTCTCGCGCAATCACGTAGCAAGATCGAAAATGGTGCAGCGCACGCAAACCGGGAGGAAAATAAACAACTAGGCGAACTCAGAATCACGGTAAGTCAATGCCTCACGCGCGAGATTGTATTTTTGAATTGCGACCAAGCAAAAAAATTCTGCCAACTCGCGAATTGCAAATTCTTTGACAATTTTGAGCGATTCGCGGACCGCGAAATTGCCAAAACTTTGCAAATTCCGCGAGCGGAACGGATTTTCAGCCCACACTTAGCTTCTATGCGAGTTCAAATGCCTTTTGTGTGTATAAAAGGTCAGAGACCGATCAAAGCAGCAGACGATGAGAAAGTAGCTCCTGGTCACAGGAACTGCACCGGGATTGCACTCATGAAAGTCAAGGATACAGAGGCCTCCATCAAGATCACAGCAGATACTGCATCGACGGTAGATACTGGGAGAAAGCACACCTGCCCAGCTCCGGGGTCCCTTGAGTGAGCTGTCCATCACAGTGGGTCAGGGCGGGAAAACGGTGCACACCGCTAGTATGTGCGGCGGGGCCAAAGAGCGGGGCTTCTATGCGAGTTCACATGCCTCTTGTGTGTATAAAAGGTCAGAGACCGATCAGAGCAGCAGACAAGGAGAAAGAAGCTCCTGGTCACGGGAACTGCACGGGAATTGCTCTCGTGAAAGTCAAGGATGCAGAGGCCTCCATCAGGTATCACAGCTACTTTTCAACTGTAGATACGGGGAGAAAGCACACCTGCCCAGCGCGGGTGTCCCTTGAGTGAGCTGTCCATCATAGTGGGTCAGGGGAGGAAAACGGTGCACACCGCTAGTGTGTGCGGCGGGGCCAAAGAGCGGGGCTACTATGCGAGTTCACATGCCTCTTGTGTGTACAAAAGGTCAGAGACCGATCAGAGCAGCAGATGAGGAGAAAGAAGCTCCTGGTCACGGGAACTGCACGGGGATTGCACTCATGAAAGTCAAGGATGCAGAGGCCTCCATCAGGCATCACCGCTACTTTTCAACAGTAGATACGGGGAGAAAGCACACCTGCCCAGCGCCGGGGTCCCTTGAGTGAGCTGTCCATCATAGTGGGTCAGGGCGGAAAAATGGTGCACGCCCCGATTGCGTGCGGCGGGGCCAAAGAGCGGGGCTTCTATGCGAGTGTGTATAAAAGGTCAGAGACCGATCAGAGCAGCAGATGAGGAGAAAGAAGCCCCTGGTCACAGGAACTGCACGGGTATTGCACTCGTGAAAGTCAAGGATGCAGAGGCCTCCATCAAGCATAACAGCAGGTACTGCATCGATGGCAGATACTGGCAGAAAGCAAACCTGCCCAGCGCCAGGGTCCCTTGAGTGAGCTGTCCATCATAGTGTGTTAGGGAGGGAAAACAGTGCACACCGCTAGTATGTACCGCAGGGTCAAAGAGCGGGGCTTTTATGCGAGTTCACATGCCTCTTCTGTGTAGAAAAGGTCAGAGACTGATCAGAGCAGCAGATGAGAAGAAAGAAGCTCCTGGTCACGGAGATTCCACTTGTGAAAACCAAGGATGCAGAGGCCTCCATCAGGCATCACAGCTACCTTTCGACGGTAGATACAGGGAGAAAGCACACCTGCCCAGCGCCGGGGTCCCTTGAGTGAGCTGTCCATCATAGTGGGTTAGGGCGGGAAAACGGTGCACACCACTAGTGTGTGCGGCGGGGCCAAAGAGCAGTGCTTCTAAAAAAAATCAGCCAGCAAGCAGATTTGTGGATTTTTCTGCAATTTTGTGAGATTCGCGGATCGCGAAATTGTAAAAAATCCGTAAATTCCACGAGCGGAACTGATTTTTTGCCGATACTTAGATTCAGGCTCATATATTTTTGCCACATGTATGTAGTTCAGATGCAACGCTGTTTTGTCTTAGTGTGCAACCTTCTGTGTTGACATTTTGCCTGGGGATAACGGTGTGTCCACAATGCAGCAATGATTTTGTTCATCACAATTGCTGGCCCAATAGCTTAAGCATTGTCCAGAGTTGGGACATGTGTGCCACTTCACATGACAGCAAGTAGGTTTTATGTGCAAGCAACTGTGTCATCAGGGAATGGATGCCCATGTGAGGACTGACATATTTCAAGTTGTGTCACATAAATGATTGTTCCTTGGCACTCACAACACTTGTTAAAAGTTGTTCATGTTTAGAATGTGTTAATATGATGAATTGTGTAAATGACACTTAGGTGCCTGCATGATAGATGTTTCACAAGGTAGTGCACACAAAACAACATTTCCACTTTCTTGAAAGAAGCTGGCACCTTTTCAAAGAGGCCAGTGTTAGCAATTAATGGTGTGCCTTGATCTCCATATACATGTGTCCACAGTGGTCTTGAGGTTTTGAAACTCCTTTGTTGTCAATTATTCAAACTAATGAGTGTCAAGACATCAAAAGCTCTGTTGGACCATATATATGGACAATCTGCAACGCCATTTTTTGTAACAGTGTTTTATCTTAAAGGGTGCCAGCTTTTTCAATGAATGTGTAAATGTTTTAGTGTGCATTTCATTGTGATAAATCTTTCATGCAGGCACATACTTACAGGGCTCTGAGTGTGGTGTCACCTTGGGGAGTGAGGTGGGTTAGTTTGCCATGAGGGGCACAACTACTATTTTTTTTGTGAACTTCAGGTGGCATCACTTCATTGTATTAACCTGTTCTCCTGTAACCAAACACTAGCTTCTCTGTGTATTTCTCCTTCAAGTTGTGGCCTGGTGTGTTCTTTGGATCATTGTGTCAAAGTAGCATTGTGGCTATACCAACTGGGCAGTACAAGGCTCAAATATGTGCAGAGTTATCTGGCTGTTATCCATGATGCATGGCATGATTTGCAGTGTGACCTACTAATTTTGTGCTCATGTGTCAGATGTGTATAGGTGACTGATGCATTTCTATTTCTTCTCCTTGCCCACAGCATCATTACCAGAAACAGGAGGAGACAGCTGCACGGGCCAAGAGGAGGGACCCAGCCACACTGCCATCAGCGTGGAAGAGTCAGAGGGAGCCAGTGGTACGGAGGGTGAGGGGAGTCAGTCAGCGGACCTGTTGGAAGGCGAAACATCTCACCATGCTGACGGATCCGATTCAGGCTCCCTTGAGTAGGGGGAATATGTAGCAACACCGGGCAGCTGCACAGAGGATGTACCCGCCCCCTCCAGCACCATCTCTACATTCCTAGTTGCTCCCGTCCCTTCTGTCCCTGCAGCCCCCATGTCTCCTTCAGCCCCGGCACTGCAGCCAATGCCCCTATCACCCCTGCTGCCCTCAGTGCAGAGACTGTGGACTAACTCCGCCAGTTGCAGGTTGGTCAGACATCGATGCTGAGTGTCCTCCATAGCCAACTCAAATACTGACCCAGT
Organism: Lissotriton vulgaris; assembly: GCF_964263255.1. Classification (NCBI taxonomy): domain Eukaryota; kingdom Metazoa; phylum Chordata; class Amphibia; order Caudata; family Salamandridae; genus Lissotriton; species Lissotriton vulgaris. Next base: position 633,625,779 of record NC_141685.1, on the reverse strand, counting down.
TGTTGTTTTTCATGGAGGGCATGTCAGCAATGATGTCTGACCAACGTCGGATTATGCAGTCCATAGACTCATCACTGACGGCAGCAGTTTCCCTCCTGCAGCGGTCTGTCCCCCCCTCCTTCGGACCCATCCACAATCCCCTCTCCCATACCTGTCCAATGCACATGCAGGAAGACACCATCACACACCCCAACGGACACAGGCAGCACACCCCCACATATGGGGAAGTGCACACCTCCTGGCACACACACTCAGGGGGCTGCAGGCACACCCAGATGGACTGGGCTTAGACCGCATACACGCAGCCAGCGTCACAGTGCGCAAACCTCACAGCCCTCTCCCTCCACTCCAATTGTGTCCTCGGGTGTAGGGGTTGGGCTGGCGGAACTGGCTGCAGTGTACAGCGCAGAGTATGAGTCCACCTTCGGCGCTGCACACACCACTGAGGAGGATACATCCACCCCTGCATCCACCACGCCTACCCTTACCACTCCTGTCTCTGCGGTGCCTGGTCCTGCCCCCGATGATGCCCCCCAAGGGTCCACATTTCATTAAGAACTCCATGTGCAGGCAAGGTGGGGTAGAGGGCCTACCCAAGGTCCCCCTACAAGGACATTTTTCTGGACTGGCCATTGGCATTTGAGCAGAGACTCATTTTTGCACATCTTTTTTGTTCATGCTGAATAAAGCCTTTTATTTTACGTTCAACACTATTGCATTTCAGGTACTTGATGTTGGTGATGAGGGACCTGGAGTTGGTGTCATGGTAATGTTTTGGGGTTCTGAAAGATGATTTTTGTTGATGGTGATGAGGTGGCCCATGGTATCTGTGTGCCAGCACAATGTCTCTGCAATTAATCAATGGTTGTGTGTGTTCAGTTTGGCCAGAGACATTGTCCTAATGAGTGTTCCTTCCTCTGTGGCACCTGACATCTTTACTGCAGACAGTTGCACAATTGTAGTGCTGATATGTGTGCACTTTTCCTTTTTTGGTGACGGTTCCCTTCAACAATGGCCAAGCCTGCTCACAGATGTCTACTGCTCATTTGTCTGTGCCATGCTTGCAAATCACTGTACCTGTGTTTTGATTATGTGCAAATGCCTTCATGGACACATTCAACCTTTTCACTACTATGCATGTGTATAATCACAGCCTACCCCTATGTTGGGGACTGTTATGCAGGGTATTTGGGCACATGACTCACAATTTTGTGCATTGTATCTAAGGGGTTTCAACCCTATTTTTTCCTACATCTTGGTGGTCTGACCACAACCTGGAGATTCATATCAGTCCTGGGATGTGCGTGACAATGTGTGTTCACTTTGGCTTTCTTTGTTTAGTAGGCTGTTACATCACTATGATGGTAGGGTGTGTATTTCACCAGCAACCTCCATCCGTGGGTATGCATGTGGAATTTGACATCACACCCACATGTGGTGTGTCACGCAGTGTGTGAAAGTAATCCATCCTCCACCGAGTGGGACACTTCTGTAAGTGATGTGTTGGTATGGCACTATCATTATAGTCACAAGTTAGGGATGTGCACATACCCCCATGTAGTTGCGGTATGCTGATGATGATGTACCCACCCTATATCTGAGCACTGCTGGGAGTCCTCTGCACCCACCCCTCATATGTCTTGCCACTGCTTAGAGTCCTCCGCACCCACCCCCATACTGTTGGCCTCTGCTGGGAGTCCTCTTCACTCACCCCCATACTGTTGGCCTCTGCTGGGAGTCCTCTGCACCCACCCCTCATATGTTTGGCCACTGCTGGAAGTCCTCTGCACCCACCCCCATACTGTTGGCCTCTGCTGGGAGTCATATCCACCCACCCCTCATATGTCTGGTCACTGCAGGGAGACATATCCATCGACCCTTCATATGTCTGGCCTCTGCTGGGAGTCCTCTGAACCCACCCCTCATATGTCTGGCCAGTGCTGGGAATCCTCTGCACCCACCTCTCATATGTCTTGCCACTGCTGGGAGTCAAATCCACCCACCCCTCATATGTCTGACCACTGCTGGGAGTCATATCCACCCACCCCTCATATGTCTGGCCACTACTGGGAGTCCTCTACACCAACCCAATACTGTTGGCCTCTGCTGGGAGTCCTCTGCACCCACCTCTCATATGTCTGGCCTCTGCTTGGAGCCCTCTACACCTACCCCAATACTATTGGCCTCTGCTGGGAGTCATCTGCCCCCACCCCCATACTGTTGGCCTCTGCTGGGAGTCATATCAACCCACCCCTCATATGTCTGGCCACTGCTGGGAGTCATATCCACCCACCCCTCATACGTCTGGCCTCTGCTGGGAGTCATCTGCACCCACCCTCCATATGCCTGGCCACTGCAGGGAGTCCTCTGCCCCCACCCCTCATATGTCTGGCCACTGCTGGGAGTCATATCCACCCACTGCTCATATGTCTGGCTACTGCTGGGGGTGCCGCTCATCATTCGGATTTCCACTTGCCAGAGGATTAGATCCTGAACGTTTGTCCACAGTGCACTCCCTGAGGCAGAGTCGGCTGGTGGGAGTGCTACCGCAATCGGCGGTTAGTTCACTTGCTCCCAGCCTGACCGCGCCCAGGTAGAAGTGTTTGGAAAGAGATTTTGACTGAGGAGCCTACCGGGGGACTGCGAGGACCAGAAACCATCACACCTTGCAGCTGGCGCCTCTTTCCCCGGCGGCCACCCCTCTTAATTGGTCACAGCATATCAACTTTTGCGACACCCGCTTCGCGGGTGCCGCTCATCATTCGGATTCCCACTTCCCAGAGGACTAGCTCCTGAACGTTTGTCCACATCGCACTCCTTGAGGCAGAGTCGGCTGGTGGGAGCGCTACCGCAATCGGCGGTTAGTTCACTTGCTCCCAGCGTGACCGCGCCCAGGTAGAAGTGTTTGGAAAGAGATTTTGACTGAGGAGCCTACCGGGGGACTGCGAGGACCAGAAACCACCACACCTTGCAGCTGGCGCCTCTTCCCCCGGCGGCCACGCCCCCAGACCAATCCCATATAAACAACACAAACACCTCTGCGACGCGGGATGCGCGCGGGTCGGAGCCCGGGGCAAAGACCGGGCAAAGAGCGGTCCGTTTGAGGCCGTTCGAGGACGTAAGAGACTGGACTGGGCCACTATTCTTTCATCTCCATTTGGTCGCATCGCTTTCCCTATTTTTACCACCAGTTATACTGTCCAACAAAAATGGTTCTCACCAGAGGAACCAAAACTAAAGCCCCGGGCAGCGTGGGTAAATTGCTTGGTCCTATGGATGACTTCATTACGAAGGCTAATACGTTCATAGACCAAAGCATTTCACTGATAGAAGAAAGGGTCTCCTTGGACCTGGCATTCGCCAAAAGATCCTCATTGGGGAACATGGCGGACGCTAGATCACCAGCTATAGGAGTCCCAAACGTTGAGGTAATCCCGACAAGAGAGAGATGCAGCTTACCTAATACAGTCGACTTATCAGTCTCCCAACTAGCCGACTCACAGCTTAGTTTTGATTTAGAAAAAACACCGGACCTAGTCCCGCAAACCTCTCCACAAATCTCCTCTACAGAAAAAATGATAGAAAGGGGAAGGAGGGAGGGGGCGATAAGTAAGAAAAGGGCGGCCCCTAATCCCCCAGTACCAAACAACCCGACCCATATACCTAGCGCTCCACAAGATCGACAGGATAGAGTAGAACAAATAGGAGTCCCAGTGTTAGTCCATCACTCAGAGAACGAAACACTTATCCCGGTAATTCTGGACCCCCCTACCATCACACAAACCCACAAGGGTTTGAGCGATATAGAGGTTTTCGAATTATTATTGACCAAGATAGCCAACATATGTAAACAATCGCTGCAACCTATAGAACAGCGATTGGCGCATTTGGAGTCACAGATTTTAAAACTTGCAAAAACTCAACAACCACACCATCTGTTAGGCCCACAAAAAGTAGGGGAAAATACAACTAAAAAACCATTTCCCACAAAAACAACAAATGTAAACCCAACCCTGCCTAACCCCCAACAGATGACACTTCAGATAACAATTCCCAGTGCTCCCACAACTAACAATATACCGAACCCAGCTAGGACAACACATTTAACAACTACTCTGACCATTTCTAACAATCCAACACACACCATCTCACTGACTTCCCCAGGAACGCCAATCACACCGGCCCCAAAGCCTGAGGCATCTAATAATACCACCAATAAAACTGTCAACAAAAATACAAATAAACCATCCATCAAAACGCTGGTCCCTCAGATTCCAGCTTCAAACCCCCTGTCTGTCAGGCCCAAGAGGAATACCGCCAAAAATTTAGGCCAGTCAAGACTTCCAGCAGATTTCCCACCTGAGGCCTCACCGTATGTGGTGGTCATGGCCGGTGTTCCTGAGTTAAACGAGCACAACTCGGAACCTGGCTGGTCCTTAAAAAATAAGGCACAGCACTGGTTGCAGACCAATCGCCCGATCCCATCAACCTGGCATGGAAGGATTAGATCTGTTGCCAGGGTTCCATGGGTGGGCAACACTAGAAAAACGATCCCCGGGGACTGTATAGTGATTACTTTCGAGGACCCACGCATAGCAGACTACATCTGCTCCTGGGAAGATATTGCCTCAAATGGAGGCATTAAGATAAAGTCACTTTCCTTTTTCTACCCTTTTAGGCAACTAAACGGACCCCCTCAGGAACAAGAGCCCCCTTGGGCCGTTCCACTCCCCAGACAGGATGATTTAGCGAACCCCAGATATCGTGGGCCCCCAAGATTACACGATCCAGACTATTCCTGGCACACAGTGAGACCACAATATCAGGGGGGAAGCTGGGAAGACAGGAGACCTTATACACAATGGCCGATAATTAGAGATCAACCCCGGTGGGACCCATGGCATAACATCCCGCTGTTCAATAGGTATAGCGGACTTGAAATGGTCGATTGACCATCAAAAGAAAGTGTACCCAACAATCTGCACGTACCCTCTAGCCCGGGGATTTCGAATATTCCCTCGGGACTCATGAATGCTGAAGTTGTAGTCTTAGCAGAACAACAAAAAGATGAAACCCCACCGATTTCCATACTCTATTGGAACATTGCAGGTCTTCGCCCCAAAATCGAGGACGGGACTGCGCAAAATTTTTTAACACCCCACCAAATAATCTGTCTCCAAGAGACTTGGTCAATAGAAGAACTACACCTACAAGGTTATAAAACCTATTTCGTTCCAGCACTAAGCAGTATAATGGGAAGACCCAAGGGTGGGTTAGTAACCTATATAGCGAACACCCTAACCCTTACAAAAGTGGTCACAGTCTCTCAGGATTCCAATCATCAAATCCTTTCTCTAACTTTTGCCAATAAGGAGACTATCTTCCTGACCAACTTATATAATAACCTCCCCGAAGATCAATTCATAAATCTCCTCAGTTACGTACACGAGATATTAAAACAATCTTACCAATGGAGAACTGGTAAAGGGGCAACCTACTTAATCTGGGGAGGAGATTTCAATCTCCATCCATGTCTAATGACTAATCCACTTTGTTGTGGGATGGCAGACGAATTCGATGCCCCGTTAGCGCACTTCATACATAATAAAGCGGGGAACATTCTGAATGCTGTCTTCTCGGACTTGGACTTGCATATTGCTAACCATCAAAAGGCAGACTCCAACTTACTTAGCCCGACCAACGTGGGTAGAGGCCATCAAACAACAGTCGACTACATACTTTTATCGCCCGGCCTGACAGACATAGTTAAGGATTTTGGGGTCATTGGCAACCCGCTTAGTGACCATTCAGCGCTAAGGATTAAGCTTTACATGCCTGTACTCAGTACCCATAACTCGAATAATGCAAGTACCCTCGCACAGAATAAATTAGAGATCGGAAAACAGAATGGGTTCACAATCAAATGGGAAAAAATTAATCCTACTGAAATAACAAAAAAACTGATAATCCAGGCATATCCAAACATCGTAAAATGTCTGGACCTCTCATCAAGCCACGAGGAAGTCCTAACGAACTTTAAACAAATGTTGGAGTTCGTTAAGGACTTACTTATTTCAAAACCCAAAACAAAACACCCAGTCAAGCAAAAGTGGTTTAATCATAATTGCACAACCACACTAACAAAACTAAAATCAGCACTCCATAATAAACCGAGAGATGCAGCCCAAATCCAACTCCTAAGGCGCCAATATATAGGGGAACATAAAATGAGAATTGCACAACTAAAGCAGAAACTTTGGGACGACCTCCATAAGGGTGCTATCTCAAAAAACAGTGAGCTTTTCTGGCGCACAGTCAGAACCCCATATCTCTCGGACACTGGCCCCCCCAGAATAGAAGTTGCCATTGATGAGAACACATGGGTTACACATTTATCGGAGATTTTTAAAAACAGTTCATCTACAGTCCCATTGCCCCCAAAAGTACAGTACCCCATCCCGCTTCTTTTCGACATTCACGATCTTTTGGAAGCATTGCAGAAAAGCAAATTAGGTAAAGCTCCAGGCCTCGACGGGGTCCCAGTGGACTTTTTTAAAAATAACCTAGATCTCTGGGCCCCCATTCTAACAAGAGTGTGCATAGCGGTTGCCTATGAGGGAGTGCTAAGCTCCTGGACTAAGTCAATAATGGTCCCCATTTTTAAAAAAGGGGATCACCAAGATGTGAAGTGCTATCGGCCCATCTCACTGCTGGACTCGCTTGGGAAAGTAGTGGGGAGAGTTATCCTAGAACGTCTCCAGCAGTGGAGTGAGGATCGAGGCATTTTTTCTGATATCCAATTCGGCTTCCGCGAGGGTTTCGGAACAGTAGAGCAAGCCCTCAATCTTACTCTAATAATGGGAAAATACACACAGGCCAAGACAACCAAGATCTATATGGTCTTTGTCGACCTGTCCGCACGTTCGACTGCGTCTCGCATGCAAAGCTGTGGACAGTCCTAGCCCAAATGGGAGTAGAGCCCCCTCTTCTGGATTTTTTAAGAGAACTCTATTCCGGCGCAACGGCCAGAGTGCGATTTGGCCTAAATGGCGAGTTGACGGCCCCGTTTAGCGTAGGACGTGGAGCCTTCCTCTTCTCACTCTACACTAATGGTCTGGAGGGGGAGATGTTGAGGGGGGCTCAGGACCTCCCACGCATAAACCAGTGCCTGATTCCCGCCCTGCTCTACGCGGACGACGCCGTTATCCTCGCCCGCACTCCTCGTGAGCTTCAGCTATCGCTGAATAGGTACACAACTTTCATGGGCAACCTGGATTTGAGGGTGAACTTGAAGAAAACGTTTGTCATGAAGGCAGGTAGGGGGCAAAAAAGAACAAAGGCCATTTACCTCGATAATCAAAAGCTTGAGGTCACCCCCCAAAACCCATATCTGGGTGTCATGATAGATGATCAACTGACTTGGAAGCCAGCCGTAGACACAAGGGGTCACCTATTCAAGAGATCAATAGCCGCTCTAACGAGCTTCTCCCAGAGACTAGGAAAAAGGCCCCCAGTGGAGCTACTAAAAATTTACAATGCTAAATGCCAGGCTATCGCCCTATACGGTGCGGGAGTCTGGGGTTACAGTGATACTAGCACCATCCAGAAGGCGGAAAATGTCTTTCTCAGATTTCTTTTAGCCACTCCGAAAGGCACCTCAACATACGCAATGCACCTGGAATTAGGAATACCCTACATAGAGGATCTAATTAAAACAGAACCAGTGATGCTGTGGCGGCGCATCTGGACATCCGATAAAAACACGTTGACCCAGTCCATTATTGCTGACTCAATGACTCTCGATAAATCATCGAAAGTAAAGTGGCTTTCCTACGTAAGAAATTTCCTCAAAGATCTAGGGCTTGAGAACTATTACCTGGAACCAGAATCTATAACAGATATTTCAAAAAGAGATCTTAAACAATCAGCATTAAGACATTTGGAATCTCTAAGACTCGCATCTGAATCATCAAAAATGGCGGTAGTACATGCTAACATGATCCAAATAGCCCATGGCATCCATCCGTACTTGTTACTTCAAATACCAACCTACGAGAGAATGTTAATAACAAGATTCAGGCTAAATACTTTTTTTAGATTGGTTACGTTTCCACTGAAAAACTGCTGGAAAGCTACCCTCCCACCTTGTCCGTGCGATGGTCTATCAACACAATCCAATCTACATGTGATCATGCTTTGCAAATTCCATCAACCCCATAGAAAAATTTGGTTACTACCAATATTAAGGAACTGGGGGCTGAGACAATGCAGACCCGCTCTTCTTAGACTCCAAATGCTGGAAACTGAAAATGTCTGTTATTTTTGTGAGCAATTTTTTAAAATGCATTATGAAAAACAGGAAACATCTATAAAATGCCCCTATTAAGGATACCTTAAGCAGATTTCTATTTTTTAACTAATTTTCTTTTAACCTACTAGTTTCTCTGTATGAAATGTCATGAAATGTGAGTTTCTTTTAATTATGTAAAAATGTTACGTATAATATTAACTGTCTCTATGGTTTTTCCTTTGTGAATAAGCCGAATAAAGAACTTTCTTATTATTATTATTACTGCTGGGAGTCATATCTGCCCACCCCTCATATGTCTGGCCACTGCTGGGAGTCCTCTGCACCCACCCCCATACTGTAGGCCTCTGCTGGGAGTCCTCTGCACTCACCCCCATACTGTTGGCCTCTGCTGGGAGTCCTCTGCACCCACCCCTCATATGTTTGGCCACTGCTGGGAGTCCTCTGCACCCACCCCCATACTGTTGGCCTCTGCTGGGAGTCATATCCACCCACCCCTCATATGTCTGGCCACTGCTGGGAGTCATATCCATCGACCCCTCATATGTCTGGCCTCTGCTGGGAGTCCTCTGCACCCACCCCTCATATGTCTGGCCACTGCTGGGAGTCCTCTGCACCCACCCCTCATATGTCTTGCCACTGCTGGGAGTCAAATCCACCCACCCCTCATATGTCTGACCACTGCTGGGAGTCATATCCACCCACCCCTCATATGTCTGGCCACTGCTGGGAGTCCTCTACACCCACCCAATACAGTTGGCCTCTGCTGGGAGTCCTCTGCACCCACCCCTCATATGTCTGGCCTCTGCTTGGAGCCCTCTACACCCACCCCAATACTTTTGGCCTCTGCTGGGAGTCATCTGCACCCATCCCCATACTGTTGGCCTCTGCTGAGAGTCATATCCACCAACCCCTCATATGTCTGGCCACTGCTGGGAGTCATATCCAACCACCCCTCATACGTCTGGCCTCTGCTGGGAGTCATCTTCACCCACCATGCATCTGCCTGGCCACTGCTGGGAGTCCTCTGCATCCACCTCTCTTATGTCTGCTGGGAGTCATATCCACCCACTGCTCATATGTCTGGCTACTGCTGGGAGTCATATCCACCCCCCTCATATGTCTTGCCACTGCTTAGAGTCCTCCGCACCCACCCCCATACTGTTGGCCTCTGCTGGGAGTCCTCTGCACTCACCCCCATACTGTTGGCCTCTGCTGGGAGTCCTCTGCACCCACCCCTCATATGTTTGGCCACTGCTGGGAGTCCTCTGCACCCACCCCCATACTGTTGGCCTCTGCTGGGAGTCATATCCACCCCCCCTCATATGTCTGGCCACTGCTGGGAGTCATATCCATTGACCCCTCATATGTCTGGCCTCTGCTGGGTGTCCTCTGCACCCACCCCTCATATGTCTGGCCACTGCTGGGAGTCCTCTGCACCCACCCCTCATATGTCTTGCCACTGCTGGGAGTCAAATCCACCCACCCCTCATATGTCTGACCACTACTGGGAGTCATATCCACCCACCCCTCATATGTCTGGCCACTGCTGGGAGTCCTCTACACCCACCCAATACTGTTGGCCTCTGCTGGGAGTCCTCTGCACCCACCCCTCATATGTCTGGCCTCTGCTTGGAGCCCTCTACACCCACCCCAATACTGTTGGCCTCTGCTGGGAGTTATCTGCACCCACCCCCATACTGTTGGCCTCTGCTGGGAGTCATATCCACCCACCCCTCATATGTCTGGCCACTGCTGGGAGTCATATCCACCCACCCCTCATATGTCTGGCCTCTGTTGGGAGTCATCTGCACCCACCCCCATACTGTTGGCCTTGGCTGGGAGTCCTCTGCACCATCCCCCATACTGTTGGCCTCTGCTGGGAGCAATATCCACCCACCCCTCACATGGCTGCCACTGCTGGGAGTCATATCCACCCACCCCTCATATATCTGGCCACTGCTTGGAGTCATATCCACCCACCCCCTCATATGTCTGGCCACTGCTGGGAGTATTCTGCACCCACCCCTCATATGTCTGCCCACTGCTGGGAGTAATATGCACCCACCCCTCATATATCTGGCCACTGCTGGGAGTCCTCTGCACCCACCCCTCAAATGTCAGGCCACTGCTGGGAGTCTTCTACAGCCACCCCCATACTGTTGTCCTCTGCTGGGAGTCCTCTACACCCACCCCTCATATGTCTGGCCACTGCTGGGAGTCCTCTGCACCCACCACTCATATGTCTGGCCACTGCTGGTAGTCATATCCACCCTCCGCCATACTGTTGGGCTCTGCTGGGAGTCATATCCACCCACCCCTTATATGTCTGGCCTCTGCATGGAGTCCTCTGTACCCACCCCTATACTGTTGGCCTCTGCCTGGAGTCCTCTGCACCCACTCCTTCTATGTCTGGCCACTGCTGGGAGTCCTCTGCACCCACCCCTCATATGTCTGTCCACTGCTGGGAGTCATATCCACCCACCCCTCATATGTCTGGGCACTGCTGGGAGTCCTCTGCACCCACGCCTCATGTGTCTGGCCACTGCTGGGAGTCCTCTGCACCCACCCCTCATATGTCTGGCCTCTGCTGGGAGTCATATCCATCCACCCTCATACTGTTTGCAACATGGGGTTGATGGCATGCGTGTGCCTTGTATAAGTATTGTGACAGTGCTGTGCGCGTGAAACGCACAGTACCCCAACATTCATGGCGTGTGTGCACATCGTATCACTATTGCAATGGTGCCATACGGAAGTGCGTGAAACGCACCCTACCCCAACATTCATGGCGTGTGTGCGCATCGTATCACTATTGCAATTGTGCCATACGACAGCGAGTGAAACGCACCATAACCCAACATTTATGGCATGTGTGTGCAGCTCGTATTACTATTGCAATGGTGCTTTATGTGAGCGAATAAGATGCACCGTACAAGTACACTTCCGTTGTTGCGGTACGCTGTTCTCACCGTATGCGCTGTCGTCGGTTTCTGTGCACCAGGTCATAGGCGTACAGGACTGAAATGACACGGACGATGGGGTCCATGGCGTGTATGTCGCGTACAGGGGATACGTTCGGGTTGGACTCTGCTTTTACGGACGTTTTTAGCTTCCGTAGAAAAAGGGTCATACGGCGAGTCGCAGAGATGAATCGTACTTGCTGAGCCGGAAACTGCTGCTTGTTTATGTACGTCTGTCGCGTAATGCGTGTTCCGGATACAATTTGCACGTATTGTTTTGTCGTACAGTGTTTGGTACAGTTCGATATGGAGATCTGCTTTGGGTTCGGTTCGTACTTCATCGTACGTACGGGGATGTTGAAGATGTACGATTCGTACAGGAAATATGCTCCGTACAGCTATTTGTACGGGATTTTACCGAATCAGAATCGGCCCCATAATGTTAAAATAAATTAAACATATACATATAAATTAATATATATACTTACTCCACATAGTGCAACATTAGGGAAAACTTTGGATAGTGTAGGGGTAAAAATTACTATTCCAACTCCAGAGAATGCAACAGAAGGGAAAGCGTTGGATAGCGTAGGGGTAAACATTACAATTCCCACTCCTGAGAGTGCAACAGTAGGGAAATCACTGGAAAGCATAGGGGTAAAAATTACTATTCCCACTCCAGTGAGTGCAACAGTAGGGAAAGCGCTGGATAGCGTAGGGGTAAAAATTACTATTCCCACTCCAGTTAGTGCAACAGTAGGGAAAGAGCTGGATAGCATAGGGGTAAAAATTACAATTCCCACTCCAGTGAGTGCAACAGTAGGGAAAGCATTGAATAGGGTAGGTGTAAAAATAACTATACCCACTCCAGAGAGTGCAACAGTAGGCAAAGCGCTAGATAGCGTAGGGCTAAAAATTATTATTCCCTCTCCAGTGAGTGCAACAGTAGGGAAAGCGCTGGATAGCGTAGGGGTAAAAATGACAATTCCAACTCCAGTGAGTAGGGAAAGTGCTGGATAGAATAAGGGTAAAATTAACTATTCCCACTCAAGAGAGTGCAACAGTAGGGAAAGTGTTGGCTAGCGTAGGGGTAAAAATTACTATTCCCACTCCAGAGAGTGAAACAGTAGGGTAAGCATTGGACAGCATAGATGTTAAAAATAGTATACTTATCAATTAAATAAATATTGTAATTAAAAAATGATCTATCAACAAATTTAGAAAAAAAATATGCAAATATATGAAAAATAATAATTATTTTATAATGTTAAATACTTCCCACCCTATTCCCCAACAAAACACACAACATACTCCACATAAAATTTTACACAATTAAATTAATTTTCAATGAATCTATTAATACAAATACATTTGCAATTAATAATTTATCAATATCAATAAATCATTTGGAATAAAAATTAATAACCAATTAAAACGAACTAACAAAAAAATATTTATCAATGCCAATAAATAATATTTAATAAAAATGAATAATAAATTAATATTTAATTGACAAACTAAAAATATCAATACCAATAAATAATACTTAATAGGAATGAATAGCAAATTAATAATTTACTAACCACACAAAATTATCAATACCAATAAATAATATTTAGTGAAAATTAATAACAAATGTATAATTACTTAACAAAAAAATAATTATCAATGTTCAATTTTTCTTATTCAATTATTTATTACAAATAACGTAACTACCACCCTATTCCCCTGAAGACACACAACTCATTTCAATAATAAATAACTGCAAACAAAATAATTATTAATAAATAATAAATAATTACCAATTAATAATTAATTAACAATACATTAATTATTATTAACAATAATTGAAAATTAATAATTACCAAATTAAAATTAAATAACTTTCCAGCCTATTGCCCTATAAACACAAAATTACTTTAAAAAAAGTACTTATTTAAAAAGATGTATACATATATTTAAAAAACAGTGCAATACTTAAACAAAACTATGGTACAGTTACATAATAATTACATACTAAAATATATAACACTCATATTAATATCGATATTATTAACATTGATAATTTCTATCGATATTACTAACATCGATATTTGCAATATCAATATTTCTTACCTTAACTTCGATATTCTGGTTGTAGATATTCTTCACTTTGACATTTGGTCCCTACAATATTTAAAACTCAATATAACTGCTATGATATCTAAAAATCGATATTTTGACTGTCCACCCTTTAGAAGCTTGCTTCATTGTCATTCTTCTTGAGTTGTAGCTAACTCTAAGATGTTTTAATGAGAAGTCCCAAGAACAAAGTTGGAGATCCCTCAAACTCAGCAAAGCCAATCAATTCTTTTTTAATGTTCTTCATAGTTTCTTTCATGACAATGTAGCTCATTTAGCACCACATACAAAACTTTCAAACCTTGCTTGTATCTTTCTTTCTCAGATGTTTATGAGGATAGTATCATAGAGAAAATTATATTTTGACAATATAGTCTTTTAAAAAGTATTTATCTACCGATCAGTGTTTGATAGACTTAGCCATCAATATTAATGGCTCTACTTTTTTTCTAACTTTAAAAATATTGCATTAAGCTTCATGATAATTTTACAGAGGTAATGTATTTCCATTTTTAATTGAGTTGAAGTGCATTCTATAGTCCTTACTATAAACCCTGTCTTAGAATTAGTCAGAAATACCGCCATATTTTTCAGGAATCCACTTCACGCTGGAGATGAAAATTAGGGCATTCAAAGTATATACCCTTAACCCGTTTACTGCTGAGGCTTTTCTCTCCATTATTGGGCCTCTTTTTTGGCTAGTTCGTTCTTAGAGCTCCATAACTTCATTTCCAAATAAGGTTTCCATGCCAAATGTGTGTACTTTTTCCCAACATTTTGGGGATTTCGAAAGTGTCCACGATTCGTGGATTCCCTTGGAAGGGACAGAGAAAATTGGCAAAATACATGTGGAGTTTGAGTTTTGGGGAAAAATTGAAAAAAGTACTCTGGATAGAAGTGGAAAGTGTCCCTAAAAATGACACCAACCAACGGTTTGCTGTGCTAAAATCTCCATCTTCCCAGCTTTCATGGACATACAGAGCTGAATAATAAAAATTAATGTTTTATCACAGTTTTGACATTTTTCAAAGAGGTAGCCCATTTTCCCTGTGTTTGTGCTCTTTGGCTACTTTGTGTTTGTGGTGGGAACCTGTGTGAAACACATGGGAGACCTAGAAAATGAAAGAACAACAGAGGAGATACCCTTACAATCAGATAAGGGACAGGGTACTTACATATAGAAAATAAAATAGTCCTCAGAGTTTTCTAGTGATTTTGTAACCATTTTCTTTGTGATATTGTAACTGCTTCTCAAAATGAAATGATTTTAATTGTCCTTGAAAATGTATTTTTAAATAATATTTAAATACATTTCATATGCTTTAATTTTTTTGTATTTCCTGTATCAGTTCTCTGTGTTATGCTGACTTATTAGTGGTGTATACTTTCTAACTATATAGATTTGTTTGTCTCACTTCTGACACCAGCAACGTGTAGAATCTTATAAGAAAATTAGTTGCGAGTAGGGACTATTTTGTTTTCTGGATCTAGAAAAGCTACAGGTTTCTGTAAATCAGTGAAAATGTCAAGTTCAGCAAGGCGTCAAATGTGTAGAACCCTCAAGGTTTTCCCAAGGAAACAAAGGGGCACATTAGGATGGCGGGCGGACTTTGTCTGCCCGCCATCCCAACGTGAAAAGAGACTACCCGCCATAAGGGCGGGGGTCCCGTGGGGGCCATTAGGATGCGCCTGTCACAATGGCAGGTGCATCACGCATATTTAACATTGCGGCGAGCGGTGATGCTAAAAATGCGTGTCATGCATTTCAATGCACAACGTGACAGGCAACGCACGGTGCCTGCCACGTTGTATATTAAAATGCAGGGGGTACCATAGGTATCCCCCATGTGTACGCCCCAGATTTCCTGGGCGCCCGCAACTGGCCCCCGCAAGAGATTCCCACATGCTTATCCGACTGCATGTGTCCGCCCCCTTCATAATATGGATGGCAGTGTCTAGAAGTCACTGCCACCATATTAAACTCTTTTCTGCCTGGTCGACTTGTCGACCGGGCGGAAAAGCGGCGGATGGTCTTTCCGTCCACCGTGGTCCCCCGGCCATAGTAATATCACAGGGGGAAAATGGGTTGCGAGCCGGGACGGATCTCGGGCGGATCGCTACCGCCATGCGGGCGGTGGTGATCCCCCCGAGATCCTAATGACCCCCTAACTGTTGATTTAAAGAAATTCTGATCATGAGTAGGAAACAAAGCCCATTTGTGACAATGTTTTAACCTTTAACTTTTAGTCTCTATGACAAATTCACAAAAGCAACATACAATTGCGTCCTCTATAGCCTAGTAGTTGTGGGAATAAATAGGGTTTGCAGGTTCTCCAAGAGCCTCAAGTTACCCAGGGCCAAAACACAGAGCTCCAATGTACAATGGTTTTTCATTGTGTACTGTGACTAGACCAATTCAAATGGCGAAATATGAAGAGTGAAAAATGGGTATCAAGGAGCTTTATGCATTTCTGAAATTAGCTTAAGAGATGGAGAATAGGAGCAGTGGTTATTTATGGATCTCTGAATGTGTAGGCACCTGTACTAGTATATGATTTAGAGAGTATTCTTCAAAATGCCTTCTTTCTTATGCACTGGCTTACATTTTGAGAGGCACAAATGTAGCAACATTGAATTGGTTATAACAAATGTTCTAGTATTCTATACTCATATGTATGCCAATAAACATGGTACATCACTTGTGTGGGTAGGCCTAGCCCCGTGACAGTAAATGGCTCAAAGCACAACATGGAAGCATCCCATTTCCCACTGACAACTGACCCTTTTATTTCAAAGTGGATTGCTGTAGATTTTAGGCCCTAACTGAGCTTGCACTCAAGGAAAACTAGCAAACTTGTAAATGTTTTGAAAGCTATACATCTGGAAGAATCTAGGGTGGGGTGACTTGTATGACTCTCACCAGCAATGACAGCCTTCTCAAATGAGGTGTTACCATCAGAAATATTTCGAGCCTTAGAGACAGTTTAGGGCACTGTGGAGTTACAATTGTGTCAATGTATGACCTTATACATGTCATATTACACACCAGAAAAATTCATGATGTCGGTGTGAATCTTAATCCAGATTAAACTAGTTGTCCCAAGTGTAGCTGTCAAGCAGCAGATATTCTCCATATGCTATATGCATGGCCTTCCCTTAAGATGTTCTTGGGAAGAGAAGTTTCAATTTCCTATGGCAAGTTTAAGATAAGAACTTCAGTTTAGTCCTATGATGATAATGCTGGGATGCAGAATAGATTTTGACATTGAGCTAAGTCTATAGCTGTTTCTACTTAACAGTCTCAGCCAGAATCTGCATTGACAGATCCTGTGTTTCTGTAGACCCCCAGCATTCTAGCAAGTGGTGGGCAGCCATCTGGCAAACACATGATTTAGAACAGGCACAGGTTAGTGCGAGGAGCACTTGGTTGCACATGAGGTTTTATTTAACATGGGCGGGGTTCAATTGGGATATGTAGGTTTAGATTCATCAATACTTGTGATTCTGGGCAGATTGAATGTTTCTTGATTTTCTTTTCCTTTTTTGGTTTAGCATCTTCTCTGCTTGCCTCTCGTGTACTGTAACTATGAGTTGGTCATTGATTGAGTTTTTGTTTTTGTTTTGGTATTTCCATCCCTTTACTAATCAATCAAACAATCAATACATTTGTAGAGTGCGCCACTCACCCGTGAGGGTCTCAAGGCGCTGTAGGGAGGGGTGCCGCTATTGCTCGAATAACCAGGTCTTGAGGTGTTTCCTGAAGGTAAGATGGTCCTGGGTCAGTCGTAGGTGTGCTGGGAGGAAGTTCCATGTCTTGGCTGCCAGGTAGGAGAACGATCTTCCTCCGATGGTGGTCCTGCAAATCCACGGGACGGTGGCGAGGGTGAGGCTGGAGGAGCGGAGCTTGCAGGTGGGGGTGTAGAATGAGATGCGGTTGTTGAAGTATTCGGGGCCAGTGTTGTGGAGCACTTTGTGTGCGTGGGTGAGCAGGCTGACCGTGATCCTGTTGTTGACGGGGAGCCAGTGCAGGTTTCTCAGGTGGGTGGATATGTGGCTGTGGCGAGGTATGTCGAGGATGAGTCGTGTGGAGGCGTTCTGTATGCGCTGGAGACGTTTCTGAAGTTTGGCTGTGGTTCCTGCATATAGGGCGTTCCGGTAGTCCAGTCGGCTGGTGATGAGGGCCTGGGTGACCGTCTTTCTGGTTTCGGTGGGGATCCACCGGATGATCTTTCGGAGCATGCGCAGGGTGTTGAAACATGAGGACGAGACTGCATTGACTTGCTTGGTCATCGTGAGGGAGGAGTCCAGGATGAATTCCAGGTTGCGTGCGTGGTCTGTGGGTGTTGGTGCGTGCCCAGTGTTGTGGGCCACCAGGAGTCGTCCCAGGCGGATGGGGATTGTCCGAGGATGAGGTCTTCCATCTTGTCCGAATTGAGCTTCAGACTGCTGTGCTTCATCCATTCTGTGACGTCTTTCATTTCGTCCTGGAGGTTGGTTTTGGCGGTGAGTGGGTCTTTGGTGAGGAAGAGTATAAGTTGGGTGTCGTCGGCGTAGGAGATGATGTTGATGTTGTGTTTGCGTGTGATGGTGGCGAGGGGGCTCATGTAGATATTGAAGAGGGTTGGGCTGAGTGAGCATCCTTGGGGTACGCCGCAGATGATCTTGGTGGCCGCGGAGCGGAAGGTTGGGAGGCAGACTCTCTGGGTTCTGTCGGAGAGGAACGATGTGACCCAGTCCAAGGCCTTTCCTTGGATCCCAGTGTTTTAGAGGCGGGTTATAAGGGTACGGTGGCAGACAGTATCGGAAGGCTGCCGAGATATCCAGGAGGATGAGAGAGGTTGTCTCCCCATTGTTCATCAGGGTCCTGATGTCATCGGTGGCTGCAATGAGGGCGGTCTCAGTGCTGCGCTTGGCTCGAAATCTGGACTGGGATGGGTCGAGCGAGTTGTTTGCTTCAAGGAATGCCCTCAGCTGTTTATTGACGGTGTTCTCAATGACTTTAGGAAAGGGGAGAAGGGAGATGGGGCGGAGGTTCTTGAGGTCTTTGGGTTTCTTCAGAAGGGCGTTGCTTTCTGCGTGTTTCCAGCTTTCAGGGAAAGTGGCTGACATGAAGGAGATGTTTATGATGTTCTGGAGGTGGGGTGCGATGATGGTGTCGGCTTGTTGAAGATATGTTGAGGGCATGGGTCGGAGGGGGAGCCAGAGTGGATAGTGTTTATGACATTGGTGGTGTCTTCAGTGTTGATGGGGTCCATGCACTGAGGGTGGTGGTGGGGGTCGTTGGTTTCGTGGCTGAAGGCGGCGTCTTGGGTCCGCTGTCGTGTATATCTGAGGTCTTGCGGTGGAAGAATGCGGCGAGGGAGTTGCACAGGTCTTGCGACGGTGTGATGTCATTGTTGCTGGCGCTGGGGTTGAAGAGCTCTTTGACGATGCTGAAGAGTTCCTTGCTGTTGTGGATGTTGTTGTCCAGCCGCTCTTTGAACGATGTTCTTTTGGTGGTGCGGATCATTTGGTGGTATTCGCGGGTGGCGCTCTTGAGGGCTGTCATGTTTTCTGATGTCCGTTTGTGGCACCAAGCTTTTTTGAGGGTTCGGCATGATTTCTTTGCTATTTAGAGGGCGTCTGTGAACCATGAGGTTTTTCTGTTGCCAGTCTTGCCTGGGGGTTTCTTTAGTGGAGCGATGTCGTTGGCGCAGTGGTGATCCACTGTGCGAGATTGTGTGCTGCGTCATTGGTGTCAGGGGTGTCGACAGGTGGATTCTGGCTCAGCGATGTGGTCAGCTGGTATGTGGTGACTTTGCTCCAGCATCTGCGGGAGATCTGTAGCGTGTGGTGGTGGGATATAGTCTTCTTGAAGGTGAAGTGGATGCAGCTGTGGTCGGTCCAGTGTAGTCCGGTGAAGTGGCTGAAGGAGACGTGGTTGCTGGCAGAGAACTTCAGACATGAAAGGCTGCACCATATTTACAAGAATATGATGAAGCCTTGCGTTTCCCCCTGCGCTGGCATTATGCTTAGCTGCCTAACGCAGGCAGCACACATGGAAAAAGAAAAAAACGAGGAGAAATAAAGCATTTTTCCTTGTTTCGCCAAGTTAAGACCAGGCGGAACGCCCACTGCAACACCCACTGCCCACCCCTTTCACGCCAAGCATAGCTTGAAAGGGGCCCTTATTTACAAGGCACTGTGGCTTAACCCTGCCTTCTAAATAAGGCACAGTCTCTATCGCCACAAATATTTTGGAAAAAGTGACGTTCCTGTGGTGATAGGGGCTTGTAGATATGCCCCTGAGTCCTGCAGACAATAGAGTCAGTTTAACCATGTGTTGAATAGATAGGTTATCTATATTCAAACCTCAAGGTCTACACATTTTGGAGTTCATTCATGGTGTAAAATGTATCTTTAAAGAATGGGTACCCTGGAGTTTTTTACTTTTTGTTGAGCACATATTTGCTGGTATTCAGGTCCTTGCACTGTGGAAAATGCTCTCTAGCCCAATAATTGGTATTGTTAAAGTATGTTTTCTTAATTGGTCTATTTAACCTTTCATCAAGGCCATAGTAGATGGAGCAGAAAATGTAAATTTGGCTTGCAAGTTAAATATCAAATGCCGTGTGCAGTATGCATAATACATGACCCCATATATGCCAAAATATAAGGTTAAAAGGTGCGTCACTGTGCTAGGCCATAGTTTAGGCTCTGAAATAAAGCATGCCAAATAAAAGTGCCTTTGTTTTGTAGGGAAACCTTAATTTTAATATAAGCAAGTCAACCCTCAAGTGTGTTTCATCAACCTATAAAGCAGGGTGCATAGTATTTTGAAATGTGATACTAATATAGTTGAGATTTGTGCCCTCATATAGACTGAAGACCAAACATCTATCACCTCTTTGTAGGGCAGGTAAAATTTTCAAACAAAAGGTCTATTTGTGATAGGAATGTCATCCAACGGTATTTTACACATCATTTTATAAATCTGATTTAGAGCTCATTTCAGGTTTTTGAGGTGAAGGGTGTCTGTAGGGACCACAGTGCCCAGAAAAATTAGGCTCGATGAAGACTGCCTGGTGAAAAGGTGCCAGGGCTGATCTCAAGACAGTCAGATCTGCAGCAAACCCCCTCTTATGGTCACAGAGTCAAAGAGGCCTGACTGACCCTCATGATGGAAAATGTCAAGGCAGACACTGGGCTTAAGGGACTGCCTGGGACTAGGGCAGAAGAAAGAAGGTAACAACACCATGAGGGCTCTGGGAGATGTGCTTAAGGCGTAGGGCCCAGGGGGGGCTTACTTCGGGTGATCAACAGGTATCCTGCACCATCCAAAGGGTATCTGAAGGGAAACCAAAGAGCCCAAGAGGATCAATACTGAGGAAACCAGTCAAAGAGCACTGGAGAGGTAGGACTCCCATGCTGAGAGTGTCCAAGGGCCAGAATGCACATGAACAACTAGCAGGACTTAGGGCCCCTCCTCCCTTAAAAGAGCTACCATCTTTTGATGCATTAACACAATAAACAAACCTAGTCAAGTCAGCAACTTTAGGAACAATGAAGAGAACTGTGGATCGTGGATAAAACCTCGGAGGGACCAGGCACAGAAGCGTCACAGAAAATAACTGAAGCAGGTACGGGGTCCAATATGAAGACTTCTGTACCAAAATAAATATCCCGCAGAGCTCTGCACTGTAGTATGACCCTTTAAAACACAGACAGCAGGATTATGTTCCACCAGACATCCTCACATCATAGTTACAATACTGCAGGGAGTATAGAGTTGAACAAAAGGATAAAGTATCAAATACATTCTTGAACTTAGCCTTCTTTATGCTATGAGTCAAAGGTGAGGGCAGGAAAAGGTTCAGGAGCAATGCAGCCAATAACACATCAAATATCCCAATCCAATTTATGGAATGATGGGGCATTGATGCTACCATTGCAGATCTCAGTATCAACCTAAAAATGTATCTAGAACTGTATTAGAACATACAATAGAAAGTGTAGTGGTAAATATAACCCTCCTCAAGGCAGATCTTAGAAAGGTCATTGAAAGAATAAGCACAGTGAAAGCACAGTAACCCTATCCTGCCGCTGCATGCTGTTACTCAGCATATAACAAGGAATTGAACTGACAAACGTTATTGCCCAGGCTTCAAATTACAGTCCTGGGGTATCACTTGATGCTAAAAACTCCAGAAGATCTATTCATTCTTGGAAGAGTTTTAAGGGATCCACACAGCAGAGGACACAGAGTGAGAAGAAAGAAACATTTCTGGAACGTAGGGGCACTGTTCCTAGTATGGCTAAATTCCCCATTAGTGGACATGGTGTACAGGTGACTGATGCGTTTCTGTTTCTTCTCCTTGCCCACAACATCATTACCAGAAACAGGAGGAGACAGCTGCATGGACTAAGAGGGGGGACCCAGCCACACTGCCACCAGCGTGGAAGAGTCAGAGGGAGCCAGTGGTACGGAGGGTGAGGGGAGTCAGTCTGCGGACCTGTTGGAAGGCGAAACATCTCACCATGCTGACGGATCCAATTCTGGCTCCCTGAAGGAGGGGGAATATGAAGCAACACCGGGCAGCTGCACAGAGTATGTACCCACCCCCTCCAGCACCATCTCCACCCTCCTAGTTGCTCCCGTCCCTTCTGTCCCCGCAGCCCCCATGTCTCCTTTAGTCCCGACTCGCCAGTTGCAGGTTGGTCAGACATCGATGCTGAGTGTCCTCCATGGCCACACTCAAATACTGACCCAGTTGTTGTTTTTCATGGAGGGCATGTCAGCAACGATGTCTGACCAACGTCAGATTATGCAGTCCATGGATTCATCACTGACGGCAGCAGTTTCCCTCCTGCAGCGGTCCTTCCCCCCCTCCTTCGGACCCATCCACACTCCCCTCTCCCATACCTGTTCAAGGCACATGCAGGAAGACACCATCACGCACCCCAACAGACACAGGCACCACACCCCCACATATGGGGAAGTGCACACCTCCTGGCACACACACTCAGGGGGCTGTAGGCACACCTACAGGGGCTGGGCTTAGACCGCATACACAAAGCCGACATCACAGTGCACAACCCTCACAGCCCTCTCCCTCCACTCCAATTGTGTCCTTGAGTGTAGGGTTTGGGCTGCCTGAACTGGCTGCAGTGTGCAGCGCAAAGTATGAGTCCACCTTCGGTGCTGGACACACCACTGAGGAGGATACGTCCACCCCTGCACCCACCACACCTACCCTTACCACTCCTGTCCCTGCAGTGCTGCTCCTGCCCCTGAAGATGCCCCCCAAGGTTCCACATTCCATTAAGAACTCCATGTGCAGGCACGTTGGGGTAGACGGCCATTTGCCTTATTTGAGCAGAGACTCATTTTTGCACATCTTTTTTGTTCATGCTGAATGACTCCTTTTATTTTACGTTCAACACTATTGCATTTCAGGTACTTGATGCTGGTAATGGGGGACCTGGAGTTGGTGTCATGGTAATGTTTTGGGGTTCTGAAAGATGATTTTTGTTGATGGTCATGAGGTGGACCATGGTATCTGTGTGCCATCACAATGTCTCTGCATTTAATCATTGGTTGTGTGTGTTCAGTTTGGCTAGAGACATTGTCCAAAGGAGTGTTCGTTCCTCTGTGGCACCTGACATCTTCACTGCAGACAGCTGCACAAGTGTAGTGCTGACATGTCTGCACATTTCCTTTTTTGGTGACGGTTCCCTTCAACAATGACCATGCCTGCTCACAGATGTCTACTGCTCATTCGTCTGTGCCATGCTTGCAAATCACTGTACCTGTGTTTTGAGTATGTACAAATGCCTTCATGGACACATTCAACCTTTTCAGTACTATGCATGTGTATAATCACAGCCTACCCCTATGTTGGGGACTGTTATGCAAATTATTTGGGCACATAACTCACAATTTTGTGCATTGCATCTAAGGGGTTTCAACCCTATTCTTTCCATGATAGACTACATCTTGGTGGTCTGACCACCACCTGGACATTCATATCAGACCTGGGAAGTGCGTGACAATGTGTGTTCACTTTCGCTTTCTTTGTTTAGTAGGCTGTTACATCACTATACGCTATTGTGTCATGATGGTAGGGTGTGTATTTTTCTAGCAACCTCCATAGGTGGGTATGCATGTGGAATTTGACATCACACCCACATGTGGTGTGTCACGCAGTGTGTGAAAGTAATCCATCCTACAGGGAGTGGGACACTGCTGTAAGTAATGCGTTGCTATGGCACTATAATTATAGTCACAAGTTAGGGATGTGCACATACCCCAATGTAGTTTTGGTATGCTGATGATGATGTACCCACCCTATATCTGAGCACTGCTGGGAGACCTCTGCACCCACCCCTCATATGTCTTGCCACTGCTTAGAGCCCTCCGCACCTGCCCCCATACTGTTGGCCTCTACTGGGAGTCCTCTGCACCCACCCCCATACTGTGGCCTCTGCTGGGAGTCCTCTGCACCCACCCCTCATATGTTTGGCCACTGCTGGGAGTCCTCTGCACCCACCCCCATAATGTTGGCCTCTGCTGGGAGTCATATCCACCCACCCCTCATATGTCTGGCCTCTGCTGGAAGTGCTCTGCACCCACCCCTCATATGTCTGGCCACTGCTGGGAGTCCTCTGCACCCACCCCTCATATGTCTGGCCACTGCTGGGAGTCAAATCCACCCACCCCTCATATGTCTGGCCACTGCCGGGAGTCATAGCCACCCACCACTCATATGTCTGGCCACTGCTGGGAGTCCTCTACACCAACCCAAAACTGTTGGCCTCTGCTGGGAGTCCTATGCACCCACCCCTCATATGTCTGGCCTCTGCTTGGAGTCCTCTACACCCACCCCCATACTGTTGGCCTCTGCTGGGAGTCCTCGGCACCCACCACCATACTGTTGGCCTCTGCTGGGAGTCATACCCACCCACCCCTCAGATGTCTGGCCACTTCTGGGAGTCATATCCACCCACCCCTCATATGTCTGGCCACTGCAGGGAGTCATATCCACCCACCCCTCAGATGTCTGGCCACTGCTGGGAGTCCTCTGCACCCACCCCCATACGGTCGGCCTCTGCTGGGAGTCCTCTGCACCCACCCCATACTGTTGGCCTCTGGTGGAAGTCCTCTGCACCCACCCCTCATATGTCTGGCCACTGCTGGGAGTCCTCTGCACCCACCCTCATACTGTTGGCCTCTGCACCGACTCCCATACTGTTGGCCTCTGCTGGGAGTCATATACACCCACCCCTCATATGTCGGGCCACTGCTGGGAGTCCTCTGCACCCACCCCTTATATGTCTGGCCACTGCTGGGAGTCATATCCTCCCACCCCTCATATGTCTGGCCACTGCTGGGAGTCATATCCACCCAACCCACATATGTCTGGCCACAGCTGGGAGTCATATCCACCCACCCCTCACATGTTTGGCCACTGTTTGGAGTCCTCTGCACCCACCCCCAAACTTTTGGCCTCTGCTGGGAATCCTCTGCACCCACCCCTCATATGTCTGGACACTGCTTGGAGTCTTCTGGACCGACCCCCATACTTATGGCCTCTGCTGGGAGTCATATCCACCCACCCATCATATGTCTGGCCACTGCTGGGAGTCATATCCACCCACCCCTCATATGTCTGGCCTCAGCTGGGAGCCATATCCACCCAGCCCTCATATGTCTGGCCACTGCTGGGAGTCATATCCACCCACCCCTCATATGTCTGGCCTCTGCTGGGAGTCATATCCACCCAGCCCTCATATGTCTGGCCTCTGCTGGGAGTATCTGCACCCACCCCCATATGCCTGGCCACTGCTGGAAGTCCTCTGCACCCACCCCTCATATGTCTGGATACTGCTGGGAGTCTTATCCACCCACTGCTCATATGTCTGGCCACTGCTGGGAGTCATATCCACCCACCACTCATATGTCTGGAAACTGCTGGGAGTCCTCTGCACCCACCCCCAAATTGTTGGCCTCTGCTGGGAGTCATCTGCACCCACCCCTCATATGTCTGGCCTCTGCTTGGAGTCCTCTGCACCCACCCCCATACTGTTGGCCTCTGCTAGGAGTCCTCTGCACCCACGCCCATACTGTTGGCCTTTGCTGGGAGTCATATCCACCCACCCCTCATATGTATGGCAACTGCTGGAAGTCATATCCATCCACCCCTCATATGTCTAGCCACTGCTGGGAGTCATATCCACCCACCCCCTCATATATCTGGCCACTGCTGGGAGTCCTCTGCACCCACCCCTATACCGTTGATCTCTGCTGGGAGTCATATCCACTCATCCCTCATATGTCTGGCCACTGCTGGGAGTCTTCTGCACCCACCTCTCATATGTCTGGCCACTACTGGGAGTCATATCCACCCACCCCTCATATATCTGGCCACTGCTGGGAGTCATATCCACCCACCCCTCATATGTCTGGCCACTGCTGGGAGTCTTCTGCAGCCACCCCCATACTGTTGGCCTCTGCTGGGAGTCCTCTACACCCAGCCCTCACATGTCTGGCCACTGCTGGGAGTCCTTTGCACCCACCCCTCATATGTCTTGCCACTGCTGGGAGTCATATCCACACACCCCTATACTGTTGGCCTCTGTTGGGAGTCATATCCACCCACCCCTCATGTGTCTGGCCTCTGCATGGAGTCCTCTGTACCCACCCCCATATTGTTGGCCACTGCTGGGAGTCCTCTGCACCCACCCCTCATATGTCTGGCCACTGCTGACAGTCCTCTTCACCCACCCCTCATATGTCTGGCCACTGCTGGGAGTCATATCCACCCACCCTTCATATGTCTGGGCACTGCTGGGAGTCCTCTTCACCCACCCCTCATATGTCTGGCCACTGCTGGGAGTCCTCTGCACCCACCCCTCATATGTCTGGCCTCTGCTGGGAGTCATATCCACCCAACCTCATACTGTTGGCGACATGGGGTTGATGGCGTGCATGTGCCTTGTTAAGTATTGTGACGGTGCCGTGCGCGTGAAACGCACCGTACCCCAACATTCATGGCGTGTGTGCACATCGTACCACTATTGCAATAGTGCCATACAGAAGTGCGTGAAACGCACCGTACCCCAACATTCATGGAGTATGTGTGCATCGTATCACCATTGCAATCATGCCATACGCGAGCGAGTGAAACGCACCATACCCCAACATTTATGGCATGTGTGTGCGGCTTGTATTACTATTGCAATGGTGCTATACGTGAGCGTATAAAATGCACCGTACAAGTACTCTTCCGTTATTGCGGTATGTTGTTCTCACCGTATGCGCCGTCGTCGGTTTCTGTGCACCAGGTCGTAGGCGTACAAGACTGAGATGACACGGACGATGGGGTTCATGGCGTGTATTTCGCGTACCAGGGATACGGTTCGGGTTGTACTCTGCTTTTACGGACGTTTTTAGCTCCCGTAGAAAAAGGGTCATACGGCGTGTCGCAGAGACGAATCACACTTGCTGAGCTGGAAACTGCTGCTTGTTTACGTACGGACGTCGCGTAATGCTTGTTCCCGGATACAATTCTCACGTATTTTTTTGTCGTACGGTGTTTGGTACAATTCGTACGGAGATCTGCTTTGGGTTTGGATCGTACTTCATCGTACGTACGGGGATTTTGAAGGTGTACAATTCATACAGGAAATATGCTCCGTACGGCTATTCGGAGGGGATTTTACCGAATCGAAATCGGCCCCATAATGTTAAAAATAAACTGGTTAACATATATATATATATTTGTTAACCAGTTCTGTGTGGAGTGGCGTTTCTAAGATCAGAGGCACCTTGGATTTGATTTGTAACGCGGCGGCCTCAGCTGCGGGGAACGCACCGCCCAGACACCATGAAATGGGTCTGCCTGGCTGTCACCTTTCAGCCTGGGTACAGCGCACTAGAACTTTCTGAATTGGCACTGGCATTTGAAGGTCTGGGGCCCACCGGAGGGCTGTGGAAAATTAACAAAGAAGACAAGAATGAAATTTAGGCTTTATGACGAACTGTACCGGAAGAGAAGAATTGTGCGACTACAGCGCCCAGTATGCATCACGGGAGATAGCATACTATAAAAGGGGAAGTGACGCTGTGGCCGGTTTCGTCAACTGCTGCCTACCCCATGGGGAAGAAGCATGCTGCTTCGAAATGCGTCGGGGACTAAATCACCAGCCTTGATGTGCAGATGCATTGAATAAAAGGTTTGTTAACCAGTTCTGTGTGGATTTGATATAAATTAATATATATACTTACTCTACATAGTGCAACATTAGGGAAAACTTTGGATAGTGTAGGGGTAAAAATTACTATTCCAACTCCAGAGAGTGCAACAGAAGGGAAAGAGTTGGGTAGCGTAGGGGTAAAATTACTATTCCCACTCCTCAGAGTGCAACAGTAGGGAAATCACTGGAAAGCATAGGGGTAAAAATGACTATTACCGCTCCAGTGAGTGCAACTGTAGGGAAAGCGCTGGATAGCGTAGGGGTAAACATTACAATTCCCACTCCAGAGAGTGCAACAGTAGGGAAAGCGCTGGATAGCTTAGGGGTAAAAAGTTACTATTCCCACTTCAGAGAGTGCAACAGTAGGCAAAGCGCTGGATAGCGTAGGGGTAAAAATTACTATTCCCACTCCAGTGAGTGCAACAGTAGGGAAAGCACTGGATAGCGTGGGGGTAAAAATTACAATTCCCACTCCAGTGAGTGCAACAGTAGCGAAAGCGTTGGATAGGGTAGGTGTAAAAATAACTATACCCACTCCAGAGAGTGCAACAGTAGGCAAAGCGCTGGATAGCGTAGGGTAAAAATTACTATTCCCACTCCAGTGAGTGCAACTGTAGGAAAAGCGCTGGATAGCGTAGAGGTAAAAATGACAATTCCAACTCCAGTGAGTGCAACAGTAGGGAAAGTGCTTGATAGCATAAGGGTAAAATTCACTATTCCCACTCCAGAGAGTGCAACACTAGGGAAAGAGTTGGATAGCGTAGGGGTAAAAATTACTATTCCCACTCCAATGAGTGCAACAGTAGGGAAAGTGTTGGCTAGCGTAGGGGTAAAAATTACTATTCCCACTCCAATGAGTGCAACAGTAGGGAAAGTGTTGGCTAGCGTAGATGTTAAAAATAGTATACTTATAAATTAAATAAATATTGTAAATAAATAATGATCTATTAACATATTTAGAAAAAAAATATGCAAATACATGAAAAATAATTATTATTTTATAATGTTAAATACTTCCCACCCTATTCCCCAACAAAACACACAACATACTCCACATAAAATTTCACACAATTAAATTCATTTTAAATGAATCTATTAATACAAATACATTTGCAGATAATAATTAATCAGTAACAATAAATCATTTGGAATAAAAAGTAATACCAATTAAAATGAATTAACAAAAAAAATGTATGAATGCCAATAAATAATATTTAATAATAATGAATAATAAATTAATAATTAATTAACTAACTAAAAATACCAATACCAATAAGGAATACTTAATAGAAAGTATTACCAAATTAATAATTTATTAACCACACAAAATTATCAATACCAATAAATATTATTTAGTGAAAATTAATAACAAATGTATAATTACTTAACAAAAAAATTAATTATCAATGTTCAATTTTTCTTAATCAATTATTTATTTACAAATAATGTAATTACCACCCTATTCCCCTGAAGACACACAACTCACTTCAATAATAAATAACTAGAAATAAAATAATTATTAATAAATAATAAATAATAACCAATTAATAATTAATTAACAATACATTAATTAATATTAACAATAACTGAAAATGTATAATTACCAAATTATAATGAAATAACTTTCCAGTCTTTTGCCCTATAAACCCACAACCAACTACAGAAATAAAACACAAAATGACTTTAAAAAAATTACTTATTTCAAAAAAATGTATACATATATTTAAAAAAACAGTACAATACTTAACCAAAACTATGGTACACTTACATATTAAATACATACTAAAATATATCACACTCATATTAATATCAATATTATTAATATTGATAATTTCTATCGATATTACTAACATCGATATTTGCAACATCAATATTTCTTACCTTAACTTCGATATTCTGGTTGTAGATATTCTTCACTTTGACATTTGGTCCCTACAATATTTAAAACTCAATATAACTGTGCTATGATATCTAAAAATCGATATTTTGACTGTCCAGCCTTTAGAAGCTTGCTTCATTGTCATTCTTCTTGAGTTGTAGCTAACTCTAAGATGTTTCAATGAGAAGTCCAAATAACAAAGTTGGAGATCCCTCAAACTCTGCAAAGCCAATCGATTCTTTTTTAATGTTCTTCAAAGTTTCTTTCATGACAATGTAGCTCATTTAGCAGCACATACAAAACTTTCATACCTTGCTTGTATCTATAATTATATTTTCACAAGATAGTCATTTAAAAAATATTTATCTACCGATCAGTGTTTGATAGACTTAGCCATCAATATTAATGGCTCTACTTTTTTTCTAACTTTAAAAATATTGCATTAAGCTTCATGATAATTTTACAGAGGTAACGTATTTCCATTTTTAATTGAGTTGAAGTGCATTTTATAGTCCTTACTATGAACCCTGTCTTAGAATTAGTCAGAAATACCGCCATATTTTTCAGGAATCCACTTCACACTGGTGATGAAAATTAAGGCATTCAAAGTATATACCGTTCACCCGTTTACTGCTGAGGCTTTTCCCTCCATTATTGGGCCTCTTTTTTGGATAGTTGGGGTAGTTCGTTCTTAGAGCTCCATAACTTAATTTCCAAATAAGGTTTCCATGCCAAATGTGTGTCCCTCATCCCAACATTTTGGGGATTTCGAAAGTGTCCACGATTCGTCGATTCCCTTGGAAGGGACAGAGAAAATAGGCAAAATACATGTAGAGTTTGAGTTTTTGGGAAAAATCGAAAAAAGTACTCTGGATAAGAAAGTGTCTCTAAAAATGGCACCAACAAACTGTTTGCTGTGCTAAAATCACCATCTTCCCAGCCTTCAGGAACATACAGAGCTGAATAATAAAAACTAATGTTTTATCACTGTTTTGACATTTTTCAAACAGTTTTCCCTGTGTTTGTGCTCTTAGGCTACTTCGTGTTTGTGGTGGGAACCTGTGTGAAACACATGGGAGATCTAGAAAAGCAAAGAGCAACAGGGGAGATACCCTTACAATCAGATCAGGGACAGGGTAATTACATATAGAAAATAAAATAGTCCTCTCTGTTTTCTAGTGATATTGTAACCATTTTCTTTGTGATATTGTAACTACTTCTCAATATAAAATGTTTTTAATTGTCCTTGAAAATTTATTTTTAAATAATATTTAAATACATTTTATATGCTTTAATTTTTTGTATTTTCTGTATCAGTTTTCTGTGTTATGCTGACTTATTAGTGATGTATACTTTCTAACTATAAAGATTTGTTTGTCTCACTCCTGACACCAGCAACGTGTAGAACCTTATAAGCAAATTAGTTGCGAGCAGGGACTATCTTGTTTTCTAGATCTAGAAAAGCTACTGGTTTCTGTAAAGTAGTGAAAATGTCAAGTTCAGCAAGGCGTCAAATGTGTAGAACCCTCAAGGTTTTCCCAAGGAAACTAAGGGGAACATTAGGATGGCGGGGACTTTGTCTGCCCGCCATCCCAACGTGAAAAGGGACTATCCGCCATAAGGGCGGGCGTCCCATGGGGGCCATTAGGATGCGCCCGCCACAATGGCAGGCGCATCCCGCATATTTAACATTGCGGCGGGCGGTGCTGCGAGCACCACCCTCCGCAATGCTAAAAATGCATGTCATGCATTTCAATGCACAACGTGACAGGCAATTCACTGTGCCTGCCACGTTGTATATTAAAATGCAGGGGTTACTATAGGTACCCCCCCATGTGCACCCTCCAGAGTCCCTGAGGGCCCGCAACTGGCCCCCGTAAGAGATTCCCACATGCCTTTCCGTGGCGTCAACGCCGCCACAAAAAGGCATGTGTCCACCCCCTTCGTAATATGGATGGCAGTGTCTAGAAGTCACCGCCACCATATTAAACTCTTTTCCGCCCAGTCGACTTGTCGACCGGGCGGAAAAGCAGCCGACGGTCTTTCCGTCCACCATGGTCCCCCGGCCATAGTAATATCGCAGGGGGGAAATGGGTTGGGGGCGGGGACGGATCTCGGGCGGATCGCTACCGCCATGCGGGCGGTGGTGATCCGCCCGAGATCCTAATGACCCCCTAACTGTTAATTTAAAGAAATTCTGATCATGAGTAGGAAACAAAGCCCATTTGTGACAATGTTTTAACCTTTAACTTTTAGTCTCTGTGACAAATTCACAAAAGCAGCATACAATTGTATCCTCTATAGCCTACTAGTTGTGGGAATAAATAGGGTTTGCAGGTTCTCCAAGAGCCCCAAGTTACCCAGAGCCAAAACACAGAGCTCCACTGTACAATGGTTTTTCATTGTGTACTGTGACTAGACCAATTCAAATGACAAAATATGAAGAGTGAAAAATGGGTATCAAGGAGCTTCATGCATTTCTGAAATTAGCTTAAGAGATGGAGAAAAGGAGCAGTCGTTATTCATGCATCTCTGAATGTGTAGGCACATGTACTAGCATATGATTTAGAGAGTATTCTTCAAAATGCCTTCTTTCTTATGCACTGGCTTACATTTTGAGAGGCACAAATGTAGCAATATCGAATTGGTTATAACAAATGTTCTAGTATTCTATACTCATATATATGCCAATAAACATGGTACATCGCTTGTGTGGGTAGGCCTAGCCCTGTGACAGTAGATGGCTCAAAGCACAACATGGAAGCATCACATTTCCCACTAACAACTGACCTTTTTTTTACAAAGTGGATAGCTGTAGATTTTAGGCTCTAGCTGAGCTGGCACTCAAGGAAAAGTAGAAAACTTGCAAATGTTTTGAAAGCTATACATCTGGAAGAATCTAGGGTGGGGTGACTTGTATGACTCTCACCAGCAATGACAGCCTTCTCTAATGAGGTGTTACCATCAGAAATATATCGAGCCTTAGAGAGAGTTAGAATTGTGTCAATTTTTGACCTAATACATGTCATATTACACACCAGAAAAACTCATGATGTCGGTGTGAATCTTAATCCATATAAAACTAGCTGTCCCAAGTGTAGCTGTCAAGCAGCAGCTATTCTCCATATGCTATATGCATGACCTTCCCTTAAGATGTTCTTAGGAAGAGGGGTTTCGATTTCCTATGGCAAGTTTAAGACAAGAACTTCAGTTTAGTCCTATGATGATAATGCTGGGATGCAGAATGGAATTTGACATTGAGCTAAGACTGTAGCTGTTTCTACTTAACAGTCTCAGCCAGAATCTGCATTGACAGATCCTGGGTTTCTGTAGTCCCCCAGCATTCTAGCAAGTGGTGGGCAGCCATCTGGCAAACACATGATTTAGAACAGGCACAGGTTAGCGCGAGGAGCACTTGGTTGCTCATGAGGTTTTTTTAAAACCAGGGGCGGGGTTTAGTTGGGATCTGTAGGTTTAGATTCATCAATACGTGTGATTCTGGGCAGATTGAATGTTTCTTGTTTTTCTTTTCCTTTTTTGGTTTAGCATCTTCTCTGCTTGCCTCTCGTGTACTGTAACTATGAGTTGGTCATTGATTGAGTTTTTGTTTTTGTTTTGGTATTTCCATCCCTTTACCAATCAATCAATCAATCAATCAATACATTTGTAGAGCACGCACTCACCCGTGAGGGTCCCAAGGCGCTGTAGGGAGGGGGTGCCGCTATTGCCAGAATAACCATGTCTTGAGGTGTTTCCTGAAGGTGAGATGGTCCTGGGTCAGTCGTAGGTGTGCTGGGAGGGAGTTCCATGTCTTGGCTGCCAGGTACGAGAACGATCTTCCTCTGGTGGTGGCTCTGCGAATCCGCGGGATGGTGTTGAGGGCGAGGCGGGTGGAGCAGAGCTGACAGGTGGGGTAGTAGAATGAGAGGCGGTTGTTGAGGTATTCGGGGCCAGTGTTGTGGAGCGCTTTGTGTGCGTGGGTGAGCAGGCTGACTGTGATCCTCTTGTTGACGGGGAGCCAGTGCAGGTTTCACAGGTGGGCGGAAATGTGGCTGTGGCGAGGGATGTCGAGGATGAGTCATGCGGAGGCATTCTGTATGCGCTGGAGATGTTTCTGAAGTTTGGCTGTGGTTCCTGCATATAGGGCGGTCCCGTAGTCCAGTCGGCTGGTGATGAGGGCCTGGGTGACTGTCTTTCTGGTTTCGGTGGGGATCCACCGGAATATCTTTCGGAGCATGCGCAGGGTGTTGAAACATGAGGACGAGACTGTGTTTACTTGCTTGCTCATCGTGAGGGAAGTGTCCAGGATGAATCCCAGGTTGCGTGCGTGGTCCGTGGGTGTGTGTGTGTCCCCAGCGTAATGGGCCACCAGGAGTTATCCCAGGCGGATGGGGATTGTCCAAGGATGAGGACCTCCGTCTTGTCCGAATTGAGCTTCAGACGGCTGTACTTCATCCATTCTGCAACATCTTTCATTCTGTCCTGGAGGTTGGTTTTGGCAGTGAGTGGGTCTTTGGTGAGGGAGAGTATCAGTTGGGTGTCGTCGGCGTAGGAGATGATGTTGATTTTGTGTTTGCGTGCGATGGTGGCGAGGGGGCTCATGTAGATATTGAAGAGGGTTGGGCTGAGTGAGGATCCTTGGGGTACGTTGCAGATGATCTTGGTGGCCGCGGAGCGGAAGGGAGGGAGGCAGACTCTCTGGGTTCTGTCGGAGAGGAACGATGTGACCCAATCCTGGGCCTTTCCTTGGATCCCAGTGTTTTAGAGGCGGGTTATAAGGGTGCGGTGGCAGACGGTATCGAAGGCTGCCTAGAGGTCCAGGAGGATGAGAGCGGCTGTCTCTCCATTGTCCATCAGGGTCCTAATGTCATTGGTGGCTGCGATGAGGGCGGTCTCGGTGCTGTGGTGGGCTCGAAATCCGGACTGGGATGGGTCGAGCGAGTTGTTTGCTTCGAGGAATGCCCTCAGCTGTTTATTGACGGTGTTCTCGATGACTTTATCCGGGAAGGGGAGAAGGGAGATGGGGCGGAAGTTCTTAAGGTCTTTGGGTTTCTTCAGAAGGGCATTGATTTCTGCATGTTTCCAGATTTCAGGGAAAGTGGCTGAAATGAAGGAGCTGTTTATGATGTTCTGGAGGTGGGGTGCCATGATGGTATCGGCTTTGTTGAAGATATGATGAGGGCATGGGTCGGAGGGGGAGCCAGAATGGATGGTGTTTATGACGTGGGTGGTGTCTTCAGTGCTGATGGGGGTCCATGCGCTGAGGGTGGTGGTGGGGTCGTTGGTTTGGTGGCTGGGGTCCGAAACGGTCGTGTATATCTGGGATATTGCAGTGGAGGAATGTGGCTAGGGAGTTGCAGAGGTCTTGCGACGGTGTGATGTCATTGTTGCTGGCACTGGGGTTGGAGAGCTCTTTGACAATGATGAAGAGTTCCTTGCTGTTGTGGATGTTGTTGTCCAGCCGCTCTTTGAACGATGTCCTTCTGGCGGTGCAGATCATTTGGTGGTATTCGCGGGTGGAGCTCCTGAGGGCTGTCATGTTTTCTGATGTCCGTTTGTGGCGCCAAGCTTTTTCAAGGGTTCGGCATGATTTGTTTGCTATTTTGCGGGCGTCTGTGAACCATGAGGTTTTTCTGTTGCCAGTCTTGCCTGGGGGTTTCTTTAGTGGAGCGATGTTGTTGGTGCAGTTGTTGATTCACTGTGCGAGATTGTGTGCTGCGTCGTTGGAGTCAGGGGTGTCGAGAGGTGGGTTCTGGCTCAGCGATGTGGTCAGCTGGTCTGTGGTGACTTTGCTCCAGCATCTGCAGGAGATCTGTAGCGTGTGGTGGTGGGATATAGTCTTCTTGAAGGTGAAGTGGATGCAGCGGTGGTCGGTCCAGTGTAGTCTGGTGGAGTGGCTGAAGGAGACGTGGTTGCTGGCAGAGAAGATGGGGTTGAGCGTGTGGCCCGCGAGATAGATGAGTTTACCTACTCATTTGTTGTACCAATTCTGTTTGATATAATAATGTTTGCTTAAAATGATGTGCGCCGATTGGCTCGCCAATGTGATCTGATAATACTGACTTAATAAAAAAAAATGTTTTTTAAAACATACCATTACTTTTATTTTTTATTTCTATATTTGTAAAACAGTATTATATTTTAAAATAACATTTAAAATTATTATTTTCGGAGTGGATACAGAAATATTCTAGATATAGACACACTAACATTGGGAAACACATACATTTGTTGGGGGTTTATTTTACAAAATGTCCCCTAACTTACAAACATAGAGGAAAGTCTATATATTGAGGAAGAATGCCAATTTAACATTATGACAATAAAGGGGTATATGTACAAAGACGTGACGGAGTGAGCTCTCATTGCTTAACGCCTCACTCTACCACTTCAGACATGAAAGGCTGCACCATATTTACAAGAATATGATGAAGCCTTGCGTTTCCCCCTGCGCTGGCATTACGCTTAGCTGCCTAACACAGGCATCACACATGGAAAAAGAAAAAAACGAGGAGAAATAAAGCATTTTCCTTGTTTCGCCAAGTTAAGATCAGGTGGAATGCCCACCGCAAAACCCACTGCCCACCCAAAGCATAGGTTGAAAGTGGGCCTTATTTACAAGACACTGCTAAGCCACATCAAGTGGCTAAACGCTGCCTTCTAAATAAGGCACAGCCCCTATCGCCACAAACATTTTGGAAAAAGTGAGGTTCCTGTGGTGATAGGGGCTTGTAGATATGCCCCTGAGTCCTACAGACATTAGAGTCAGTTTAACCATGTGTTGAATAGATAGCTTATAAATATTAAAACCTCCAGGTCTACACATTTTGGAGTTCATTCATGGTGGAAAATATATCTTTAAAGAATGGGTACCCTGGAGTTTTTTACTTTTTGTTGAGCACATATTTGCTGGTATTCAGGTCCTTGCACTGTGGAAAATGCTCTCTAGCCCAATAATTGGTATTGTTAAAGTATGTTTTCTTAATTGGTCTATTTAACCTTTCATCAAGGCCATAGTAGATGGAGCAGAAAATGTAAATTTGGCTTGCAAGTTAAATATCATATGCCGTGTGCAGTATGCATAATACATGACCCCATATATGCCAAAATATAAGGTTAAAAGGTGCGTCACTGTGCTAGGCCATAGTTTAGGCTCTGAAATAAAGCATGCCAAATAAAAGTGCCTTTGTTTTGTAGGGAAACCTTAATTTTAATATAAGCAAGTCAACCCTCAAGTGTGTTTCATCAACCTATAAAGCAGGGTGCATAGTATTTTAAAATGTGATACTAATATAGTTGAAATTTGTGCCCTCATATAGACTGATCTATCACCTCTGTGTAGGGCAGGTAAAATTTTCAAACAAAAGGTCTATTTGTGATAGGAATGTCATCCAACGGTATTTTACACATCATTTTATAAATCTGATTTAGAGCTCATTTCAGGTTTTTGAGGTGAAGGGTGTCTGTAGGGACCACAGTGCCCAGAAAAATTAGGCTCGATGAAGACTGCCTGGTGAAAAGGTGCCAGGGCTGATCTCAAGACAGTCAGATCTGCAGCAAACCCCCTCTTATGGTCACAGAGTCAAAGAGGCCTGACTGACCCTCATGATGGAAAATGTCAAGGCAGACACTGGGCTTAAGGGACTGCCTGTGACTAGGGCAGAAGAAAGAAGGTAACAACACCATGAGGGCTCTGGGAGATGTACTTAAGGCGTAGGGCCCAGGGGGGGCTTACTTCGGGTGATCAACAGGTGTCCTGCACCATCCAAAGGGTATCTGAAGGGAAACCAAAGAGCCCAAGAGGATCAATACTGAGAAAACCAGTCAAAGAGCACTGGAGAGGTAGGACTCCCATGCTGAGAGTGTCCAAGGGCCAGAATGCACATGAACAACTAGCAGGATTTAGGGCCCCTCCTCCCTTAAAAGAGCTACCATCTTTTGATGCATTAACACAATAAACAAACCTAGTCAAGTCAACAACTTTAGGAACAATGAAGAGAACTGTGGATCGTGGATAAAACCTCGGAGGGACCAGGCACAGAAGCGTCACAGAAAATAACTGAAGCAGGTACGGGGTCCAATATGAAGACTTCTGTACCAAAATAAATATCCCGCAGAGCTCTGCACTGTAGTATGACCCTTTAAAACACAGACAGCAGGATTATGTTCCACCAGACATCCTCACATCATAGTTACAATACTGCAGGGAGTATAGAGTTGAACAAAAGGATAAAGTATCAAATACATTCTTGAACTTAGCCTTCTTTATGCTATGAGTCAAAGGTGAGGGCAGGATTTCAAAAAGGTTCAGGAGCAATGCAGCCAATAACACATCAAATATCCCAATCCAATTTATGGAATGATGGGGCACTGATGCTACCATTGCAGATCTCAGTATCAACCTAAAAATTTATCTAGAACTGTATTAGAACATACAATAGAAAGTGTAGTGGTAAATATAACCCTCCTCAAGGCAGATCTTAGAAAGGTCATTGAAAGAATGAGCACAGTGAAAGCACAGTAACCCTATCCTGCCGCTGCATGCTGTTACTCAGCATATAACAAGGAATTGAACTGACAAACGTTATTGCCCAGGCTTCAAATTACAGTCCTGGGGTATCACTTGATGCTAAAAACTCCAGAAGATCTATTCATTCTTGGAAGAGTTTTAAGGGATCCACACAGCAGAGGACACAGAGTGAGAAGAAAGAAACATTTCTGGAACCTAGGGGCACTGTTCCTAGTATGGCTAAATTCCCCATTAGTGGACATGGTGTAAGTGTAGTGTAGTGTACCCTACTCTAGCAATCTAACTTTTAAAAAAAACAGGGTTGAAGAAAGGCTTATGCTAGACCCTTGACACCTAACCTAAAAGTTTAGTATTGTCTTACCTAACAAGTATTGTGTAATTACCTGAGGTAGTAGCAGCTTCTTGTGGAAACCTCACTTATGGAAAAGTGGCAAAGCAAATGCAAGTCGTTATCCCAACCGCTGCACCACCAATGTAGGAGGCTGGCTCAGTATATAGTGTCCACCTATGGTGAGGCACCGTGCTCTGAGTCAAGGCAACCAGTAGCGGTCGGTGTTGGGAGTGCTGCAAGACTGTGACGTGGGGCGGGGGGCGATGAGGGTGGGTCAAATACAGGTAAGTAAACATATAAATAAATAAAAATAGTTTTGTTGCATGCACTGCAATGCTTAGTGATAGTGTTTAGGTCCATGAAAACCAAAGCTCTCAAGGGGTAGCTGTGGAGAGCAGCTAAGGCTGGCTTTTTGTCCAATAAATTTCCCTCTGGATTGTATTTTGCTACCACTGTCTTTCAGCGCCGGGAAACCCTTACGGGTAGCTGTCGCGCTATATAAAATTAATAAATAAATAAAATAAAATAAATAAATAAAGGCTTATTTAGGAGGGGTTACAGGCAAGATAGGAAAGGTCCAAGGATTCTGAGGCTTAAACACCGCTTTGATAAGCTGCTTTTGCAGGTGAATGGAGACACACTCGAAGCTCTGGACCTCTTGAGCTTCATACAGGAATGCAAGTTTGAAAGGTGGAGAGTGTGTACTCCATGAGGGATCACAATTGTGCTTGTTAGGATTAATATCCATTCTTTCAAGTTGTCATACAGAGGACAGAACTATTTCAGGTTGCAGTGTAACATCTTTATTATTTTTTAGTGAGACATGGACAGCTGACACGTGTTTCGCCCCCTCTTGGCGAATTGCGCCGGGGCTTTCTCAAGGCTGTAAAGAAAGATGAATTAATTGTTTAGGAGTGTGATGAGATAGCAGTTGACCCCAAGAGAAAGAGAGAAAAGAAAGAAATCACCTAAGGTGGAGAGTGATTGAAATATTTTGTGATGTCTCAGCATCAAGGCATTATCTAGAACGTGAAATGACAGTGTATCGTGCCTCAAGTCACGTAATTACAGATTTCACATGTACTTATAGCGAGTTTCAAACTTGCATTCCTGTATGAAGCTCAAGAGGTCCAGAGCTTCGAGTGTGTCTCCATTCACCTACAAAAGCAGCTTATCAAAGCGGTGTTTAAGCCTCAGAATCCTTGGACCTTTCCTATCTTGCCTGTAACCTAAATGTATGTATTCTAAAGGCCTAAACAACTAATTCTTGGCCAATCAACAAATCAGTACTAAAAGAAGTGTACCATTGGTGTACAAGGAAATTCAATACACAATGTCATCATACAATACGAGACGTGATAGACGCAATAATAGATTGGAAGAAGCATTTGGGTGCAACTATAAGTCGAACATCAAGTACTACCAATCTAATGTCGGCAAAAAGCACTTTCCAAGCCTTGGAAAAAGTTGCGAAAAAGGAGACTTCAAAGTGGTGGGAAGGAGCATCTCTCAAAAAATATTTGGAACACAACCTAATTCCACGTGGATTACGCATCCTGATCTTTCCCCCCATAGAAACCACAGCTCCGGAAAAATTACAACTATGGGAAGAAAATCTTCGCACAGCTTCTAACAATATGCTCCGACAAGTTACAGGAGGAATATGAAATTAGCAAAAACTTATTTAGGAGGGGTGTAAAGCAAGTGCATTTTCCACTATAGTCAGTCAATACACTTTTTACACACAAAAAAATGACACCCGGTGAGTATGAAACTACTTTCATTTATTAGCACACACTAGACACTAACTTGGTATATTTCCTACCTGCAGATATCAACTACACACAAAAACAAAAAATACTTTAGAAATAGATAAGTAACAGAGAAAAACACATTGGGGCCAACCGGGGGCCAAACCATATAATAAAATAGTAGAATGTGAGGTAAGTACCAGAATGAGACTAGTACCCAAGGATGGAGGACCCCATTGGAAACATGGAACCAGCCAAGGTAAGTAGCCAGGGACCTAAGGCACCAGGGTGCAGTTTGGTGACACAGAGAAAAACATTCATAGAATAACACAGTGTATGTCGCAGTCGGAATATTACAGATCTAAGGCCATTCCCAAAGGACCCCAAATGAACTACTTGGATCCAAGGAAGGTTTCAGAGCCACCCCACCCATGGATACCCCAGGAACCAGGATACCTGCACCGAAGACACCAATATCAGTGGAACCAGGATGCGGAATCCAGATGAGAAGAACCTGAAAGAAGAGAGGACAGAGTCCAAACCACCCGGAGATAACCAGGAGGCAAAGAAACCCAATACCAGCCATTATAGGAGGTTCTTTCTGTAGCATGGTGATGTTGAAGCAGCAGCTGTGGACAACCAGGCAATAATACAGGTGCACAGGAGCCTTCTACGAGCTTTCCCATGCTGCCAATAAGTGCAGGAAGGTGAGTGGCTGGCACGACCACTAACAGGCATTGGCAAATGCAAACAATTGTTTGCCCGAGAAGATGCTGTGTTGCAGAACAGCAAGGTCGGTGAGACTAACCCAGTAAGACTAAGTCAGGATGGGCCCTCAGCATGTAGGAGAGCCAGTAGGAATTGGCAGAGACCCCTTTAGGACCCACTGACAGCAAGCACAGGGAGTGACAGGGAGTCCTCAAAATCACACAAGAGATAAAGGCTAATGATGCAGAGGATGCAGGCAAAACATAATTCTTTGAGCTGTGCAATGTTGGGGCTTTATGGGGCTTCCATGAAGAGAGCCAACAAGCCTTAGTAATAATAGACAGATGTGCCGCACATGAAGGTGGTTTACGTCGGCTTGGGAGGAACTACAGTCATCCAATCTACAGAGAAGACTAGTCAGGCTTCTAGAGAACCAACAAACCACCACCTGTGTTGCAGAGCCAGAGGATGTCCATGAGACAACAGGATCATCAAACTCTACGCCGACATAGAGGTGCCTGTGGAGGCAGGGAAGTGACTCCTTCAATCCAAGGGAGATTCCTTCTGGCTGAGATGCAGGCTGGGTTCTGAGTGACTCAGAGGATGCTAGGCCTTGG